>NC_092179.1:15042861-15662861 GCF_045791955.1 Oncorhynchus clarkii lewisi | reverse complement strand
ACACACGCACGCATGCACACACACATACACACACCCCTTCACACCGAGCTAATCCAGACATGTTCATGTCTGAATGTTCACACACAGTGGTGAATGTTCTGTGTGTCGTTGTAGCGTGAGACAAACTACTATAGATCCCTACACATCCCAGCAGTTCTGAGTCCGTCCTCTATTCCACACCCAAAACCCTGAGCCCAGGCAGGAGGAGGAGAATCCCCAATGCGGTCCCAAAATTCCCAAAACCAGAAATCGAGAGTGCCTCCTATGTGATCTGGGACCGTTGGGCTGTGCCTGCGAGGGGAGATGTGAGGCTGTGTTCCTCGTTTATCAGGGACTGGCATCGCTGTAATTTCAGTGTTCAGATGCTATCGCTCCTCCTTCCCACAGGAGTAAACAATAACAAGCTCAAACACAATAGACAAACAAGACCTGCTGGGGGCACACACACACACACAGTCACACACACACACACACACACACAGTCACACAGTCGCAGACACACACAGACACACAAATGCGACGCCAAGGAGAAACATTTATCCAGGCTCACTAACGTCACACAGGTCACAGATGTATGTAAGTACATTAAGCCCTCTTAACTGGTTTGTGGTCTGTCCCTTATAATAATCAAGGTTAGGGCTCTAGTAACGGATGTACCCGATGCTGAACTTACATCAGCTGTTATGAGGAAAAAAATCAATAGTGTGTTTTAGGTTAAGTTGTTAGGATTGTTTTTGTACCTGGTACCACTATCAGATATCAAGGTAAGACCCAGATGCAGACCGTGTCGAAGTAACAATGTCCATTACAAGAACAGGGGCAAAGGTACAGGACGGCAGGCAGGCTCAGAGTCAGGTCAGGCAGAGGTCGGTAATCCAGAGATGGGGCAAAGTTCTACCGACAGCCTTGTTGAATCAGAGATCTACTAATGTTCTACTGACAGCCTTGTTGAATCAGAGATCTACTAATGTTCTACTGACAGCCTTGTTGAATCAGAGATCTACTAATGTTCTACTGACAGCCTTGTTGAATCAGAGATCTACTAATGTTCTACCGACAGCCTTGTTGAATCAGAGATCTACTAATGTTCTGCTGACAGCCTTGTTGAATCAGAGATCTACTAATGTTCTGCTGACAGCCTTGTTGAATCAGAGATCTACTAATGTTCTGCTGACAGCCTTGTTGAATCAGAGATCTACTAATGTTCTACTGACAGCATTGTTGATTCAGAGATCTACTAATGTTCTGCTGACAGCCTTGTTGAATCAGAGATCTACTAATGTTCTGCTGACAGCCTTGTTGAATCAGAGATCTAC
Organism: Oncorhynchus clarkii lewisi; assembly: GCF_045791955.1. NCBI lineage: Eukaryota > Metazoa > Chordata > Actinopteri > Salmoniformes > Salmonidae > Oncorhynchus > Oncorhynchus clarkii. The sequence goes on along the minus strand of NC_092179.1, from coordinate 15,661,545 downwards.
TAATGTTCTACCGACAGCCTTGTTGAATCAGAGATCTACTAATGTTCTGCTGACAGCCTTGTTGAATCAGAGATCTACTAATGTTCTACCGACAGCCTTGTTGAATCAGAGATCTACTAATGTTCTGCTGACAGCCTTGTTGAATCAGAGATCTACTAATGTTCTGCTGACAGCCTTGTTGAATCAGAGATCTACTAATGTTCTGCTGACAGCCTTGTTGAATCAGAGATCTACTAATGTTCTACCGACAGCCTTGTTGAATCAGAGATCTACTAATGTTCTGCTGACAGCCTTGTTGAATCAGAGATCTACTAATGTTCTGCTGACAGCCTTGTTGAATCAGAGATCTACTAATGTTCTACCGACAGCCTTGTTGAATCAGAGATCTACTAATGTTCTGCTGACAGCCTTGTTGAATCAGAGATCTACTAATGTTCTGCTGACAGCCTTGTTGAATCAGAGATCTACTAATGTTCTGCTGACAGCCTTGTTGAATCAGAGATCTACTAATGTTCTACCGACAGCCTTGTTGAATCAGAGATCTACTAATGTTCTGCTGACAGCCTTGTTGAATCAGAGATCTACTAATGTTCTGCTGACAGCCTTGTTGAATCAGAGATCTACTAATGTTCTACTGACAGCCTTGTTGAATCAGAGATCTACTAATGTTCTGCTGACAGCCTTGTTGAATCAGAGATCTACTAATGTTCTACCGACAGCCTTGTTGAATCAGAGATCTACTAATGTTCTACCGACAGCCTTGTTGAATCAGAGATCTACTAATGTTCTGCTGACAGCCTTGTTGAATCAGAGATCTACTAATGTTCTGCTGACAGCCTTGTTGAATCAGAGATCTACTAATGTTCTACCGACAGCCTTGTTGAATCAGAGATCTACTAATGTTCTGCTGACAGCCTTGTTGAATCAGAGATCTACTAATGTTCTGCTGACAGCCTTGTTGAATCAGAGATCTACTAATGTTCTACCGACAGCCTTGTTGAATCAGAGATCTACTAATGTTCTGCTGACAGCCTTGTTGAATCAGAGATCTACTAATGTTCTGCTGACAGCCTTGTTGAATCAGAGATCTACTAATGTTCTACTGACAGCCTTGTTGAATCAGAGATCTACTAATGTTCTGCTGACAGCCTTGTTGAATCAGAGATCTACTAATGTTCTACCGACAGCCTTGTTGAATCAGAGATCTACTAATGTTCTACCGACAGCCTTGTTGAATCAGAGATCTACTAATGTTCTACCGACAGCCTTGTTGAATCAGAGATCTACTAATGTTCTACCGACAGCCTTGTTGAATCAGAGATCTACTAATGTTCTACCGACAGCCTTGTTGAATCAGAGATCTACTAATGTTCTGCTGACAGCCTTGTTGAATCAGAGATCTACTAATGTTCTACCGACAGCCTTGTTGAATCAGAGATCTACTAATGTTCTGCTGACAGCCTTGTTGAATCAGAGATCTACTAATGTTCTACTGACAGCCTTGTTGAATCAGAGATCTACTAATGTTCTACCGACAGCCTTGTTGAATCAGAGATCTACTAATGTTCTGCTGACAGCCTTGTTGAATCAGAGATCTACTAATGTTCTGCTGACAGCCTTGTTGAATCAGAGATCTACTAATGTTCTACTGACAGCCTTGTTGAATCAGAGATCTACTAATGTTCTGCTGACAGCCTTGTTGAATCAGAGATCTACTAATGTTCTACCGACAGCCTTGTTGAATCAGAGATCTACTAATGTTCTGCTGACAGCCTTGTTGAATCAGAGATCTACTAATGTTCTGCTGACAGCCTTGTTGAATCAGAGATCTACTAATGTTCTACCGACAGCCTTGTTGAATCAGAGATCTACTAATGTTCTACCGACAGCCTTGTTGAATCAGAGATCTACTAATGTTCTGCTGACAGCCTTGTTGAATCAGAGATCTACTAATGTTCTGCTGACAGCCTTGTTGAATCAGAGATCTACTAATGTTCTGCTGACAGCCTTGTTGAATCAGAGATCTACTAATGTTCTGCTGACAGCCTTGTTGAATCAGAGATCTACTAATGTTCTACCGACAGCCTTGTTGAATCAGAGATCTACTAATGTTCTACCGACAGCCTTGTTGAATCAGAGATCTACTAATGTTCTACCGACAGCCTTGTTGAATCAGAGATCTACTAATGTTCTGCTGACAGCCTTGTTGAATCAGAGATCTACTAATGTTCTACCGACAGCCTTGTTGAATCAGAGATCTACTAATGTTCTGCTGACAGCCTTGTTGAATCAGAGATCTACTAATGTTCTACTGACAGCCTTGTTGAATCAGAGATCTACTAATGTTCTACCGACAGCCTTGTTGAATCAGAGATCTACTAATGTTCTGCTGACAGCCTTGTTGAATCAGAGATCTACTAATGTTCTGCTGACAGCCTTGTTGAATCAGAGATCTACTAATGTTCTACTGACAGCCTTGTTGAATCAGAGATCTACTAATGTTCTGCTGACAGCCTTGTTGAATCAGAGATCTACTAATGTTCTACCGACAGCCTTGTTGAATCAGAGATCTACTAATGTTCTGCTGACAGCCTTGTTGAATCAGAGATCTACTAATGTTCTGCTGACAGCCTTGTTGAATCAGAGATCTACTAATGTTCTACCGACAGCCTTGTTGAATCAGAGATCTACTAATGTTCTGCTGACAGCCTTGTTGAATCAGAGATCTACTAATGTTCTGCTGACAGCCTTGTTGAATCAGAGATCTACTAATGTTCTGCTGACAGCCTTGTTGAATCAGAGATCTACTAATGTTCTGCTGACAGCCTTGTTGAATCAGAGATCTACTAATGTTCTGCTGACAGCCTTGTTGAATCAGAGATCTACTAATGTTCTACCGACAGCTTTGTTGAATCAGAGATCTACTAATGTTCTACCGACAGCCTTGTTGAATCAGAGATCTACTAATGTTCTACCGACAGCCTTGTTGAATCAGAGATCTACTAATGTTCTACTGACAGCCTTGTTGAATCAGAGATCTACTAATGTTCTACTGACAGCCTTGTTGAATCAGAGATCTACTAATGTTCTACTGACAGCCTTGTTGAATCAGAGATCTACTAATGTTCTACTGACAGCCTTGTTGAATCAGAGATGTACTAATGTTCTACTGACAGCCTTGTTGAATCAGAGATCTATTAATGTTCTACCGACAGCCTTGTTGAATCAGAGATCTACTAATGTTCTGCTGACAGCCTTGTTGAATCAGAGATCTACTAATGTTCTACTGACAGCCTGGTTGAATCAGAGATCTACTAATGTTCTGCTGACAGCCTTGTTGAATCAGAGATCTACTAATGTTCTACTGACAGCCTTGTTGAATCAGAGATCTACTAATGTTCTACTGACAGCCTTGTTGAATCAGAGATCTACTAATGTTCTACCGACAGCCTTGTTGAATCAGAGATCTACTAATGTTCTACCGACAGCCTTGTTGAATCAGAGATCTACTAATGTTCTACCGACAGCCTTGTTGAATCAGAGATCTACTAATGTTCTGCTGACAGCCTTGTTGAATCAGAGATCTACTAATGTTCTGCTGACAGCCTTGTTGAATCAGAGATCTACTAATGTTCTACTGACAGCCTTGTTGAATCAGAGATCTACTAATGTTCTACTGACAACCTTGTTGAATCAGAGATCTACTAATGTTCTGCTGACAGCCTTGTTGAATCAGAGATCTACTAATGTTCTGCTGACAGCCTTGTTGAATCAGAGATCTACTAATGTTCTGCTGACAGCCTTGTTGAATCAGAGATCTACTAATGTTCTGCTGACAGCCTTGTTGAATCAGAGATCTACTAATGTTCTGCTGACAGCCTTGTTGAATCAGAGATCTACTAATGTTCTACTGACAGCCTTGTTGAATCAGAGATCTACTAATGTTCTGCTGACAGCCTTGTTGAATCAGAGATCTACTAATGTTCTGCTGACAGCCTTGTTGAATCAGAGATCTACTAATGTTCTGCTGACAGCCTTGTTGAATCAGAGATCTACTAATGTTCTGCTGACAGCCTTGTTGAATCAGAGATCTACTAATGTTCTACTGACAGCCTTGTTGATTCAGAGATCTACTAATGTTCTACCGACAGCCTTGTTGATTCAGAGATCTACTAATGTTCTGCTGACAGCCTTGTTGAATCAGAGATCTACTAATGTTCTACTGACAGCCTTGTTGAATCAGAGATCTACTAATGTTCTACCGACAGCCTTGTTGAATCAGAGATCTACTAATGTTCTGCTGACAGCCTTGTTGAATCAGAGATCTACTAATGTTCTGCTGACAGCCTTGTTGAATCAGAGATCTACTAATGTTCTGCTGACAGCCTTGTTGAATCAGAGATCTACTAATGTTCTACTGACAGCCTTGTTGAATCAGAGCTCTGCTAACTTGCTTCTATACATTTATGGAAGGCACGCATTTGTTATCAAATAACGCCAGCCGCTGGACATTGTCTGAACTGCAGGAGGTTGAGTCAGAGCGCAGTGGAAGTGGAGTAGAGTAGAGAGAGACATCCAGCTGAGTCCTGGCTCCAGGCCCAGTTAACTCTCACTGTCTGCCATCCTGCCAGTCTGGACCACACCCTCCTTACATCACACAAATAACACACACCTTTCTGTCCATTTAGACTGGCCCCCCACCACCACCAATACCACACCTCTCTATCCTGCTGTGTGGCGTCCTGGCAAATCAGAACTTGAGAAGACCACACAAACATCCTCTTCCTACACTTCACACAACCATGCTATAATGTCCACCCTAAGGACATGTGGGTAATTCTACCTCGGACAAGGCTTACTTTCTTTACTTACAGAGAAGTGGGGAGTTTAGTTTAGTAGGATCCCCGACAGCCACTGTACGTGAAGCAGCTACTCTTCTTGGGGTCCACATAAAACGTACAATTACATGACAAAGTGCAAAACGGTTGTAGACAAGAACAACATAAGATATTACATTTTTTAATAGTTATATATTGGAAAGACACCAAGAGACAGCAAAAATACTATTTACACACTACTCATATATAGTATCGTCAGAATGTATTCAAATCTAAATGGATAAAATATATGTTTTTCTCACCTATCTACACACAATACCCCATAATGACAAAGAGAAAACACGTTTTTAGAAATTTGTACAAACGTATTAAAAAGGAAATATGGGGTTGAATACGGAAATATGTAAATACATCTCATTTACATAAGTATTCACACCCCTCAGTCAATACTTTTTAGAAGCACCTTTGGCAGCGATTACATCTTTGAGTCTTTCTGGGTCTCTAAGAGCTTTCCACACCTGGATTGTGCAACATTTGATCATATTTTCTTTTCAAAATTCTTCAAGCTCTGTCAAATTGCTTGTTGATCCATCCTCAGTTTCTCCTGTCACCGCCATTAAACTCTGTAACTGTTTTAAAGTCACCATTGGCCTCATGGTCAAAACCCTGAGCAGTTACTCTCTAAGAACTGAGTTTGGAAGGATGCCTGTATCTAGTGACTGGGTGTATTGATACACTGTCCAAAGTGTAATGAATAACTTCACCATGCTCAAAAGGATATTCAATGTCTGCTTTTTTGTATTTGTACCTATCTAACAATAGGTGCCCTTCTTTGCAATGCGTTGGAAAACCTCCCTGTCTTTGTGGTTGAAACTGTTTGAAATTCACAACTGGACTGAGGGACCTTACAGATAATTGTATGTGTGGGGTACAGAGGTGAGGTAGTCATTCCAAAATCATGTTAAAACACTATGATCCATGCAACTTATTATGTGATTTGTTAAGCAAATGTTTACTCCTGCACTTATTGAGCCGTATCATAACAAAGGGGTTGAATACTTACTGACTCAAGATATTTCAGCTTTTCATTTTTAATTAATTTGGAAAAACATAACTCCACTTTCACATTATGGGGTATTGTGTCTAGCTCAGTGACCAACAAATCTCATTTGAATCCGTTTTAAATTCAGGCTGTAACACAACAAAATGTGGAACAAGTCAAGCGGTGTGAATACTTTATGAAGGCATTGTATACATATTCATATTCGTATATGCAGTGCAGTTAGATTTGAACTTTAGAAAGAGGAGTGCTGCTTTATTTGTCTTTTAAAGCTAAACTTGCTTTTTTCCTGAATAACTTCTGGTGGCAGAGCATTCCACGATGACATGGCTCTATAAATAACTGAAAGACGCATTAAATCTGTTTTTGGTTTGGGTACCGTGAAGAAACCCATAGTAGCGTATGTATGTACAGTATGTTTGTATGTATGTATGTACAGTATGTATGTATGTATGTATGTATGTATGTACAGTATGTATGTACAGTATGTATGTATGTATGTGTGTACAGTATGTATGTATGCATGCATGCATGTATGTATGTATGTATGTATGTATGTATGTATGTATGTACAGTATGTGTGTATGTATGTATGTACAGTATGTGTGTATGTATGTATGTATGTATGTACAGTATGTATGTACAGTATGTATGTATGTATGTGTGTACAGTATGTATGTATGTATGTATGTATGCATGTACAGTATGTATGTACAGTATGTATGTATGTATGTGTGTACAGTATGTATGTATGTATGTATGTACAGTATGTATGTACAGTATGTGTGTATGTATGTATGTACAGTATGTATGTATGTATGTATGTACAGTATGTATGTATGTATGTGTGTACAGTATGCATGTATGCATGCATGCATGTATGCATGTATGTATGTATGTATGTATGTATGTATGTACAGTATGTGTGTATGTATGTATGTACAGTATGTGTGTATGTATGTATGTTTTTATGTATGTATGTATGTATAGTATGCATGCATGTATGTATGTACAGTATGTATGTACGTACAGTATGTATGTATGTATGTATGTATGTGTGTATGTACAGTATGTATGTATGTATGTGTGTATGTATGTATGTATGTATGTGTGTATGTATAGTATGTATGTATGTATGTACAGTATGTATGTACGTATGTATGTATGTATGTATGTGTGTATGTACAGTATGTATGTATGTATGTATGTGTGTATGTATGTATGTATGTGTGTATGTATGTATGTATGTATGTATGTGTGTATGTATAGTATGTATGTATGTATGTATGTATGTTTGAACTGTATGCAAATAGATTATACAAGTGGTTCGGCATTTTCAACACCAAAATGTTTCTAAAAAGACTAGAAGAGAAGTAGTCTCCTCAACTAGAAGAGAAGCATTTATCCTCAACCCTCAACCATGAAAAACTATCATGCATGTTGTTGATGTTAGTTCTGTATGTGCAGCTAAGGGCAAGGCATGCTGCTTTGCTTTGACACAGCTGCAGCTTTTCTAGGCCTTTCTTTGCTGCATCTGACCATATTACCAGAAAGTTATCAAGATGGGACAACATCAGAGCCTGAACAACTAGTACAGTTGATATTTGCATCAAAAATTCAGAACATCTTTTAATAACAGACCTATCCCCATCTTCACAAGACCTTTGGTCAATATGACTTGACCTTGAGTACTGACCACCCAATGTTACTCCTAGGAGTTTAGCTTGTTCTATGGTCACATACTTTATGCACAACTCCAGTTGAGGTTTAGGTCTAAGAGACTGCTTTGAACCAAATACAATGCTTTTGGTGTTTGATGTATTTAACTACCCATTCTGGCACTGACTGCAACTCCTTGCAAAGAGTCTCAATGAGCTCACTGGCTGTAGGTGCTGATGTGTAGAGTGTGCAATCATCAGCGTACAAAGTCCTTTTATCTTTGTGTAAGACAAGTGGCAAATCATTTGTAAAAATAGATAAAAGTGACAGCCCAAGGCATCTGCCCTGAGGGATACCACACTGTACATATCTAATATTAGAGACATTTCCATTGAAGAACAGTCTCTGAGGTCTATTGGATAAGTAGCTCTCCAACCATGTGACGGCAGGTGATGTAAAGCCATAACAAGTGAGTTTTCTCAATAACAAATGATGATGAATAACATCAAAGACTGCACTGAAATCTAACAATAAAGCTCCAACTATCTTATTACCCATTTATTTTAGACAATCACCAGACATCTGAGTCAGTGCAGTACAAGTTGAGTGCCCTTCCCTATATGAATGCTGAAAGTCAGTAGGTTTCTTGTTTTTGAAAAATAGCATTGTATTTGTTCAAACACAATTTTCTCCATCAGTTTACCAAGAACAGGCAGGAAACTGGTGCCGAAGAACATGGCTGACGTTTTACATTCTCCCAACCAATTGTGCTATTTTGTTATTTTTTGTGTTTTGTGTAACTTATCTTTAAACTTATTATGCACATAATGTTGCTGCTACCGTCTCTTATGACCAAAAATAACTTATGGACATCAGAACAGCGATTACTCACCGCAGACTGGAAGAAACTTTTTCCTTTAACGAGTCCGACGAGAAGGATATCCTGCTTTCACTGGAACAGGCCCTGATCCACGCCTTTTGAGTGAAGAAAAGACGCTGAAAAAGGAGACGCAAATCGGGGATCCTTCTGAGAATCCAGAGGCGAGCTAGTAAACTCCCAATGCCTTCCATTCTCCTTGCTAACGTGCAATCATTGGAAAATAAAACTGATGACCTACTATTAAGATTATCCTACCAACGGGACATTAAAAACGGTAACATCTTATGTTTCACCGAGACGTGGCTGAACAAAGATATGGACAACATAGAGCTAGTGGGATATTCCACGCACCGGCAGAACAGACACGCTACCTCTGGTAAGATGAGGGGTGGGGGTGTGTGTTGTCTAAAATTAAAGAAGTCTCGTGTTATTGCTCACCCGAGGTAGAGTACCTTATGATAAGCTGCAGACCACATTACCTACCAAGAGAGTTCTCATCTGTATTATTCATAGCCGTCTATTTACCACCACAAAGCGAAGCTGACACTAAGACCGCTCTCAAGCAACTCCATAAGACCATAAGCAAAGAAAAAAATACTCACCCAGAAGCGGCGCTCCTAGTGGCAGGGGACTTTAATGCAGGCAAACTTAAATCAGTTTCACCAAATATTTACTAGCTTGTCACGTGCAACCAGGGAAAAAATTATCCCAGACCACCTTTTCTCCACACACAGAGATGCATGCAAAGCTCTCCTTCGCCCTCCATTTGGCAATTCTGACCATAATTCTATCCTCCTGATTCCTGCTTACAAGCAAAAACTAAAGCAGGAAGTACCAGTGACTTGCTCAATACGGAAGTGGTCAGATGATGCGGATGCTACACAGACTGGAATATGTTCCGGGATTCATCCAATGGCATTGAGGAAAACACCACCTCAGTCATCGGCTTCATCTATAAGTGCATCGATGACGTCATCCCCACAGTGTCTGTACGTACATATCCCAACCAGAAGCCATGGAATACAGGCAACATCCGCATCAAGCTAAAGGCTAGAGCTGCCGCTTCAAGGAGCGGGAGACTAATCTGGACGCTTATGAGAAATCCCGCTATGCCTTCAGACGAACCAACCTACTACACCGGCTCTGACGCTCATCGGATGTGGCAGGGCTTGAAAACTATTACAGACTACAAAGGGAAACCCAGACACGAGCTGCCCAGTGACGGGAGCATACCAGGTGAGCTAAATACCTTTTGTGCTCCCTTCGAAGCAAGCAACACTGAAGCATGCATGAGAGCACCAGCTGTTCTGGATGACTGTGTGATAACGCTCTTGGTAGCCGATGTGAACAAAACCTTTGAACAGGTCAAGGTTCACAAAGCCGCTGAGCCAGACGGATTACCAGGACGTGTACACAAAGCATGCGCGGACCAACTGTCAAGTGTCTTCACTGACATTTTCAACCTCTCCCTGACTGAGTCTGTAATACCTACATCTTTCAAGCAGACCACCATAGTCCCTGTGCCCAAGGAAGTGAAGATAGCCTGCCTACCTGATTACTGCCCCGTGGTACTCACGTCGGTAGCCATGAAGTGCGTTGAAAGGCTGGTCATGGCTCACATCAACAGCATCCTCCCAGAAACCCTAGACCCACTCCAATTTGCATACCGCCCCAACAGATCCACAGATGACGCAATCTCATTCGCACTCCACACTGCCCTTTCTCACCTGTACAAAAGGAACACCTATGTGAGAATGCTGTTCATTGACTACAGCTCATCATTCAACACCATAGTGCCAACGAAGCTCATCAGTAAGCTAAGGACTCTGGGACTAACCACCTCCCTCTGCAACTGGATCCTGGACTTCCTGGCGGGCCGCCCCCAGGTGGTAAGAGTAGGCAACAACACATCTGCCACGCTGATCCTTAACACGGGGGCCCCTCAGGGGTGTGTACTTAGTCCACTCCTGTACTCCCTGTTCACCCATGACTGTGTGGCCAAACACGACTCCAACACCATCATTAAGTTTGCTGACGACACAACAGTGGTACGCCTGATCACCAACAACGATGAGACGGCCTATAGGGAGGAGGTCAGAGAACTGGCAGTGTGGTGCCAGGACAACAACTTCTCCCTCAATGTGAGCAAGACAAAGGAGCTGTTCGTGGACTACAGGAAAGGGTGGGCCGAACAGGCCCCCATTAACATTGACGGGGCTGTAGTGGAGCGGGTCGAGAGTTTCAAGTTCCTTGGTGTCTGTTATGTGTTAATAACATTTAGACTACATTACCCAGCAGGCTGTGCAGGAGGCAGAGGGTTAAAGAATGCCTTGCATGGCTAAACATGGAGTTTAGCTGAAGTATATGTTCATTAAAAGTAGTTAAGATAGTAGTAGTAGTAGTTAGATACTGTAAGGGATTTCCTCCTCTTCATCCCGAAGAGGAGAGGCGAAAAGGATCAGAGGACCAATATGCGGCGTGGTAAGCGTCCATGGTTCTTTTAATACGAAAATGTACACATGAACAACTGAATACAAAAACAATAACCGTGGAATGAACGAAACCCAAAACAGTACCGTGTGGTGAACAACACAGACACGGAAACAAACACCCACAAACACACAGTGAAACCCAGGCTACCTAAGTATGATTCTCAATCAGAGACAACTAATGACACCTGCCTCTGATTGAGAACCATACTAGGCCGAAACATAGAAATACCCAAATCATAGAAAAACAAACATAGACTGCCCACCCCAACTCACGCCCTGACCATACTAAATAATGACAAAACAAAAGGAAATAAAGGTCAGAACGTGACAGCTACACGTTTTTCTCTCATGGTCAGAAACAGGGAGTCAGTTTTGACCAGTATTTGGCTGAGCTGAACACACTGAGCAAAACGTGTGAATTTGAAAATCTGAAAGACTCACTAGTGAAAGACAGGATAGTCTGTTGGCATACTTGATAATGGACTCAAGGAGAGATCGCTGCGTGAGCAAGATGTAACTTTGGATGAAGCAGTGAATATGTGTGGAGCAGCTGAAACCACCAGAGCACAAGGTAAAGAGCTGTGCAGGGATGAGACCTCAGTGTATGAAATAAAAAGAGGGGACCAACACACACAATGCCTTACTAAACAAAAACAAGCAAAAGAGAGAAATCAAAACACTACATGTGGAAAATGTGGATTTATCCACAAGCCCCAAAAAAAAATGCCCTGCATATGGCAAATCATGTGACAACTGTGGGAAAAACCCAAGCTGAGGCTACAAAGAAAAAGGTTCACACAGTCGAGGAGATGGGAGAATTCTTTGTTGATTCTGTGGAAATATGCAATGCAGTAAATGCTGAATGGATTGTGCCATTGAATGTGAATGAAACTGTAATACCATTCAAGCTTGATACTGGAGCACAGGTAAACCTGTTGTCGCTGGATGACTACAAAACACTGAAGGTGAAGAGCAAAATACACCCGGTGAAAATTAAGGTCACTGGTTATACTGGGGAGAACGTACCAGTCAAAGATAGCTGCATAGTAACTTTACAGCACAAAGGAAAACAGTTCAGAGCACAGCTGCTGATTGTGGAAAAGGGTGTACAGCCTATTCTAGGAATCAATGCATGTGAAAAGCTCAATTTGTTGAAAAGAGTGTATGTAGTGACATCACAGACTGAAAATGACCAAGAATCGCTACTGGCTTAGTATGAGGATGTGTATGAGGGTCTTGTATGTTAACCAGGAGAACACAAATATGTACTGATGACAAAATTACTCCAGTTGTGCATGCATGCAGAAAGGTTTCATTTGCACTGAGGAAAAAGCTCAAAGAGGAACTCGGACGCATGGAAAAGATGGACATCGTCACAAAAATGGATAAACCTACAGACTGGGTAACCTCACTGGTTATTGTGGTGAAAAAGAACGGCGATCTCAGGATATGTCTAGACCCGAGAGATCTCAACAAAGCAATCAAGAGAGAGCATTTCAAGTTGCCAACCAGAGAAGAGATAATGTTGCAGTTTGCTGGAGCAAAGTGGTTCAGTAAGTTTGATGCCTCATCAGGATTCTGGCAAATGAAGCTAGATGATGCAAGCTCAAGGCTATGCACATTCAACACACCTGAGGGCAGGTACAGATTTCTTTGTCTACCATGTGGGATTCTCTCAGCTCCAGAGGTCTACCACAAGACAATCCACATCATCTTCGAGCACATTCCAGGAGTGGAGACTATGATGGATGACATCATCGTCTGGGGGTCCACAAAAGAAGAACACAATGCGAGAGTGAGACAAGTGCTGGACCTGACACGGAAAGTCAACCTAAAACTAAACAAGGACAAATGGGAGTTTGGTGTGAAAACACTTACCTTTGTGGGAGACGTACTTTCTGAGGACGGAGTCAAACCAGACCCGAGGAAAACATCAGCCATCAACAACATGGAGCGCCTGAAGACCAAGGACAATGTGAGATGCTTCATGGGCATGATCACCTACCTTGCAAAGTTCATACCTCAGCTGTCAGCACAGTCCGCTCCACTCAGATGCCTTCTGGAACAGAAAAATGAATGGGAATGGTCCCATGAACAGGAAAACTGCTTCAAAAACCTAAAGAAGACAATCACAGAAGAGCCAGTGCTCAGGTTCTATGATCCAGAGAAAAGCACAAGGATTTCTGCAGACGCGTCACAGTTTGGCCTGGGAACAGTTCTTCTGCAACAGCATGACAACACATGGCAACCCGTCACTTATGCGTCCAGAGCCTTGACAGGCGCAGAGACAAGGTATGCACAAATAGAGAAAGGCTCCTCATTATCAGCTTCTACCTCCAAGCCATTAGACCGCTGAACATTTCATAAAAATCCCCACAAGACAATCTACATTGACCACCCCCCCCCAACACTGCTGCTATTCACTGTATGTTTGTTGCCTATGCATAGTCACTTCGCCCCCACCTACATACATGTACAGATTACCTCAACTAGCCTGTACCCCCGCACACTGATTAGGTACCAGTGCCCCCTGTATATAGCCTCGTTATTGTTATTCTTGTTGTGTACTTTTTATTATTACTTTTTATTTTAGTCTACTTGGTAAATATATTCTTCTTCTTGAACTGCACTGTTGGTTAAGGGCTTGCAAGTTAGCATTTCACGGTAAAGTCTACACTTGTTGTAGTCGGCGCACGTGGCAAATAAAGTTTGATTTGATTTGAACAGATTGGGCAGCTGTTTGAGCCAGCAAAAGGGGGCTTCACTATTTTTAGGTAGTGGAATTCCTTTAGCATCCTTCTACACTTGTGGACACAAACAATTAAAGACATGACAAATAGGGTTGGCAATACAGTCTGCTACCATGGCGACTGTCGAACCCTTGCATTTCCTTCCCGGAACCCTCCTGGACTCCTGAGGACACATGGCAATACACACACTGTAACACTCATGTACAGACAGGTATACACAGACATACTTACACACGGCAGGCAGTGACACACAGGTTAGCCCTGTCTGGACCGAGACAGGAAGACACAGCATCCCCACTCAGATGAGGTTACACTCAAAAGAGGCGCTATAGAGTGGGACAGACACACACTGGTTAATATAAAATCTTATGGATGTGTTAGCATAGTATTGGCGCTAAGCTCTTAAGAGCACCTTTTGCACTCATTTTTAAAGGTGTAAAAATAACAGACAAGAAATAGCATCCGGCTTTATTTTTCTAAGATGCTGGGCTGAGACTCATCTGATATCACGAAACTAACACCGCTTACAAGACCTACTACAGCAACAACAAAAACTCTTGAAATAACAGGAATAATGAGAACCCTTTATAAAGGTTATATAGCAATAGGTCAATAACAAGTATAGATGGTTTATAAATCTTTAATAACTCATTGGTTACACAGTGAGTAAATTGTGTATGACTGCACTGTTCATAAATGAACTGACGAAACGTTGCAGCCCCGGATACCATCAATGAAAAGCGTACTTAACCTTTCATCCCATTTCAGTCGTAGAATCAAGTTCTGCAACAAAATGACCAACATAAACATTACCATTGACTGTATTTAACAGAACAGTTATATCAGTGGGATAACAATATTGATAAATGCAGGTGGGATATACATTAGATATCACACAAACTCGTTGAATAACCAGTTCATTCATTGTTTCTTTGTTACATAGAATATCGCTGTGTTGAAAAATGTTGATCTACACCGAACAAAAATATAAACGCAACATGTAAAGTGTTGCTCCCATGTTTCATGAGCTGAAATAAAAGATCCCAAAACTTTTCCATACGAACAAAAAAACATATCTTTCAAATTTTGGGCACAAATTTGTTTACATTCCTGTTAGTCAGCATTCTCCTTTACCAAGATAATCCATCCACTTGACAGGTGTGGCATATCAAGAAGCTGATTAAACAGCATGATCATTACACAGGTGCACCGTGTGCTAGGGACAAAAGGCCACTCTAAAATGTGCAGTTTTGTCATCCAACACAACTCCACAGATGTCTCAAGTTTTGAGGGAGTGTGCAATTGGCATGCTGACTGCAGGAATGTCCACCAGAGCTGTTGCCAGAGAATTTAATGTTAATTTCTATACCATAATCTGCCTCCAATGTTGTTTTAGAGAATTTGGCAGTATGTCCAACCGGCCTCACAGTTCCAGAACACATGTAACCACGCCAGCCCAGGACCTCCACATCCAGCTTCTTCACCTGCAGCATCATCTGAGACCAGCCACCCAAACAGCCGATGACACTGTGGATTTGCACAACCAAAGAATTTCTGCACAAACGGTCAGAAACTGTCTCGGGAAGCTCATCTGCGTGTTCGTCCTCCACACCAGGGTCTTGACCTGACTGCAGTTCAGCGTTGTAACCGGCTTCAGTGGGCAAATGCTCGATGGCCACTGGCACACTGGAGGGGTTTGCTCTTCACGGATTAATCCCGGTTTCAACTGTACAAGGGAGATGGCAGATAGCGTGTATGGTGTCATGTTGGAGAGCAGTTTGCTGATGTCAACGTTGTGAACAGATGGCCCCATGATGGCGGTGGGGTTATGGTATTGGCAGGCATAAGCTAAAGGCAACAAATACAATTGCATTTTATTGATGTTAATTTGAATGCATCAATACGTGATGAGATCCTGAGACCCATTGTCATGCCATTCATCCTCTGCCATCACCTCATGTTTCAGCATGATAATGCATGGCACCATTTCACAAGGACCTGTACACAATTCCAGGAAGCTGAACATTTTTCAATTCTTCCATGGACTGCATACTCAAGACATGTCACCCATTGAGCATGTTTGGGATCGACAGTGTGTTCCAGTTCCCGCCAATATCCAGCAACTTCACACAGCCATTGAA
Organism: Oncorhynchus clarkii lewisi; assembly: GCF_045791955.1. Lineage (NCBI taxonomy): Eukaryota > Metazoa > Chordata > Actinopteri > Salmoniformes > Salmonidae > Oncorhynchus > Oncorhynchus clarkii. Next base: position 15,645,725 of record NC_092179.1, on the reverse strand, counting down.
GAGTGGGACAACATTCCACAGGCGACAATCAAAAGCCTGATCAATTCCATGTGAAGGAGATGTCTCGCCGCATGAGGCAAATGGTGGTCACCAGACACTGACTGGTTTTCTGATACCTTCTTTTTTTTAAGGGTCTGTGATCAACAGATGCATATCTGTATTCCCAGTCATGTGAAATCCATAGATTAGGGCCTAATTAATTTATTTCAATCGACTGATTTCCATATATGAATTGTAACTCAGTAAAATCTTTGAAATTATTGCGTTTATATATTTTTTCAGTGTAGACAAATACCATAACTTTTATTTCAAAGGAATTGAGTGCAATGATAACCTTTTGAGAGATACATTGATCTACATTGAACTTTTTATAGTCCCGTACCCCTTCAAACATTCAACCTCCAGCTGTCGTACCCCCTCTAGCACCAGGGTCAGCGCACTCTCAAATGTTGTTTTTTGACATCATTGTAAGCCTGCCAGACACACACTATACGATGCATTTATTAATCATAAGAAAGGGGGTGAGTTTTTGTCACAACCAGGCTCGTGGGAATTGACAAAGAACTCGTATAGGACCAGCGCACAAATAATAATATATTAATAATCAATAATTTGGCTCTTTATTCATCAAACATTGTGAATAACTCACCACGGGTTAATGAGAAGGGTGTGCTTGAAACGATGCACATAACTCTGCAACGTTGGGTTGTATTGGAGAGTCTCAGTCTTTTTCCACACACTGTCTGTGCCTGTATTTAGTTTTCATGCTAATGAGGGCTGAGAATCCACTCTCATATAGGTATGTGGTTGCAAAGGGCATCAGTATCTTGACAGCGAGATTTGCCAGGCAGGATACTCTGAGCGCAACCCAACCTAGAAATTTGGCAGTGGCTTCTGATTAAATGATATTGTCACAGAACCGCTTGTTGCAATTTTGATGAGGCTCTCTTGTTCAGATATCGGTAAGTGGACTGGAGGCAGGGCATGAAAGGGATAACGAATCCAGTTGTTTGTGTCATCCGTTTCGGGAAAGTACCGTAATTGCGCACCCAATTGGCAGCAAAAGCCTCTCAACTGCTTGCACGCGCATTACCACTCCACTATGTCTTCCTGTCATGGCTTTTGCGCCATTAGTACAGATACCAACATATCTTGACCACCAAAGTCCATTTGATGTCACAAAGCTGTCCAGTACTTTAAAAATATCCTCTCATTTTGTCCTGATTTCCAGTGGTTTGCAGAATAGGATGTATTGCTTAATTGACCCCCCCCCCCATAAACGTAACGGACATATACCAGGAGCTGTGCCAGGCCCACCACATCTGTTGACTCATCCAGCTGTAATGCATAGAATTTAATGGCTTGTATGCAAAGCATTCATTGTTTCAAAACATCCCCTGCCATGTCACTGACGCATCGTGAAACAGTGTCGTTTGATGACGGCATTGTCTGTATGGTGTTTTGGGCCTTTCCCCCCAGCTATATCCGCGGCAGCAGAATAGTATGGGGTTTACCTGTCCTAGCCACTCGGTAGCTCACCATAGACGCTTCTAGCCACTTCTTAATGGTATATGTTGCTTTTATACGCGTCTTAAATCTCACTCGAAAAACTCCCATGGTTTATTTTTCAAATTGGCATGTTTTGTTTCTAAATGTCTACGCAAGGGTGAAGGTTTCATCGAGTTGTGAGATAGTACTTTTGCACATATAACACACTGTGGTTGAGGAAAGGCACTACTCCCAATATAAGTGAACCACAAATCAATGTAGTTATATTTGCGCCTCTTCGATGTTCCCACATCCGTCTGTTGTTCGGTGCTTTCCCGGGTAAGGGGGCAGTAGCTCTTCAGCTGCATCAGATTCACAACTGTCAGTGTCCATGTTATCTGGGCTAACAACAAATGTAGAATTACTGATGCTAGCATTGGATGTGCTCGTGGAAGCAGAACAACTTGCGTCGTCGACAGGTGCAGGTGTAGTACTGCTAGTAGTGGCAGTACAACCAATAGAGCTGGTATGTGTCTCTTATGGACGCGGACCTTACTTTATTTATCAATTTTCGAGCAAATGGAAAGAGCAGCAGCTACGTTTGGCAACATACAGATCGTTAGTGAAATTCCTGCGAGAGTAACGGTTAATGTAATTGGATGTTAATTGTTTGACATGGTGTTATTTCACTGAAGACTAGATGGTTTAATTTTATTTTTGGCAGTGAAACGAGGCTACTCAGGCGAGAGAAGAAAAAAAATCTCCCAAATGTATAAATTGACTGTTTGAAATTAGGGGGAATTAAAAAATATATATATATTTGAAATGCATTTTTATTTGGCGGAAAACAAAACAGCAATGTAAAATTGTAGCCTAGGTTTATGTTCAAACATCTCAACACTCATCTTTTTCATGGTCACAAGTAGGATTTATTGTGAGTGGAACTAGGAGGACATCTGAAGGGAACATGTTTCTCTGTAAGAGGTTAATTTTTCCCTCATATATTTTACAAATAGAAGCACAAATGTTCACAAACTCTCGACGACAGCCGTTTGAAGTATTTAGAAGCATGTATTCCAGAACCACTGGCGATGGATGGCAGGAGGACCTCATCCATTTATCTGAAACCACAGAGAACACGCATTCAGATAAACAGGATGAAATCAAAATACCCAACCAAAATATCACAGTAAATGTGAGGGAATAACAGGCTTTCTAATCTGCTTTTAACAAAACACAGGATACATGATCGAACACTCTAGGCCCTAGAGGGAGCTATTCTATCTTAGACTACAGTGGGATGGTTTTCCGAATAGCACGTTTTTCTTCCTTTCTGTGTCCAGTGAGTGTATCCTAGAGACTTTTACCTACGATCACATGATTTAGGTCCTGATACCAACATGATGGGTTGGAGTGGAGTAATAAGGGTGACAAAATAATGGTTAGTGAACAAACTTAAAAATAACTCCATGTTTAATGACAAAGAATGGGTGGGCTCATGCAAGGAGTCAAATTATTTTCAAAGACGTAGGTAGCTAATCAAGGTTAAGAATGAGTGGGGTTGTTTTGTGTGTGGGGAAAAAAACATTACTGAGGGACAGATCAAACACCAAGGCAGAGTGAAACAGAGAGGGGCAAAGAGTGAAACAGAGAAAGAGCAAGATGGGCAGAAAGAAACTGACATCGTGAACAGTACTCACAGGGCAGCAGCTCCAGAGATGATCTCAATGAGCTCCTTGGTGATGACAGCCTGCCTGGTACGGTTGAAGGTGAGGGTCAGCTTATCAATCATTTCAGCTGGAGGGGAGAGAACAGAGCCAGGGTTGATATGAATCAGAGAACAAAGCCATCAAAGTGCAGGCACACAGACCTGGCAACCAGATTAGCTGATATTGTAATATCAATGGCAACCCTAGAAGCATTACACTAGGTCAATCAAGCAGTAGAGGGAGACTGAGGAAGATAATCACAAAGGACTACAGCTACTGTGTGTGCTATGAGGCAGGCAGGAAGACTACGACTTGATCTGGATGGTAAGTTGGTGGTTGAAGATATCCCTCTAGTGGTGTGGCGGCTGTGCTTTGGCAAAGTGGGTGGGGTTATATCCTTCCCGTTTGGCCCTGTCCGGGGGTATCTTCGGATGGGGCCAAAGTGTCTCCTGACCCCTCCTGTCCCAGCCTCCAGTATTTATGCTGCAGTAGTTTGTGTCAGGGGGCTATGGTCAGTTTGTTATATCTGGAGTACTTCTCCCGTCTTATCCGGTGTCCTGTGTGAATTTAAGTATGCTCTCTCTAATTCTCTCTTTCTTTCTCTCTCTCTCAGAGGACCTGAGCCCTAGGACCATGCCTCAGGACTACCTGGCATGACGACTCCTTGCTGTCCCCAGTCCACCTGGCCGTGCTGCTGCTCCAGTTTCAACTGTTCTGCCTGCGACTATGGAACCCTGACCTGTTCACCGGGCGTGCTACCTGTCCCAGACCTGCTGTTTTCAACTCTCTAGAGGCAGCAGGAGCGGAAGAGATACTCTTAATGATCGGCTATGAAAAGCCAACTGACATTTACTCCTGAGGTGCTGACTTGTTGCACCCCCGAGAACTACTGTGATTATTATTTGACCATGCTGGTCATTTATGAACATTTGAACATCTTGGCCATGTTCTGTTATAATCTCCACCCGGCACAGCCAGAAGAGGACTGGCCACCCCTCATAGCCTGGTTCCTCTCTAGGTTTCTTCCTAGAATTTTGCCTTTCTAGGGAGTTTTTCCTAGCCATCGTGCTTCTTCACCTGCATTGCTTGCTGTTTGGGGTTTTAGGCTGGGTTTCTGTACAGCACTGAGATATCAGCTGATGTAAGAAGGGCTATATAAATACATTTGATTTGATTTAAAAGACAAGTGAGGAAGATGAGCAATAAGCCAGTTGTTATAGAGGCTGGGGAGGAGGAAGATGCTCACAGGCGTTCTTGCTGGCGCTGTCCATAGCGGTCATCCTGGCACTCTGCTCGCTGGTTGTGGACTCCTTCAGGCCAAAGTAGATGATGTTGACCAGGGCAAACTCCTGGTAGTTCCTCAGCACGTCAGCATCAATGTCATCATAGATGCCCATGTTCTCTGTTACAGAAGTGGAAAAAGAAGACATATGATATCAGTCGGTCATTTTGTGGGGCATACATCTTAAAGCAGTCGGTCGATTTTTATCCCCTAGTCGATTGATGTACCGGTGCGTCAACCTATTTTACCAAAAACATCCCCATCAAAATCTGTCAGTTTAAGTTGGAGATGGGGTTTTTTCTTCATTGGATGCGTCTCAATCCACCGATGTAGCACTTCCACATTTGCAGTGAAAGGTGGCAGAACATGAGACATTCCGAAAATTGTTATTCTCGCGAAAACGTTTGGCCTACAAAACTATTATGAGCACTCTGGAAAGGGGACTCTCACAAACACAATAGTGTCTTCCTTTTCCTCAACCCCCCCCACCAAACGTCAGGAGACTCACATGAAGTCAGTACTGTCGATGTGGCAACTTCTGTTTGGTAGCGTCTGAACCGATTGGGCAACAAACTAATAGGACCCCTACTGCTGAAAGAAGATTCTCACGAACCCGATGGTGTTCTCCGTTTTGCTCTATGACCCCCACAAGTGTCATGGGATTCATCTGAAGGTAACCGGTACTAGTTTTAAAAAACAAATGGAAGTATAAGAGGTAGTTGTGCCTACCCCCACCCCCCATCAAAACCTCATCGCTTATGATTTATTTTTGGACTGTCCTTTTTGCCATGTATGAATGTGTTATTCAAGGCATTTCCATGGGCGTTAATAGTCAAGGCCAAAATCTATATTATTTGTATATATTCTTTTGAAACATAAAGGGGTCTTAAAATTGTAAATCAAATAGCTAAATGATCCATAGTATGACCACCTTAAAACAATTCCATTTGTCAGCTTAGCAACCCCCCCCCCAACAACTTAGATTAAAGAGTGGAAGCGACCTTCAAACCAATGGTGTTGTACCTGAATTAGCAACAGTATCAATGGAGAAGATGGGCTTCTCGTCAGTCTTGTAGGAGATCACAGACCTGAATGAGGGGGGAAAATAACATCCCTTCAAGACTTGTTCTGATAATTGGCTATGTAGTTTGAAGGATAAGGATGGGACTAGACTTGACGTGAATCTTCCCATTCAAACAGTTATCTCCTTATAGTGGCTCAATTAAGAAACCATTTGGAGGAGACAAGACACTGAAATGTGGCTGTGGAAGGAGTCCATTCATACCTGAATCTGTTGTAGATTACAGCACCCTGGTCAAACTCGTAGCCCATGTTGAGCAGCTCTGTGGCGACAATGGACGCGTCGGTAAAGGTGGGGGGCTTGCGGCCCACCTCTTTGCAGCTGAGCAGCAGGTAATTGCTATGTGTCCTGGGTTGCGAGGAGGGAGGGAGGGAACACTTGTCAAGATAATAAACTAAATTCCAAAAGGAAACCACTAGACTGGACCTGTTGCTGTGGGCATCAGTAAAGTGGCTGTATTTCTTGGTTATCATTCTGTACCTCTGCAGGATGTTCCTCAGCTTGTCCCCCACATTGACTACCATCACCTCCTTGCCCTCGCCGGTGAGGTTTGCAATCTTGGCCTTGATGGCCTTGGCCACATTGGAATGGACGGCGCCACAGAGACCACGGTCAGACGACACACCGATCAGGAGGTGCTTGTTGGCCACTCCCTCCGGGGCCTTGATCTCAGCCTTCTCGTACAGGGCTGGAGGACACACAGGCAAGAGAAGAGGGACCGTCAACAGGTTTGTTGAATGCCATTGGCAAACACCAGAAAAACATTTCCAATAAATGTGTGTGAAACGACCGTGACAGTACAGGGATAGTATTCAAGAAGCGCCTCAGTACCAGGTCTAATTTAGGATCAGGTCCCCTCTGTCCATGTAATCTTATTCATTATGATATAAAAGGCTAAACTGATCCTAGATCAGCACTCCTACTCTGAGACTATGAATATAGGCCCTGACCTACCCCTGCCTTCTCACTATGGTCCTAATAGAGGACCATAATAACAGACAGTGATGAACTTCACATAGAAACCATCCATTCCCTTAGACTTTAGTGTGTGTGTGATATATATATATATGAGAGAGAGAACATGCAGAGTTAGCAATGACATACCCACAGCACCATTTCCATAGACGCGGGCGGGCTTCAGCTGCCTCTCAGCGCGGGCATACTTAGCAGCGGCCACCATCTTCATGGACTTGGTGATCTTTTGGATGTTCTTGATGGACTTCAAACGGATGGTGACTAGAATGGGAAAGATGGATGCCACGGACTGACTAAACATTTGAGGTTCAATAACATTGAGACGCACAACTACAATATCATCATGATTCAAAAAAGTTTCACTTGTGCATAAGACTTAAAAAGAGGAAGCTAAAGGGTGAATGTTATGTAACACAGAGTAGTTAAAGAGATGGCAAGGTAAACACTTACTGTCTTTCAAGGTAGCCATGTTCCTGACCTGCCCACTACAAAACAAACAGAATTAGCTAGGTAAGTTAGAACATTATAATTGCAAGTTCGCGACATAACGTGGACATCCTCAATTCAGGGTTTATAAACCAATACAAATAGCTATGCATGTTGTTTGTACAACTATACTAGCAATCAGCTAGTTAACGTTAAACTACAGTCCATGTCACCAGATAATAGTTAGCATGTTAGGTTTATCCAGAGAATGCATGCTAACTTAGTTAGTGGGAGGGACAGTGAATGACAAGAACTGAACGCTGTTCTGAAAACATCTGGCATCGTACGAATTACTAAAAGGACCATTTAATCAACGTTAGTTAGTTGTCACACACTTCAATGACATGGTTAGTAAGCTAATGTCAGTTTAGGCTGAACCTGACCATTCACTCTGCACCACACACCATCTGCGGCCTGCGGGTTAGCGCGCCCTTGCAATGTTTCACATGGCTCGTCAACGCATACGGCGTACATTAGTGATTTATGTGTACGACAGCACAATGCTCAAAATCATGTTTTGAAATATACGTAATTTTGCTAATAAAACGTTACCATTGTGGGAGGAACACCAACGCGCTGGTCCTGGCGAACATAATTACTTCGATGAAGGTCAGACTCGCAGGACTGCGCAAGCGCAAGTAAATGGCAGGATGTGGACGGAAAAACAAACCTCGCGTTACTTCAAAGTACACGTAAAATGATGACGAAATACCGACGGAAGCGGCAGATTTTTAGGAGGAAGGAGAAGTGCATAACAACGTTTGAACGTGTTCGAGGCTTATTTCGAATTTAAATAATTTATATGTAGACGATTATTATTTGACATGGGGAAAGAGGGTTTTCTAAGCCCAAAGGCGATCGGGAATAGGATCAAAGCAAAAGGTCTTCAAAAATTGCGATGGTATTGTCAAATGTGCCAGAAACAATGTCGAGACGAGGTAAGAAAGATGGCTAGCTAAGTTAGCTATCTAACGTCATGTAGCGTAACGTTTGGAATATTTGCTAGTAGGTGCAAGCCAAATGTTGCAAGCGTTCCTAAACGATCAACTCGTTGGGACAGAATGTAAATTAACCATGTAAGTTGGCGAGCTAGATAGACTGTATTGTCCTCAGGAAAGTAACTCTAGAGCTTGATCAGGGATGTCAGAAGTTAGGTTCTACACACTAACGGTAACGCCCGGGACAAGAGCCAGTTTAGGTTGAACTAGCTTTCCCTTTCTGCCCATAGAATGGCTTCAAATGCCACTGCATGTCCGAATCCCACCAGAGACAGCTGCTGCTGGCCTCGGAGGACCCCAACAAGATCATGGACAACTTCTCACAGTGAGTCCATCTGCATTTACTTAGGTCTGGCTGTTGGTATGTCGTGTTCTATAACACTGTCTCCAAAAACAATGTTAAAATGACATGTCAATAATGGTGTGATGATGAGTCAGGGGAGGTGTTCCACCAGTGGACTTATTTGCTTTCTACTCTCTCCACTCTTCCTCTCACCAAGGGAGTTCAAGAATGACTTTATTGAGCTGATCAGAAGACGCTTTGGTAATTCTTCTGAAACTATATATTATAAGTGCATGCAATATTACACTAGCTACTTATAAAGAGACTGTAAGACAAACCTCAACCTGACTGAATCGCTCTCTCGCTCTCTTCCCCCCTCCAGGAACCAAGCGAGTGCAAAACAACATTGTCTATAACGAGTACATCAATGACCGAGAGCATGTCCATATGAACTCCACCCAGTGGGAGACTCTCACTGAATTCACCAAGTGGCTGGGGAAAGAGGGTACTGTCACGCTCATACCCCTTAGAACAGAAGTTATGTGTGTTTGTCTGTGTCTGTCTGATCCCTGACATTGCTGTGTCTGATGACTTCTCCCAGGTTTCTGTAAGGTGGACGAGACACCCAAAGGCTGGTACATCCAGTACATCGACCGGGACCCAGAGACCATCCGGAGGCAGGAGGAGCTGGAGAAGAAGAAGAAGCAGGACCTTGATGACCAGGAGCGCAGTGCCAAGTTCATAGAGGAGCAGGTCCGCCGAGGCCAAGGAGGCAGGGAGCCAGAGGTGAGGGAGTACCACTACTGCCCTCCTCTGACTAGGAGGTCATATTACACTCGGGTGTCTGCTGAACAGGGACTGGCCAAGGGTTGTGTTTACCAGGGATGTAATGATTCACTTATACGCATCGGCACCCGGTACAAATGTTTAAGATACAGTGCATCATAAAATCTATTTTAAAATTATACAAACCCCCAGTTCACTGATGTTTTTTCAAAAATACCTCTAATCTTTTGTGACTGAATGTATGTGTCCTTTCCTCCAGTAGCCTATCTAACTAAGCATGTCAATTCATATGACAGTCATTGATCTCCAAGTCAGATAACAGGGTGGCAGGTAGCCTAGTGGTTAGAGCATTGGGCCAGTAAACCAAAGGTTGCTAGATCGAATCCCCAAGCTGTCGTTCTGCCCCTGAACAAGGCAGTTAACACACTGTTCCTAGGCCGTCATTGTAAATAAGAATGTGTTCTTAACTGACTTGCCTAGTTTAAAAAAAACAACTGTGCACAGAGCAGCTTGCAGAGCCTGTTGGTATTATATACGGTATTATTATGGTATTATATACCTGTTGGTATATCTGTGCGGTACAATCAGCATTCAAATTGTAAAATGTAAAATGGCTTTCGCAATTCTGAATCTTAGGCTTTATTAGTTGGATGACAACCAATATAATTTGTTGAGTCATTGTTACCACTGTAGGAAATTACTTACTTGTTGTTTTACTCGAGTTGTATAGGCTACCGGAGTGGTCACAACTCTCATCTTTCTAACTTCTGATTGGGGCCTTTCGATTGCCAGGTTCACCTTAAGAAATAGTTTTGGTGGTTTTGCTTTAAACAATCAGTTATTTTTGTCATTTTTACATGAACAGGTTAAAGTTGTAATTTCATAAACATTTTGCAAGCCGCAATGTAGGCCGGTGGTCGGAGCGGGAGAAGACCAGCTCACCTGTGTAATGTTCCAAATGTTCACAACCATTCTATTTTGAGACGGGGGTGAAATCCAAAGCTGTGTTATATTCATTTGCTATTTCAGCTAATTTCTAAAGATAAATATTGACATTTTACTAGCAAAAAAATGACAAATTAATAAGTAGGTGAATGAGATTTCAAAAGTGAGGGGACAAAAAGCATAAATTCCTCTCCTAATCAGATAGTGGTAGATGCTCAGTCTGCCCTCTGGCTCAGCTCAGGCGCCTACACACACCATACATCATTCTCACGCACACACAGCTCAGAGATGTAATCTCTGACAGAATTCACATCCCTGCTGTTCAGCAAAGATACTGTTTACCTATGACATGTCATGGAATCATAACAATCTGTCCCTCTTTTTTTTCAGGAAGCACCAGTCTTCACTGAGTTGAAGCGAGAAAGTGAAGAAGAGAAAAGTATTTTTATTTTTTATGTAGATAGCTCATGATGCATTTGGTCAGGAATTATGCTGATTACACCGTTATGCCCGCTCTTCTCTCACTGGTTATATTTTTGATTATATTTCAGTTACCTTCAATCTGGCCAAGGGCTCCTGTTCCTCTGCGGATGGCCCATCTAAAGCCAGGTACAGTAACCTGGATCTCAGTAAGAATGACTCACTGTCATCAATGGCAATGCAAAACAGCAAAAGTAAATGACTGTGGGGATTTCACTCTGATTAACACTGTGTCTACCTCTTCCCCTTAGTGTGGCCCTGGGTCCCAGTGCCCTGAAGGCAGCAGGATCAGGGAAAAGGAAAGATGCGCCCTCCACCTCAGAAGCCAAAGAGAAGAAGAAAAAGTCAGCCCTGGATGAGATCATGGAGGTACGGTAGTGTTTCCAGTTCTCCCTCTCAGCTCTGACTTGATGCACTGTCAAGTTAACTCGGTGTTAAACACGTGCGTATGTAACCCTTTGTGAGCTGTGTTGTGTTCAGATGGAGGAGCAGAAGAAGAGGTCTGTGAGAGCGGACCACTGGCTGCACTCCGGCATCGTAATCAAAGTTGTTACCAAGAGACTGGGGGAGAAATACCACAAGAAGAAAGGAGTCGTCAAGGTAACACATTAGTTTCACACATGGTGGATGATTTGGGCCAGTTTTGTGTTCTTAGTAGCTTATAAGAGGTTTATAGTCAATAGAAGAATATCATACAGTTGAAGTCGGAAGTTTACATACACCTTAGCCAAATGCATTTAAACTCAGTTTTTCACAATTCCTGACATTTAATCCTAGTAAAAAATCCCTGTTTTAGGTCAGTTAGGATCAGTTAAGAATGTGAGATGTCAGAATAATAGTAGAGAGAATTATTTCTTTCAGCTTTTATTTCTTTCATCACATTCCTAGTGGGTCAGAAGTTTACATATACTCAATTAGTTTTGATAGCATTGCCTTTAAATTGTTTAACTTGGGTCAAACGTGTCGCGTAGCCTTCCACAAGCTTCCCACAATAAGTTGGGTGAATTTTGGCCCATTCCTCCTGAAAGACCTGGTGTAACTGAGTCGGGTTTGTAGACCTCCTTGCTCGCACATGCTTTTTCAGTTCTGCCCACAAATTCTCTATGGGATTGAGGTCAGGGCTTTGTGATGGCCACTCCAATACCTTGACTTTGTTGTCCTTAAGCCATTTTGCCACAACTTTGGAAGTATGCTTGGGGTCATAGTCCATTTGGAAGGCCCTTTTGCATCCAAGCTTTATCTTCCTGACTGATGTCTTGAGATGCTGCTTAAATATATCCACATCATTTTATTTCCTCATGATGCCATCTATTTTGTGAAGTGCACCAGATCCTCCTGCAGCAAAGCACCCCCACAACATGATGCTGCCACCCCCGTGCTTCATGGTTGGGATGGCGTTCTACGGCTTGCAAGTCTCCCCCTTTTTCCTCCAAACATAATGATGGTCATTATTGCCAAACAGTTCTATTTTTGTTTCATCAGACCAGAGGACATTTCTCCAAGAAGTACGATCTTTGTCCCCATGTGCAGTTGCAAACCGTAGTCTGGCTTTTTGATGGCGGTCTTGGAGCTGTGGCTTCTTCCTTGCTGAGTGGCCTTTCAGGTTATGTCGATATAGGACTCGTTTTACTGGGATATAGATACTTTTGTACCGGTTTCCTCCAGCATCTTCACAAGGTCCTTTGCTGTTGTTCTGGGATTGATTTGCACTTTTCGCACCAAAGTACGTTCATCTCTAGGAGACAGAATGCGTCTCCTTCCTGAGCGGTATAACGGCTGCGTGGTCTCATGGTGTTTATACTTGCGTACTATTGTTTGTACAGATGAACGTGCTACCTTCAGGCGTTCGGAAATTCCTCCCAAGGATGAATCAGACTTGTGGAGGCCTACAATTTTTTTTTTAGAGGTCTTGGCTGATTTCTTTTGATTTTCCCATGATGTCAAGCAAAGAGGCACTGAGTTTAAAGGTAGGCCTTGAAATACATCCACAGGTAAACCTCCAATTGACTGAAATGATGTCAATTAGCCTAAAAGAAGCCATGCCACCATTTTCTGGAATTTTCCAAGCTTTTTAAAGGCACAGTCAACTTAGTGTATGTAAACTTCTGACCCACTGGAATTGTGATACAGTGAAATAACATGTCTGTAAACAATTGTTGGAAAAATTACTTGTGTCATGCACAAAGTAGATGTTCTAACCGACTTGCCAAAACTGTGGCTGAAAAACGAATTTTAATGACTCCAACCTAAGTGTATGTAATCTTCTGAATTCAGCTGTATGTATTTAGGCTAACAGTTGTTGTGTGTTGTAGGAGGTGCAGGATAAATACACGGCCGTAGTGAAGATGATTGACTCAGGGGACAAACTGAAACTAGACCAGAGTCACCTGGAGACGGTCATCCCTGCTCCAGGTAACCTAGTTCTCGCCATGGTTACACACACATGTCCACAGGAAATTGATCATTTTCAAACTGTACATTTGACTTGATATCTGTAATCTGGCCTGTTATTTTACCAAATCGAATAATCAAGTCTAACTCATCTGTCCCACAGGTAAACGGGTCCTGGTTCTGAACGGTGTGTACAGAGACACAGAGGCCCTACTGGACTCCATAGACGAGAGAAAGTTCAGTGCCACCCTCACACTTGACTCGGTAAGGACCAGGCACAAAATGGCTCTCGTCATGCATCAGTTTCTACCGTTTGGTGTTGGAATAGATGTTTGGTGTGGCAACTGCTTTGGGATGATATGAATGGTTCTTATTTTCTCATACAAGGGTGTGTTTTTCTTCCTCAGGGTCGGATGAAAGGGAGGAGGGTGGACGGGATCGCCTACGAGGATTTCTCCAAAATGGCCTGATCTATCATGACTTCCGTTACATGACAGCGTAACCCAAGAGCCCCTACCCTTCCACTGAGAGGCCCATCAGCTGAGAGACTCTACTGTGTCAGAGTTACCCTCTGTAAATATCCCAGAATGCATTTTCTATGGAGGTATCACTTCCTGAGTTAGCCGAGTAATGATTGGGGGGGGGTTGTATTTTTATTTTGTATTGTTATTAAATGGTTCTCTGCAAATACATTTTAATGTTGTAATATTACTTATTGAATGAAGTACAACACAATTGACCTATGTATTGATTGAAAAACATTTGTATTTTGCCATGTAAGATGAGGTCTGAGAAATACAACAGTCATTGGAATGTTCTGGTTAAGAAGTCTGTGTGTGTGTACATAAAGTTCAAAGCCGACAGTGTAGTCTTCATGAAAATAAAGAAACATTCACACAGCTATACATACTGATACTGCTTTTTTATAACCTGTTGTAAAGAGTGAGAGTTGTCAGACAGAGCTGTGATATGAAAACAGGTAATAACACATGTGTCTAGTCAAATTGGCTGCAAATGTGTGTGTCTCCTGTACCTGTGGACTAGGATATCCATTATAACTATGCCCTGTCTCTTGCTGCCTGGGTTACATGGTACCCCCGTGTGCCTTACGATTGGTCGCTCAGAGCGGGAGCGGCAGGAAGCTGTCGAGTCGCGGGACGATGTAGTTGGTATAATGGCCGTCGATGAAGCCTTTGCCACTGTTGTGGATGAACCAGCAGAAGACGTCAGATCCGCGTTTCTTATCCCGCCTGTAGTCCTTCTGCCAGCCCCTGTCACACACGTGGACTAGTTACAACCTCGTCTACAAGCCTCGTCGTGTTAGCACTCACATGCACTATGTCCCACTGTGATATGGTGGAAGGATTGCCTCAACAGAGATGAAGTTTACTGACTTGAGTATGTGTGACATGCTGATGTTATTCCTATAGTGGTGTGTGTGGTTTACCTGGCAGCAGGGATGTGCATAAGAGAGTGTGTGTTCTTACCTGGTGACGACCAGCTTGTTGCCCTTCACCTCCATGGTGGCCTCCTTCTTCAGAGGGTCAGCTCCCTGGTGCAGGTTAAACACCCTCACCTCTGGCTCCTGGCCAAACTGACCTACACACACACACACACAGGTCAGTGAAACCTAGTGAAGTAGGCTGTAATTGAATATAGGGATACTGTTGCAGGATTCACTATAAGGGTGATGTAGGGTATCTTGTCAACTCATGCAATTAGCTTATAGCATTATTGTATTCTTGGTGACCTACCTATAAGGCCGTGGGCCTGAGAGGAGTACTGGTTGTTGTTGGGGATATAGAGGCCCAGGAAGTCCACGTGGGTTGGGTGTTTCTTCCACACACGATGTAGCAGCACCATCACAGTGATCTTGTCATCCACCGTCACCATCACCTTGGAGTCCTTCACTATGGAAACCTTCACCCTGAAACACACAGGGATCATAGCATGTGGTTCAAACAGGAAACCGTGTCCGTTTGAAATGTAGTTTTTTACCTTGCCATAGTAAAACAGGCTGATGGTGCCTGACCAGCGGTTCGTGTGTGTCTATGTGTGCGGGCGTGCATGTTCCTACCTGTCCTGGGTAATGTCGGCCGTGGCTCCCCAGGTGAAGGAGTGGTTGTTCCTGCCGTCAGTCAGGTCGATACGGTCGGTGGTGACTGACACCCTGATGCCGTCAGGCTGGTAGAACACTGATATGGTGCCAAAGTACGTGTTCACCTTCTCCTTCTCCTTCTCCTCCACCCTCTTAGAGCCAACCAGCTGGCCATTCACCACCACACCTAGAGGACAACGAGGGTGGAGGATAGAGTTAAGAGGACACAAGCACAGACACACACATTTTTGCAACCACACACACACTTACCTGCACCGGGGTCTGACACCAGATTGAGGATGTGTCCAGGCTCTGAGTCGATGTTGAAGCAGACGTCCATGTTGTTTTTAGGCAGGTGGACGATGAAGTGAGGGTCGTTTTCCACTGTCACACAGAAAACACACAGACAGACAACCGTTACTATGGTGACACAATGGACATGAGAGTATTACCCACTGCAAAATTGCCAGGTAGGGAGGTAGGTGATATTGATGGCCCAATGCAGCTGTTTTTATCTCAATTTGAAATGATTTCTGGGAACAATTAAGTAACTTACTGTGATTGTTTTCAATTAAAATGGTCAAAAAGAAACAAAAATAGTTACATGTGGACAGTACCAAAACAAAATATCTAATGATTCTGTCTCTTAGCAGCAAAATCTGCACTACTGGGATAGTTGTATAATATGTATAACATTCTATTTAAATTGAAAAACTCAAAGTTTTGAATCCAGCGTTGTTTTCTGTACCAGTTCATAAACCATGTGCCATGGAATCAATACATCGAAAATCTCTTCCCAACTATTTTGCAAATCTATATGGCACAGCTGTCATTTTTTGGGTCCTAAAATGAAACTGGTATACTTTTTTATTTATCGCAATTTTCTTTAGCCAAAATGAGGTAAGACATCCTTACTAATCTGATAGAGAACCAGTTTGGATTTAAGTACAACTTTTGAATGACTGAAGCCTTTATTGAGAGGTCTAATATTTAATCATTATTGTCCTCCGAATTCATATTATTTATATAAATAGGCCCATTTAATTTGGTCTGGCTTGCCGTTCCAAATAAAATGGAATCTTCTTTGTCCATATAACTTTAAAAACAAGTTGCTATGTAAACAGTAGTCAAGGCCATAAGCAAATAGGTAAACTGGGATATGACTAGAGTTAATGAGGGTGATTTTTCCACAATAGACAATAGACAGGTTCCACAGTATCAAGATCTTATCTATTTTGCTAACTTTCTATTAAAATGCATTGTAACGAGATCATTGCTTTTTTTCGGGATATGAATACCAAGTATGTCCACTTCACCAACAGACCATTTTATTGGTAAATTACACGCTAATGTAAAAGTTGTATTTTTTGTGATCCAATGCATAATATGGTACACATCATCATTTGGTTGTAATCCAGAGAGGTTAACACAAGTATCTAGATCATCTTTGTGGCTGTGGAGGGATCCAAACTGTGGATTTAAAAGAAAGCATGAATCATCAGTGTACAATGACACCTTTGTTTTTAAGCCCTGGATTTCTAGGCCCTTGATATTATTGCTGGATCTGATTTTAATATCTAACATTTCGATGGCCATTGTTTTACTCCTCTTGACAGTTTAAAACTTTCTGAGAATTAGACATTATTGACTATTTTACACCTAGGGTTGAAAATTGAAATATTCCACGCATTTATATATAAATTCCAGTCGTACTTTGTTAAAAGCCTTTTCAAAGTCAGGTATGAATAGCGGGCATCGTTTCCCAGATTTTTCGTAGTGTTTTATTGTTTCCAGTTTCCAGTACTTGTCTTATATTATCTCCAATGTATCGTCCATAAAAAACCTGTCTGATTAGGATGATAAATATCCGACAATAACTTTTAAATTCTAAGTGCTATGCACTTTTCTAGAATCTTTGCATCACAACACTGAAGTTAAAAAAAATGCTTCTTAGCAAAATGCAATTTCTCAAGCAGGAATTTAGCTAGGACTGTCTGGGAGTGGTCTGAGAGAGGGGCCTAATGGGAGGGATGTGTAACCTGAAAAGTAGCTGTTATAGGCAGAGAGGAGTGCAAACTCTCTTTGTTATTGGTCTATTAACTTATATCGCCTGGTGATGTCACCAGGCAGTCCAAAAACCCCACCCAGCAAAACAAGCTGAAATTTCAGGCAGACTTTTCAAATAGCTCTTTCACTAACAGTGCATTATCATAATATTCACAATTGGACAGCATTATTCCAACCTCATAGTGTGGAAATATAAAACACAGGATATTCACGTTTTTGTCCACACTGCCCCTTTAAAACACAGTGTATGTGTGTTTATTATGTATGGTGATATGGAGAGGTAGAGAAGTATTATACTGTAGCACAGATGTGTATAGAGGTGTTTGTGTGTTGTAATTGTCACCTATGGTGATGTGATCTGGTAGGGGCCTCTCGGCGTGGCTAGGGGGGGCAGGTGTGGTCATCCGGACCCAGGGGGGGAGGCTGTGAACTATCTGCATTGGAGTCCTTTGTCCGGGACCAGCCATACCAGATCCTCCTACACACACACACACACACACACACACACACACACACACACACGCACACACGCACACACGCACGCACGCACGCACACACACACACACACACACACACACACACAACGAGTTTGGGATAGCTTCATTCACTCTCTTGTACTCATGTACATTTACAAGCCCAAAGAAGGGGGGACTCAGGTGATTTTGATCAGGCACCTGCACAGCAGCCCTGTTTGGGGTCCCTAGGGGAGTCAGCGAGCAGCCTCTCCTTGGCCTCCTCACTCTCCACCAGTAGGGCAGTGAGGGGCGTGACAAACTGGTGCTCCACAGCCAGGTTCAGGATCCTCTGTGTGATCTTCCTCTTCTTACCAGCAGTGGGGGCCAGGGACCTGCAGGGAACAGGGATATAACATTCACAAAACGTTACTCCGTATGTTTATTCATGCTCTATAGTCTGGGTCAAAGTGCTGGCTATTTATAGCACAATCTTTTTATTCACTCCTTAGATTGAAAATAACGATGTGTTTAACTCTCTCTCTCCCTTTGTCCCTCTCTCTCACCTCTCGGCCAGTAGCTGGTTGACAGTGATGTAGGCCCACATCTGTCTGGCGAAGCCAGTGAAGGCATGCTGCTGCTGGGCCAGCGCAGCGTCTAGCTCCAGGTAGTCGGCTTCAGTCTGTAGGGACAGGTCCAGACGATCCTGGGAAGAAGAGGGGGACAGAGAGAGGGTAGGACACAGGTGAGTGTGTATGCAGTGGTGTAAAGTACTTAAGTAAAACTTTTTGAAAGTACTACTTAAGTAGGTTTTTTGCGGTATCTGTATTTACTTTACTATTTATATTTTTAACAACTTTTACATTTACTTCACTATGTTCCTAAATAAAAGTATGTACTTTTTACTCCATACATTTTCCCTGACACCAAAAAGTACTTTTTACATTTTGGATGCTTTGCAGGACAGGAAAATGTCAAATTCTCCCACTTATCAAGAGAACATCCTTGGTCATCCTTACTGCGTCTTATCTGGAGGACTCACTAAACACAAATGTTTTGTTTGTTAATTATGTCTGATTGTTGGAGTGTGGCTATCTGGTTTGGTTTATATAAGCAATTTCAAATGATTTATACATTTCCTTTTACTTTTGATTCTTAAGTATATTTTTGCAATTACATTTACTTTTGATACTTAAGTATATTTAAAACCAAATACTTTTACTCCAGTAGTATTTTACTGAGTGACTCACTTTACCTCGAGTCATTTTCTATTAAGGTATCAAATCAATCAAATCAAAGTTTGTCACATGCGCCATATTTCTTAATTTTTTACCTAGGCAAGTCAGTTAAGAACAAATTCTTATTTTCAATGACAGCCTAGGAACCGTGGGTTAACTGCCTGTTCAGGAGCAGAACGACACTAGGCTACCCTGCCATCCCTCCCATAAAACAGGTGTAGACCTTAAAGTGAAATGCTTACTTACAGGCTAAGGTATGTGTGTGTGTAGGAAAGTAAAGAAACAAAACAACAGTAAAAAGGCATTTGAAAAAAGAGTAGCAAGGCTATATACAGACACCTGTTAGTCAGGCTTATTGAGGTGGTATGTACATGTAGGTATCGTTAAAGTGACTATGCATATATGATGAACAGAGAGTAGCAGAAGCGTAAAAAGAGGGGTTGGCGGGTGGTGGCACACAATGCAAATAGTCCGGGTAACCATTTGGTTACCTGTTCAGGAGTCTTGTGGCTTGGGGGTAAAAACTGTTGAGAAGCCTTTTTGTCCTAGACTTGGCACTCCGGTACCGCTTGCCATGCGGTAGTAAAGAGAACAGTCTATGACTGGGGTGGCTGGGGTCTTTTTAGGGCCTTCCTCTGACACCGCCTGGTGTAGAGGTCCTGGATGGCAGGCAGCTTTGCCCCAGTGATGCACTGGGCCGTACGCACTACCCTCTGAAGTGCCTTGCGGTCGGAGGCCGAGCAATTGCCGTACCAGGCAGTGATGCAACCGGTCAGGATGCTCTCGATGTTGCAGCTGAAGAACCATTTGAGGATCTCAGGACCCATGCCAAATCCTTTTACTTTCCTGAGGGGGAATAGGCTTTGTCGTGCCCTCTTCACGACTGTCTTGGTGTGTTTGGACCAATCTAGTTTGTTGTTGATGTGGACACCAAGGAATTTGAAGCTCTCAACCTGCTCCACTACAGCCCTGTTGATGAGAACGGGGACGTGCTTGGTGCTCCTTTTCCTGTAGTCCACAATAATCTCCTTTGTTTTGGTGACTTTGAGGGGTTGTTATTCTGGCACCACCTGGCCAGGTCTCTGACCTCCTCCCTACAGGCAGTCTCGTCGTTGTCGGTGATCAGGCCTACCACTGTTGTGTCGTCAGCAAACTTAATGATGGTGTTGGAGTTGTGCCTGGCCATGCAATCGTGGGTGAACAGGGAGTACAGAAGAGGGACTGAGCTACCTATCCTCACCACCTGGGGGCGGCCTGTCAGGAAGTCCAGGATCCAATTGCATAGGGAGGTGTTTAGTCCCAGGATCCATAGCTTGGTGATGAGCTTTGAGGGTACTATGGTGTTGAACGCTGAGCTGTAGTCAATGAACAGCATTCTCACATAAGTGTTCCTTTTGTCCAGATGGGAAAGGGCAGTGTGGAGCGCAATAGAGATTGCATCATCTATGGATCTGTTTGGGCGGTATGCAAATTGGAGAGGGTCTAGGGTTTCTGGGATAATGGTGTTGATGTGAGCCATTACCAGCCTTTCAAAGCACTTCATGGCTACGGACGCGAGTGCTACTACAGGTCTGTAGTCATTTAGGCAGGTTGCCTTTGTGTTCTTGGGCACAGGGACTATGGTGGTCTGCTTGAAGCATGTTGATATTACAGACTCAATCAGGGACATGTTGAAAATGTAATTGAAGACACCTGCCAGTTGGTCAGCACATGCCCGGAGCACACGTCCTGGTAATCCGTCTGGCCCCGCAGCCTTGTGTATGTTGACCTGTTTAAAGGTCTTACTCACGTTGGCTACGGAGAGCGTGATCACACAGTCGTCCGGAACAGCTGATGCTCTCATGCATGCCTCAGTGTTGCTTGCCTCGAAGTGAACATAGAAGTGATTTAGCTCGTCTGGTAGGCTCGTGTCACTGGGCAGCTCGCGGCTGTGCTTCCCTTTGTAGTCTGTAATAGTTTGCAAGCCCTGCCACATCCGACGAGCGTCGGAGCTGGTATAGTACGATTCAATCTTAGTCCTGTATTGATGCTTTGCCTGTTTGATGGTTCGTCGCAGGGCATAGCGGGATTTCTTGTAAGCTTCCGTGTTAGAGTCCTGCACCTTGAAAGCGGCAGCTCTACCCTTTAGCTCAGTGCGAGTATGACTTTTAGGTACATCTTCCACCACTGTGTGTATGAGTGTGCATGCGTGCATGTGTATGTATGACTCACAGCGAATGCGGTGGTGAAGCTGTTAAGAGTAGTAGACTCAGAGGGCAGCACCTTCCCAGCCACCACCAGCTCTGAGCCACTGAAGTACTTGTCAAAGTGGTTCTGGGTGACGTCAGAGACAGAGTCCTCTGGGAACTGAACCGTGATCTTCCTCAGGAGGGGAGACGAGACCTGGCTGTAGAACCGCTGGAGGGGAGAACGGAGGAGGGAGGTCAGAGATGGTGGTGAGAGAGGCAGTGAAGATAGAGTGTTTACACAAGAATAGGAGGAGAATTCAGAGGAGAGGTAGTCATACAAAGGGGGATGAACAGAGGGAAGGGAAGGAGGAGGAGTAGTGATGCAACTATATGCAGGATTAGGGAGAGAAGGATGAATGGGAGTTTTAGGGACAGAGGTCTGTCGTACCCGTATCTGATCTGAGGCGTCGTGGCTGGTGTAGATCCTCTGGGCCACGCCCCTATTCTCCATGGCGATGCGTTCCAGGAAGTCGTAGTCAACATCGAAGCCGATGCCCAATGAGAAGAGAGAGAACTCCTCCCTCATGACCTTCTTCACATTCTTCTGGATGGCGCTGAGCTTGATCTCTCCTACAGAGAGAGGGAGAGATGGTGGATGACAGTAGCATAACAGTATGAAGGGCAGTACACCACTAGAGGTTATTAGATGGGGCGTGAGGGGGAAAATGAAGGGGGGTGAAGTGGTATGAGGTGGGTGATGAAAAGTCAGTCCGTGTCAGTTTTGGGATCAGCAGCGGTGTGATGTCTCACCGACAGTGGGGTCTCCATCAGACACCAGCATGATCATGGAGACAGAGCGTGGGTCGATCATGCCCTGATTGGACGCCTTCACCAGCATCTGCACCGCCCTCATCAATGCCTCGTTGATATTGGTGCCTGGATCGGGTCAAAGAGCAGTGAGAGCCAATCAGATACACATCCAGACAACCTTTCGTTATCCACCACTCTGTCCTCTCATCCTCTTTCCTCTGTCTCTCCCCATGACTTAAATCCATGCAACCTCCTACTTCCTTATAATCCTCCACATCTCTCTCTTTCTCTATCACTCTCTTTCTTTCATCCCTCCCTTCTCTCTCACCTCCATTGGGTTTGATGTTCTGGATGTATTTCTTGGCCTCAGCCACCTGTATGGTGCTGCCTGGAACCAGCTCCTCACTCCAGCAGCGCACATTGTGGTTGAAGTCAACAATGCTGAAGTAGTCATCCATGGTCAGGTCATCCAATATGGTCTGCATAGCCTCCACAGTCTGAGAGAGAGAGAGAGAGTTATAGAGCAAGAGAGAGCGATAAAGTCATAAATGAGATTGGACAGTCATTTTAGTGCAGTTTCACAGAATACCCACACAAGGGCGGTGTTGCATTTGTCAGGCAGGCCCTGCCGGTTGTGATGTACGACTGATGAGAGATGTACGACTGATGGGGCACAGATTGACCCCTGTGAGTTTTTCTATGGTTACGTCACACACCTGCTTCATCTTGACTCCCCACATAGATCCACTGACGTCAATGACGAACACAATGTTTTTCGGGAGGGGGGAGAGATTGGCCGGGGCGAAGAAATGCACAAAATGCCCGTCAGAAACCTAGTAGAAACATTGAAATAACAGTGACCAATACTTCCTGTATTACATTTCTGTTACAAAGTAAAGTGACACAAAGACTGTGTTACTACATGTGTTTCTGTCAGTGTGTGTACCCACATGTAGTTCCCCGGCATTGCTGTCTCTCAGGACGTCGTATTTGACGGTAAAGATGCCATCGATAGCGCTGGTGGTGCAGTTCTCGCACTTCCTCTGCTGCTGGAGCGAGGGCTTGAACACCACGTGAGCCTTGTCCTTCGAGGAGGTGAGTTTGGCCATGCCGCTGAAATGCTCTCCCAAGGTGTTCGGTGTCTCCACAGAGGCGATGCCGTTGGGCTCATAGATATACACATCCACCTGCAGAGAGACAGGGAGAAGGCCCAAATATGCTGACACAGAGGCACTGACCTATCAAATACAGTCGTTAAATACCACACACAGGCACGCACACACACACACACACACACACACACACACACACACACATACACACATACACACACACACACACACACACACACACACACACACACACACACACACACACACACACACACACACACACACAGGTAAGCTCTCTCACCTGGAACTGGGGCACCAGGCGTCCAGGCTGCAGGTATAGTGAGTGTTCATAGAAGCCCAGCTTCCTCTGCATCATTTCCTGGTAGTGCAACTCAAACTCTATCTTACTGCCGGGAGGTACGTGGACCTCCGTCTTAAAGGTCTCCATGTCCTGGGAGTTAGCCCTGTGGTGTAGGATTACCAGCTCTATAGTCAGTCACAGGACACTAGAAATGTCTTATGCAACAACAATGTCTGTTATACACGGCATAGACCATTATGAATGGCATAGGATTCATAACGGTCAAAAAATGGGTGGGAACCCATTTCCCTGTATTGTCCAAGATGTCATTCTTCAGTATAGCTACACTAAATACCATGGCCATGGTGCATTGTGGGCTGTACGGTACCTGACGAGGCCTGCGGCCTTCCCTCTGGCTCTAGCCTGAGCGTAGAGGTTCCTAGCCACAGTCTTCTCCTTCACTGAGCCCACAAACATGATCCCATTCACATTCCTAAAAACAACACACAACATAGTCCACAGCTCTGTCCATTAAGTCGAGGATTGTATTTCAGTGTGATTGTGATTGAAATTTGAGATTGTGCTTTTTATTCTGATTGAGACGGTTGCTCACATGGTGAAGTTGGTGATGAAGGCTCGTTTGGGGATCTGGACGTTGAAGCCAATGCTCTGGGCATTTGGACCAGAGTTGACCACAGAGCTCTTGACCGTGGTGTGGCAGAACCGCGACGTGATGCGGCTCTCCACCCTGTAGCTCTTAACCGTGATGTCATCACCCCGGATGGCCTACATAGGGAGGTGGAGAACGTGAGACTGACTTTGGCTGTGATGTCATCGACTAGGGACGAGTGCCGTTGCATAGGAATTGTGAGTCAAGCTCTCTACAACTTTACATCTAAACCACATAAAACAAGTGGTTTAGGGACACTTCTTTTTCCCATCTACAAATCTGAATATCTGACTGAAAAATGAATAGGAAACATGTTTCTTTGGAGTATCTACTTATACACTGAGTATAAATAACCTTAAGAACACCTGCTCTTTCCATGACACAGACTGACCAGGTGAATCCAGGTGAAATCCTTATTGATGTTACTTGTTAAATACATTACACTCAGTGTAGATGAAGGGGAGGTTAAAGGATTTTTAAGCCTTGAGACAATGGAGATATGGATTGTGTATGTGTGCCATTCAGAGGGTGAACGGACAAAGCAAAATATTTAAGTGCCTTTGAACGGAGTATGGTAGTAGATGCCAGGCGCAGCGGTATGTGTCAAGAACTGCAACGCTGCTGGGTTTTTAAAACTCAACAGTTTCCTGTGTGTATCAAGAATGGTCCACCACCCAAAGGACATCCAGGCAAATTGACACACCACCGTGGGAACCATTGGAGTCAACATGGGCCAGCATCCCTGTGGAATGCTTTCGACACCTTGTAGAGTCCATGCCACAATGAATTGAGTCTGTTCCCGAGGGCAAAGGGGAACCTCAATATTAGGAAGGTGTTCCTAATGTTTGGTGTAGTCAGTGTATAACAGGCTGAGAATTCTGAGAAAGAAAATGACACATTTTACCACAGAAACGTTAAATGGATGTAGCAACTGCAGAGTGAAGTCAATAACCTGTCTGTCAGCGGATTCTCTTCAAACAGGACCATTGATTAGTAGATAAGAGGACTAAACTCTGCCACATTGGACAGAGGGGTCGAACATCAAGCAGAGACCAGAGAGAGAAACCTACCTCAAAGTCTTCTTGCTCCTCACTGGTCAATATCGCCCTCTGGATACACACAGAAACAATCAGCTCTGTACCAATCAATCAAGCTAATGTATTTTATAAATCTCTTTTTACATCAGCAGTTGTCACAAAGTGCTTTACAGAAACCCATTCTAAAACCCCAAATAGCAAGCAATGCAGATGCAGAAGTATCTGTACTGTCCCATACTGCACTCAGAAAGAAAAGTTTCATATGTAACAGTAACTATAGGTAGGTGGTCATGGCATAACAATTCTATAGACATTCTAAATAAAAATTTGGAATTGTCAGTAAGCCTTATAGGACTGTCATTGGGTTCAATCCATTGACCTCTACATAACCCCTTTATCAATAGTTCAGAGGTCAATGAATCAGACTGCTTGCTTTTACATGTTGATGGTATTCTATTTCTGTAACTGGGCAAAAACAAAAACCCACCTCAAGACAGGATCATTTCCCTCATAATATGTTGCATTATTGAATCAATGGCATGTTGAATATAAGAAGATTATTAACGATTGTGAATAGCAAACTATGACATTATATAACATTAATTCAGACAAATTGTTTGGGAAAAAAGAAAATAAGAGTTTCATCTCACCTTAAATCGTCCATGTTGTTTCTCTAATGACTGGTAGAACAAAAGGGCCGTTTGTAAAACAGAGAATAAAAGTTGTGCATTAATCAGTCACATGAACGTCGCATAAAATATAGTTCTGTTAAAGGAACGTTATCAAAAAACAAATTTGACAGAGAGAACGCTGTTTCTACACACATTTGTATATTTAAGGCTCCCCATTAGCTGCAGCTACTCTCCCTGGGGACCATCAGCATTCAGGCAATTAAGACACATCTATAAAACAATCTCGTTGTCGTATAACAGTTGATATCGAAAAATATGAACTCACCGTTTCCGTCTCCCACTCGCCCTCGACCACAAACTCAAAGCAGTGGGTCTGGTGTAGGGCCAGCAGGCCTAGGAGGAGAGCCAGGCGTCTCATGGTTCCAGGCCTGTATGTGTTGCCTGAGGTTTAACACTCCCAGATATAGTCCTTCAGCCGGGACCCAAGAGGCAGCAGAGAGATCCCAAAAATAAGGGTTAAAAATCCACCGAGTGCTGATAGACGCTTGGCCCCAGTCAATATTTGTTGTGTTTCACGTAACCCGGAGAGGGAAACTTTGAAACTTGACCTGCCGTGTAGGAGGGTAAACACAGCATATTTGGGATCATACAGGTTCGGTTTACGGCTGGATTTCTCGTTGATTTATGTAGGTCTAAACTCTGCAACACGCCCAGACAATCAGAACTGGGTTTCCAATGCTGGTATGTACAGATTTAAACGCTGGCATGCTGTAGCAGTTGTTTCCTCTCTCTATGTGATCATAATAGTACCGGTGGATTGGCCACGTGGCAGTGGAGCTAACGTTTGGACTTTAGACAGGGTTCAAACATTACATTTGGCGCCATATTTGGCCATTTTGCATGGCAATCACTGTGAGGTCACGTCAATTCCATTTTTGCTGTGCAATAACAATAGAACAAAAACAGAAATAGAGGGAACAAATTGACCTTTGGCACCATGCTGGGTGTGCACTGCATTAAAGGAATAATCCACTAAAAAACAATATTTTGGTATTTGTAGTCCACTGTTGATACAGTCCCAAAATGTTTTGCATGTGAGCAATCAAGTTTTCAAGATATGGGACTTTCAAAAAGCACATTGTAACTTGCCACATCATTGTGATGATGAAAATCCCTTGATTGCTTGACTGCTGACGTGCAAAACACTTTGGGACTGTATCAAAAGTGGACTAATGCATTTAAAAAAATAGTTTTTGAGTGGATTATTCCTTTAAGGTGGAAGCACTGTTCCTGAATTATTCATTGACCAATCATAGGGAGTCTCTCGCAAGCTCTCTGGGGGAATCATGCAACTGGGTTTAGTTTTTGAGGGAGTGTGGTGCTGAGACGACTACTCATACTTTTTCTGACCAGACAGCATCAGATACATGGGCTACGTATGGTAAGACACAGGAGCACAGTTCTGCGAGCTAGTTTCAGCAGAGAGGAAGAGGCGAAGTGAGAGGGCTAATAATATGTAGACCTGTCACGTTCTGACCTCTATTTCCTTTGTTTTTGTATTTATTTAGTATGGTCAGGGCGTGAGTTGGGTGGGCAGTCTATGTTTGTTTTTCTATGTTTTGGGGCAGTTCTATGTTTTCGGCCTAGTATGGTTCTCAATCAGAGGCAGGTGTCATTAGTTGTCTCTGATTGAGAATCATACTTAGGTAGCCTGGGTTTCACTGTGTGTTTGTGGGTGATTGTTCCTGTCTTTGTGTAGTGTTCACCAGATAGGCTGTATTAGGTTTTGAGTTCTCACGTTTCTTGTTTTTTCGTTAGTTTGTTCATGTATAGTGTCATAATAAAATACAATGAACAACCACCACGCTGCGCTTTGGTCCGCCTCTACTTCACAAGAAGAGAATCGTTACAAGACCTAAGCTTGTCACCTGCAATCGAGCCTTTGGGACAATGACTCGCATTGATAGGATGGAGACAGATCTCTGATTTCAGCCTCTTGCAAATTAGAAAGGAAAGTTGGTGGGTGCACAGTGCACTGTTCAGATGCTGGCTTCCCCTAAAGTAAATTGATGTTTTGTCAAAATTATATCATTACTCCTGTCTAAATAAAATAATTGAAAATGCTTTACCAAAGAGCTTGACTTAGCCACAGATGACCATTAGCTTCCTTTAAAAAATAGCTGTGGATTGTTTCAAATCACAAGTGCATGGGCCTATTTGGGAAGCCAGCACTTTGGGCAGCGCGAATGGCAATAGGCCAAGCTGATTTTTGAGTTGTGGCTGTCAGTGGAAAGCATCTAAACTATGTGTTTGGAGTATCATTTCAATTGTTGAGGCAGGAAGAAGGGGAGGGTTGTGTTGTGAAGATATCAATCAACCAATCAAATGCATATATAAAGAATTTTTTTCATCAGCCGATGTTACAAAGTGCTACACAGAAACCCAGCCTAAAACCCCAAACAGCAAGCAATGCAGATGTAGAAGCACGGTGGCTAGGAAAAACTCCCTAGACAGGCAGGAACATAGGAAGAAACCTAGAGAGGAACCAGGCTTTGAGGGGTGGCCAGTCGTCTATGGGCATCTTTCTCCAGAATGCCTGCACTCTGCTCTCCAGAATGTGCTCTGCTGTCTGCCGCCAATTCTTGCACGTTCATTGTTTCATTTTGTGAAACAATGAACTGTTTGTGAATTGTTTTCCCTTTGATTGGTTAGGTCTACTGGTTATATATGTAACCAGTAGACCTAGTAAATGTAGCATTAATCCCTGTTATTTGGTTACATTTACTACTCTTAATGCATGCATTACAGTCATTTATGGTTCTCATTCTCAGAGTGGAATGTTGTTAGCAAAATTCACAACCTGCTACACTTGTGAGAAACACAGCGGTCTAAGCCACTACAGCTCAGTGCTAGAGGTGTCACTACTGACCCTGGTTCGATTCCAAGCTGTATCACAACCAGCTGTGATTGGGAGTCTCATAGGGCGGTGCACAATTGGCCCAGCTTCTGGGTTAGGTTTAGGCTGTCACTGCAAATAGGAATGTGTTCTTAACTGACTTGCCTAGTTAAATAAATACAAATAAAAATAACCAACAGAGAATGTTTTTTTAACACAAACTGAACCATTTTAATGTAAACTGCCATATCTTACACATGTTCTATAAATCTCTCCTGCAGAGTATGCTGTA
The DNA here is from genome assembly GCF_045791955.1 of Oncorhynchus clarkii lewisi. NCBI lineage: Eukaryota > Metazoa > Chordata > Actinopteri > Salmoniformes > Salmonidae > Oncorhynchus > Oncorhynchus clarkii. The sequence goes on along the minus strand of NC_092179.1, from coordinate 15,617,048 downwards.
ATCTGGTGTGATATGCGTGTTTGGAAACGATTCAGCGCTTGATTAAGACGGCGGGAAGAATAATTGGTATAATGTAGATCCAGATTCAGCTTCCACCCTGTATACAAAACTTGAAAGCATATAACAGGACAGTACTCATCCCCTTCACTCAAAATTAAATCACAGCAGCAGCAGGACAAGGGGAAAGAAAATGAAAACAGATAGATATGGGGACTCTTTTATTCCAACAGCCATTAGGTCGTATAATAGACAGTCAAGTATACAGTATGTTGCACTTTCACTTTCAATGTGTGGCTTTAGCACTTTGAATGAATTCTATTGTGTAGTTTCTGTGTTCTCATGTTTTATGTACTGTCTTTTTAAGCACATGACCAAATGAATTTCCCCCTGGTGGGATAATAAAGTTGATCTGAATCATCTAGGAGATTTGTCCATTTTTGTTTCTCTATCCTAATAACATTGAGGGAGTGTGTGAGACCTAAGCACACCAACCTTCTGAGTTGATACACTTCCCTAGCAATAGCTCAAGTCAAGACATATAGAACAGGAGTAGAGAGGTTAATGTGATTGAAACCTACATTTTAATCAGGATATTTTCTGTATTTTTATTTGTCTGCTTTTTTTAACTAGGCAAGTTAGTTAAGAACAAATTCTTATTTACAACTGCCTTTTTCAGGGGCAGAACAACAGATTTGTTTTACCTTGTCAGATTAGGGATTTGATCTAGCAATCTTTCGGTTACTGGCCCAACGCTCTAAGGCCTAGGCCTATGTATTTGACTTAGTTGATGATGGAAGTTACAGGCCTACTACTGCATTGGCCGATAGGCTATCTCTGAGTTCCATGTGCTAATTTCTGGTGCTCTTGCATAAATGTAATTTATCTTTTAGATTTGTATGATTTTAATTAAGATTTTTAAGAGTAACTACATGACAATCATTTTGAAAATATAAAAACATTATTATTGAAATTATACTGTTCCTTGAAAATATGCATATTAAAATAATCAAATCTGGCACACAGATTGGTAGAAATGGTAGGATAAATTGGAGAAACTGTAAGCTTCCCCAAACTTTGAACTCACAAGCTGCCTATGGTCTTTATTATAACACCCATTAGTCAAATTTGTGCAAGCACAAGCGTGTGCACACAGGAAGTCCTGCGGAAAAAAAAGGCCCGCCTATAGAAATCAAATGCCTTTCCAACTGATTCATTCTGGCACCGGCACTGTTGTGGGTAGACTACTAGCCTATATTTTGGAGTTACTTTTTATTTTAGTGGCTGTCAGGTCCCCAGGGGCAAAATATGGGGCGGCTGCATATCTATATCTTCCAGGGTACATTCATTTACCTATGTGCCAAAATTGTTGCTTCTATCACAAAGAGCCCAATTGAGTCTACATGTTCATCTTAGCCACACCACCAGTATACAGTGATGGCAATTTGCATATACTCCAGAATGTTATGAAGAGTGATCAGATGAATTGCAATTAATTGCAATGTCCCTCTTCGCCATGCAAATGAACTGAATCGCCAAAAAACATTTCCACTGCATTTCAGCCATGCCACAAAAGGACCAGCTGACATCATGTCAGTGATTCTCTCGTTAACACAGGTGTGAGTGTTGACGAGGACAAGGCTGGAGATCAATCTGTCATACTGATTGAGTTCGAATAACAGACTGGAAGCTTCAAAAGGAAGGTGGTGCTTTTAATTGTTCTTCCTCTGTCAACCATGGTTACCTGCAAGGAAACACGCGCCGTCATCATTGCTTTGCACAAAAGGGCTTCACAGGCAAGGATATTGCTGCCAGTAAGATTGCACCTAAATCACCATTTATCAGATCATCAAGAACTTCAAGGAGAGCTGTTCAATTGTAGTGAAGAAGACTTCAGGGCGCCCAAGAAAGTCCAGCAAGTGCCAGGACCGTCTCCTAAAGTTGATTCAGCTGCAGGATCGGGGCACCGCCAGTACAGAGCTTGCTCAGGAATGGCAGCAGGCAGGTGTGAATGCATCTGCATGCACAGTGAGGCGAAGACTTTTGGAGGATGGCTTGGTGTCAAGAAGGGCAGCAAAGAAGCCACTTCTCTCCAGGAAAAACATCAGGGACAGACTGATATTCTGCAAAAGGTACAGGGATTGGACTGCTGAGGACTGGGGTAAAGTAATTTTCTCTGATGAATCCCCTTTCCGATTGTTTGAGGGCATCCGGAAAAAAGCTTGTTCGGAGAAGACAAGGTGAGCACTACCATCAGTCCTGTGTCATGCCAACAGTAAAGCTTCCTGAGACCATTCATGTGTGGGGTTACTTCTCAGCCAAGCTAGTGGGCTCACTCACAATTTTGCCTAAGAACACAGCCATGAATGAAGAATGGTACCAACACATCCTCCGAGAGTAACTTCTCCCAACCATCCAGGAACAGTTTGGTGATGAACAATGCCTTTTCCAGCATGATGGAGTACCTTGCCATAAGGCAAAAGTGATGACTAAGTGGCTCGGGGAACAAAACATCGATATTTTGGGTCCATGGCCAGGAAACTCCCCAGACCTTAATTCCATTGAGGACTTGTTGTCAATCCTCAAGAGGCAGGTGGACAAAAAAACTTTACAAATCTGACAAACTCCAAGCATTGATTATTCAAGAATGGGCTGCCATCAGTCAGGATGTGGCCCAGAAGTTAATTGACAGCATGCCAGGGCGGATTGCAGAGATCTTGAAAAAGAAAGGTCAACACTGCAAATATTGACTCTTCGCATCAACTTCATGTAAATGTGAATAAAAGCCTTTGACACTTATGAAATGCTTGTAATTATACTTCAGTATTCCATAGTAACATCTGACAATAATATCTAAAGACACTGAAGCAGCAAACGTTGTGGAAATTAATATTTGTGTCATTCTCAAAACTTTTGGCCACGACTGTACATTCCTCCATATTAACACCGAAATCATAGTAAATTGTGTTTTTTGTTTGTAAATAGTTGCTTGACAAAGTCATACAATTTCAGAAGGACAACAAAACGGTTTCGAAATTATGAGGTTTTGCTCAATTTACCCGTTTGCACTTTTAAGGTTAAATAATTTTGCCTTTGTGTCATACTGCATAAGTGTACGCCATTTGTATTTATAAATGCAGTTAATAAGCAAAACTATGAACCTTCTTGAGAGTTCAAACGTGACAGTGACACATGGCTAAATGAACCACATTGCCCTTGAAGTCCAAGTGATTTGTTGGGGTGGAAGTGAAAGTGGGGTCAACTTCAAGGCGAATAGTGAACGAAGACTATAGAGGTAATTGATGGGCTTTGGAGTGGCGTACACATTGTAATAGTTGTGTGCCTGTGTGTGTGACTCGGGTCAGGCGCTTTTTCTCTCAGCCCCGGCGCGACAAATCCAGTCGAGGTCGAAGACTCCGCGGGTGGGCGTGCCGCTGCGAGTCAAGTGTCCTCAGTCATCCATCGTCTCACAATTCGGTCACTCTGATCCGAACGACCCGCAGGCTCTTGTTCGTTAATACTGTAAATGGATATGGACGTAAACATGCTGTTTTTGACGTTACTGATGTGTTACAATCCGTATGTTTTTGGACTGTTTGAGGATATTAATATTGAGAAGGATCTTTCTCCCGACTTTGATTTGGATATTGTGAGTGTCATTTCCACTCTGAACTATTTAATTTGGCAACATTGATATATATATTTTGAGAGCGTCATTGGAACCCTATTTAACAAATCTACTTTGTTTCCCATTTCAGTCTCCCCGTAGAGTGCCTCGCCAGGTGAAATCCATGCTTACTAAGGTAAAGATTACAAAGTTGAATGTCTTGACATTTCTGCCCGTATGCATCTTTTGCGCTCTTGTGTGTCATTGTGTGTGTTGACTAGGCTACTGTAGACTAAATATCATCCGCATTAATTATCAGAGATCTGCATGTTGCATACTGTTGTTCATTGATAACAATTGAAGAATATGTCACAAAAAGTATTTCGTGAAAGCAGAGTAGAGGGATGGGTAGTTCAGCACTGCAGTTTGTCATCCTCGAAAACTCTCATTGGGTGTGACACGCAGAGACCTGACAAGCGCACCGGGCTGTACTGCAGATACGTGGAAATCGCTGGACATCCTATCCAGAAATACAATCAAACATATAAAATATATCCCGCCAACGTGGTGATAAGGAGTTTGGAACGATATGCCACTGGAAATGAACGGAATGGAACAGTGGCCAGTGCGCAGCATGTGTGTGTGCGTGAACGCAGTGCTGTGCTGTCCCATCGACGAGACATGAAAAACATAAATCACTGGCAGATTTAAATTAACCAAATGTATTTCAAACCTAAGGTATCAGCAATAAACATGAACCTAACATGTTGATGTCCAATCGCGTAGGAGACCAAACCGCATATCCAGGAGCTCTCGGTGAAGACCACCATTATCTCCCGATACGCCTTCACCGCGGTGTCGTGCACCATGCTCAACCGGCACTCCGCCGCCGCCGAGGGCGTCTTCCAGTTCCTGATTCCCAAGAACGCCTATGTCTCGAACTTTACCATGTAAGCGCCAAAACGCAACAGATGCGTAATTGTATTTTTTTTTTTAAATGTTTTACTTGTAGCCTAGATAGATGCTTCTGGGTAATAGATCATGTCAGTCTGAGTCTAATATGGTTCAGATTGTGTACACGTGTTGCAAGTGAACTACAATGTATCATTCCCCCTCAATTTATTTAGATTTCTCATTTATTTTCTCACTTTATTGTTGTGTGATTGCTACCCCTCTTTGCCATATTCTCCCTCTTCCCATGGCATGCCATTGTGGCCAGTCAATCATTGTATTGGTTTATGAGGGCTCTGTTGCTCTGGGAGAGGTTAGTGTGGGGCCTGTGACTGTTCAGTGGTGCAGAGGTCATTTACTATGTTGTGGTCACAAGCCTTCATTCATCTCCATTTACTAGATTGTTCACTGGACCATGAGAGACATAGTCCAGAAGCCTCGGAAGAAGCCTGTGAAAGGCTTGCCTGTTTACTTTTATGTATCACAGTAATATAGGCCTAACACAATGACATTAGGATTTCCCCAATGATTCTTAGACAGAGTTTTGAACTGTAAGGTTTACTTACTAGGGTGATCCTTATCATCATCTCCACTCTTAACCCCTGACCTCTACCCTGAACACAGGATCATTGGGGGGCGTGTCTACCCCAGTGAGGTCAGGCCCAAGGAGAAGAAGGTCAAACAGGGGAAGGGGGGTGAGGCCAAACCCAAGAACAAGGAGAAAGGTGAACAGAGGTAAAAGTGTGTGTGCTTGTGTGTGTGAGTGTGTTCTGTGTGTGTGTGTGTGTGTGGCCAATCACCAGTGTCTAACCTTGTCTGCCAGTACAACCTCTAGAGTCCTCTGGAGTCACTAGCTACTACTCTGCCAGTAGAAACAGGTTCATATCCCATATAAAAGCCTATTTTAAAGATGCACCCCGGCTATTTTTGAACTTTTCATGTTGAAATACAAAACTCCACATATAAATACAGTAATCTACACACACTTATGGTAAAAACAAAATAGTGCTTTTTTTTGTCACAAGTGAAAACTTAATGGAGTAAGGCCATTCAATGAGTTGATTTTATGATGCCCTCTGGCCTCCACCTTGTTTTTGGGAACAATAGAGGAGCAATGGAGAACCAAAGAGGAAAGGCTTCTGTGCCTTTTGTTAAGTAAATCAGGTGTTAAACGAGGTGAAAAGGAGACTGGAGTGCGACTTCAAACACCAACCTGACCACAGAAGATGTGTTTCTGACCTGCCTGGAGTTGAGCAGCAGGGCTCGATCATAGCTCCAGAGACTGGAAATGAAGAACTATTGTCACATAAATCTGTGACCAGTCTCTGACAGGAAGAAATTACATTGTGCTTCTACTTGCCAGTCCATAAAATCCCACTTGTAAAATGAAACCAGATTTACATAGAGGGTATTACATTTTCACAGAGAGGGAGAGAAGGAGAGTGATAGAAAGCATAAGGGAGAATGGGAGGGAGAAAATAAAGAAGGAGAGAGAGAGATAGATAGATAGAGGAATGGAAATGCTTATTGGTTAGTCCAGTGCTGAGTCCAGTGAGGAGTGCTCCTGGCAGTCACTGCCCTTCCACACTGATGATGTCACTACTTGGAATGACTCATTCCCTACTCCTCCTCTTTCCCCAACTATTTCTCTCCCTTTTTTTCCCTCTATATTCTTCTTATTTCTTCCTCCATTCCTCCCCTCTCCCCTCCCCAACTCTCTCTCCTCCTCTCTTCTCCCTCAGTAGCGAACCAGAGGTGGAGGTGTTCAGGATGGGGGCCAGTATCCCAGGTCGTAACCGGGCCATGTTCATGCTGACCTATGAGGAGCTGCTCCAGCGGAGGCTGGGGAGGTATGAGCATGTGACCAGCCTGAGACCCCTGCAGCTGGTCAGCCGTCTCAGTGTGGACGTCACCATTGTGGATCACTCCACCATCACCCACCTGGAGGTGCTGCCACTGCGCAACGGCAAGAGCAACACGGCAGTAGCCAGTGGTGCCAGTGCAGCGAAGACACCTGGTACAGTTTGAGTGTGGGATGTGTTGAGTCTGTGCTTTGTCCATACTAGGTGTGTAATATACAGTGCATTCGGAAAGTATTCAGAACCCTTTATTTTCCCCACATTTTGTTACAGCTTTATTCTAAAATGTATTAAATACATGTTTTCCCTCCTCAATCTACACACAATACCCCATAATGACAAAGCGAAAACGGGTTTTTAAAAATGTTTGCAGGTTTTTACAAATACCTTATTTACATATGTATTCAGACCGTTTGCTATGAAGCGGAGCTCAGGTACATCCTGTTTCCATTGATCATCCTTGAGATGTTTCTACAACTCGATTGGAGTCCACATGTGGTGAATTCCATTGATTGGACATGATTTGGAAAGGCACACACCTGTCTATATAAGGTCCCACAGTTGACAGTACATGTCAGAGCAAAAACCAAGAGGAGCTCAGGAGTTCCTCTGTGGAGATGGGAGAATCTTCCAAAAGGACAACCATCTCTGCAGCACGACAGACTTTGCCAAAAGGCACCTAAAGGACTCTCAGCCCATGAGAAACTAGATTTTCTGGTTTGATGAATCCAAGATTGAACTCTTTGACCTGAAAGCAAAGTGTCACGTCTGGAGGAAACCTGGCACCATCCCTACAGTGAAGCATGGTGGTGGCAGCATCATGGTGTGAGATGTTTTCAGAGGCAGGGACTGGGAGGTTAGTCAGGATCGAGGGAAGATGAATGGAACAAAGTACAGAGAATTCTTGATGAAAACCTGCTCCAGAACTCTCAGGACCTCAGACTGGGGCTATGGTTCACCTTCCAACAGGAATACCCTAAGCACACAGCCAAGATAAAGCAGGAGTGGCTTTGGGACAAGTCTCTGAATGTCCTTGAGTGGCCCATCCAGAGCCCGGACTTGAACAACGGACTTGTTTGATCACATCTCTAGAGAGACCTGAAAAGAGCAGTCCAGCGACGCTCCCCATCCAACCTGACAGAGCTTGAGAGGATCTGCAGAGAAAAATGGGAGAAACTCCCTAAATACATGTGTGCCAAGCTTGTAGCGTCATACCCAAGAAGACTCGAGGCTGTAATCGCTGCCAAAGGTGCTTCAACAAAGTACTGAGTAAAGGGTCTGAAAACTTATGTAAATGTGATATTTCAGCTTTATATTTTTTATAACTTTACAAACATTTCTAAAAAACAGTTTTTGCTTTGTCATTATGGGGTATTGTGTGCAGATTGATGAGGGAAAAAACTATTTAATAAATGTTAGAATAAGGCTGCAATGTAACAAAATGTGGAAAAAGTCAAGGGGTCTGAATAATTTCCGAATGCACTTTATCTAACATTAGATAATTTTCAGATTCCAACAGATTCCAATCTATTTAACCTTCCTATGAGCAATGTTGAGCATCTCTAGTTCAGCACACCCTTCCCCACACACACACACACATACGTGTGCACACGTGCGCACACACACACACACACACACACACACACACACACTTCCCAGCTTTTTCTCACACACACTTAATGTTTCCCTACCACCAGCCAAGCCTGCTCTTCCCGTTTCCACGGTGATCAAACAAAATAAGACGTTCTGTAGGATCACCTTCAGCCCCAACATCGTTCAGCAGGCTAAGATCACCACCAGTGGCATGCTGGGAGAGTTTGTGGTGCACTATGACGTGGAGAGAGAGCTGGGGATAGGAGACATACAGGTCAGATTTCACACACCAAAAACACACACACACATCCAACGCTCCCGCGATTAGTGTAAATGTGTCATGCCGTGACCAGGCCTGTCCAGACATGGTAGATATAAACATGTTAAACTATGTATCTCTGCTTCACAGTATACATGAAAACTGCATGCATTAATCAAGGATCAAACAGGACAAATACACATCTCTCTCATTCTCACACACACTCTCACACATCCTGGTCCCATAGCCTTCATCCACCGTCAACACATTCATTTTCCAGCACCATATCCACCCCCTCCCGGGTCACTCTACAACCACACCGTCAGTCCAGCAGCCCTGTGGACACTGTGTTGGTGGGCTCTGTTTAACTGCTCATGGCTACTGAGAACTGTCTAACATTTCTCTGGTTCTCTCTCAGGTTCTGAATGGCCATTTTGTGCACTACTTCGCCCCAAAGGATCTGCCGGTGGTGCCCAAGAACGTGGTGTTCGTGATCGACACCAGCGCCTCTATGCTGGGCACCAAGATCAGACAGGTAGCCAGTTACGGTCAAACCCTTCTCATCACACCAGTGTCCAATGCTTAGATAGGGTCAAGACATCTTGTTCTCTCGTTCTCCTTTTGTTGTTGTTGTCATTAACATGGTTTCCTTCTGAATACAATGATGAAAAACATATACTGTATAGCTTATGGGGAATCTGTGAGTTTTAATAAATTCCAGGTGGAGTCAACTTTAGTTTGACTTTAGTCCTTCACATTTCTGGGATCAAGCCGTTAAGATCCTGAGAGATCCTGAATTAGTGTAGTAGCGGAGGATGAATATTACCCCCAGTCCGCCCCCTCTCCGATCTCTGGAGCAATACTCCCACACTGGTCTGGTGATATCAAAATCAGATCCTTCCTTCTGGGAGATTGCGTTATAATCCCTCTGGTATCATCTGATACTTCATCTGAGCAGCTGCTCCACTGCAGATCCAGAAACCCAAAGACTTAGAGTGGCAAAAACAGAAAAGAGAAACTGATTCATGCACACTCTGAAAAACTGGAAACATGCTCAAAGTTCACTATTGCAGTCGTATTGAATTGAATGCTATGGAGGAGAGACGTCATTGTCTCTGGCGCAATGTAAACACTCCAGATGGCAGCATCATCACCCCTTGATCCCTCCCCCGTTCCCCTCCACCCCCAGTGGACCACTCTGTAGTGAACAAGTGGGCTTTGATCTCTCCCTACAATAGAGCCCTCAGTCTGTCTATGGCTCTGACCCTTGCCCCCTACAGTCTATAGGCATCTGGTAACCCCTCTAACTCTATCATACCCACTCGACTCCAGATTTCATATTCATTTAGTAGGCTTTTCGTTCTGTGCAACTTCTAAACCCCAGGACAGTCGAGAAACAAGCTGTAGCATGGATACGGTAAATAGCTGTGGTGTGTGTGTTTACGTGTATTTGTGTGTGTTTGAGGGGGTGAGAGAAACAGAGTTTCTGGAAATGGAATCTCACAGCTGTTCCAAAGGGCCGGGTCTTTGAGTGGCAGCGTCAGGTTAAGTCCAACCATTACAGAGTTAGCATGGCAACAATACTGCTCCCAAAAACCATGACTAAAACATTACATCTTGGTGATTACCACGGTATTGGTGCTAATAGAAACCATGACCATGGGTGTTATTATAGCCTTTTGTGTGACAAGGTGTCTCTTCCCGTCGGGAAAAGTTTTCCAGGCCTGTTTGGTTCACTATTCACAACTGAATAGAATGATTTTACACGAAGACAAAGGTATTACAATGATATCATTTGATTTATTGATGAAAGCAAAACAAAAATGCTCTCTCTCTGTCTCTCGCCCCTCTCCCTCCCTATCTCTCAGACTAAGGATGCCCTGTTCACTATCCTGAGGGACCTGCGTCCAGGCGACCGGTTTAACTTTGTCAGCTTCTCCAACCGTATCAAGGTGTGGCAGCCCAACCGCCTGGTCCCCGTCACGCCTCTCAACGTCCGAGACGCCAAGAAGTTCATCTATATGCTCCAACCCACTGGAGGTGAGAGAGATAGAAACACAGAAGTGCATTCTGGGATAGAGGAAGATTAGTTGTTTCACTGATAGGCCTAATCAGAATCATTTAAGGGTGCTTATATTTGTCCTTTTTACACACTTCTACAAGGGTGTAATGGAAATGTGTTTCTTGCATTTCCAACTCCCCCTGTGACAGCCCTAGGGAGTGGGGTCACGGTCAGGGTCACCATTAAATGCCTTGCTCAAAGGCATAGTTACATATATATCTGTTACTAATCACTATTTCCCAAGATCAATCTCACTCTCCATCCCTCCTCTACCAGGCACCGACATCAACGGTGGCATACAGACGGGCTCCTCATTGCTAAGCGGCTATCTGAACGCAGATCCGGACGCCAACCACCACAGTGTGTCTCTCATCATCTTCCTGACAGACGGGCGGCCCACGGTGGGCGAGCTGCAGTCTCCCAGCATCCTCAGCAATGCGCGGACGGCGGTGAAGGAGCAGTTCTGTGTGTTCACCATTGGGATGGGGAACGATGTGGACTACAGGCTTCTGGAACGCATGGCCCTGGAAAACTGTGGGATGATGAGGAGGATACATGAGGATTCAGACGCCAGCACCATGCTCAAAGGGTGTGTGTGTGTGTGTGTGTGTGTGTGTGTGTGTGTGTGTGTGTGTGTGTGTGTGTGTGTTTGTGTGTGTGTGCGTGTGTGCGTGTGCGTGTTTGTGTGTGTGTGCGTGTGCGTGTGTGTGAGAAGTGTTCAGTAGACAGCTAGTACAGAGGATAAGGCAGAAGTGGTTAGACTTTATTCATTATAATGAATTATAATCAAATGGTATAGAGAACGTCGGAGGGGAGATATAGGAATGTGTGTGTGACAGAGATAGAGAAAGGGAGCGAGAGGGAAATAGAGAGAGAGAGAGAGAGTTGTTCCTAATGTTCAGTAGACAGCTAGTGCAGAGGAGAAAGCAGAAGTGGTTAGAATTGATTCCTTATAATCCATTATAATCAAATGGTATAGAGAAGGTCAGGGGGTGAGATAAAGGAATAGGAACTAGTGAAATAATAACAAATGATACACATACTGAGAGAAGGCTCTTTAGAGTCTTGAACTGCAATCTTTCAAACCAAACCAAACACACACACATTCGGCGACAGCCTTACCGGACACTTTTCTGAAGTGTTTGTTTAGGAGTGAGGGGAGGAATGTGTGTGACTGTGTGTTGTGAAAGGGCCGTCTGGGTATGTCTGAGGGCTTAATTGATAGCCTCCTGAGATAATAACAGAGGAGAGACCTAGCTGAGTCAGCACACAGTTAAAGAGGTGAGGAGGTTGACTGTGCTACGGTTCAAGGCCTGGCTGGAAAACCAACACATTACAAACACACACAGGTTGTGTCCAAAATGGCACCCCATTCCCTAATCCCTACATAGTGCACTCCGTTTGACCAGGAACCACAGGGTGACATTTGGGACGCAGGCATACTCTCCGTAATACATCACCATCCCTAACCGGATCTCTGGGGGGGTGAGTGTGTATACACAGTCTCGCAGACATTTGAGGCCCCTAGAGCGTATCAGAGAGTAGTATACACAATGTCTTGATTCTTGTGTCCATGATACAGTGAAGTAGCTAAGGTACTGTACTGGGTGCTAGATTAAAAACATGTTATAACATGGTAACACTTTCCCTCTTTCACTCTTCCATATCTCTCTCTCTCCCTCCCTCCATGTCCCTCCCTCCCTCTCTCTTCCTCTAGGTTTTATGATGAGATAGGCACTCCACTGCTCTCTGACATCAGGGTGAATTACACAGAGGACTCAGTCCAGTACGTCACCCAGCACCTCTTCACCAACTATTTCAACGGCTCAGAGATTGTAATCGCCGGCAAATTGACCAATCAAAGTGCAGACTCCCTGCACGTCCAGGTCACCGCCAGCAACAGCGACAAGAGCATCGTCCTGGAGACAGACGTGGCGTTACGGCAAAGGGAGGTGGAGACGGAAAGGCATGTGAAGGAGGCGGCGGCCGGGGTGGGGTCAGGGGACACAGGGGCGGGCACGACAGGGTCAGTGGCGGATGATTTCGTGGAGCGCGTATGGGGTTTCCTGAGTGTGAAGGAGGGGCTGAGGTCCAGGCTGAAGAGCCACACCAGCAGGGAGAGAGAGGGACATACCCAGCAGGCAACTGACCTCTCCCTGACCTATCACTTCCTCACGCCCCTCACCTCCCTCGTGGTGGAAAAACCTCAGGTGCTGGCTGACGGAACCATGGCCGAGGACACACCCACCCCCACCCCTGTAACCACAGAGACAAATAAGAAGGCTGCTTCAGCCAATGAGCTGTCGGATGAGACGGAAGGGGAGGAAGACACGGCTCAGAGCCTGCACTTGAAGAAAGACCAGCCGGGCGGACAGAGTTCCAGAATTACCAAGACAACGGGTTAACAGGCTTGATTGAGGCTTTTGTTTCTGACTTAATCCGTTTGATCAAATGCTTCCTGTTATCGATGCCAACGCCAACAAATAGAAACTGAGAGGTATTTTTGGACTACTGAAAACCTGTGAAAATCAAAGTCTGTTTTGTCTATAGGTAAAGTTGTGAAGAAGCCAGTCCAAAAATCTATAACCATCTCCAAAACATCAGGTTAGTGGTTCTGAGGCTCTGTTAGAGGGAGGGGGACACACACACACACACACACACACACACACACTGAGACTGAGACTGAGAGAGAGGTCAGTAGACTAAAGAAGAAACGTGAGAAGACATCAATGAACCTGTCATTGCTGCTGCTTTCTCATCTCCTGAATCTTTACTTAGCTCAGCTCTCACAGGCCCACTCAAAGCAGGAAACAACTAACTGCGATAACTACCAGGCAATAACTAACTGCCTACAACTAACTCAAATCAAATCAAATGTTATTGGTCACATACACATGGTTAGCAGATGTTAATGCGAGTGTAGCGAAATGCTTGTGCTTCTAGTTCCAACCATGCAGTAATATCTAACAAGTAATCTAACAATTTCACAACAACTACCTTATACACACAAGTGTAAAGGAATTAATAGGAATATATACATATATATACAGTGCCTTGCGAAAGTATTCGGCCCCCTTGAACTTTGCGACCTTTTGCCACATTTCAGGCTTCAAACATAAAGATATAAAACTGTATTTTTTTGTGAAGAATCAACAACAAGTGGGACACAATCATGAAGTGGAACGACATTTATTGGATATTTCAAACTTTTTTAACAAATCAAAAACTGAAAAATTGGGCGTGCAAAATTATTCAGCCCCTTTACTTTCAGTGCAGCAAACTCTCTCCAGAAGTTCAGTGAGGATCTCTGAATGATCCAATGTTGACCTAAATGACTAATTATGATAAATACAATCCACCTGTGTGTAATAAAGTCTCCGTATAAATGCACCTGCACTGTGATAGTCTCAGAGGTCCGTTAAAACGCAGAGAGCATCATGAAGAACAAGGAACACAACAGGCAGGTCCGAGATACTGCTGTGAAGAAGTTTAAAGCCGGATTTGGATACAAAAATATTTACCAAGCTTTAAACATCCCAAGGAGCACTGTGCAAGCGATAATATTGAAATGGAAGGAGTATCAGACCACTGCAAATCTACCAAGACCTGGCCGTCCCTCTAAACTTTCAGCTCATACAAGGAGAAGACTGATCAGAGATGCAGCCAAGAGGCCCATGATCACTCTGGATGAACTGCAGAGATCTACAGCTGAGGTGGGAGACTCTGTCCATAGGACAACAATCAGTCGTATATTGCACAAATCTGGCCTTTATGGAAGAGTGGCAAGAAGAAAGCCATTTCTTAAAGATATCCATAAAAAGTGTCGTTTAAAGTTTGCCACAAGCCACCTGGGAGACACACCAAACATGTGGAAGAAGGTGCTCTGGTCAGATGAAACCAAAATGTAACTTTTTGGCAACAATGCAAAACGTTATGTTTGGCGTAAAAGCAACAGAGCTCATCACCCTGAACACACCATCCCCACTGTCAAACATGGTGGTGGCAGCATCATGGTTTGGGCCTGCTTTTCTTCAGCAGGGACAGGGAAGATGGTTAAAATTGATGGGAAGATGGATGGAGCCAAATACAGGACCATTCTGGAAGAAACCCTGATGGAGTCTGCAAAAGACCTGAGACTGGGACGGAGATTTGTCTTCCAACAAGACAATGATCCAAAACATAAAGCAAAATCTTCAATGGAATGGTTCAAAAATAAACATATCCAGGTGTTAGAATGGCCAAGTCAAAGTCCAGACCTGAATCCAATCGAGAATCTGTGGAAAGAACTGAAAACTGCTGTTCACAAATGCTCTCCATCCAACCTCACTGAGCTCGAGCTGTTTTGAAAGGAGGAATGGGAAAAAATGTCAGTCTCTCGATGTGCAAAACTGATAGAGACATACCCCAAGCGACTTACAGCTGTAATCGCAGCAAAAGGTGGCGCTACAAAGTATTAACTTAAGGGGGCTGAATAATTTTGCACGCCCAATTTTTCAGTTTTTGATTTGTTAAAAAAGTTTGAAATATCCAATAAATGTCGTTCCACTTCATGATTGTGTCCCACTTGTTGTTGATTCTTCACAAAAAAATACAGTTTTATATCTTTATGTTTGAAGCCTGAAATGTGGCAAAAGGTCGCAAAGTTCAAGGGGGCCGAATACTTTCGCAAGGCACTGTATATGGATGAGCGATGGCCGAACGGCATAGGAAAGATGCAGTAGATGGTATAGAGTACGGTATATACATACGAGATGAGTAACGTAGGGTTCGTAAACATTATATAAAGTGGCATTGTTTAAACTGACTAGTGATACATTTATTACATCCAATTTTGAATCATTAAAGTGGCTAGATTTGAGTCAGTATGTTGGCAGAGGCCACTAAATGTTAGTCTGATGGCCTTGAGATTGAAGCTGTTTTTCAGTCTCTCAGTCTCAGCTTTGATGCACTTGTACTGACCTCACCTTCTGGATGATAGCAGGGTGAACAGGCAATGGCTCGGGTGGTTGTTGTCCTTGATGATCTTTTTGGGCTTCCTGTGACATCGGGTGGTGTAGGTGTCCCGGAGGGCAGGAAGTTTGCACCTGGTGATGCGTTGTGCAGACCTTACTACCCTCTGGAGAGCCTTACGGTTGTGGGCGGAGCAGTTGCCATACGAGGCGGTGATACAGCCCGACAGGATGCTCTCGATTGTGCATCTGTAAAAGTTTGAGTGTTTTTGCCAAATTTCTTCAGCCTCCTGAGGTTGAAGAGGCGCTGTTGCGCCTTCTTCACCACGCTGTCTGTGTGGGTGGACCGTTTCAGTTTGTCCGTGATGTGTACGCCGAGAAACTTAACTTTCCACCTTCTCCATTACTGCCCCGTCGATGTGGATAGGGAGGTGCTCCCTCTGCTGTTTCTTGAACTCCACGATCATCTCCTTTGTTTTATTGATGTTGAGTGTGAGGTTATTTTCCTGACAACACACTCCGAGGGCCCTCACCTCCTCCCTGTAGGCCGTCTCATCATTGTTGGTTAACAAGCCTACCACTGTTGTATCGTCTACAAAATTGATGATTGAGTTGGAGGCGTACATGGCCACGCAGTTATGGGTGAGAACACACCCTTGTGGGGCCCCAGTGTTGAGGATCAGCGGGGTGGAGATGTTGTTTCTTACCCTCACCACCTGGGGACGGCCCGTCAGAAAGTCCAGGACCCAGTTGCACAGGGCGGTGTCGAGACCCAGGGTCTCGAGCTTAATGAGGGTACTATGGTGTTAAATGCTGAGCTGTAATCGATGAACAGCATTCTTACATAGGTATTCCTCTTGTCCAGACTGTCGACAGCTAACTGCCGACAGCTAACTGCCGATAACTAACTGCTTACAACTAACTGCCTACACTGGTATCTGGTGATATCTGATTATACATACATACAGTGTAGTCGTTTGTGCTTCACATTCACAGAAATATACAGAAACTTGTATTTAACAGACCTGGGTTCAAATACTATTTCATATACTTTTCAATACATTTCCAAACAAGTATTCAGATACTCAAATACACTGACTCAAACATACTCCCATGCATTTAACCCAGGTATTTCAAAATAGCATTTAAATCAGTATTTTAAATAATAAAAAATAAAAAACAACAACTTTCAAATACAATTTGGTTGACTATTTGGTTTTAATAACTATTCAGATACTCAAATAAAAGTACTTGTTTTGGCTGTGTATTTGAAAATACTCAAACACACAGAAAAAAGTATTTCAATAACAAATACTTCTATACACATGTATTTGAATCCAGGTATGCATAGATGTACTATTCCCTCATATTCAATACCAGTGTCTCTCCAACCCGTCTCTCTCACACCAACCCCTTGCCACAGCGGACGGCGATCCCCACTTTGTGGTTGAGTTCCCCCTCAGTAAACTGACTGTGTGTTTCAACATCAACGGAGAGCCAGGACACATTCTCAGAATGGTATCTGACCACAAGCACTCTGGTAAGACTGTCCTCTCAAGAGATTCTGACTTTATGTTTGATGTTTGGTTATGTGTTTTCATATGATTTGTGTGGTCTATTTGTGTGTGCGACCGTGCGTGTGTATGTGAGTCTAGGTGTGACAGTAAACGGTAAGCTGATAGGCGCCCCGGCACCAGCGGGCAGCCACAAACAGCAGAGGACATACTTCAACACCATTACCATCGTGGTGAACCGACCCAAACGTTCCTACATCGAGGTCACCCCCAAGAAGGTCATCCTGGATGGACGTGACCGCCTGGTCCTGCCCTGCGACACCACAGTCTCCGTGGAGAGTGGCGGGCTTGCGGTGACGATAGTGGGAAAGTCCACCGTGACCGTAACCATAGGAGGAACCATTAGTTTCGTCATACTGGTGCATCAGTACAAGAACCCTGCTCCCTATCAGAGAAACCACCTGGGATTTTACATCTCCAACAGCAAAGGGCTGTCACATGACTGTCATGGACTACTGGGTAGGTATCAGAAACTACTAGTGGGATGTCGGGGAAGGGGGCTTGAGCCGAAATGGAATTGGGCCCTAGTGAGGATTACCATTGTTTTGCCTATAGCTCTGTGGTTCTGTTCCATTCTGACCCTCTCTGATTCTACTTCCAGGTCAGTTCCTGTATGAGGAAGTGGGACTCGCAGAGCTTTCTGGCAATGCTACAGCAACAGGAGACAACAGCACGTCTTCACAGTCACCCATCCTGAAGGTCAAAGGGCGTTCAGTGCCGGTGGTCCAGAAGACCCGGCGTATTTACAGCGGACGTCAGAGCGTGGACTGCTGGTTCGCCAGGAACAACGCAGCCAAGCTGATCGACGGACAGTATGAGGACTATGTGGTGTCTCACCTGTTTGACACGGGCGATTGGCCCCACGGAAGTAACGGAGCCTGAAACAGGAGCCAATAAGGAGCCAGCAATGTACATGTCCCACCCACACTGGAACAATAACCCAGGTACAGCTATAGTAGCCAACAGGCTCTTCTCATATCCTCTGACACTAAACCTCTAAATCATCTTTCTTTTTGCCCCACATACTCACACTCCAAACACTACTCTACTACCCATAGTGTTAGAGGACTCATCTTTGTAACTGTGCCATATAGCG
The DNA here is from genome assembly GCF_045791955.1 of Oncorhynchus clarkii lewisi. Classification (NCBI taxonomy): domain Eukaryota; kingdom Metazoa; phylum Chordata; class Actinopteri; order Salmoniformes; family Salmonidae; genus Oncorhynchus; species Oncorhynchus clarkii. The sequence goes on along the minus strand of NC_092179.1, from coordinate 15,599,101 downwards.
TCTGTGACATCATGGGCAGTGTCATTGAGTTTATCTCCATTTTAAAGTAGTAAATTTTCTTCTTCACAATTGGCTGATCCCTCCTGATGACCTAGTAAGACATGACTCCAACTGGGTCACCAGGAGAGATCAGCCAATGAAGTTGGAAGTCCCACCCAGTTGACTCCATTAAAATGGTTGAAGCCCTCAATAGCACAGCCCATGCTAATACCGCCTTTTGGCCACTAGAGGCCTCTATCATTCTCTATGCTACTACCCCAGCCACCCATCCCCCTCCAACCATGTCTTTCAACCCACTTCGTATTGCCTGCTTCCTGTTGTTCTTCAGTTTTTTCCTCAGGTGCACCTGCTCTGAATAACCAACCATCATATTCTTCAATATATTTTTTTACTATTTTTAATATAAATGTAATAAGGACATTGTTTGACTTGTATCATTGTATACTGTCATTTTGTACTTGTAAATATAACCCTTATTGAACCTGATGAACTTTTTGTGTGTAAAAACAAGATTTATTGGTAAAGATCAACTTTTTTTCTGAGCAGCTCTAGATTGTAAGAACACTTGAAACATAATACTAACAAAGTAAACAGTTCTATGAACGTAACTAACAGTTAACACAAACATTCAGTATAAAGTATGTGCTGTATGTGACCCAAGCAGGAATCACACTCAAAACTAGTACTGTGCTCCATCCTACCGAGTCAATCCCATCAAGGGCTTTAAAGACAATGTCCTCATGTTCACAGGGCTCACATTCACGGTAAATGCTGCTCAATCGGAAATTGTGTTTAACAGCCGCATTGTCTACAATTCTATTAGGACTGAATCCAGGCCTTAGTCATTGCAGGAAGACAGGCTCTTTACATGCTAGGTTTAGGTGCTAACTGGGAAAGCAAACAGGTGAACCCGATCATGTGGCGACACTGCTTAGGATCACACCTGGTCACCCCTAACTAACCCTTTCCTCTACATGTCCCAACGACTATCTCCCTCTCTAACCACCCCCCTCATCCCTCCTGTCATCAGTTTGGGGTCACAGAGGTGTACTACTCCACGTCCCGCTCAGGTGTGTCATCGAGCTCAGGGGCCACCGGGCTGAACTAAGCCAACAAAGGAATTCAACACCCGTGTTTGTTATTATACAATTTCACTTTAAATTATTATAATACAAAACAGTGACAACAGTTAAGACAAATAACAGACATTTTTCTCGTATCATATATGAATATATTATGGCAACATGGCACTTTCAAGTGGAAATCCATTAAACATTCAAACTATTTCAGTCACAATTAAAAATTATGTTTCCACAAACACATACATGATGGACTGGAGCAACGCTAAATAAAAAAAGATTTTAAAAAATGATCTAAAACAGTGAATAATTAGAATAAATGCAAACAGTGTAGTGGCGCAGGTCCTCACAGTACCTGTTCCAAACATTTGAGGTCACGTGAAATGACAGTCTCACAATCAGAATCTTTCATATCACATTAAAATGGTTCCAGGAACATAACTCAATGAATACAAAAATGGCAGTACTGTATTTTCATGTTAGAGTTAACAGCTCTATGATTGAGAAATGGGATCTATAAGAATGAACATACAATTGTAAACGGAACACTATTTTGGTATCTCGGGTAATCTCCGAATTGACCGTGATCATTTCTGGGATACCACTTGGAAATCTCCCATTACTGCAGGTTTAACCACAAGTAATATGAACACAGTCAAATAGACAAGAGAAGAAAATACATTAGAACATTCAAAATCACAAAGCTCTTTACTTCATATCAGAAACATTGCAAATATTTGGATAAATCCAAATCAATCCCAAAATGGACATCCATGAGGAATATAAAATGATCTGGTCCATTTTCCACCTTGTTAAACATCCTCTGGAGAAGTGTGAAGAACTGTTCCAGACCAGACCACTACAGTCCAACTCAGATAAAACATTTCCAACTTTAAAGGTCCAACTGCTCGGGCTGAGTTACAATAGTCTGACAACTGATATGAGTGGACGTTGAAATCCATATGATTGAAACTACCCAGCCCTTCCACTTGTTAGTGGCAAAGGAGGAAAGGAGACAAGGACACTAGTAGGGGATTCTACTGAAAACTACAGGTCCAAAACGTATTTAATTACAGATCATTAGATGATGCATGTCGAGGTTTGAACTAAGCAGTTATCTGTATGATGAAGGAAAACAGAGGAGATTGTACTGACACCTTACCGCTACTCTTTAGAAGTTGATACGGTATGTCAAGGAGCTCTTTGGAGATCAACAAACACCCTTTTCACAAAATCCCCCCGTGAGAGAGGACAGATTTACTCTTTCATCATCACTGTGCTCTCTAATCATCTCCATTACGAGACACTTTATAGCCCCCACCAAGCGTATAGCCCCCTCCATCATAAAGCATAGTTAATATAACATTCAACATCCTCTAACAGCCAAGTCATCAAAGACATCATTGGGATGTGTACAATGAAAAAAAGCAAATGCGTGTGATTTGTTTGTGTGTGGTGCAGGTCAGTGTGTGTGTCAGGGTCTTTTAGAGAAGGATACCAGAGCTACACCTCCACCCAGCTAGGTATTATGCCCACTACTGGGAGGCTAGAGTGGGACCCTCCTGGATCCATTGTTGAACTATCCTCCTCCTCAGCGTCTGTGTCGACGGGCAACAGGACCTGGATGAGGTAGAAACACGTCAAGGAACAGATACACAAACATACAGACATCGTCACACAGATACGTGAGCAGCTGTCGGCCAGGATGAGGTAATGTGTCCAGGTCTGGTGTGCTGTTATTTCCAACCCAAGGCTATAAAATTCCACTTTATTCCCAGTCTGGAATATTGTCCAGACCACTGCTCCACCATATATAATCACAACATAGCGGAATTCCAGAACCTCAAACGCTTTATGGAAAGCCTTTTATGGCATAATAAACCACCATATTACATTCAGAAAGTATTCAGACCCCTGGACTTTTTACACATTTTGTTATGTTACAGCCTTATTCTAAAAATGGATGCAATTTAAAAAATACCAAATCAATCTACACACAATACCAAAAAATGTCTGCAGCATTGAAGGTCCCCAAGAACAGGGTTGCCGTCGTCATTCTTAAAAATGTAAGTAGTTTGGAACCACCAAGACTCTTCCTAGAGCTGGCCGCTCGGCCAAACTGAGCAATCGGGGGAGAAGGGCCTCGGTCAGGGAGGTGACCAAGAACTCGATGGTCACTCTGACATAGCTCCATAGTTCCTCTGTTGAGGTAGGAGAACCTTCCAAAAGGACAACCATCTCTGCAGATGGTAGAGTGGCCAGACGGAAACCACTCCTCAGTAAAAGGCACGACAGCCAGCTTGGAGTTTGCCAAAAGGCCACTAAAGGACTCTCAGACCATGAGAAGCAAGATTCTCTGATGAATCCAAGATTGAACTCTTTGGCCTGAATGCCAAGCGTCACATCTGGAGGAAACCTGGCACCATCCCTAAGGTGAAGCATGGTGGTGGCAGCATCATGCTGTGGGATGTTTTTCAGCAGCAGGGATTGGGAGACTAGTCAGGATGGAGGGAAAGATGAACGGAGCAAAGTACAGAGAGATCCTTGATGAAAGGATCCTCATCCATGCTCCTCATCCAACCTGACAGAGCTTGAGAGGATCTGTGGAGGAGAAATGGGAGAAACTTCCAAAATACAGGTTTGCCATGCTTGTAGCATCATACACAAGAAGACTTGAGGCTGTAATCACATCCAAGGTGCTTCAAAAAAAAGTACAGAGTAAAGAGTCTGAATATTTCTGTTATTTTATTTTTATTACATTTGCAAAAAATTCTAAACTTCTTTGCTTTGTCATTATGGGGTATTGTGTGTAGATTGATTTTTAAAAATTCCATCATCAATTTTAGAATAAGGCTGTAATTTAACAAAATGTGGAAAAAGTCAAGCTATCCAAAAACTTTTCGGACATTTTGGATGAGATTATGGTAGTGTGTGCATGCACGCAATGCAGACATCTTGGATGAGATTATGGTAGTGTGTGCATGCACGCAATGCAGACATCTTGGATGAGATTATGGTAGTGTGTGCATGCACGCAATGCAGACATCTTGGATGAGATTATGGTAGTGTGTGCATGCACGCAATGCAGACATCTTGGATGAGATTATGGTAGTGTGTGCATGCACGCAATGCAGACATCTTGGATGAGATTATGGTAGTGGGTGCATGCACGCAATGCAGACATCTTGAATGAGATTATGGTGGTGTGTGCATGCACGCAATGCAGACATCTTGAATGAGATTATGGTGGTGTGTGCATGCACGCAATGCAGACATCTTGGATGAGATTATGGTAGTGTGTGCATGCACGCAATGCAGACATCATGATGAGATTATGGTAGTGGGTGCATGCACGCAATGCAGACATCTTGAATGAGATTATGGTGGTGTGTGCATGCACACAATGCAGACATCTTGAATGAGATTATGGTGGTGTGTGCATGCACGCAATGCAGACATATTGGATGAGATTATGATAGTGTGTGCATGCACGCAATGCAGACATCTTGGATGAGATTATGGTAGTGTGTGCATGCACGCAATGCAGACATCTTGGATGAGATTATGGTAGTGGGTGCATGCACGCAATGCAGACATCTTGAATGAGATTATGGTGGTGTGTGCATGCACGCAATGCAGACATCTTGAATGAGATTATGGTGGTGTGTGCATGCACGCAATGCAGACATCTTGGATGAAATTATGATAGTGTGTGCATGCACGCAATGCAGACATCTTGGATGAGATTATGGTAGTGTGTGCATGCACGCAATGCAGACATCTTGGATGAGATTATGGTAGTGTGTGCATGCACGCAATGCAGACATCTTGGATGAGATTATGGTAGTGTGTGCATGCACGCAATGCAGACATCTTGGATGAGATTATTGTCATGAAAGAAGCAGAAAGGGGGCTTTCCCAGCCTTCCTCTCTCACCGATATGAGGCCAATCCCAAATAAATGATCTTCATTCAGATACTGTACACTCAGACCAAGATGTCTATCGATGTTATGTCTGTGTTTCATCCCATAAGGAAACAGGTTGGAGATGTTAGGGCATTTACCTAGTCCGTTTGACAGCATACACCAGAAAGGCCATAACTAACAGCTCTAGAATAACTAAATGTTTGGCTGTTTATGATAAAAGTAAACAGCCTTCTCTGAACACCATATGGCCACAGCTGACCATGGGTGAAACCATTCCCCAACACTATCCTACAGACCGTGTCGGGAACTGAACTCAAACTCATTGCACACAGACTATTGACCAACCAAACTCCAACAGCTCTCCCTAATCAATGCCCTCCTCTCTCCCATGGACATAGTTCTCTCCCTCTTTTTTCTCCTCCTCCACTCCACTTTCCATAACATCACTGAATGGAAATTAATTCCAAATGTCACTTATTCCCGGGATGAAGGGATGATTTGTTGCTGCTTGGCAGAGTACCAGGGACGAAGAGGGAGAGAGGGCAACACTGCCAGTCTGTCATAATCATTGTGACTCCAGAGAGAGGGTGAGAAAGAGAGAGAGGACAGAGTGAGAGAGAGGAGAGTGTACAGTAACACATTGACTGCTGTGTAGGAGGTCAATTCTCTCTGATTCCCCAACACAGGAAGCTTCTGTCGACAGTCTCACTACTCCAATATACCGTAAATGATTTCCCACTCAAATAGACCAACACTATACACCCACTGGAGACAGTTAACTAATATCATAATGGCATCACTATTCACCACATACTGTTCTCTCACCAAATACAATTCTCACAATGGATCCATTGAAACAAAGTGATCACACACTTACGGTGGACTACAATCTCAACAGATTAGGAGCAACTCTACAACATGAAACACAGAAGACACTTGACTCAACGACGTGACAACTGGCAGTCCGATCTAGCGCCATCCATCCATCACTCGTGTCTTACCAAACAAGAAATGTCAATGACATTGCTATGACACTCATATTTTCCAGAACAGCCGGGACAAGACAGACATTGATTCAATTCCACACGGTACAATCCAACTCGGGTAACTGACCCACAGAGAAACAACACGACAAATTGACGGGCGAAAACAGAGAGAGAAACAAAAATGGAGAGAAAGGGGGATTTTCCCTGACTTAAGTCTTTCCTTGACAGTAACTGTGGGCCAGTTGCCCTTTAGACCAACCCAGAGAGCAGTGTGTGTGTAGGTGTGTGTGTAGGGGGGAGGGGGGAAGCCCCCCCCCTTCACTGTGACAAACATCTATCATAACTCTCACAGCCATCTTGTTTCTTGTCTTTCTCAACAAACACACGTCTTTAGCCAGTGTCCTATTGGGATATGTAGTGTCACGGTGATGTTTGGTGGGAAAGTCTCTTTGGCACCCATGGGCCTTAATGTTGTATCATCAAACAATGTCCCTTCATGATGCCACAGAGCAGTAGCTGCTGTAACAGCCTCCTCTCTTCTGGGAAGGCTTTCCACTAGCTGTTGGAACATTGCTGCGGGGACTTGCTTCCATTCAGCCAAAAGAGCATTAGTGAGGTCGGGCACTGACATTGGGCGATTAGGCCTGGCTCGCAGCCAGCGTTCCAAATCATCCCAAAGGTAGTTGAGGACAGTGCTCTGTGCAGGCCAGTCAAGTTCTTCCACACTGATCTCAATAAACCATTTCTGTATGGACCTCACTTGGTTGGAAGCACAGAATTGTTGGAAAGTTGGAAGCACAGAATCGTCTAGAATATCATTGTATGTTGTAGCGCTAAGATTTCCCTTCACTGGAACTAAGGAGCCTAGTCTGAACCATGAAAAACAGCCCCAGACCATTATTCCTCCTCCACCAAACTTTACATTTGGCACTATGCATTGGGGCAGGTAGATTTCTCCTTGCATCCGCCAAACCCAGATTAATCCGTCACACTACAAGATGGAGTCCAATGGCAGCGAGCTTTACACCACTCCAGCCGACGCTTGGCATTGCGCAACGTGATTCCAGGCTTGTGTGCGGCTGCTCTTCCATGGAAACCCATTTCATGAAGCTTCCGACTAACAGTTCTTATGCTGACATTGCTTCAAAGGGCTGTTTTGAACTTGGTAGTGAGTGTTGCAACAGAGGACAGATGATTTTTATGTGCTATGACTTCTGCACTTGGCGGTCCACGTTCTGTGAGCTTGGGTGGCCTACCACTTTGCGGCTGAGCTGTTGTGGCTCCTAGACGTTTCCACTTCACAATAACCGCACTTACAGTTGACCAGGGCAGCTCTAGCAGGGCAGAAATTTTACAAACTGACTTGTTGGAAAGGTGGCATCCTATGACGGCGCCACGTTGAAAGTCACTGAGCTTTACGCTATGGGCCATTCTACTGCCAATGTTTGTCTATGAAGATTGCATGGCTGTGTGCTCGATTTTATACAATGGTCAGCAGCAGGTGTGGCACACGAGACACCCATCTTATTTACGCCCATCTCAGTGAACTAATCCATTGCGGAGGCCGTGGGGGTGGCACAGTCCAAGAAGAGGAGTGTGGCTGCAAGTCTCCCTCCAGAATGGGCTCCCTCCTGACAATTTGTGTACATTCATTGTTTCATAAATTCATTGTGTGAATTGTTTGCATTTGACTGTTAGTTTATATCAATTTCCCATTACATCCATTTATCACCAGTAGTACATTTACAGTTCATTCCTATAATATCTAATCTACAAAAGTTTGGTTGGTTAAGGTAATGTCTTTTAATGCATTAAATATAATATTTCAGATTTTACCATTCTTATTGTTGGAGTGGGCACGTTGTTTGCAGAGCGCATAACCTATGCTACACTTGAGAGAAACAAGTTTTGGTTTATTTCATTCCATTTATGAGTTTTGTTCATTTAGTCTGTCTTTTGTTTGGAGCGTTCCTGTCGAGGTTGAGTAAGGACATGCACCTGATTAAGCATAGAAGTGGGTCTATAGGCTACCTTGCCTGAGTGCAAATGTAGGCATATAAATGTGCCCATTTGGGGATATGGTAGTATTTCTGATTGGCTTAATGCACGATCACTAATGAGCTGTAGAGCTTCTCAAAGTAATGTTTTCTTCACCTCAAACAAAGTAGGTTTTCACATCCATTGAAAATGACAATTCCTCAATGTATTTAAAAAATATATATTTCCAGCTCTCTCCCTTTCAATAACCACTCAGGATAAATGGTATGCTCTGATCCAGTGGAAACATAAAATAAGCCAAACTGATTACTTCTTATCCCTTAAGCAAATAGCCTACAGCTGTGTTTGTCCCGAGCTCATTAGCATGGACAACTTTGAGGGCCCAAGATATTTTATACAATGTTGCAAGGAGTTTCAGGCCAGACCCAAGTAAATAGTTGATACAATGTTTCAACGTTCGCTGCAGGCAGGCCATGCGTAGCCAATGTGTTTTATTGGATATACTTTTACCAGGACATTTTCTACCTGCAGGCAGCAATGTTTTAATTTGTTGGCTTTATAGGCTATTTTTCTATAAGTTACTTTTTAGGTTTGTATTATTTTCATTTAGATTTGAATAGAATTTTGATTAACCACATGACAATGATTTTGAGGTACGAAGATGTTATTATAAAAATGTGCATATGAAAACTATGACTGGCACGCAGATCGGTAGAAATGGTAAGATAAATGGTCATTCCACATGAGAAATGTTGCCGACTCCTTGTGTAGCCTATTACCGGCAACTTCAGGAGAGTAACGGCAGAATCTGGAAAAACCATTAGGAGCAGGAGGAGGTGAACTTTTTATTCTGGTGATCTCTCAAAATAAAAATATCAAAATAAAAATATGTTTTAAATTTGACCAATGATTGGTCGAAAGAACAGACGCCTTTCGTTTTTTTTTTTTTTGTCGGGGACATCTCTAGTTAACCGACACTCACCTGTGACTCGTCGCCAGTAACCCACGGCACCGTGGAGACGACCTTGGTCGAGGGGTCACAGGAGTCGTCCAGGCTCTTGTACTTCCTCATCATCAGACTGTCCACCACCCAGAACATGATGGACTACAGAGGGTCACACAGAAAACAAACTCAGTCAGTACAACTGGTGTAGTGGTGGATCCAAAAATACAAGCGTAGTGCACTGTCTGGGATACAAAACTCAGCAAAAAAAGAAACGGTCTTTCAAAGATCATTTGTAAAAAAAAACACAGATCTTCATTGTAAAGGGTTTAAACACTGTTTCCCATGCTTGTTCAATGAACCATAAACAATTAATGAACATGCACCTGTGGAACGGTCGTTAAGACACCAACAGCTTGCAGACGGTAGGCAATTAAGGTCACAGTTATGAAAACTTACTAAAAACTAACTAAAAAAAGGCCTTTCTACTGACTCTGAAAAACATCAAAAGAAAGATGCCCAGGGTTCCTGCTCATCTGCGTGAACATGCCTTAGGCACGCTGCAATGAGGCATGAGGACTGCAGATGTGGCCAGGGCAATAAATTGCAATGTCAGTATTGTGAGATGCCTAAGACAGCGCTACAGGGAGACAGAATGGACAGCTGATCGTCCTCGCAGTGGCAGACCACGTGTAACAAGACCTGCACAGGATCAGAACATCCGAACATCACCCCTGCGGGACAGGTACAGGATGGCAACAATAACTGCCCGAGTTACACCAGGAACGCACAATCCCTCCATCAGTGCTCAGACTGTCCGCAATAGGCTGAGAGAGGCTGGATTGAGGGCTTGTAGGCCTGTTGTAAGGCAGGTCCTCACCAGACATCACCAGCAACAGCTGGACCAGACAAGACTGGCAAAAAGTGCTCTTCACTGACGAGTCGCGGTTTTGTCTTACCAGGGGTGATTGTCAAATTCGCGTTTATCGTCAAAGGAATGAGTGTTACACAGAGGCCTGTACTCTCGAGCGGGATCGATTTGGAGGTGGCGGTTTTGTCATGGTCTGGGGCGGTGTGTCACAGCATCATCGGACTGAGCTTGTTGTCATTGCAGGCAATCTCAACGCTGTGCGTTACAGGGAAGACATCCTCCTACCTCATGTGGTACCCTTCCTGCAGGCTCATCCTGACATGGCCCTCCAGCATGACAATGTCACCAGCCATACTGCTCGTTCTGTGCATGATTTCCTGCAAGACAGGAATGTCAGTGTTCTGCCATGGCCACCGAAGAGCCCGGATCTCAATCCCATTGAGCACGTCTGGGACCTGTTGGATCGGAGGGTGAGGACTAGGGCCATTCCCCCCAGAAATGTCCGAGAACATGCAGGTGACTTGGTGGAAGAGCGGGGTAACATCTCACAGCAAGAACGGGCAAATCTGGTGCAGTCCATGAGGAGGAAATGCACTGCAGTACTTAATGCAGCTGGTGGCCACACCAGATACTGACTGTTACTTTTGATTTTGACCCCCCCCTTTGTTCAGGGACACATTATTCCATTTCTGTTAGTCACATGTCTGTGGCACTTGTTCAGTTTATGTCTCAGTTGTTGAATCTTACATTTATACAAATATTTACACATGTTAAGTTTGCTGAAAATAAACACAGTTGGGGACACGTTTATTTTTTTGCTGAGTTTACATATACCACAGGAGGTTGGTGGTACCTTAATTGGGGAGGACGGCTCATAGTAATGGCTGGAATGGAATGAATAGGACAGTATCAGACTCAAACACATGGTTTCCATTCCAGCCATTATTATGAGCCATCCTCCCCTCAGCGGCCTCCTCTGACATATACACAACATTATGTAGAGTGTTATTGCAGGCTGGTTGAGACTCACGTTGACAATGACGGGCACGATGAGCATGACCAACACAAGGTCCACCTGAGGGTTAGGGATGTAGTCCAGCAACACAGACTGCAGCTGGAACAGTAGCATGCAGAGAAACACAGCGTCACAACACACACTTTCAATTTGGGCAGGGCAAAATAACAGGCGCGTTACACAAAAGACTGTCATCCAATGACATTTAGATCGTCAATATTTTGCACTATAATAGAGCGAGTATCTCTTTGGCTCTCTGCTGTGGAACATGTGTGAGATTGGAGCTAATGTGATGATTATGTGGTATTCACCATGTCAGAGAGAGAGAAAAAAAACTCAAAGTATTAGATTTGTCTGGAATGAGCTACGGTATGTTAATGACAGTTTGTGCCCCCCCCCCCCCCCCCAGCCTTCTCCCTGAGAAAAAGCCACAGTGTCCCAAAGCAATGTGTACTGAAAAAAACTAAATGACCCTCTTCAAGAGAGGAGCAGTGAACAGAGCAACAACGACCCTAAAACACAAAGAAGGTTTGAGCAGGAGATCCACAGCCTCAGTCAAATAACCAACCAAACAAATTGTCTAAAGACCCTAATCCCAGGGGCTAGATGATATTCATTTGGCTGAAGGTCAATGTTCCCATTCTGTTCAAAGGACAACTCTTTCTCTTTGTTCTCTCCAAAACCTTTCATCCTCCCTTTCTTTTTCAGCCTTGACTTTCTGTTGACTTTAAATTGTCACCAGAGATTTCAAACACAGAACCGAGAAGAAAGAACATGATTGACACTTCCGCTCTCTCTCTCTCGAGTGGGTAGAGTCTCTCAGTTCTCTCAGGATCTGGGTTAGCCCATGTCCCTGGAGCAGGTGGTTGTGGGTACTGTAGGCCTACTCACGTTGGTCCATCCTGGAATGAGCAGCACCAAGCTGACTACACTCTTCTCCAGGACCATGATGAGAAGGTAGACACCACACTGACCGAGCCACGCTGCGGCCTGGGGAGGGTCACCTGGTCAGACAGAACAGACCATTACTTAATGACCACACAGAAACCACATGCACTGGCCAACGGACTCAGATCGTCACCTAGGGAAGATCAGCCATAGAGAGGACGACAGCAGACTGCACATTGACCCCATAGAGGCATTCATACACACAGACAAGCACCCACAAACTCAGTGCGCTGGTCTAAACACGTCTAAATACTATTTGCATCTCTCGGTCATCTCAGTGTACACAGACAGGAACATGTCTCTGTCATTAACAAACACTCTGCACCTGGGAACACAGCAGAGAGAAAGACAAGAGAGAGACAGACGAGAGACACAGACAGCGAGACAGAGACAGAGAGAAGTGAGACAGCGGAGAGAAAGGTATAAGAGAGAAACTGCATGTTGTTGTTCAGCTCTTTAAGAGGGACAGAGAGGATTTACAACTAACTCTACACAAACGGCTAAAAGTATTACTATTTGTTTAGTTTTCAGGACCAATAGTTATGACAGAGGGACAGTATTTGTAGCAGGCTTTTGGGGGAAAGGTCCCCACACAGAGAGAGAGTGATACAGATCGGATGGAAACTAAAGCCCACTAAAACATTTGGCCAGTGGTCATGGCACAGCTGCATTTACAATCCGGTGGATCATAATAATCAATGGGGAAAAAAACATGAAACAGAACCAAGCGCAGATACAGTAGAATATTACTTTGTGGAATACAGTAGATTAACAGACTGACATTTGAAATCTTATTTTGGTTATTTTTTCCCCCATTAAGATTTATGGACAAAGCGAGTGCAGCAATTGGCTAGAACTTAATCCCACAAGTCATCATCGCCCATCGGAGGATGTTTTTCATGCAATATTCTCATGAGCCTACAGCGGCCTCCAGTGGTGAAAGGAAGAAGTGTCAACCTTCCTGAAATATTCTGAAAATTAACTGGCACAACCCTCTCCAACGACACAGAACAGTAGATGTCTGAACTTTGGTCAACCTCCAAACATTTGACACAGCATAAACAGATGTCTAGGAGACTCACCGTATTCTCCAAAGGTGAGCAGTGTGAACTGCTTGTACTCCACGATCCTGGAGACAACCTTGACCCCTGCCCAGATGACCAGCATGCCTAGCGTGGCATCGAGCAGGAAATTTATCAAATACCTGTGGAAACCCACCAGGAAGTGAGTCAGTGATTTGACATGGGGCAGCAGGTAGCCTAGCGGTTAGAGTGTTGGGCCAGTAACTGAAAGGCCAGTGGTTGGAATACACGAGCCAACAAGGTGCAAAATCTGTCAATGTGTCCTTGTGCAAATTAGGTGATAAGTCCCTTGCACTAGGGCTACCATACTACTATGGATGACAGTGTAAAACAACACATTTCACTGCACCTGTCTGCTGTATGTCACAATAGAACATCTTATTTATTTATCATAATGATTGGTTGAGGCTTTAGATTGGAATGTGGTTTCTGCAAACCTGTCCAATCACAGCTATGGACTCACAGGGAACAGGGGTCCATTTCTGTGAGGTTGGAGAGGAACACATTGGCGAAGTGGATGAAGAGAGCGCCAATGGCCTGCTTGGACATGTCGTAAAACCTGTAGAGATGGGGTGAAATGTAGGATGGTCATCACCATGGTGACTTGTAATAGCCAAATATATAAGTCAACAAACATTAACATCTCTAAATCTAATAGAATCTTTGATCCTCAGCCATGTGATCAACCAACGGTCTCCGGTTCTTCCCTGGGGGTTTTGATACAGTCTCTGATAAAAAACACTGGTCTCTCACCAGATCCTCCACGGTCTTCTGATCCCTACGGGTTCACGGAACCTCTTCACTGTAGATAGAGATGGAGAGACGCAGGGAGAGAGAGAGAGAGAGAGAGACAGCCATAGAAGAGTGAAAAATTCCTATCTCTGAGGGTACATGTCCTCTGTGGGTCCAGGAGAGATGGATAAAGAATGGAACAAGTCAGAACCACATGCTCCCTCAGTCCACCCATCCCCATCAGGACACTGGTAGCTCAGGGCCACGTGTCTAACAGGAACCCACTGTTCCTCTCTCCCCATCTAACACAAGGTCTGAGTGTGTGACTGTTCACATACCAATCATCATGTTGTGGCTGCAGTTTGACTCATTATCACCCCAAAACTATCTGAAGGTTAGAATGCAAAGCCAGAATTGGTGCCTGGCATAAAATGATAGCAACTGTATCTAAGAACTCTGGCATGCAAAAGGTGTGGCCAGTGGTCTGTCAATGGGAGGAAGTCACCAAAATAGCCAAGAGGAAGAGGACTCTAAACAAAGATGGCTGCATCTTGGCAAGCGGAGGAGAGGCATTGAGATGGACAGGGTAGCTCTGCCGTGCATACCAGTGCAGCGCTTGGCTGAGTAGACCCTTGATTTTCAGCAGTATATTAACATACTTGGGTACTCTGGCTGACGCAGTACACACACACACACAGCTAAATATTGATATTCTTACTAATAAGTAACTGTGAGAAGGTCAAAGCTATTTGATCCTCCACTCACCTTTAGAGTCTGACCCCTTTCTGTCATAAATCACTCTGTTGTAAAGTACATGACTACAAAATGTCCTCTCACTGTAGATAGAGATATAGACAGAGCCTCTTCTCTTATATTCAAAAAGGCATGTATGTATTCGGTAGGATTTTATGACCACCCTCTCAAAGTAGTTTGCTCCATCATAGACCATAAACGTTCACCCCGGTCTTGAAGAGGATTTTCAATAATAAGAATAATATAAATTAAATGGGTTTATAGATCGTTTACCAGTAGTTTATCGTTTAGGGATAGTTTATAAATATACAATAGTCTAGTAGTTATAGGACACATTCGAGATCGTTTACATTTGTGTTGATGGGCCACGGATGACATATGGCTACGCGTGGCGCTGAATATTTAAAATTTAGCACATAAAAGGATATGGGAAACATTCTTATAATAGACTATTTAAATGGAATTATAATATAATTCTATATTTATTATCAGCCTTATAAAGTGCAACAGCAGCCTATCGGAATGAAACGTCAAATAGCATAAACAAACAAACTGCCACGTGCTCACAGATGGAGAGGAGCTCTGCAGTGGATACCAGAGCAGTGCTTGGCTGAGTAGACCCTTGATTTTTCCTTTAAAAGTGATTTCCAAGTATTTTATTTTAAACATGGCCTGCTATTTCGAAACAATAAGTTATCCTATACAATTATACTGCTCAGCCCTTGAAACATTGTTACGTTCTCGTCTGAAAGATACTCACCCATCAATGTGCTGAAGGTAACTATGGCCAGCAACCCTTGAATCAAGACTCCGAATCTGTTTGTCAAAGCCCCGTTATCGCATCCCTGAGGGTTCGCCTTCGTAATGTCTGACATATTCGAAATCTCAAAAATGGCATTATTAAACGGTCTTTTGACCAGAAAAACACCATTGTATCCGTAAATGTCCATGTCGAATACTTTAAAAACACCCGAAGCAGACAAAGGACAGGGGGCACTTCCCCTGTTGTTTGCGAGGAGAGATCTAGGAGCCTTCCAATCTCAAGAAAAACAAAACGAATTTGTCATGCTATCACTGCTCAATGCCTCTCTCGCGAAGTTAAAACAAAAGTATTTTGCGGGGGGGGGGGGGGGGGGGGGGGGGGGAGCCACCGAAAATGCGAAAACTAAAGTCAGGAACATGGTTAAATGTTCTACTCAATATCAACTGCAAAATACGGGATTCTGACGTCACCTCCTGCTGTTGAATTCCTTGGATCTCTGCGAGCGTTTGTTCCTTTTGTTAATTGCGGTCACGCGCTCCGGTCTCCGCAGTAGGGGGCCATCAATGTCCCGAGCGCCATTTGAAATGCTCTTTAACAGTTACCACGTTCTAATCACATGTATAGAGTTTAGCCTATAATTTAATCTAAATGGACGACCTTTGTTATATGAATTATCTATAATACAGCAGTCAGATGATGTGTCCTACACATGATGAGAGATAACAATAGTGGCTTTAACACTAAGCCTTGAGGCAGTCATTTTGACTTCATATTAATTACATTTAAATGTTTCTTCCATTTTTAAACTAATGCCTAAATAAGTCTATTTATCGCATACATTTGTGTTTAGAATTTCGATTTCAGAAACATAATTTGTGTTATATCCAGTTTTAAAAAGACATGTATTTCTTTCTTCCGCTCATTCACCGCCAGTCATTCACCGCCAGTCATTCACCAGCAGTCAGCCTGCTTAGGTGATGATGGCCCATCTAAACTACACCTAAACTATATTGAAAATAATTTCACAAATACAATAACAGATTTAGCCTAAAAACAATATTAAATTGACAAAAGTCTGATGGATAAACATATTGTCAATTGTCAAATTGATTATGAAGAGACAGTGCAGTTTATGCAGTTCAGTTGGAATTGACACAGAGGCAGGGAAACAGAGCACCAGAAAATGACTTTTTCAAATCCTCTGAGGCTCCTACAGAGTTGTATGCAGGTAAAACCTTCTGACTTCTATATAGTATTAGAAAGAGTCGATTCTGAGGTTTCCAACGCGCTTACCTTTGCCAATAACTCTAAAAATTGAAGAGATTAGCTCTATTTCAAAATATCACATTTTCCAAGAATAACTGTCCAATGTGCAACACTGATATCCTACACTAACATAAACCAATGAAAATTATCTTTGATTTGTTTTATTGGGTAACGTATTCTAATGTTACCCAAGCCTTCATAACACACAACCAAATGATTATTTGTGCAATAGTATATGAAATATATTTATAAGACTGTTATTTTGCAGTCAGAATAACTGCTCATTGGCTCAAAGTGGGATCCCTCACGGCCTTTCTAGTGTTAATAAGCAAAAACGACTTTGAATGGCCATGGCCTAGTCATCAAGCCACTATTGTCCAGTTATGGAATGAGGAGGGAATTGGAATCGAATTAATTACTGATTAATAACGTAGTCAAATCTATATCCATAGCCTATGGGTTTGCAATAGGCCTATGGCATTTTATTAAATCCAAAGGTTTATGATAGGCCAACTCCATGGTCATTGTCAAGGCAGGCTAGATGAATTTGGGAGTTATTGAGTTGTAGAGACAAACCATCACTTTTCTTCTGACTGGCACACAGACAAAGGGCAGTGGCCCGTGCAATGCATGCGTCGCACGTGGGGGATAATCTGTTCCCCCGCGCACTTGTTAAAGCCTCTTCTATGGCAGATCAAACCGCGCGTTTCTTACCAACCATCTGTTACCAGCACCTCACCACCACGTGCACACGCACACTTCCCTCCGCGGGGATGGACCGCGAGTGGCGAAGTCGCGGAGAGGCATTCGCGTCACCAAAGGGGTGCGGATGAGGCCGGTGGTGGCTAGGCAACTCAGACTATTCGGTAGGCCTATTTAAGGGACTGCTTTTTTTGTTTGAGTAGCAAGTGGAAAATGATGCTCATTCCTAATAGCACTGTTATGGGATGGTGACAGCCGAAGGAGGTTGCAGGATTTACCAAAATCATGATCCAACAAGTAGGTCTATATTGCGCAATTTAGATTTTGCATTATTGTGCCGCACTTTAAAACAATTGATTTACTCACAGTCTATACCAAATAGTATAGCCTGACATTCTACACACCTAAAACCTCCACAATACACTGTTGTAACTATAGTTTTCAAACAATCATGCATATTTTTTATGTACATTTATTTAGTCAAAAGAATATCCTCATAAGATATGATACCCAGTTCAAGACAGTTTAAAATGTGATATTTCATACACGCATCATGTCTGTCTGTTCCCATTCAGTTGTCGAGTGGGCCTACACACGCTCTGCCACTAGAGGATAGCATTGACTTTGGTATGAAATACCTTTAAATGTTACAGTAATGCTTGAACGCTATATCAATTATTTGATGAAATGGACAATCTTCCATATGGAGTAGGCATGTTAAATATGTGTCATTTAGTGAGAACAATAAAATGATGACAGCCACTTTAGTACATGAGGCATTCCAAAAATGTGACAGGACAGTAGGGCTGCTTCTAATGCAATATCCATTGAATGCGATGCTTTTGTTACATTGTCATGAAGATACCCTGATCATATTATAGTTGATAATACAATTCAATTTATGGAAACTCAAAACGTTCATGCCTTGCTGAGTCGCCTTCAGTTTGGGACTTTGGAGACATGGGCCGAACTGGGACCATATGAGGCCCGTATACCCCCATTTGCTTCTGGACCCCATGAATACAAAGGCTTGGTTGACGGACAGAATGATCATGAGCGTACTCGCTTTTATCAATGCATTGCTTATCAATGAATTTCAATGGTTTCATCTCATGTAGGCTGCTCTAAGTGTTTTAATAAAGTGCATAAACGTTTTCAGTTTTCAGTCAAGTGGAAACAGTTTTGACATTATGCACTAACATTACAAGAACAACACAAATTGAGCTGTTAAAAACCGATATCATTTTAACTTGTCTTTTAAATGAATACGACTTCTGTGCAGTATGTTACACTGAATTCCCTTGTAATCAGTAAGACATTCTGTCTCTCGTGCACACTGAACATTGAGTTATGTTTCATTATATGTTAAATAGCATAATTCTTAAGAAAAACACACAATTAACCGAAAGAAAATGGGTTAGCACATGCATAGGCCTATAGTTGGTTAATTGGTTTGAAAGTCAAATAGTTGTTAGACAAGCATTTTTGGCTCCAGGCTTAAACAGGTTTTTATCTTTGACTATACAGTATGCCTATTGGCTCCTGTTTGGATTTGTGTATTGGACACTTATATTTCACATGTAAAAACACCCTTAATAGAAGATATTAACTATATTCCCATTTTTAAACAATGAAAACAATTAGTCTCGACAATAAAAATAAAAATAAAAAACATCTATCATGAATTGGTCTCCCGAGTGGCGCAGTGGTCTAAGGCACTGCATCTCAGTGTTAGAGGCGGCACTACAGACCCTGGTTCGATTCCATGCTGTATCACAACAGGCCGTGATTGCCCTGCGTCGTCCGTGTTAGGGTTTGACCGGGGTAGGCCGTCATTGTAAATAAGAATGTGTTCTTAACTGACTTGCCTAGTTAAATATAGATTTAAAACTTGTTTCAGAATTGTACAAATGGTGGCTTCATCATTGTGTAAACACACTGGTAACAATAACTATGTGTTGTGTATTTCAGCTATGAAAGACCGAGGGGTTAAAATATGGGGTGGGTAGTCTACTTCGACATTCTATTTATAATTGGCTGAACAAATTTCGTAACTGCACTAAAGGTCATTGAAGGAGTTGGTTTGAAAATAATCTGAAGATTTTTTGGACATGCGCAGATGTGAGATGCCATATTGGAACGAGCTCTGTGCTGTGCAGTTGGAAGACGTCGCTCGCTGGCTTCCACCGAACGAAAAAGGCTCGCAAATTTGATTCGAAAAAAACATAATTAAGGTAAGACAGGTGACAGGTTGACGCTTCTTTAAATATTTATGTAGGTTACTAATCCAGAGCCGTCGTTTTCTCGACGAAATATCTACCGTGAATGGTTTTTCCTGGCTAAAACCTTTAACCATTCCTACCCGAGGCTGTTTCTCTAGAAACAGAAATACTGGCGTATTCAGGAGCCAAGTTGTTCAAAGTGTTTTTACGTGCGTAATTATAGCTTTCACATGCGGTGAGAACGTCGCTTCGTGGCACTTTAAATTTAGTTAGTATGATTGTTTTTCTTTATTTAATGTAAACCTTGATGCAAAATAAATTGGTTACATAAACATTTATTTTAATGCTTGCCGTGCATAGGAAAAACACATTTCAATAAGCCTGATAAATGAATTTCCATCTAACGGTCTGCTTTCTACTGAAAACGATAAAATAGTGAAATGCTCATAAGTTCACACCACTGACTTCGTTTTAAATGTTCATATTTACAGTTTAAACGTGTAGGTGTGTCATGCTTTTTCCACAGATAGGTGCGCAAAGGCATCGGAAAATACCGGACATTGCCAATATGCCAAACCACTTTCAACATGGCGGGTTTTGGTGTGTAAAAAACTGCATGTAAAATCTTTGAATGAGGAAAAAAATGAATTACTGCAGTTAACCGTCCAGTTTTAGTTTCTTTTGATGCACATTAACAAGCTCTAATGAATTAAATTAGAAGTGGACGCTTAGCAATAACGTTAGAGTTTTTTTCCGCTGCAATACTTTGTGAGCAAAGTACATTAGCGAAGTGCGAAATACAAATGACTGACTGTGTAACGCGCCGAGAGGACTTCGACGACACCCGTATCCCACGAATGCACAGTACGCCTAGCTACATTTCCTGTTTCACTTTATCAGCTTTAGCAGTTACAATCCATTTTTTTTCTCGTTATTTAGTAGACATAGAATAATGGTCTGATGAGCGGTTCCGTTTGTCTTTTTAATCATCCATCAAGGTTCTAACATCCAATCTTGATGATTGTAAAATTGCACGAGGTAATTCTTCCAATCCGACGTTATGCCAAATTTCTATGATGAAGTTTCTACTTGGGTTAAACCGCGCATATATCCATTTAATTATTTATTTTTTTATTGCGGGCGGTCAGCAAAACCGGAGTTTAGCTGCACATTATTCTGATGATCCCTCTTCGGAATTACATTCGGCTCCATAATGAATATAAAAATAAGCCACGCTTCCGAATGAACAGTGATGTGCATGTGCGCACTCATGCATATTCAGGCTGCGTATTGCCATAAAACCCTAAAACATACGGTAGTTCCGCGGCTGTCATATGTGAGATCGTTTTGCCTTGGTACTGGTGTAGCCTAGATGGAATGGAAGTAAGCAACATCACAGAGAAGATCTCGCCTCTTTACAGTAAAACCCTATGAAGTGTCCAGGGATCTGGTATAGGGGTAAAGATGATCAAGGATGCATGGTTATTGATGGTTTTATTCATGTACTCCTCAGCGCCGTTCATAATCGATATTTTGGTAGCAGATGCCATTGTATGGTTCTAATGGAAGAACAGATGAAACATTGATGGATTGGCACTGCTCTGTGAGTGAAGACAGAGAATTGTATTAGCCAAGAACAACTTACATTACTAACACATCTTTCACAGTGATTTACATAACACAATGATATGGAAAACGGATGAATTAAGTCATTAGGTCAAGGCTGTGACTTGACATCGTCAGTTCAGAAGTGTCTGCTGTAGTTTTAGGTGAAATAATGGCAAAGGGTAACCACATCCCCGGGATAATTGCTCATGGGAAGTGTCTGGCTGACTAGATTAATTGCAATGTAAAGAAAGCCAAATTTAGTTTTCTCCACTAAGAGTCTTCAGTGAGGTGTGTGGATGAATGATTCACAGGAGTTTAAAAATATATATATTTTCTTCTTTTGACCCGATCATGAGCGACTCAATGTCTGGAGGAGAGATAATGAGAATCACGTGGCACAAGAGTCAACATAACAGACACAACGTGCTCTGCGCAGAAAGGCTGTCCAATGATTGGCCTACATCGGATGTTTTTTCTTCAAAGAAGATAAAGACATCTTATTAAACAACACGACATTTGGAATAAGATCAAACAACATCCATTTCCATCTATTTTCGATTATTTTTTAGTTTATGGAAAAAGTAATCACATAGACCTTCTGGTGTGATGTTACTCAAACAATGGCTTGATGCTGGAGAAGTTTCCTGAAGACTGCTGCTGTAGGCAGTAGGCTGCCCATTGGTATGTTTTCTCATTACCTCTGTGCATTGTGGCCTGTCTGTCTGTCTGCCCGGGGCAGTTGTTTGCACTTCAGTCTTTTAAATATCTCAGTCAGCTGATCTCACACAGCATCACAGGCTGTTTAAGGAACACACCAGGCTAGATGAGCCATAGAGACAAGACACGATATTCTACTGATATATTATACTAATACATCATAGATACTAACAAATCATGAAATCTCTCTTTGGATGTAATATTGTAGATTACATAGTGAGTGATAAAACAGAAGTGTAGAAATCGTTGAGAGATCATTACTCTTAACAGGATAAATTGTTTCAAATTTTGATACCTACAAACAAAAACATGACGGGAGATGAGGAAGGACACACCCAGCCCAAATAGTGTTAGTTAATCTGTTAATTCCCCATTAAATCTTTCTATTGTCCTGGTTGGGGTTTCAGAGAAAGGCAGCTAAGGGACGGCGTGTGGTGCCTACTGGACTCATCAGGGCTAACCCATTACACCACCCCCCCACCATCTCAATCTGACGAGGTTTTAACCAGGAAAAACCTGCGTCTCAGATTAACACACAGATCAGCCTAATCCCCAGGATCCAATCTGGGCTGCTCACTAGGATACTGGGGACGAGTATGGACCAATATGTTTCAATTTAGTGATTTAGTTAGGATGCTTTTGTTTTTAAACAACAATTAGTGAACAAAATATATCAGAATTGGACTGCCTGTTTAAACGCAACCTTAGATCCTCCTGGCTGAATGCTATAATAGTGAACCTTTTCGATTTAAATCAGTGAGAACATTTCTGGGATAAGTGACCCTCTGTCTGTGAGATACGTTGCCCGGATCTCTATATCCTGTAAACCTACATGTACATCTGTGATTTTCTCTGATTGTGTCCGAGACATTGTGGTTTATACTACATTTGAGTTATTTAATGGACCCTGTGGACTGTGATCTCTGATAGTTTCTGGACTGAAGTCAGTAGATGGATCATATGTTTGCGTTCCGGAGAATGTGGACTATCAGACAGAGTGGAGAGGGACAGGGGGCAGCGTCATGTGAGTCCAATTAGACCAGCTTGTTGTTTACGCTATGGATATATGTGTGTTTGGATCCCTGCGTGACAGAGAACACATTCAGAAGGATTACATGTTGTGAAAGGACACAGCTATGCAATTAAGCATCGAGGTGATTTGAATGCATTTCCAATGATGTTCCTCATGCTATAAAAACGCATGATGACAAGCACAAAGCATTGCCTATTGCTCTTTTGAATGGGGATTTGAATGCTTAGGCAAATTTGCGAAGTCTGCAGAGAGTTGTTTTTGTGTATTAGTTTGATTGAAGGGAATTGGTATGAATCTGCTCTATGAATCAGTGTTAATTGAGCATTTGATGGAAGTGCGTGCAGTTCGAGTGAGTCATAGCGGAGGCTGAGCGAAATGGCAGTCATCCCAAAATATCACAATTGTGACCATGTGATCTGGCAAAGAGACAGAGTGGAAAAACAATAGGAAAATATTTTGTTTGTTTTTCTCTAAGATCTTTGAGATAAAACACAATTCTGAGTAAATTATGACTAAGCGTTATGATTCCTGTATGAGCGATTTAAGTCATTTGAAATACCTCTTCTTTCGTAATGGTTTATGTAACGCTGATCTTTGTGGCGTGTGTCGGTCCTGTTCATCTACCTTATTTCAACTGTGATTGGTTATCTCTTGTGGCTGAAGAGCTGTGCTGAGGCATGCAAATCCACGACAGCAGAAACTGCACATTGCTCTCGCAGACTGTACCAAGCAGAGACATCGAAATACACTGTGCTGAGCAGGTATTCTATGCTGTACATATACCATTTGTAGAACAGAGGCTATTCCTTCTGTGCAGTGCTTCTGTGCAGTGGGCTGTTGTGTAGGCAA
The DNA here is from genome assembly GCF_045791955.1 of Oncorhynchus clarkii lewisi. Lineage (NCBI taxonomy): Eukaryota > Metazoa > Chordata > Actinopteri > Salmoniformes > Salmonidae > Oncorhynchus > Oncorhynchus clarkii. The sequence continues at coordinate 15,575,607 of NC_092179.1, read as the reverse complement.
AACCGCTCGTTCTCTCACAGAGTATTCGTGACCATTAAAGTTCAATCAGGAGAAACGACATCTCTGCCTTTAGATTTTGTGGCATAGAGAAAGTTAAGATATCAGACAGGGGAGGAGATAAAAAATAATACTCTGAGCAAAAGAGAATGTTTTGGGATTGTCACCCCCCCCAGACATTATTTCCTAAGTTCTTAATGATGAAATGCCTAATGTATGCTATGTTGTAAATGTGAACATGAATTAATGCCCCCATTTCAGATTACTCTGATGTTTTTCTTGCTGTACCCAATGATTTATGAAAACTTGCTTGGTGAGTCCTCATTGTGGTTTGTGGTACACACTTTATTCTAATATTTATGAAATGCATTGTTATATTTGGTAACACTTACTTATTTTCCCTCGACTCCAACCCCATTTGATGCATGGAACGGATGTGGGTGGAGCTCTGTCTACATAAGGGTGCTAATACATTTTCAAAAGCTCTGACGAAGGCCTTGAGGCAGACACGTAAAGCTCATTAAAGAGCGGTGACGCTATCAAGAGCAGTGTGCGGGTTTCTTCTTTTTCCTCATCTGTATGGTCTGAAATAATTGCCCGTATTGTCTTTCGTTACAGTTTAGATGGACATGGTATGGATTTTAATGCTCCATTCCTACTTAACTCCTCCTTTGTGTGACACAGTGGAGGAATGAGGGAGATGCAGTGAAGACTGGGGAGTCTGAAGACAGACGGACAAAGGGTAAAAGGGTAAAGGTTACCAGGAAAAGAGCAGGATGCAGTCCCGCCCACAGGACAGGCCGTTGGCCCTCTCCGCGGGGAAATCCCACAGCCCGACCAATGGGAGAGAAGAACGGGTGTACTCAGGTGAGGGATTTTACCTACACTTTTTACTCTTCGATCCCTTCCTCATTTTTTGTCTGCCATTGTTTGATGACACGTGAAGCGCACAACCGTTTATCTCCATTGTATCACAATTACAACAGGGGGTTGTGGTTTCAAAATGCTCAGTGATTGCATTGAAAAGCAGCCATTTTCCAATTTTTCCCATTCCTTTTGACATGCCACACCATTATTGACCTTTATCGAGGTCTCAGAATGCTTGTAGTGCAGGGCTATTCTTTTGTTTTGATTGTTCAGCAGGAATCTGCAGCAGCCACTGTGTCAAACTGTGAGAGAATCTGGTCCAGTTTACCTGGTCAGTGGTGTGGGGATGTATGAGCTGGCTCTAGAGTCATAGTTAGTCTCTCTGTCATTGTTTTCCTGTGTTCACTTCCTTGTTCTGTAATGTTCAGCCCGACAAGGTGCTTCTTATCAGATGAACAGACTGGAAAAGTGGAACTCGGATTAAAAGAAATAGAAAACAGGAATGTTTTGTCGGGCGGACAGGAAAGAGGAAATGCAACTCACCTAGGAACATTTTCTCAACACTACAGTTGATCTAACATCTTCTTAATTATAAACATATTTTTAAGGAAAAAGTGCTTTTCTGACTCCCAAATACAAGATTGCTTTTTGTTAAAAGCAGCGTTCGTAACGTGACCCCTTTGAATCAGGTGGAGATGGATAGTGGAAGGTATGATGTTATAGCCTTTGTAAAGGTCTGGGGATGTGGAGTGTGAACACACAAACACACACTACTATGTGTAAAGGAGAAGTGCAAGCCTAGCAGATTCTTTTCAGAAAACCCCCGACTGCAACAACTGGTAGTTTCTTCCCTCTCATTAGTGCAGGTTAAGTCCCACACACAAAGTCCCATGAGACACAGCCTAGAGGGGAGAAACCGCACACACACACACACACACACACACACACACACACACACACACACACACACACACACACAGAGAAGACACATTATACCTTGTCCAAGTAACAGTCTCCCACCGGCAAATTAAACAGTTCTCACCTTGAGGAGAAATATTAGTTGAATGATGTAGGACCTGGAACACACACACACATAAAACTCACTAAAGATCAGATACATTTTCAAGTGACCTCATTTGGATGGTTGAAAAGAGACTGAATTGCATTTCAGCCGGTTCCTGCTGTGTTCTGTATAAAGTTCCTTCCCCGTAGATTTAGAGAAATGACATTGGTGTGTGTGATCAGATCTCACCCTGCTTGTCTCATTAAATCTGTATGTTATGCTTATTACGACGTATCTGTTTACATAGTGACTTTGATCGTTGCAGAATGAAGGCGTACACATTTTTTCCCCCACTCCACACTAACTGTATTCCACTTGACTCTTTCGCTCGGGACTGAGGAAACATTCTGTTTTACTTACAACATTATTCTTGTTTCATTGCTTTTTCTCCACTCCACTGCATTGTATTTTATTTTAATTTGATTTAACCTTCATTTTGACAGGGAGTCGATGCTAAGACCAAGGTCTCTTTTCTAGATGAGCCCTGTTTAGCACAGGAATACTCATAAAAATACACTATACACATTAAACTACATATCCAAGAAATTAGAGTTCAAAAATCACAATAATGGATTTAATTTAACTGCAGATAATATTGTTATAAAGGCCACTTCCTTAGTAGGTGACGTCAGAGATCACCATGTCAGAGAAGTGGGTGCTCGGGACGATAGACGAGTTTCCCACTAGTAATTAACAGTTGGAGGGCTGTTCAAGTGGATTGTTTCCAGTCATATGTGATATGTTCCCACTTCCCACTTGGTTACGAACGCACCATGACACTGCCTCTTTAAGTGCCAGATGCACAGTTGTGACTCTGATGAAGAGGGCTTGTCTGTAGCATGGGACATCAACCATTCCGGGTTAATGTAATGGTCTGTACCTGTTAAGTGCCTTCACAGTGTGCACTGGTCAATTCATTGAAGGCTTTGGCTTGCATATATAGAGCAGATACTGTTTGCTGAAATGAATGCAAGAGGGACGTTTGTAACGTGGCTCTAGCTCTTTCACGAGGTGCTGAAACCCTCTGTTCTCAACCACCGAGAATGGGTGCATACCTGCGGCTCTAAACCAAAGACTAAATAATTATAAACATAGTCCACCTATCACTCCTGTAATTTCTTTGGCCCAGTCAGAATCAGCTGCCAAGGAATGCTTGAATGCAGAGGTGAGACGATGTTCTGTTTCTTTGCTCTTCTGTCTTGCTCCGGTATACTGGGGTGATGTCAGCGTATGTGTCAACATATTTGAGGTGTTGGCAGATGCGTAGGCCATTCTCGTTGAGCAGTGGCGACATACTGTTAATGCTTTATCCACAACTCTCTGTCCATCTGTGTTGTAATCTACGAGGAAGCCAAAATGTTCCCAAACTGGAGATTTAAACGATGATGGAAGAGATCCCCCATTTCTGGTTTATCGACCCCCACCACTCACCATCGTACAGAACTAGCTCCCAGCTGCGCCTCACCAAAGGACAGTTTGAAATGAGCCAATTAAGATTTTAATTTGGATTACAACGTGCGCATAGGCTCAAGTTGTTTGAACGGAATAGACTGAAAAAAGATTCCAGCTCAGATTTAGTGAAGAGACGTAGGACTGTACATTTGACACGTATTGATTTAGCACATCCAGGGCAACTTACATACATTTGAGTGCATACATGTTCATACTTTTTTCACCCATACTGGTCCACTGCAGGAATCAAACCCACAACCCTGGTGTTGCAAGGCCCATGTTCTACCAACTGAGCCACACAGGACCTCTGAAAGCCTATAGGGCTAGTGTTTATTTAACATTTTTATGTGTTCATTCGGGTTCAGTGTGAACCGAACTTTGATACAGAATGCAGGGATGTGTATTGAACCTATCGCCTGCAATAAATAATAACTGTGTCCAAGGGCTTCAATACAGTGGCATCCGCATTCATATAGACAATATCACCCTAGTCTGTAACCGGTATGAATGTCGACTGAATGATTTTGTTTCTGTTAGTTAATGAAATGAAACATGTCATTATTGAGTGTGATGGTTGTTTTTATGGTGATCTTTAATGTTTTGTGACTGGGTTGGTGGCAGTCAAAATGGTTGACGGCACTTTCTTCCTATCAGACGCAGACTCCATGGAGGAAGAGGCCGACTTTAATTGGGAGGAGTACCTAGAGGAGACGGGGGCGACCGCTGCACCCCACACCGCTTTCAAACATGTGAGTGAGAAACACACGTTTACATTTCCATAACCCCCACAACATCTTGTAAACACTGTTGTTGAATGAGTGGCAATCACGCAAATCCCTTTAAACATGTGTTTGAGTGAGAATGTACTTTAGCTAATGATGTTAAACACAGTGTAGTTAGGCTCACAGGCTCAGTCATGACTTACTTGCTGAAGACCACACTCAAACACAGTCACATATTCAGAGTCACTGCTGTTGACTGAGACTCAAATACCAAATCAAATCAAATCAAATGTATTTATATAGCCCTTCGTACATCAGCTGATATCTCAGTGCTGTACAGAAACCCAGCCTAAAACCCCAAACAGCAAGCAATGCAGGTGTAGAAGCACCTGAGCATACCAGAGATGACATACCCTGCATCGTCATTGTTGCATCTGTGCATTCGGAAAGTATTCAGACCCCTTGACTTGTTCCACATTTTGTTACGTTACAGCCTTATTCTAAAATGGATTAAATCGTTTTTTTCTCTCATCAATCTATACCCCATAATGACAAAGAAAAAACGGAAATACCACATTCACATTAGTATTCAGACCCTTTACTCAGTACTTTGTTATAGCACCTTTGGCAGCGATTACAGCCTCAAGTCTTCATGGATATGACGCTACAAGCTTGGCACACCTGTATTTGGGGAGTTTCTCCCATTCCCCACAGATCCGCTCAAGCTCTGTCCGGTTGGATGGGGAGCGTCACTGCACAGCTATTTTCCGGTCTCTACAGAGAGGTTCGATCTGGTTCAAGTGCTGCTCTGGCTGGGCAACTCAAGGACTTTCAGAGACTTGTCCCGAAGCCACTCCTGCATTGTTTTGGCTGTGTGGTTAGGGTCATTGTCCTGTTGGAAGGAGAACCTTTGCCCCAGTCTGAGGTCCTGAGTGCTCTGCAGCAAGTTTAAATCAAGGAGCTCTCTGTACTTTGCTCTGTTCATCTTTCCCTTCATCCTGACTAGTCTCCCAGTCCCTGCCGCTGAAAAACAACCCCACAGCATGATGCTGCCACCACCATGCTTCACCGAGGGATGGTGCCAGGTTTCCTCTAGACGTGACGCATTCAGGCCAAAGAGTTCAATCTTGGTTTCATCAGACCAGAGAATCTTGTTTCTCATGGTCTGAATGTCCTCTAGGTGCCTTTTGGCAAACTCCAAGTGGGCTGTGGTGCCTTTGACTGAGGAGTGGCTTCCGTCTGGCCACTCTACCACAAAGGCCTGATTAGTGGAGTGCTGCAGAGATGATTGTCCTTCTGGAAGGTTCTTCCATCTCCACAGAGGAACTCTGGAGCTCTGTCAGAGTGACCATCGGGTTCTTGGTCACCTCCCTGACCAAGGCCCTTCTCACCCAATTATCAGTTTGGCCAGCTCTAGGAAGAGTCTTGGTGGTTCCAAACTTCTTTCATTAAAGAAGGATGGAGGCCACTGTGTTCTTGGGGACCCTGAATGCTGCAGACATTTTTCGGTACCCTTCCCCAGATCTGGGCCTCGACACAATCCTATCTCGGAGCTCTACGGAAAATTCCTTCTACCTCATGGCTTGTTTTTTTGCTCTGACATGCACTGTCAACTGTGGACAGTCGTGTGCCTTTCCAAATGATGTCCACTCAATTGAATTTAACACAGATGGCTTCCAATCAAGTTGTAGAAACATCTCAAGGATGATCAATGGAAACAGGATGCACCTGAGCTCAATTTCGAGTCTCATAGCAAAGGGTCTGAATACTTATGTAAATAAGGTATTTATGTTTTTTTTTATATATATATATATATATATATTTGCAACAATATCTAAAAACATGTTTTCGCTCTGTCATTATGGGGTGTGTAGATTGATGAGGATTTGTATTTATTTGATCCATTTTAGAATAAGGCTGTAACCTAACAGAATGTGGAAAAAGGGAAGGGGTCTGAATACTTTCGCCAATGTGCTGTACACAGTGTATGTCTATTTTGGCGTCATACACATGTACATTCCTGTGTGACATTTAGCATTGATTCCATTTAATCCAACCCACACCAAACCAGCCAGCCTGAACACAACCCACACAATTACTCAGAGATTATGACTCAGGCTCCATGGAAGTTGGAAAAAGATGGAAAAAGGCATGTATATCTTATAATGTAGCGGAAAGAAAGAAGCGTACAGTATAGAAGTAGACCTTCAGTGTGTTTAATGACGTTGACTGATTTCATAGATGCCAGTTTAAGCGGGCTCAAGCTCTGTGTGTGAAGTCCATGAGGGGTGCGCTGATGTGATTGCCCGTTTTTTATTTTGTGATTGCCCGGGATTGCCCGGAATGGGAGTGTTTGAATATTTGAATGGGAGTGTTGCTGGTAAGTGGACTGAGTCACAGGAAAAGAGCATGATTTCCGCTGAAAATGTGAAATGGTGAAATATCTCTCATGCTCTCAACAGACCTAGTGCCAATTGAAAAAGTGATTAATTGTGGGGTCTTTCTGTCTCGCTCTCTGTCTCGCTCTCAGTCTTCTGTCTTTGTCTCTGTCTCTCTCGCTCTGCCTCTCTTACGTAAGCCATCCAGTGTGATACAGCATATTTGCTTTGTTTTTATCAGGAAGTCATGAAGCCATTTGCATTGTTTTTAGTTCTAAGATGTTGGCTTTTTTCCAGTAACACAGGCAGTGTGTGTGCGTTTGTGTGTTGTGTTTTTTATATAATTGGTTTTTAGATATGTGTGAGTGGGAGCCTGTGGCTATGGTTGAAACACATTACATTATCCATTTCCTGGTACTAGCCCATAGATATGTTCTCTCTCTCTCATCCTCATGTTCTCTCTCTCTCTCTCTCTCTCTCTCGTCCTCAAGTTCTCTCCGTGAGTCACTGTCCGTAAGTGGTTGAAAGATCAGTGGAACTTTAAAGAACCGTTGACTCTTGTGAACAAACAGATTCATAAACAGATAGTGTGGATGGGGAGTTTTTAGAAATGACCTGTTCATTACCTGTGGCCCACCTGTGTTTTACTCTGTCAATCATGGCTCAGCAAGCCATTCAGACTTCCCTCATTTTGCATGTAGACCTGTGGTGTCATCCACTTTAGAACGTCAATGTATAGATGTGCTTTATCTCGCCCAATGCACTTGATTGACCTCTTAAGTGCAAGCCCATTTAGAATCAAGCTCACCTATCACTGTCAGTAAGGGCTGCCTCTTGTGTGACATGGTGCTCTCTGATTGGCGTTCGCAGGTGGACATCAGCCTACAGAGCAGCTTCCAGCCGGGGATGAAGCTGGAGGTGGCCAATAAGAGCAGGCCAGACACTTACTGGGTGGCCACCATCGTCACCACCTGCAGCCAGCTGCTGCTGCTGCGCTTCAGTGGCTATGGAGATGACCGCAAGGCCGACTTCTGGTGTGATGTCATGACAGCCGAACTCCACCCAGTAGGCTGGTGCACCCAGAACAACAAGACCCTCCAACCCCCTGAAGGTAGGGGCAGCACCTGGGAACACGCACGCACACGCGCACACACACACACACACACACGGGGCTGTGAATTTTATATTTGCGTTTTACACTTGAATACATACAACTTAGCCTATAGTGGAAAAACACCCTCTTCATCTGCTGCTTTATAGATCATATACTGAACACACACCTGTAGCTGGACTTTACCTGACCTACTAGTATAATACAACACCTGTAGCTGGGCTTTACCTGACCTACTAGTATAATACAACACCTGTAGCTGGGCTTTACCTGACCTACTAGTATAATACAACACCTGTAGCTGGGCTTTACCTGACCTCCTAGTATAATACAACCCCTGTAGTGGACTTTACCTGACCTCCTAGTATAATACAACACCTGTAGCAGGACTTTACCTAACCTCCTAGTATAATACAACACCTGTAGCTGGACTTTACCTGACCTCCTAGTATAATACAACACCTGTAGTGGACTTTACCTGACCTCCTAGTATCATATAACACCTGTAGCTGGACTTTACCTGGCCTCCTAGTATAATACAACACCTGTAGCTGGACTTTACCTGACCTCCTATTATAATACAACACCTGTAGCTGGACTTTACCTGACCTCCTAGTATAATACAACACCTGTAGCTGGACTTTACCGGACCTCCTAGTATAATACAACCCCTGTAGTGGACTTTACCTGACCTCCTAGTATCATACAACACCTGTAGCTGGACTTTACCTGACCTCCTAGTATCATACAACACCTGTAGCTGGACTTTACCTGACCTCCTAGTTTAATACAACACCTGTAGTGGACTTTACCTGGCCTGTTAGTATAATACAACACCTGTAGCTGTACTTTACCTGACCTCCTGGTTTAATACAACACCCGTCGCTGGACTTTACCTGACCTCCTAGGATAATACAACACCTGTAGTGGACTTTTTCTGACCTCCTAGTATAATACAACACCTGTCGCTGGACTTTACCAGACCTCCTAGTATAATAAAACACCCGTAGTGGACTTTACCAGACCTCCTAGTATAATACAACACCTGTAGAGGACTTATCTGACCTCCTAGTATAATGCAAAACCTGTAGCTGGACTTTACTTGACCTCCTAGTATAATACAACACCTGTAGTGGACTTTACCTGACCTCCTAGTATAATACAACACCTGTAGCTGTACTTTACCTGACCTATTATAATACAACACTTGTCGCTGGACTTTACCTGACCTCCTAGTATAATACAACACCTGTAGTGGACTTTACCTGACCTCCTAGTATAATACAACACCTGTAGCTGGACTTTACCTGACCTCCTATTATAATACAACACCTGTAGCTGGACTTTACCTGACCTCCTAGTATAATACAACACCTGTAGCTGGACTTTACCGGACCTCCTAGTATAATACAACCCCTGTAGTGGACTTTACCTGACCTCCTAGTATCATACAACACCTGTAGCTGGACTTTACCTGACCTCCTAGTATCATACAACACCTGTAGCTGGACTTTACCTGACCTCCTAGTTTAATACAACACCTGTAGTGGACTTTACCTGGCCTGTTAGTATAATACAACACCTGTAGCTGTACTTTACCTGACCTCCTGGTTTAATACAACACCCGTCGCTGGACTTTACCTGACCTCCTAGGATAATACAACACCTGTAGTGGACTTTTTCTGACCTCCTAGTATAATACAACACCTGTCGCTGGACTTTACCAGACCTCCTAGTATAATAAAACACCCGTAGTGGACTTTACCAGACCTCCTAGTATAATACAACACCTGTAGAGGACTTATCTGACCTCCTAGTATAATGCAAAACCTGTAGCTGGACTTTACTTGACCTCCTAGTATAATACAACACCTGTAGTGGACTTTACCTGACCTCCTAGTATAATACAACACCTGTAGCTGTACTTTACCTGACCTATTATAATACAACACTTGTCGCTGGACTTTACCTGACCTCCTAGTATAATACAACACCTGTAGTGGACTTTACCTGACCTCCTAGTATAATACAACACCTGTAGCTGGACTTTACCTGACCTCCTAGTATAATACAACCCCTGTAGTGGACTTTACCTGACCTCCTAGTATCATACAACACCTGTAGCTGGACTTTACCTGACCTCCTAGTATCATACAACACCTGTAGCTGGACTTTACCTGACCTCCTAGTTTAATACAACACCTGTAGTGGACTTTACCTGGCCTGTTAGTATAATACAACACCTGTAGCTGTACTTTACCTGACCTCCTGGTTTAATACAACACCCGTCGCTGGACTTTACCTGACCTCCTAGGATAATACAACACCTGTAGTGGACTTTTTCTGACCTCCTAGTATAATACAACACCTGTCGCTGGACTTTACCAGACCTCCTAGTATAATAAAACACCCGTAGTGGACTTTACCTGACCTCCTAGTATAATACAACACCTGTAGCTGTACTTTACCTGACCTATTATAATACAACACTTGTCGCTGGACTTTACCTGACCTCCTAGTATAATACAACACCTGTAGCTGGACTTTACCTGACCTCCGAGTATAATACAACACCTGTAGTGGACTTTACCTGGCCTCCTAGTATAATACAACACCTGTAGCTGGACTTTACCTGACCTCCTAGTATCATATAACACCTGTAGCTGGACTTTACCTGACCTCCTAGTATAATACAACACCTGTAGCTGTACTTTACCTGACCTCCTAGTTTAATACAACACCTGCAGTGGACTTTACCTGACCTCCTAGTATAATACAACACCTGTAGCTGTACTTTACCTGACCTCCTAGTATAATACAACACCTGTAGCTGGACTTTACCTGACCTCCTAGGATAATACAACACCTGTAGTGGACTTTACCTGACCTCCTAGTATAATACAACACCTGTAGTGGACTTTACCTGACCTCCTAGTATAATACAACACCTGTAGTGGACTTTAACTGACCTCCTAGTATCATACAACACCTGTAGCTGGACTTTAACTGACCTCCTAGTATCATACAACACCTGTAGCTGGACTTTACCTGACCTCCTAGTTTAATACAACACCTGTAGTGGACTTTACCTGGCCTGTTAGTATAATACAACACCTGTAGCTGTACTTTACCTGACCTCCTGGTTTAATACAACACCCGTCGCTGGACTTTACCTGACCTCCTAGGATAATACAACACCTGTAGTGGACTTTTTCTGACCTCCTAGTATAATACAACACCAGTCGCTGGACTTTACCAGACCTCCTAGTATAATAAAACACCCGTAGTGGACTTTACCTGACCTCCTAGTATAATACAACACCTGTAGAGGACTTATCTGACCTCCTAGTATAATGCAAAACCTGTAGCTGGACTTTACTTGACCTCCTAGTATAATACAACACCTGTAGTGGACTTTACCTGACCTCCTAGTATAATACAACACCTGTAGCTGTACTTTACCTGACCTATTATAATACAACACTTGTCGCTGGACTTTACCTGACCTCCTTGTATAATACAACACCTGTAGCTGGACTTTACCTGACCTCAGAGTATAATACAACACCTGTAGTGGACTTTACCTGACCTCCTGGTATAATACAACACCTGTAGTGGACTTTACCTGACCTCCTAGTATAATACAACACCTGTAGCTGTACTTTACCTGACCTCCTAGTTTAATACAACACCTGTAGCTGTACTTTACCTGACCTCCTAGTATAATACAACACCTGTAGCTGGACTTTACCTGACCTCCTAGTATAATACAACACCTGTAGTGGACTTTAACTGACCTCCTAGTATCATACAACACCTGTAGATGGACTTTAACTGACCTCCTAGTATCATACAACACCTGTAGCTGGACTTTACCTGACCTCCTAGGATAATACAACACCTGTAGTGGACTTTTTCTGACCTCCTAGTACAATACAACACCTGTCGCTGGACTTTACCAGACCTCCTAGTATAATAAAACACCCGTAGTGGACTTTACCTGACCTCCTAGTATAATACAACACCTGTAGAGGACTTATCTGACCTCCTAGTATAATACAACACCTGTAGTGGACTTTACCTGACCTCCTAGTATAATACAACACCTGTAGCTGGACTTTACCTGACCTCCTAGGATAATACAACACCTGTAGTGGACTTTACCTGACCTCCTAGTATAATACATCACCTGTAGAGGACTTATCTGACCTCCTAGTATAATGCAAAACCTGTAGCTGGACTTTACTTGACCTCCTAGTATAATACAACACCTGTAGCTGTACTTTACCTGACCTATTATAATACAACACTTGTCGCTGGACTTTACCTGACCTCCTAGTATAATACAACACCTGTAGCTGGACTTTACCTGACCTCCGAGTATAATACAACACCTGTAGTGGACTTTACCTGACCTCCTGGTATAATACAACACCTGTAGTGGACTTTACCTGACCTCCTAGTATAATACAACACCTGTAGCTGGACTTTACCTGATCTCCTAGTATAATACAACACCTGTAGCTGTACTTTACCTGACCTCCTAGTTTAATACAACACCTGTAGTGGACTTTACCTGACCTCCTAGTATAATACAACACCTGTAGCTGTACTTTACCTGACCTCCTAGTTTAATACAACACCTGTAGCTGTACTTTACCTGACCTCCTAGTATAATACAACACCTGTAGCTGGACTTTACCTGACCTCCTAGGATAATACAACACCTGTAGTGGACTTTACCTGACCTCCTAGTATAATGCAAAACCTGTAGCTGGACTTTACTTGACCTCCTAGTATAATACAACACCTGTAGTGGACTTTACCTGACCTCCTAGTTTAATACAACACCTGTAGTGGACTTTACCTGGCCTGTTAGTATAATACAACACCTGTAGCTGTACTTTACCTGACCTCCTGGTATAATACAACACCTGTAGCTGGGCTTTACCTCGCCTCCTAGTATAATACAACACCTGTAGCTGGGCTTTACCTCGCCTCCTAGTATAATACAACACCTTTAGCTGGACTTTACCTGACCTCCTAGTATAATACAACACCTATAGCTGGACTTTACCTGACCTCCTAGTATAATACAACACCTGTAGCTGGACTTTACCTGACTTCCTCGTACAATACAACACCTGTAACTGAACTTTACCTGACCTCCTCGTACCATACAACACCTGTCGCTGGACTTTACCTGACCTCCTAGTATAATACAACACCTGTAGCTGGACTTTACCTGACCTCCTAGTATAATACAACACCTTTCGCTGGACTTTACCAGAACTCCTAGTATAATAAAACACCCGTAGTGGACTTTACCTGACCTCCTAGTATAATACAACACCTGTAGAGGACTTATCTGACCTCCTAGTATAATGCAAAACCTGTAGCTGGACTTTACTTGACCTCCTAGTATAATACAACACCTGTAGCTGTACTTTACCTGACCTATTATAATACAACACTTGTCGCTGGACTTTACCTGACCTCCTAGTACAATACAACACCTGTAGCTTGACTTTACCTGACCTCCGAGTATAATACAACACCTGTAGGTGGACTTTACCTGACCTCCTGGTATAATACAACACCTGTAGTGGACTTTACCTGACCTCCTAGTATAATACAACACCTGTGGCTGGACTTTACCTGACCTCCTAGTATCATATAACACCTGTAGCTGGACTTTACCTGATCTCCTAGTATAATACAACACCTGTAGCTGTACTTTACCTGACCTCCTAGTTTAATACAACACCTGTAGTGGACTTTACCTGACCTCCTAGTATAATACAACACCTGTAGCTGGACTTTACCTGACCTCCTAGTATAATACAACACCTGTAGCTGTACTTTACCTGACCTCCTAGTTTAATACAACACCTGTAGCTGTACTTTACCTGACCTCCTAGTATAATACAACACCTGTAGCTGGACTTTACCTGACCTCCTAGGATAATACAACACCTGTAGTGGACTTTACCTGACCTCCTAGTATAATGCAAAACCTGTAGTGGACTTTACTTGACCTCCTAGTATAATACAACACCTGTAGCTGTACTTTACCTGAACTCCTAGTTTAATAAAACACCTGTGATGTACTTTACCTGACCTCCTAGTATAATACAGCACCTGTCGCTGGACTTTACCAGACCTCCTAGTATAATAAAACACCCGTAGTGGACTTTACCTGACCTCCTAGTATAATACAACACCTGTAGAGGACTTATCTGACCTCCTAGTATAATGCAAAACCTGTAGCTGGACTTTACTTGACCTCCTAGTATAATACAACACCTGTAGCTGTACTTTACCTGACCTATTATAATACAACACTTGTCGCTGGACTTTACCTGACCTCCTAGTATAATACAACACCTGTAGCTGGACTTTACCTGACCTCCGAGTATAATACAACACCTGTAGAGGACTGTAGTGGACTTTACCTGACCTCCTAGTATAATACAACACCTGTAGCTGGACTTTACCTGACCTCCTAGTATAATACAACACCTGTAGCTGGACTTTACCTGACCTCCTAGTATAATACAACACCTGTAGCTGTACTTTACCTGACCTATTATAATACAACACCTGTAGCTGGACTTTACCTGACCTCCTAGTATAATACAACACCTGTAGCTGGACTTTACCTGACCTCCTAGTATAATACAACACCTGTAGTGGACTTTACCTGACCTCCTGGTATAATACAACACCTGTAGTGGACTTTACCTGACCTCCTAGTATAATACAACACCTGTAGCTGTACTTTACCTGACCTCCTAGTTTAATACAACACCTGTAGCTGTACTTTACCTGACCTCCTAGTATAATACAACACCTGTAGCTGGACTTTACCTGACCTCCTAGTATAATACAACACCTGTAGTGGACTTTACCTGACCTCCTAGTATAATACAACACCTGTAGCTGGACTTTACCTGACCTCCTAGTATCATACAACACCTGTAGCTGGACTTTACCTGACCTCCTAGTATAATACAACACCTGTAGCTGGACTTTACCTGACCTCCTAGTACAATACAACACCTGTCGCTGGACTTTACCAGACCTCCTAGTATAATAAAACACCCGTAGTGGACTTTACCTGACCTCCTAGTATAATACAACACCTGTAGAGGACTTATCTGACCTCCTAGTATAATACAACACCTGTAGTGGACTTTACCTGACCTCCTAGTATAATACAACACCTGTAGCTGGACTTTACCTGACCTCCTAGGTATAATACAACACCTGTAGTGGACTTTACCTGACCTCCTAGTATAATACATCACCTGTAGAGGACTTATCTGACCTCCTAGTATAATGCAAAACCTGTAGCTGGACTTTACTTGACCTCCTAGTATAATACAACACCTGTAGCTGTACTTTACCTGACCTATTATAATACAACACCTGTAGCTGTACTTTACCTGACCTAGTATAATACAACACCTGTAGCTGGACTTTACCTGACCTCCTAGTATAATACAACACCTGTAGCTGGACTTTACCTGACCTCCGAGTATAATACAACACCTGTAGTGGACTTTACCTGACCTCCTGGTATAATACAACACCTGTAGTGGACTTTACCTGACCTCCTAGTATAATACAACACCTGTAGCTGGACTTTACCTGATCTCCTAGTATAATACAACACCTGTAGCTGTACTTTACCTGACCTCCTAGTTTAATACAACACCTGTAGTGGACTTTACCTGACCTCCTAGTATAATACAACACCTGTAGCTGTACTTTACCTGACCTCCTAGTATAATACAACACCTGTAGCTGTACTTTACCTGACCTCCTAGTATAATACAACACCTGTAGCTGGACTTTACCTGACCTCCTAGGATAATACAACACCTGTAGTGGACTTTACCTGACCTCCTAGTATAATGCAAAACCTGTAGCTGGACTTTACTTGACCTCCTAGTATAATACAACACCTGTAGTGGACTTTACCTGACCTCCTAGTTTAATACAACACCTGTAGTGGACTTTACCTGGCCTGTTAGTATAATACAACACCTGTAGCTGTACTTTACCTGACCTCCTGGTATAATACAACACCTGTAGCTGGGCTTTACCTCGCCTCCTAGTATAATACAACACCTGTAGCTGGGCTTTACCTCGCCTCCTAGTATAATACAACACCTTTAGCTGGACTTTACCTGACCTCCTAGTATAATACAACACCTATAGCTGGACTTTACCTGACCTCCTAGTATAATACAACACCTGTAGCTGGACTTTACCTGACCTCCTCGTACAATACAACACCTGTAACTGAACTTTACCTGACCTCCTCGTACCATACAACACCTGTCGCTGGACTTTACCTGACCTCCTAGTATAATACAACACCTGTAGCTGGACTTTACCTGACCTCCTAGTATAATACAACACCTGTCGCTGGACTTTACCAGACCTCCTAGTATAATAAAACACCCGTAGTGGACTTTACCTGACCTCCTAGTATAATACAACACCTGTAGAGGACTTATCTGACCTCCTAGTATAATGCAAAACCTGTAGCTGGACTTTACTTGACCTCCTAGTATAATACAACACCTGTAGCTGTACTTTACCCTGACCTCCTAGTATAATACAACACCTAGTGGACTTTAGCTGACCTCCTTATAATACCTCCTAGTATAATGCAAAACCTGTAGCTGGACTTTACTTGACCTCCTAGTATAATACAACACCTGTAGCTGTACTTTACACTTGTCGCTGGACTTTACCTGACCTCCTAGTATAATACAACACCTGTAGCTTGACTTTACCTGACCTCCTAGTATAATACAACACCTGTAGGTGGACTTTACCTGACCTCCTAGTATAATACAACACCTGTAGCTGTACTTTACCTGACCTATTATAATACAACACTTGTCGCTGGACTTTACCTGACCTCCTAGTATAATACAACACCTGTAGTGGACTTTACCTGACCTCCTGGTATAATACAACACCTGTAGTGGACTTTACCTGACCTCCTAGTATAATACAACACCTGTAGCTGGACTTTACCTGACCTCCTAGTATCATATAACACCTGTAGCTGTACTTTACCTGACCTCCTAGTTTAATACAACACCTGTAGTGGACTTTACCTGACCTCCTAGTATAATACAACACCTGTAGCTGTACTTTACCTGACCTCCTAGTTTAATACAACACCTGTAGCTGTACTTTACCTGACCTCCTAGTATAATACAACACCTGTAGTGGACTTTATCTGACCTCCTAGTTTAATACAACACCTGTAGTGGACTTTACCTGGCCTGTTAGTATAATACAACACCTGTAGCTGTACTTTACCTGACCTCCTGGTATAATACAACACCTGTAGCTGGGCTTTACCTCGCCTCCTAGTATAATACAACACCTGTAGCTGGGCTTTACCTCGCCTCCTAGTATAATACAACACCTTTAGCTGTACTTTACCTGACCTCCTAGTATAATACAACACCTATAGCTGGACTTTACCTGACCTCCTAGTATAATACAACACCTGTAGCTGGACTTTACCTGACCTCCTCGTACCATACAACACCTGTAACTGAACTTTACCTGACCTCCTCGTACCATACAACACCTGTCGCTGGACTTTACCTGACCTCCTAGTATAATACAACACCTGTAGCTGGACTTTACCTGACCTCCTAGTATAATACAACACCTGTCGCTGGACTTTACCAGACCTCCTAGTATAATAAAACACCCGTAGTGGACTTTAGCTGACCTCCTAGTATAATACAACACCTGTAGAGGACTTATCTGACCTCCTAGTATAATGCAAAACCTGTAGCTGGACTTTACTTGACCTCCTAGTATAATACAACACCTTTAGCTGTACTTTACCTGACCTCCTAGTATAATACAACACCTATAGCTGGACTTTACCTGACCTCCTAGTATAATACAACACCTGTAGCTGGACTTTACCTGACCTCCTCGTACCATACAACACCTGTAACTGAACTTTACCTGACCTCCTCGTACCATACAACACCTGTCGCTGGACTTTACCTGACCTCCTAGTATAATACAACACCTGTAGCTGGACTTTACCTGACCTCCTAGTATAATACAACACCTGTCGCTGGACTTTACCAGACCTCCTAGTATAATAAAACACCCGTAGTGGACTTTAGCTGACCTCCTAGTATAATACAACACCTGTAGAGGACTTATCTGACCTCCTAGTATAATGCAAAACCTGTAGCTGGACTTTACTTGACCTCCTAGTATAATACAACACCTGTAGCTGTACTTTACCTGACCTCCTGGTATAATACAACACCTGTAGCTGGGCTTTACCTCGCCTCCTAGTATAATACAACACCTGTAGCTGGACTTTACCTGACTTCCTCGTACAATACAACACCTGTAACTGAACTTTACCTGACCTCCTCGTACCATACAACACCTGTTGCTGGACTTTACCTGACCTCCTAGTATAATACAACACCTGTAGCTGGACTTTACCTGACCTCCTAGTATAATACAACACCTGTCGCTGGACTTTACCAGACCTCCTAGTATAATAAAACACCCGTAGTGGACTTTAGCTGACCTCCTAGTATAATACAACACCTGTAGAGGACTTATCTGACCTCCTAGTATAATGCAAAACCTGTAGCTGGACTTTACTTGACCTCCTAGTATAATACAACACCTGTAGCTGTACTTTACCTGACCTATTATAATACAACACTTGTCGCTGGACTTTACCTGACCTCCTAGTATAATACAACACCTGTAGCTGGACTTTACCTGACCTCCGAGTATAATACAACACCTGTAGTGGACTTTACCTGACCTCCTGGTATAATACAACACCTGTAGTGGACTTTACCTGACCTCCTAGTATAATACAACACCTGTGGCTGGACTTTACCTGACCTCCTAGTATCATATAACACCTGTAGCTGGACTTTACCTGATCTCCTAGTATAATACAACACCTGTAGCTGTACTTTACCTGACCTCCTAGTTTAATACAACACCTGTAGTGGACTTTACCTGACCTCCTAGTATAATACAACACCTGTAGCTGTACTTTACCTGACCTCCTAGTTTAATACAACACCTGTAGCTGTACTTTACCTGACCTCCTAGTATAATACAACACCTGTAGCTGGACTTTACCTGACCTCCTAGGATAATACAACACCTGTAGTGGACTTTACCTGACCTCCTAGTTTAATACAACACCTGTAGTGGACTTTACCTGGCCTGTTAGTATAATACAACACCTGTAGCTGTACTTTACCTGACCTCCTGGTATAATACAACACCTGTAGCTGGGCTTTACCTCGCCTCCTAGTATAATACAACACCTGTAGCTGGGCTTTACCTCGCCTCCTAGTATAATACAACACCTTTAGCTGGACTTTACCTGACCTCCTAGTATAATACAACACCTGTAGCTGGACTTTACCTGACTTCCTCGTACAATACAACACCTGTAACTGAACTTTACCTGACCTCCTTGTACCATACAACACCTGTCGCTGGACTTTACCTGACCTCCTAGTATAATACAACACCTGTAGCTGGACTTTACCTGACCTCCTAGTATAATACAACACCTGTAGCTGGACTTTACCTGACCTCCTAGTATAATACAACACCTGTAGTGGACTTTACCTGACCTCCTAGTATAATACAACACCTGTAGCTGGACTTTACCTGGCCTCTAGTATAATACAACACCTATAGCTGGACTTTAGCTGACCTCCTAGTATAATACAACACCTGTAGCTGGACTTTACTTGACCTCCTAGTATAATACAACACCTGTTGTGGACTTTACCTGTACTCCTAGTATAATACAACACCTGTAGCTGGACCTTACCTGACCTCCTTGTATAATGCAACACCTGTCGCTGGACTTTACCTGACCTCCTATTATAAAACAACACCTGTAGCTGGACTTTACTTGACCTCCTAGTATAATACAACACCTGTAGTGGACTTTACCCGACCTCCTAGTATAACACAGCACCCGTAGCTGGACTTTATCTCACCTTCTAGTATAATACAACACCTGTCGCTGGACTTTACCTGACCTCCTAGTATAATACAACACCTGTAGCTGGACTTTACCTGGTGTCCTATTATAATACAACACCTGTCGGTGGACGTTACCTGGCCTCCTAGTATAATACAACACCTGTCGCTGGACTTTACCTGGCCTCCTAGTATAATACAACACCTGTCGCTGGATTTTACCTGACCTCCTAGTATAATACAACACCTGTAGTGAACTTTACCTGACCTCCTAGTATAATACAACACCTGTAGCTGGACTTTTCCTGACCTATTATAATACAACACTTGTCGATGGACTTTACCTGACCTCCTAGTATAATACAACACCTGTAGCTGGACTTTACCTGACCTCCGAGTATAATACAACACCTGTAGCTGGACTTTACCTAACCTCCTAGTATAATACAACACCTGTAGTGGACTTTACCTGACCTCCTAGTATAATACAACACCTGTAGCTGGACTTTACCTGACCTCCTAGTATCATATAACACCTGTAGCTGGACTTTACTTGACCTCCTAGTATAATACAACACCTGTAGTGGACTTTATCTGACCTCCTAGTATAATACAACACCTGTAGCTGTACTTTACCTGACCTCCTAATTTAATACAACACCTGTAGCTGGACTTTACCTAACCTCCTAGTATAATACAACACCTGTACCTGGACTTTACCTGACCTCCTAGTATAATACAACACCTGTAGCTGGACTTTACCTAACCTCCTAGTATAATACAACACCTGTAGCTGGACTTTACCTGACCTCCTAGTATCATACAAAACCTGTAGCTGGACTTTACCTGACCTCATAGTATAATACAACACCTGTAGCTGGGCTTTACCTCGCCTCCTAGTATAATACAACACCTTTCGCTGGACTTCACCTGACCTCCTAGTATAATACAACACCCGTAGCTGGACTTTACCTGACCTCCCAGTATAATGCAACACCTGTAGCTGGACTTTACTTGACCTCCTAGTATAATACAACACCTATAGCTGGACTTTACCTTACCTCCTAGTATAATACAACACTAGCTGGACTTTACCTGGCCTCCTAGTATAATACAACACCTGTTGCTGGACTTTACTTGACCTCCTAGTATAATACAACACCTATGGTGGACTTTACCTGGCCTCCTAGTATAATAAAACATCTGTAGTGGACTTACCCGACCTCCTAGTATAATACAGCACCCGTAGCTGGACTTTACCTCGCCTCCTAGTATAATACAACACCTGTAGCTGGACTTTACCTGACCTCCTAGTATAATACAACACCTGTAGCTGTTCTTTACCTCACCTCCTAGTATAATACAACACCTGTATCTGGACTTTACCTGACCTCCTAGTATAATACAACACCTATAGCTGGACTTTACCTGACCTCCTAGTATAATACAACACCTGTAGCTGGACTTTACCTGACCTCCTCGTACAATACAACACCTGTAGCTGGACTTTACCTGACCTCCTCGTACCATACAACACCTGTCGCTGGACTTTACCTGACCTCCTAGTATAATACAACACCTGTAGCTGGACTTTACCTGGCCTCTAGTATATTACAACACCTATAGCTGGACTTTAGCTGACATCCTAGGATAATACAACACCTGTAGCGGGACTTTACCTGACCTCCTAGTATAATACAACAACAGTAGCTGGACTTTACCTGGCCTCTAGTATAATACAACACCTATAGCTGGACTTTAGCTGACCTCCTAGTATAATACAACACCTGTAGCTGGACTTTACTTGACCTCCTTGTATAATGCAACACCTGTCGCTGGACTTTACCTGACCTCCTAGTATAAAACAACACCTGTAGCTGGACTTTACTTGACCTCCTAGTATAATACAACACCTGTAGTGGACTTTACCCGACCTCCTAGTATAATACAGCACCCGTAGCTGGACTTTATCTCACATTCTAGTATAATACAACACCTGTCGCTGGACTTTACCTGACCTCCTAGTATAATACAACACCTGTAGCTGGACGTTACCTGGCGTCCTATTATAATACAACACCTGTCGGTGGACGTTACCTGGCCTCCTAGTATAATACAACACCTGTCGCTGGACTTTACCTGGCCTCCTAGTATAATACAACACTTGTCGCTGGATTTTACCTGACCTCCTAGTATAATACAAAACCTGTAGCTGGACTTTACCTGACCTCCTTGTAAAGTGCAACACCTGTAGCTGGACCTCACCTGACCTCCTAGTATAATACAACACCCGTAGCTGGACTTTACCTGACCTCCCAGTATAATGCAACACCTGTAGCTGGACTTTACTTGACCTCCTAGTATAATACAACACCTGTCGCTGGACTTTACCTGGCCTCCTAGTATAATACAACACTTGTCGCTGGATTTTACCTGACCTCCTAGTATAATACAAAACCTGTAGCTGGACTTTACCTGACCTCCTTGTAAAGTGCAACACCTGTAGCTGGACTTTATCTGACCTCCTAGTATAATACAACACCTGTAGCTGGACTGTACCTGACCTCCTCGTACAATACAACACCTGTAGCTGGACTTTACCTGACCTCCTAGTATAATACAACAACTGTAGTGGACTTTACCTGGACTCCTAGTATAATACAACACCTGTAGTAGACTTTACCTGGCCTCCTAGTATAATAAAACACCTGCAGTGGACTTTACCTGACCTCCTAGTATAATACAACACCCGTAGCTGGGCATTACCTGATCTCCCCGTACAATACAACACCTGTCGGTGGACGTTAACTGGCCTCCTAGTATAATACCACACCTGTCGCTGGACTTTACCTGGCCTCTAGTATAATACAACACCCGTAGCTGTACTTTATCTGACCTCCTAGTATAATACAACACCCGTAGCTGGACTTTACCTGACCTCCCAGTATAATGCAACACCTGTAGCTGGACTTTACTTGACCTCCTAGTATAATACAACACATATAGCTGGACTTTACCTAACCTCCTAGTATAATACATCACCTGGAGCTGGATTTTAAATGACCTCCAAGTATAATACAACACCTGTAGCTGGACTTTACCTGACCTCCTAGTATAATACAACACCTGTAGCTGGACCTCACCTGACCTCCCAGTATAATGCAACACCTGTAGCTGGACTTTACTTGACCTCCTAGTATAATACAACACCTGTAGCTGGACTTTACCTGGCCTCCTAGTATAATACAACACCTATTGCTGGACTTTACTTGACCTCCTAGTATAATACAACACCTGTAGTGGACTTTACCTGGCCTCCTAGTATAATAAAACATCTGTAGTGGACTTACCCAACCTCCTAGTATAATACAACACCTGTAGATGGGCTTTACCTGACCTCCTAGTATAATACAACACCTGTAGCTGGGCTTTACCTCACCTCCTAGTATAATACAACACCTGTAGCTGGACTTTACCTGACCTCCTAGTACCATACAACACCTGTCGCTGGACTTTACGTGACCTCCTAGTATAATACAACACCTGTAGCTGGACTTTACCTGACCTCCTAGTATCATATAACACCTGTGGCTGGACTTTACCTGACCTCCTAGTATAATACAACACCTGTAGTGGACTTTATCTGACCTCCTAGTATAATACAACACCTGTAGCTGGACTTTACCTAACCTCCTAGTATAATACAACACCTGTAGTGGACTTTACCTGACCTCCTAGTATAATACAACACCTGTAGCTGGACTTTACCTGACCTCCTAGTATCATATAACACCTGTAGCTGGACTTTACTTGACCTCCTAGTATAATACAACACCTGTAGTGGACTTTATCTGACCTCCTAGTATAATACAACACCTGTAGCTGTACTTTACCTGACCTCCTAGTTTAATACAACACCTGTAGCTGGACTTTACCTAACCTCCTAGTATAATACAACACCTGTACCTGGACTTTACCTGACCTCCTAGTATAATACAACACCTGTAGCTGGACTTTACCTAACCTCCTAGTATAATACAACACCTGTAGCTGGACTTTACCTGACCTCCTAGTATCATACAAAACCTGTAGCTGGACTTTACCTGACCTCATAGTATAATACAACACCTGTAGCTGGGCTTTACCTCGCCTCCTAGTATAATACAACACCTTTCGCTGGACTTCACCTGACCTCCTAGTATAATACAACACCCGTAGCTGGACTTTACCTGACCTCCCAGTATAATGCAACACCTGTAGCTGGACTTTACTTGACCTCCTAGTATAATACAACACCTATAGCTGGACTTTACCTTACCTCCTAGTATAATACAACACTAGCTGGACTTTACCTGGCCTCCTAGTATAATACAACACCTGTTGCTGGACTTTACTTGACCTCCTAGTATAATACAACACCTATGGTGGACTTTACCTGGCCTCCTAGTATAATAAAACATCTGTAGTGGACTTACCCGACCTCCTAGTATAATACAGCACCCGTAGCTGGACTTTACCTCGCCTCCTAGTATAATACAACACCTGTAGCTGGACTTTACCTGACCTCCTAGTATAATACAACACCTGTAGCTGTTCTTTACCTCGCCTCCTAGTATAATTCAACACCTGTATCTGGACTTTACCTGACCTCCTAGTATAATACAACACCTATAGCTGGACTTTACCTGACCTCCTAGTATAATACAACACCTGTAGCTGGACTTTACCTGACCTCCTCGTACAATACAACACCTGTAGCTGGACTTTACCTGACCTCCTCGTACCATACAACACCTGTCGCTGGACTTTAGCTGACATCCTAGGATAATACAACACCTGTAGCGGGACTTTACCTGACCTCCTCGTACCATACAACACCTGTAGCTGGACTTTATCTGACCTCCTAGTATCATATAACACCTGTGGCTGGACTTTACCTGACCTCCTAGTATAATACAACACCTGTAGTGGACTTTATCTGACCTCCTAGTATAATACAACACCTGTAGCTGGACTTTACCTAACCTCCTAGTATAATACAACACCTGTAGTGGACTTTACCTGACCTCCTAGTATAATACAACACCTGTAGCTGGACTTTACCTGACCTCCTAGTATAATACAACACCTGTAGCTGGACTTTACCTGGCCTCCTAGTATAATACAACACCTATTGCTGGACTTTACTTGACCTCCTAGTATAATACAACACCTGTAGTGGACTTTACCTGGCCTCCTAGTATAATAAAACATCTGTAGTGGACTTACCCAACCTCCTAGTATAATACAGCACCCGTAGCTGGGCTTTACCTCGCCTCCTAGTATAATACAACACCTGTAGCTGGACTTTACCACGCCTCCTAGTATAATACAACACCTGTAGCTGGACTTTACTTGACCTCCTAGTATAATACAACACCTGTAGATGGGCTTTACCTGACCTCCTAGTATAATACAACACCTGTAGCTGGGCTTTACCTCACCTCCTAGTATAATACAACACCTGTAGCTGGACTTTACCTGACCTCCTAGTACCATACAACACCTGTCGCTGGACTTTACGTGACCTCCTAGTATAATACAACACCTGTAGCTGGACTTTATCTGACCTCCTAGTATCATATAACACCTGTGGCTGGACTTTACCTGACCTCCTAGTATAATACAACACCTGTAGTGGACTTTATCTGACCTCCTAGTATAATACAACACCTGTAGCTGGACTTTACCTAACCTCCTAGTATAATACAACACCTGTAGTGGACTTTACCTGACCTCCTAGTATAATACAACACCTGTAGCTGGACTTTACCTGACCTCCTAGTATCAAATAACACCTGTAGCTGGACTTTACTTGACCTCCTAGTATAATACAACACCTGTAGTGGACTTTATCTGACCTCCTAGTATAATACAACACCTGTAGCTGTACTTTACCTAACCTCCTAGTTTAATACAACACCTGTAGCTGGACTTTACCTAACCTCCTAGTATAATACAACACCTGTACCTGGACTTTACCTGACCTCCTAGTATAATACAACACCTGTAGCTGGACTTTACCTAACCTCCTAGTATAATACAACACCTGTAGCTGGACTTTACCTGACCTCCTAGTATCATACAAAACCTGTAGCTGGACTTTACCTGACCTCATAGTATAATACAACACCTGTAGCTGGGCTTTACCTCGCCTCCTAGTATAATACAACACCTTTCGCTGGACTTCACCTGACCTCCTAGTATAATACAACACCCGTAGCTGGACTTTACCTGACCTCCCAGTATAATGCAACACCTGTAGCTGGACTTTACTTGACCTCCTAGTATAATACAACACCTACAACACTAGCTGGCTGGTATAATACAACACTTTACCTTGACCTCCTAGTATAATACAACACCTGGCCTCCTAGCTGGACTTTACCTGGACCTCCTAGTATAATACAACACCTGTAGCTGGACTTTACCTGACCTCCTAGTATAATACAACACCTCGCCTCCTAGTATAATACAACACCTGTATCTGGACTTTACCTGACCTCCTAGTATAATACAACACCTGTAGCTGGACTTTACCTGACCTCCTAGTATAATACACCTGGCCTCCTAGTATAATAAAACATCTGTAGTGGACTTACCCGACCTCCACCCGTAGCTGGACTTTACCTCGCCTCCTAGTATAATACAACACCTGTAGCTGGACTTTACCTGACCTCCTAGTATAATACAACACCTGTAGCTGTTCTTTACCTCGCCTCCTAGTATAATACAACACCTGTATCTGGACTTTACCTGACCTCCTAGTATAATACAACACCTATAGCTGGACTTTACCTGACCTCCTAGTATAATACAACACCTATAGCTGGACTTTACCTGACCTCCTAGTATAATACAACACCTGTAGCTGGACTTTACCTGACCTCCTCGTACAATACAACACCTGTAGCGGGACTTTACCTGACCTCCTCGTACCATACAACACCTGTAGCTGGACTTTATCTGACCTCCTAGTATCATATAACACCTGTGGCTGGACTTTACCTGACCTCCTAGTATAATACAACACCTGTAGTGGACTTTATCTGACCTCCTAGTATAATACAACACCTGTAGCTGGACTTTACCTAACCTCCTAGTATAATACAACACCTGTAGTGGACTTTACCTGACCTCCTAGTATAATACAACACCTGTAGCTGGACTTTACCTGACCTCCTAGTATAATACAACACCTGTAGCTGGACTTTACCTGGCCTCCTAGTATAATACAACACCTATTGCTGGACTTTACTTGACCTCCTAGTATAATACAACACCTGTAGTGGACTTTACCTGGCCTCCTAGTATAATAAAACATCTGTAGTGGACTTACCCAACCTCCTAGTATAATACAGCACCCGTAGCTGGGCTTTACCTCGCCTCCTAGTATAATACAACACCTGTAGCTGGACTTTACCACGCCTCCTAGTATAATACAACACCTGTAGCTGGACTTTACTTGACCTCCTAGTATAATACAACACCTGTAGATGGGCTTTACCTGACCTCCTAGTATAATACAACACCTGTAGCTGGGCTTTACCTCACCTCCTAGTATAATACAACACCTGTAGCTGGACTTTACCTGACCTCCTAGTACCATACAACACCTGTCGCTGGACTTTACGTGACCTCCTAGTATAATACAACACCTGTAGCTGGACTTTATCTGACCTCCTAGTATCATATAACACCTGTGGCTGGACTTTACCTGACCTCCTAGTATAATACAACACCTGTAGTGGACTTTATCTGACCTCCTAGTATAATACAACACCTGTAGCTGGACTTTACCTAACCTCCTAGTATAATACAACACCTGTAGTGGACTTTACCTGACCTCCTAGTATAATACAACACCTGTAGCTGGACTTTACCTGACCTCCTAGTATCATATAACACCTGTAGCTGGACTTTACTTGACCTCCTAGTATAATACAACACCTGTAGTGGACTTTATCTGACCTCCTAGTATAATACAACACCTGTAGCTGTACTTTACCTGACCTCCTAGTTTAATACAACACCTGTAGCTGGACTTTACCTAACCTCCTAGTATAATACAACACCTGTACCTGGACTTTACCTGACTTCCTAGTATAATACAACACCTGTAGCTGGACTTTACCTAACCTCCTAGTATAATACAACACCTGTAGCTGGACTTTACCTGACCTCCTAGTATCATACAAAACCTGTAGCTGGACTTTACCTGACCTCATAGTATAATACAACACCTGTAGCTGGGCTTTACCTCGCCTCCTAGTATAATACAACACCTTTCGCTGGACTTCACCTGACCTCCTAGTATAATACAACACCCGTAGCTGGACTTTACCTGACCTCCCAGTATAATGCAACACCTGTAGCTGGTCTTTACTTGACCTCCTAGTATAATACAACACCTATAGCTGGACTTTACCTTACCTCCTAGTATAATACAACACTAGCTGGACTTTACCTGGCCTCCTAGTATAATACAACACCTGTTGCTGGACTTTACTTGACCTCCTAGTATAATACAACACCTATGGTGGACTTTACCTGGCCTCCTAGTATAATAAAACATCTGTAGTGGACTTACCCGACCTCCTAGTATAATACAGCACCCGTAGCTGGACTTTACCTCGCCTCCTAGTATAATACAACACCTGTAGCTGGACTTTACCTGACCTCCTAGTATAATACAACACCTGTAGCTGTTCTTTACCTCGCCTCCTAGTATAATACAACACCTGTATCTGGACTTTACCTGACCTCCTAGTATAATACAACACCTATAGCTGGACTTTACCTGACCTCCTAGTATAATACAACACCTGTAGCTGGACTTTACCTGACCTCCTCGTACAATACAACACCTGTAGCTGGACTTTACCTGACCTCCTCGTACCATACAACACCTGTCGCTGGACTTTACCTGACCTCCTAGTATAATACAACACCTGTAGCTGGACTTTACCTGGCCTCTAGTATATTACAACACCTATAGCTGGACTTTAGCTGACATCCTAGGATAATACAACACCTGTAGCGGGACTTTACCTGACCTCCTAGTATAATACAACACCTGTAGCTGGACTTTACCTGGCCTCTAGTATAATACATCACCTATAGCTGGACTTTAGCTGACCTCCTAGTATAATACAACACCTGTAGCTGGACTTTACTTGACCTCCTAGTATAATACAACACCTGTTGTGGACTTTACCTGTACTCCTAGTATAATACAACACCTGTAGCTGGACCTTACCTGACCTCCTTGTATAATGCAACACCTGTCGCTGGACTTTACCTGACCTCCTAGTATAAAACAACACCTGTACCTGGACTTTACTTGACCTCCTAGTATAATACAACACCTGTAGTGGACTTTACCCGACCTCCTAGTATAATACAGCACCCGTAGCTGAACTTTATCTCACATTCTAGTATAATACAACACCTGTCGCTGGACTTTACCTGACCTCCTAGTATAATACAACACCTGTAGCTGGACTTTACCTGGCGTCCTATTATAATACAACACCTGTCGGTGGACGTTACCTGGCCTCCTAGTATAATACAACACCTTTCGCTGGACTTTACCTGGCCTCCTGGTATAATACAACACTTGTCGCTGGATTTTACCTGACCTCCTAGTATAATACATAACCTGTAGCTGGACTTTACCTGACCTCCTTGTAAAGTGCAACACCTGTAGCTGGACTTTATCTGACCTCCTAGTATAATACAACACCTGTAGCTGGACTGTACCTGACCTCCTCGTACAATACAACACCTGTAGCTGGACTTTACCTGACCTCCTAGTATAATACAACAACTGTAGTGGACTTTACCTGGCCTCCTAGTATAATACAACACCTGTAGTAGACTTTACCTGGCCTCCTAGTATAACAAAACACCTGCAGTGGACTTTACCTGACCTCCTAGTATAATACAACACCCGTAGCTGGGCATTACCTGATCTCCCCGTACAATACAACACCTGTCGGTGGACGTTAACTGGCCTCCTAGTATAATACCACACCTGTCACTGGACTTTACCTGGCCTCTAGTATAATACAACACCCGTAGCTGTACTTTATCTGACCTCCTAGTATAATACAACACCCGTAGCTGGACTTTACCTGACCTCCCAGTATAATGCAACACCTGTAGCTGGACTTTACTTGACCTCCTAGTATAATACAACACATATAGCTGGACTTTACCTAACCTCCTAGTATAATACAACACCTGTAGCTGGATTTTAAATGACCTCCAAGTATAATACAACACCTGTAGCTGGACTTTACCTGACCTCCTAGTATAATACAACACCTGTAGCTGGACCTCACCTGACCTCCTAGTATAATACAACACCCGTAGCTGGACTTTACCTGACCTCCCAGTATAATGCAACACCTGTAGCTGGACTTTACTTGACCTCCTAGTATAATACAACACCTGTAGCTGGACTTTACCTGGCCTCCTAGTATAATACAACACCTATTGCTGGACTTTACTTGACCTCCTAGTATAATACAACACCTGTAGTGGACTTTACCTGGCCTCCTAGTATAATAAAACATCTGTAGTGGACTTACCCAACCTCCTAGTATAATACAGCACCCGTAGCTGGGCTTTACCTCGCCTCCTAGTATGATACAACACCTGTAGCTGGACTTTACCTCGCCTCCTAGTATAATACAACACCTTTCGCTGGACTTTACCTGACCTCCTAGTATAATACAACACCCGTAGCTGGACTTTACCTGACCTCCCAGTATAATGCAACACCTGTAGCTGGACTTTACTTGACCTCCTAGTATAATACAACACCTATAGCTGGACTTTACCTTACCTCCTAGTATAATACAACACTAGCTGGACTTTACCTGGCCTCCTAGTATAATACAACACCTGTTGCTGGACTTTACTTGACCTCCTAGTATAATACAACACCTATGGTGGACTTTACCTGGCCTCCTAGTATAATAAAACATCTGTAGTGGACTTACCCGACCTCCTAGTATAATACAGCACCCGTAGCTGGACTTTACCTCGCCTCCTAGTATAATACAACACCTGTAGCTGGACTTTACCTGACCTCCTAGTATAATACAACACCTGTAGCTGTTCTTTACCTCGCCTCCTAGTATAATACAACACCTGTATCTGGACTTTACCTGACCTCCTAGTATAATACAACACCTATAGCTGGACTTTACCTGACCTCCTAGTATAATACAACACCTGTAGCTGGACTTTACCTGACCTCCTAGTATAATACAACACCTATGGTGGACTTTACCTGGCCTCCTAGTATAATAAAACATCTGTAGTGGACTTACCCGACCTCCTAGTATAATACAGCACCCGTAGCTGGACTTTACCTCGCCTCCTAGTATAATACAACACCTGTAGCTGGACTTTACCTGACCTCCTAGTATAATACAACACCTGTAGCTGTTCTTTACCTCGCCTCCTAGTATAATACAACACCTGTATCTGGACTTTACCTGACCTCCTAGTATAATACAACACCTATAGCTGGACTTTACCTGACCTCCTAGTATAATACAACACCTATAGCTGGACTTTACCTGACCTCCTAGTATAATACAACACCTGTAGCTGGACTTTACCTGACCTCCTCGTACAATACAACACCTGTAGCGGGACTTTACCTGACCTCCTCGTACCATACAACACCTGTAGCTGGACTTTATCTGACCTCCTAGTATCATATAACACCTGTGGCTGGACTTTACCTGACCTCCTAGTATAATACAACACCTGTAGTGGACTTTATCTGACCTCCTAGTATAATACAACACCTGTAGCTGGACTTTACCTAACCTCCTAGTATAATACAACACCTGTAGTGGACTTTACCTGACCTCCTAGTATAATACAACACCTGTAGCTGGACTTTACCTGACCTCCTAGTATAATACAACACCTGTAGCTGGACTTTACCTGGCCTCCTAGTATAATACAACACCTATTGCTGGACTTTACTTGACCTCCTAGTATAATACAACACCTGTAGTGGACTTTACCTGGCCTCCTAGTATAATAAAACATCTGTAGTGGACTTACCCAACCTCCTAGTATAATACAGCACCCGTAGCTGGGCTTTACCTCGCCTCCTAGTATAATACAACACCTGTAGCTGGACTTTACCACGCCTCCTAGTATAATACAACACCTGTAGCTGGACTTTACTTGACCTCCTAGTATAATACAAAACCTGTAGATGGGCTTTACCTGACCTCCTAGTATAATACAACACCTGTAGCTGGGCTTTACCTCACCTCCTAGTATAATACAACACCTGTAGCTGGACTTTACCTGACCTCCTAGTACCATACAACACCTGTCGCTGGACTTTACGTGACCTCCTAGTATAATACAACACCTGTAGCTGGACTTTATCTGACCTCCTAGTATCATATAACACCTGTGGCTGGACTTTACCTGACCTCCTAGTATAATACAACACCTGTAGTGGACTTTATCTGACCTCCTAGTATAATACAACACCTGTAGCTGGACTTTACCTAACCTCCTAGTATAATACAACACCTGTAGTGGACTTTACCTGACCTCCTAGTATAATACAACACCTGTAGCTGGACTTTACCTGACCTCCTAGTATCATATAACACCTGTAGCTGGACTTTACTTGACCTCCTAGTATAATACAACACCTGTAGTGGACTTTATCTGACCTCCTAGTATAATACAACACCTGTAGCTGTACTTTACCTGACCTCCTAGTTTAA
The DNA here is from genome assembly GCF_045791955.1 of Oncorhynchus clarkii lewisi. NCBI lineage: Eukaryota > Metazoa > Chordata > Actinopteri > Salmoniformes > Salmonidae > Oncorhynchus > Oncorhynchus clarkii. The sequence continues at coordinate 15,543,154 of NC_092179.1, read as the reverse complement.
TACAACACCTGTAGCTGGACTTTACCTAACCTCCTAGTATAATACAACACCTGTACCTGGACTTTACCTGACTTCCTAGTATAATACAACACCTGTAGCTGGACTTTACCTAACCTCCTAGTATAATACAACACCTGTAGCTGGACTTTACCTGACCTCCTAGTATCATACAAAACCTGTAGCTGGACTTTACCTGACCTCATAGTATAATACAACACCTGTAGCTGGGCTTTACCTCGCCTCCTAGTATAATACAACACCTTTCGCTGGACTTCACCTGACCTCCTAGTATAATACAACACCCGTAGCTGGACTTTACCTGACCTCAGTATAATGCAACACCTGTAGCTGGACTTTAATGTATAATACAACACCTATAGCTGGACTTTACCTTACCTCCTAGTATAATACAACACTAGCTGGACTTTACCTGGCCTCCTAGTATAATACAACACCTGTTGCTGGACTTTACTTGACCTCCTAGTATAATACAACACCTATGGTGGACTTTACCTGGCCTCCTAGTATAATAAAACATCTGTAGTGGACTTACCCGACCTCCTAGTATAATACAGCACCCGTAGCTGGACTTTACCTCGCCTCCTAGTATAATACAACACCTGTAGCTGGACTTTACCTGACCTCCTAGTATAATACAACACCTGTAGCTGTTCTTTACCTCGCCTCCTAGTATAATACAACACCTGTATCTGGACTTTACCTGACCTCCTAGTATAATACAACACCTATAGCTGGACTTTACCTGACCTCCTAGTATAATACAACACCTGTAGCTGGACTTTACCTGACCTCCTCGTACAATACAACACCTGTAGCTGGACTTTACCTGACCTCCTCGTACCATACAACACCTGTCGCTGGACTTTACCTGACCTCCTAGTATAATACAACACCTGTAGCTGGACTTTACCTGGCCTCTAGTATATTACAACACCTATAGCTGGACTTTAGCTGACATCCTAGGATAATACAACACCTGTAGCGGGACTTTACCTGACCTCCTAGTATAATACAACACCTGTAGCTGGACTTTACCTGGCCTCTAGTATAATACATCACCTATAGCTGGACTTTAGCTGACCTCCTAGTATAATACAACACCTGTAGCTGGACTTTACTTGACCTCCTAGTATAATACAACACCTGTTGTGGACTTTACCTGTACTCCTAGTATAATACAACACCTGTAGCTGGACCTTACCTGACCTCCTTGTATAATGCAACACCTGTCGCTGGACTTTACCTGACCTCCTAGTATAAAACAACACCTGTACCTGGACTTTACTTGACCTCCTAGTATAATACAACACCTGTAGTGGACTTTACCCGACCTCCTAGTATAATACAGCACCCGTAGCTGAACTTTATCTCACATTCTAGTATAATACAACACCTGTCGCTGGACTTTACCTGACCTCCTAGTATAATACAACACCTGTAGCTGGACTTTACCTGGCGTCCTATTATAATACAACACCTGTCGGTGGACGTTACCTGGCCTCCTAGTATAATACAACACCTTTCGCTGGACTTTACCTGGCCTCCTGGTATAATACAACACTTGTCGCTGGATTTTACCTGACCTCCTAGTATAATACATAACCTGTAGCTGGACTTTACCTGACCTCCTTGTAAAGTGCAACACCTGTAGCTGGACTTTATCTGACCTCCTAGTATAATACAACACCTGTAGCTGGACTGTACCTGACCTCCTCGTACAATACAACACCTGTAGCTGGACTTTACCTGACCTCCTAGTATAATACAACAACTGTAGTGGACTTTACCTGGCCTCCTAGTATAATACAACACCTGTAGTAGACTTTACCTGGCCTCCTAGTATAACAAAACACCTGCAGTGGACTTTACCTGACCTCCTAGTATAATACAACACCCGTAGCTGGGCATTACCTGATCTCCCCGTACAATACAACACCTGTCGGTGGACGTTAACTGGCCTCCTAGTATAATACCACACCTGTCACTGGACTTTACCTGGCCTCTAGTATAATACAACACCCGTAGCTGTACTTTATCTGACCTCCTAGTATAATACAACACCCGTAGCTGGACTTTACCTGACCTCCCAGTATAATGCAACACCTGTAGCTGGACTTTACTTGACCTCCTAGTATAATACAACACATATAGCTGGACTTTACCTAACCTCCTAGTATAATACAACACCTGTAGCTGGATTTTAAATGACCTCCAAGTATAATACAACACCTGTAGCTGGACTTTACCTGACCTCCTAGTATAATACAACACCTGTAGCTGGACCTCACCTGACCTCCTAGTATAATACAACACCCGTAGCTGGACTTTACCTGACCTCCCAGTATAATGCAACACCTGTAGCTGGACTTTACTTGACCTCCTAGTATAATACAACACCTGTAGCTGGACTTTACCTGGCCTCCTAGTATAATACAACACCTATTGCTGGACTTTACTTGACCTCCTAGTATAATACAACACCTGTAGTGGACTTTACCTGGCCTCCTAGTATAATAAAACATCTGTAGTGGACTTACCCAACCTCCTAGTATAATACAGCACCCGTAGCTGGGCTTTACCTCGCCTCCTAGTATGATACAACACCTGTAGCTGGACTTTACCTCGCCTCCTAGTATAATACAACACCTGTAGCTGGACTTTACTTGACCTCCTAGTATAATACAACACCTGTAGCTGGACTTTACCTGACCTCCTAGTATCATATAACACCTGTAGCTGGACTTTACCTGACCTCCTAGTATAATACAACACCTGTAGTGGACTTTATCTGACCTCCTAGTATAATACAACACCTGAGGCTGTACTTTACCTGACCTCCTAGTATAATACAACACCTTTCGCTGGACTTCACCTGACCTCCTAGTATAATGCAACACCTGTAGCTGCACTTTACCTGACCTCCAAGTATATTACAACACCTGTAGCTGTTCTTTACCTCGCCTCCTAGTATAATACAACACCTGTATCTGGGCATTACCTCACCTCCTAGTATAATACAACACCTGTAGCTGGACTTTACCTGACCTCCTTGTATAATACAACACCTATAGCTGGACTTTACCTGACCTCCTAGTATAATACAACACCTGTAGTTGGACTTTACCTGACCTCCTCATACAATACAACACCTGTAGCTGGACTTTACCTGACCTCCTCGTACCATACAACACCTGTCGCTGGACTTTACCTGACCTCCTAGTATAATACAACACCTGTAGCTGGACTTTACCTGGCCTCTAGTATAATACAACACCTATAGCTGGACTTTAGCTGACATCCTAGTATAGTACAACACCTGTAGCGGGACTTTACCTGACCTCCTAGTATAATACAACACCTGTAGCTGGACTTTACCTGGCCTCTAGTATAATACAACACCTATAGCTGGACTTTAGCTGACCTCCTAGTATAATACAACACCTGTAGCTGGACTTTACTTGACCTCCTAGTATAATACAACACCTGTTGTGGACTTTAGCTGTACTCCTAGTATAATACAACACCTGTATCCGGACCTTACCTGACCTCCTTGTATAATGGCAACACCTGTCGCTGGACTTTACCTGAACACCTAGTATAATACAACACCTGTAACTGGACTTTACCTGGCGTCCTATTATAATACAACACCTGTCGGTGGACGTTACCTGGCCTCCTAGTATAATACAACACCTGTCGCTGGACTTTACCTGGCCTCCTAGTATAATACAACACCTGTAGTGGACTTTACCAGACCTCCTAGTATAATACAACACCTGTAGCTGTACTTTACCTGACCTATTATAATACAACACTTGTCGATGGACTTTACCTGACCTCCTAGTATAATACAACACCTGTAGCTGGACTTTACCTGACCTCCGAGTATAATACAACACCTGTAGCTGGACTTTACCTGACCTCCTAGTATAATACAACACCTGTTGCTGGACTTTACCTGACCTCCTAATATAATACAACACCTGTAGCTGGACTTTACCTGGCCTCTAGTATAATACAACACCTATAGCTGGACTTTAGATGACCTCCTAGTATAATACAACACCTGTAGCTGGACTTTACTTGACCTCCTAGTATAATACAACACCTGTAGCTGGACTTTACCTGGCCTCTAGTATAATACAACACCTATAGCTGGACTTTAGATGACCTCCTAGTATAATACAACACCTGTAGCTGGACTTTACTTGACCTCCTAGTATAATACAACACCTGTAGCTGGACTTTACCTGTACTCCTATTATAATACAACACCTGTAGCTGGACCTTACCTGACCTCCTTGTATAATGCAACACCTGTCGCTGGACTTTACCTGACCTCCTAGTATAATACAACACCTGTAGCTGGACTTTACCTCGCGTCCTATTATAATACTACACCTGTCGGTGGACGTTACCTGGCCTTCTAGTATAATACAACACCTGTAGCTGGACTTTACCTGGCGTCCTATTATAATACTACACCTGTCGGTGGACGTTACCTGGCCTCCTAGTATAATACAACACCTGTCGCTGGACTTTACCTGGCGTCCTATTATAATACAAAACCTGTAGCTGGACTTTACCTGACCTCCTTGTAAAGTGCAACACCAGTAGCTGGACTTTATCTGACCTCCTAGTATAATACAACACCTGTAGCTGGACTTTACCTGACCTCCTCGTACAATACAACACCTGTAGCTGGACTTTACCTGACCTCCTAGTATAATACAACAACTGTAGTGGACTTTACCTGACCTCCTAGTATAATACAACACCTGTAGTAGACTTTACCTGGACTCCTAGTATAATAAAACACCTGTAGTGGACTTTACCTGACCTCCTAGTATAATACAACACCCGTAGCTGGACTTTACCTGACCTCCTCGTACAATACAACACCTGTAGCTGGACTTTACCTGACCTCCTAGTATAATACAACACCTGTAGCTGGACTTTACCTGATCTCCCCGTACAATACAACACCTGTCGGTGGACGTTACCTGGCCTCCTAGTATAATACCACACCTGTCGCTGGACTTTACCTGGCCTCTAGTATAATACAAATCCTGTAGCTGGACTTTACCTGACCTCCTTGTAAAGTGCAACACCAGTAGCTGGACTTTATCTGACCTCCTAGTATAATACAACACCTGTAGCTGGACTTTACCTGACCTCCTCGTACAATACAACACCTGTAGCTGGACTTTACCTGACCTCCTAGTATAATACAACAACAGTAGTGGACTTTACCTGACCTCCTAGTATAATACAACACCTGTAGTAGACTTTACCTGGACTCCTAGTATAATAAAACACCTGTAGTGGACTTTACCTGACCTCCTAGTATAATACAACACCCGTAGCTGGACTTTACCTGACCTCCTCGTACAATACAACACCTGTAGCTGGACTTTACCTGACCTCCTAGTATAATACAACACCTGTAGCTGGACTTTACCTGATCTCCCCGTACAATACAACACCTGTCGGTGGACGTTACCTGGCCTCCTAGTATAATACCACACCTGTCGCTGGACTTTACCTGGACTCCTAGTATAATAAAACACCTGTAGTGGACTTTACCTGACCTCCTAGTATAATACAACACCTGTAGTGGACTTTACCTAACCTCCTAGTATAATACAACACCTGTAGCTGGACTTTACCTGACCTCCAAGTATAATACAACACCTGTAGCTGGACTTTACCTAACCTCCTAGTATAATACAACACCTGTAGCTGGACTTTACCTGACCTCCTAGTATAATACAACACCTGTAGCTGGACTTTACCTGACCTCTGAGTATAATACAACACCTGTAGCTGGACTTTACCTAACCTCCTAGTATAATACAACACCTGTAGTGGACTTTACCTGACCTCCTAGTATAATACAACACCTGTTGCTGGACTTTACCTGACCTCCTAATAAAATACAACACCTGTAGCTGGACTTTACCTGGCCTCTAGTATAATACAACACCTATAGCTGGGCTTTAGATGACCTCCTAGTATAATACAACACCTGTAGCTGGACTTTACTTGACCTCCTAGTATAATACAACACCTGTTGTGGACTTTACCTGTACTCCTATTATAATACAACACCTGTAGCTGGACCTTACCTGACCTCCTTGTATAATGCAACACCTGTCGCTGGACTTTACCTGACCTCCTAGTATAATACAACACCTGTAGCTGGACTTTACCTGGCGTCCTATTATAATACTACACCTGTAGGTGGACGTTACCTGGCCTTCTAGTATAATACAACACCTGTCGCTGGACTTTACCTGACCTCCTAGTATAATACAACACCTGTAGCTGGACTTTACCTGGCGTCCTATTATAATACTACACCTGTCGGTGGACGTTACCTGGCCTCCTAGTATAATACAACACCTGTCGCTGGACTTTACCTGGCGTCCTATTATAATACAAAACCTGTAGCTGGACTTTACCTGACCTCCTTGTAAAGTGCAACACCAGTAGCTGGACTTTATCTGACCTCCTAGTATAATACAACACCTGTAGCTGGACTTTACCTGACCTCCTCGTACAATACAACACCTGTAGCTGGACTTTACCTGACCTCCTAGTATAATACAACACCTGTAGCTGGACTTCACCTGACCTCCTAGTATAATACAACACCCGTAGCTGTACTTTATCTGACCTCCTAGTATAATACAACACCTGTAGCTGGACTTTACCTGACCACCTAGTATAATACAACACCTGTAGCTGGACTTTACCTGACCTCCTAGTACCATACAACACCTGTCACTGGACTTTACGTGACCTCCTAGTATAATACAACACCTGTAGCTGGAATTTACCTGGCCTCTAGTATAATACAACACCTATAGCTGGACTTTAGCTGACCTCCTAGTATAATACAACACCTGTCGCTGGACTTTACCTAACCTCCTAGTATAATACAACACCTGAAGCTGGACTTTACCTCGCCTCCTGGTATAATACAACACCTGTAGCTGGACTTTACCTGACCTCCTAGTATAATACAACACCTGTAGCTGGGTTTTACCTCGCCTCCTAGTATAATACAACACCTGTAGCTGGGCTTTACCTGACCTCCTAGTATAATACAACACCTGTAGCTGGACTTTACCTAACCTCCTAGTATAATACAACACCTGTAGCTGGACTTTACCTAACCTCCTAGTATAATACAACACCTGTAGCTGGACTTTATCTGACCTCCTAGTATGATACAACACCTGTAGCTGGACTTTACCTGATCTCCCCGTACAATACAACAGCTGTCGGTGGACGTTACCTGGCCTCCTAGTATAATACAACACCTGTCGCTGGACTTTACCTGACCTCCTAGTATAATACAACACCTGTAGCTGGATTTTACCTGACCTCCTTGTATAATAAAACACCTGCAGCTGGACTTTACTTGAACACCTAGTATAATACAACACCTGCAGTGGACTTTACCTGGCCTCCTAGTATAGTAAAGCATCTGTATTGGACTTACCCAACCTCCTAGTATAATACAACACCTGCAGTGGACTTTACCTCGGTTCCTAGTATAATACAACACCTGTAGCTGGGCTTTACCTCGCCTCCTAGTATAATACAACACCTGTAGCTGGGCTTTACCTCGCCTCCTAGTATAATACAACACCTGTAGCTGGACTTTACCTGACCTCCTAGTATAATACAACACCTGTAGCTGGACTTTACCTGACCTCCTAGTATAATACAACACCTGTAGCTGGACTTTACCTGACCTCCTCGTACAATACAACACCTGTAGCTGGACTTTACTTGACCTCCTAGTATAATACAACACCTTTAGTGGACTTTACCTGACCTCCTAGTATAATACAACACCTGTAGTGGACTTTATCTGACCTCCTAGTATAATACAACACCTGTAGCTGGACTTTACCTAACCTCCTAGTATAATACAACACCTGTAGCTGGACTTTACCTCGCCTCCTAGTATAATACAACACCTTTAGCTGGACTTTACCTGACCTCCTAGTGTAATACAACACCTGTAGTGGACTTTACCTGACCTCCTAGTATAATACAACACCTGTAGCTGGGCTTTACCTCGCCTCCTAGTATAATACAACACCTGTAGCTGGACTTTACCTGACCTCCTTGTAAAGTGCAACACCTGTAGGAGGACTTTATCTGACCTCCTAGTATAATACAGCACCTGTAGCTGGACTTTACCTGATCTCCCCGTACAATACAACACCTGTCGGTGGACGTTACATGGCCTCCTAGTATAATACAACACCTGTCGCTGGACTTTACCTGACCTCCTAGTATAATACAACACCTGTCGCTGGACTTTACCTGACCTCCTAGCATAATACAACACCTGTAGCTGGACTTTACCTCGCCTCCTAGTATAATACAACACCTTTAGCTGGACTTTACCTGACCTCCTAGTGTAATACAACACCTGTAGTGGACTTTACCTGACCTCCTAGTATAATACAACACCTGTAGCTGGGCTTTACCTCGCCTCCTAGTATAATACAACACCTGTAGCTGGACTTTACCTGACCTCCTTGTAAAGTGCAACACCTGTAGGAGGACTTTATCTGACCTCCTAGTATAATACAGCACCTGTAGCTGGACTTTACCTGATCTCCCCGTACAATACAACACCTGTCGGTGGACGTTACATGGCCTCCTAGTATAATACAACACCTGTCGCTGGACTTTACCTGACCTCCTAGTATAATACAACACCTGTCGCTGGACTTTACCTGACCTCCTAGCATAATACAACACCTGTAGCTGGACTTTACTTGACCTCCTAGTATAATACAACACCTATAGCTGGACTTTACCTTACCTCCTAGTATAATACAACACCTGTAGCTGGACTTTACCTGGCCTCCAAGTATAATACAACACCTGTAGCTGGACTTTATTTTAACTCCTAGTATAATACAACACCTGTAGTGTACTTTACCTGGCCTCCTAGTATAATACAACACCTTTAGTGGACTTTACCTGACCTCCTAGTATAATACAACACCTGTAGCTGGACTTTACCTAACCTCCTAGTATAATACAAAACCTGTAGCTGGACTTTACCTCGCCTCCTAGTATAATACAACACCTGTAGCTGGACTTTACCTGACCTCCTAGTGTAATACAACACCTGTAGCTGGACTTTACCTGACCTCCTAGTATAATACAACACCTGTAGCTGGACTTTACCTGACCTCCTCGTACAATACAACACCTGTAGCTGGACTTTACTTGACCTCCTAGTATAATACTACACCTTTAGTGGACTTTACCTGACCTCCTAGTATAATACAACACCTGTAGTGGACTTGATCTGACCTCCTAGTATAATACAACACCTGTAGCTGGACTTTACCTAACCTCCTAGTATAATACAACACCTGTAGCTGGACTTTACCTGACCTCCTAGTGTAATACAACACCTGTAGCTGGACTTTACCTGACCTCCTAGTATAATACAACACCTGTAGCTGGACTTTACCTGACCTCCTCGTACAATACAACACCTGTAGCTGGACTTTACCTGACCTCCTCGTACCATACAACACCTGTCGCTGGACTTTACCTTACCTCCTAGTATAATAAAACATCTGTAGTGGACTTACCCGACCTCCTAGTATAATACAGCACCCGTAGCTGGACTTTATCTGACCTCCTAGTATAATACAACACCTGTAGCTGGACTTTACCTGACCTCCTAGTATAATACAACACCTGTAGCTGGACTTTACCTGACCTCCTCGTACAGTACAACACCTGTAGCTGGACTTTAACTGACCTCCTCGTACCATAGAACACCTGTCGCTGGACTTTACCTGACCTCCTAGTATAATACAACACCTGTAGCTGGAATTTACCTGGCCTCTAGTATAATACAACATCTATAGCTGGACTTTAGCTGACCTCCTAGTATAATACAACACCTGTAGCGGGACTTTACCTGACCTCCTAGTATAATACAACACATGTAGCTGGACTTTACTTGACCTCCTAGTATAATACAACACCTGTAGTGGACTTTACCTGACCTCCTAGTATAATACAACACCTGTAGCTGGACTTTACTTGACCTCCTAGTACAATACAACACCTATAGCTGGACTTTACCTAACCTCCTAGTATAATACAACACCTGCAGCTGGACTTTATCTGACCTCCTAGTATGATACAACACCTGTAGCTGGACTTTACCTGATCTCCCCGTACAATACAACAGCTGTCGGTGGACGTTACCTGGCCTCCTAGTATAATACAACACCTGTCGCTGGACTTTACCTGACCTCCTAGTATAATTCAACACCTGTAGCTGGATTTTACCTGACCTCCTAGTATAATACAACACCTGTAGCTGGACTTTACTTGACCTCCTTGTATAATACAACACCTATAGCTGGACTTTACCTGACCTCCTAGTATAATACAACACCTGTCGCTGGACTTTACCTGACCTCCTAGTATAATTCAACACCTGTAGCTGGATTTTACCTGGCCTCCTAGTATAATACAACACCTGCAGCTGGACTTTACTTGAACACCTAGTATAATACAACACCTGCAGTGGACTTTACCTGGCCTCCTAGTATAGTAAAGCATCTGTATTGGACTTACCCAACCTCCTAGTATAATACAACACCTGCAGCTGGACTTTACTTGAACACCTAGTATAATACAACACCTGCAGTGGACTTTACCTGGCCTCCTAGTATAGTAAAGCATCTGTATTGGACTTACCCGACCTCTTAGTATAATACAGCACCTGTAGCTGGACTTTACCTGACCTCCTCGTACAATACAACACCTGTAGCTGGACTTTACCTGACCTCCTAGTATAATACAACAACTTTAGCTGGACTTTACCTCGGCTCCTAGTATAATACAACACCTGTAGCTGGGCTTTACCTCGCCTCCTAGTATAATACAACACCTGTAGCTGGGCTTTACCTCGCCTCCTAGTATAATACAACACCTGTAGCTGGACTTTACCTGACCTCCTAGTATAATACAACACCTGTAGCTGGACTTTACCTGACCTCCTAGTATAATACAACACCTGTAGCTGGACTTTACCTGACCTCCTCGTACAATACAACACCTGTAGCTGGACTTTACTTGACCTCCTAGTATAATACAACACCTTTAGTGGACTTTACCTGACCTCCTAGTATAATACAACACCTGTAGTGGACTTTATCTGACCTCCTAGTATAATACAACACCTGTAGCTGGACTTTACCTAACCTATTAGTATAATACAACACCTGTAGCTGGACTTTACCTCGCCTCCTAGTATAATACAACACCTTTAGCTGGACTTTACCTGACCTCCTAGTGTAATACAACACCTGTAGTGGACTTTACCTGACCTCCTAGTATAATACAACACCTGTAGCTGGACTTTACCTCGCCTCCTAGTATAATACAACACCTGTAGCTGGACTTTACCTGACCTCCTTGTAAAGTGCAACACCTGTAGGAGGACTTTATCTGACCTCCTAGTATAATACAGCACCTGTAGCTGGACTTTACCTGATCTCCCCGTACAATACAACACCTGTCGGTGGACGTTACATGGCCTCCTAGTATAATACAACACCTGTCGCTGGACTTTACCTGACCTCCTAGTATAATACAACACCTGTCGCTGGACTTTACCTGACCTCCTAGCATAATACAACACCTGTAGCTGGACTTTACCTCGCCTCCTAGTATAATACAACACCTTTTGCTGGACTTTACCTGACCTCCTAGTGTAATACAACACCTGTAGTGGACTTTACCTGACCTCCTAGTATAATACAACACCTGTAGCTGGGCTTTACCTCGCCTCCTAGTATAATACAACACCTGTAGCTGGACTTTACCTGACCTCCTTGTAAAGTGCAACACCTGTAGGAGGACTTTATCTGACCTCCTAGTATAATACAGCACCTGTAGCTGGACTTTACCTGATCTCCCCGTACAATACAACACCTGTCGGTGGACGTTACATGGCCTCCTAGTATAATACAACACCTGTCGCTGGACTTTACCTGACCTCCTAGTATAATACAACACCTGTCGCTGGACTTTACCTGACCTCCTAGTATAATACAACACCTGTCGCTGGACTTTACCTGACCTCCTAGCATAATACAACACCTGTAGCTGGACTTTACCTCGCCTCCTAGTATAATACAACACCTTTTGCTGGACTTTACCTGACCTCCTAGTGTAATACAACACCTGTAGTGGACTTTACCTGACCTCCTAGTATAATACAACACCTGTAGCTGGGCTTTACCTCGCCTCCTAGTATAATACAACACCTGTAGCTGGACTTTACCTGACCTCCTTGTAAAGTGCAACACCTGTAGGAGGACTTTATCTGACCTCCTAGTATAATACAGCACCTGTAGCTGGACTTTACCTGATCTCCCCGTACAATACAACACCTGTCGGTGGACGTTACATGGCCTCCTAGTATAATACAACACCTGTCGCTGGACTTTACCTGACCTCCTAGTATAATACAACACCTGTCGCTGGACTTTACCTGACCTCCTAGCATAATACAACACCTGTAGCTGGACTTTACTTGACCTCCTAGTATAATACAACACCTATAGCTGGACTTTACCTTACCTCCTAGTATAATACAACACCTGTAGCTGGACTTTACCTGGCCTCCTAGTATAATACAACACCTGTAGCTGGACTTTATTTTAACTCCTAGTATAATACAACACCTGTAGTGTACTTTACCTGGCCTCCTAGTATAATACAACACCTTTAGTGGACTTTACCTGACCTCCTAGTATAATACAACACCTGTAGCTGGACTTTACCTAACCTCCTAGTATAATACAAAACCTGTAGCTGGACTTTACCTCGCCTCCTAGTATAATACAACACCTGTAGCTGGACTTTACCTGACCTCCTAGTGTAATACAACACCTGTAGCTGGACTTTACCTGACCTCCTAGTATAATACAACACCTGTAGCTGGACTTTACCTGACCTCCTCGTACAATACAACACCTGTAGCTGGACTTTACTTGACCTCCTAGTATAATACTACACCTTTAGTGGACTTTACCTGACCTCCTAGTATAATACAACACCTGTAGTGGACTTGATCTGACCTCCTAGTATAATACAACACCTGTAGCTGGACTTTACCTAACCTCCTAGTATAATACAACACCTGTAGCTGGACTTTACCTGACCTCCTAGTGTAATACAACACCTGTAGCTGGACTTTACCTGACCTCCTAGTATAATACAACACCTGTAGCTGGACTTTACCTGACCTCCTCGTACAATACAACACCTGTAGCTGGACTTTACCTGACCTCCTCGTACCATACAACACCTGTCGCTGGACTTTACCTTACCTCCTAGTATAATAAAACATCTGTAGTGGACTTACCCAACCTCCTAGTATAATACAGCACCCGTAGCTGGACTTTATCTGACCTCCTAGTATAATACAACACCTGTAGCTGGACTTTACCTGACCTCCTAGTATAATACAACACCTGTAGCTGGACTTTACCTGACCTCCTCGTACAATACAACACCTGTAGCTGGACTTTACCTGACCTCCTCGTACCATAGAACACCTGTCGCTGGACTTTACCTGACCTCCTAGTATAATACAACACCTGTAGCTGGAATTTACCTGGCCTCTAGTATAATACAACACCTATAGCTGGACTTTAGCTGACCTCCTAGTATAATACAACACCTGTAGCGGGACTTTACCTGACCTCCTAGTATAATACAACACATGTAGCTGGACTTTACTTGACCTCCTAGTATAATACAACACCTGTAGTGGACTTTACCTGACCTCCTAGTATAATACAGCACCCGTAGCTGGACTTTATCTGACCTCCTAGTATACAAATACAACACCTGTAGCTGGACTTTACCTACAACACCTGTACCTCCTACCTCCTAGTATAATACAACACCTGTAGCTGGACTTTACCTCGCCTCCTAGTATAATACAACACCTGTAGCTGGACTTTACCTGACCTCCTAGTATAATACAACACCTGTAGCTGGACTTTACCTGACCTCCTAGTGTAATACAACACCTGTAGCTGGACTTTACCTGACCTCCTAGTATAATACAACACCTGTAGCTGGGCTTTACCTCGCCTCCTAGTATAATACAACACCTGTAGCTGGACTTTACCTGACCTCCTTGTAAAGTGCAACACCTGTAGGTGGACTTTATCTGACCTCCTAGTATAATACAACACCTGTAGCTGGACTTTACCTGATCTCCCCGTACAATACAACACCTGTCGGTGGACGTTACCTGGCCTCCTAGTATAATACAACACCTGTAGCTGGACTTTCCTTGACCTCCTAGTATAATGCAACACCTGTAGCTGGAATTTACCTGGCCTCTAGTATAATACAACACCTATAGCTGGACTTTACCTCGCCTCCTAGTATAATACAACACCTGTAGCTGGACTTTACCTGACCTCCTTGTAAAGTGCAACACCTGTAGGAGGACTTTATCTGACCTCCTAGTATAATACAGCACCTGTAGCTGGACTTTACCTGATCTCCCCGTACAATACAACACCTGTCGGTGGACGTTACATGGCCTCCTAGTATAATACAACACCTGTCGCTGGACTTTACCTGACCTCCTAGTATAATACAACACCTGTCGCTGGACTTTACCTGCCCTCCTAGCATAATACAACACCTGTAGCTGGACTTTACTTGACCTCCTAGTATAATACAACACCTATAGCTGGACTTTACCTTACCTCCTAGTATAATACAACACCTGTAGCTGGACTTTACCTGGCCTCCTAGTATAATACAACACCTGTAGCTGGACTTTATTTTAACTCCTAGTATAATACAACACCTGTAGTGTACTTTACCTGGCCTCCTAGTATAATACAACACCTTTAGTGGACTTTACCTGACCTCCTAGTATAATACAACACCTGTAGCTGGACTTTACCTAACCTCCTAGTATAATACAAAACCTGTAGCTGGACTTTACCTCGCCTCCTAGTATAATACAACACCTGTAGCTGGACTTTACCTGACCTCCTAGTGTAATACAACACCTGTAGCTGGACTTTACCTGACCTCCTAGTATAATACAACACCTGTAGCTGGACTTTACCTGACCTCCTCGTACAATACAACACCTGTAGCTGGACTTTACTTGACCTCCTAGTATAATACTACACCTTTAGTGGACTTTACCTGACCTCCTAGTATAATACAACACCTGTAGTGGACTTGATCTGACCTCCTAGTATAATACAACACCTGTAGCTGGACTTTACCTAACCTCCTAGTATAATACAACACCTGTAGCTGGACTTTACCTGACCTCCTAGTGTAATACAACACCTGTAGCTGGACTTTACCTGACCTCCTAGTATAATACAACACCTGTAGCTGGACTTTACCTGACCTCCTCGTACAATACAACACCTGTAGCTGGACTTTACCTGACCTCCTCGTACCATACAACACCTGTCGCTGGACTTTACCTTACCTCCTAGTATAATAAAACATCTGTAGTGGACTTACCCGACCTCCTAGTATAATACAGCACCCGTAGCTGGACTTTATCTGACCTCCTAGTATAATACAACACCTGTAGCTGGACTTTACCTGACCTCCTAGTATAATACAACACCTGTAGCTGGACTTTACCTGACCTCCTCGCGTGACAATACAACACCTGTAGCTGGACTTTACCTGACCTCCTCTGGTACCTAGTATAATACAACACCTGTAACACCTGTACAACACCTGTAGCTGGACTTTACCTGACCTCCTAGTACAAATACAACACCTATAGCTGGACTTTACTTTACCTGACCTCCTAGTATAATACAACACCTGTAGCTGGACTTTACAACACCTGTCGCTGGACTAACCTCCTAGTATACAACATACAACACCTGTAGCTGGACTTATAATACAACACCTGTAGCTGGAATTTACCTGGCCTCCTACAACACCCTAGTATAATAAAACATCTGTAGTTGACTTACCCGACCTCCTAGTATAATACAGCACCCGTATCTGGACTTTATCTGACCTCCTAGTATAATACAACACCTGTAGCTGGACTTTACCTAACCTCCTAGTATAATACAACACCTGTAGCTGGACTTTACCTCGCCTCCTAGTATAATACAACACCTGTAGCTGGACTTTACCTGGCCTCTAGTATAATACAACACCTATAGCTGGACTTTAGCTGACCTCCTAGTATAATACAACACCTGTAGCGGGACTTTACCTGACCTCCTAGTATAGTACAACACATGTAGCTGGACTTTACTTGACCTCCTAGTATAATACAACACCTGTAGTGGACTTTACCTGACCTCCTAGTATAATACAACACCTGTAGCTGGACTTTACTTGACCTCCTAGTACAATACAACACCTATAGCTGGACTTTACCTTACCTCCTAGTATAATAAAACATCTGTAGTGGACTTACCCGACCTCCTAGTATAATACAGCACCCGTAGCTGGACTTTATCTGACCTCCTAGTATAATACAACACCTGTAGCTGGACTTTACCTAACCTCCTAGTATAATACAACACCTGTAGCTGGACTTTACCTCGCCTCCTAGTATAATACAACACCTGTAGCTGGACTTTACCTGACCTCCTAGTATAATACAACACCTGTAGCTGGACTTTACCTGACCTCTTAGTATAATACAACACCTGTAGCTGGGCTTTACCTCGCCTCCTAGTATAATACAACACCTGTAGCTGGACTTTACCTGACCTCCTTGTAAAGTGCAACACCTGTAGGTGGACTTTATCTGACCTCCTAGTGTAATACAACACCTGTAGCTGGACTTTACCTGATCTCCCCGTACAATACAACACCTGTCGGTGGACGTTACCTGGCCTCCTAGTATAATACAACACCTGTAGCTGGAATTTACCTGGCCTCTAGTATAATACAACACCTATAGCTGGACTTTAGCTGACCTCCTAGTATAATACAACACCTGTAGCGGGACTTTACCTGACCTCCTAGTATAATACAACACATGTAGCTGGACTTTACTTGACCTCCTAGTATAATACAACACCTGTAGTGGACTTTACCTGACCTCCTAGTATAATACAACACCTGTAGCTGGACTTTACTTGACCTCCTAGTACAATACAACACCTATAGCTGGACTTTATCTGACCTCCTAGTATAATACAACACCTGTAGCTGGACTTTACCTAACCTCCTAGTATAATACAACACCTGTAGCTGGACTTTACCTCGCCTCCTAGTATAATACAACACCTGTAGCTGGACTTTACCTGACCTCCTAGTATAATACAACACCTGTAGCTGGACTTTACCTGACCTCTTAGTATAATACAACACCTGTAGCTGGGCTTTACCTCGCCTCCTAGTATAATACAACACCTGTAGCTGGACTTTACCTGACCTCCTTGTAAAGTGCAACACCTGAAAGTGGACTTTATCTGACCTCCTAGTGTAATACAACACCTGTAGCTGGACTTTACCTGATCTCCCCGTACAATACAACACCTGTCGGTGGACGTTACCTGGCCTCCTAGTATAATACAACACCTGTCGCTGGACTTTACCTGACCTCCTAGTATAATACAACACCTGGAGCTGGACTTTACTTGACCTCCTAGTATAATACAACACCTATAGCTGGACTTTACCTTACCTCCTAGTATAATACAACACCTGTAGCTGGACTTTACCTGGCCTCCTAGTATAATACAACACCTGTAGCTGGACTTTACTTGAACTCCTAGTATAATAAAACATCTGTAGTTGACTTACCCGACCTCCTAGTATAATACAGCACCCGTAGCTGGACTTTATCTGACCTCCTAGTATAATACAACACCTGTAGCTGGACTTTACCTAACCTCCTAGTATAATACAACACCTGTAGCTGGACTTTACCTCGCCTCCTAGTATAATACAACACCTGTAGCTGGACTTTACCTGGCCTCTAGTATAATACAACACCTATAGCTGGACTTTAGCTGACCTCCTAGTATAATACAACACCTGTAGCGGGACTTTACCTGACCTCCTAGTATAATACAACACATGTAGCTGGACTTTACTTGACCTCCTAGTATAATACAACACCTGTAGTGGACTTTACCTGACCTCCTAGTATAATACAACACCTGTAGCTGGACTTTACTTGACCTCCTAGTATAATACAACACCTGTAGCTGGACTTTACCTTACCTCCTAGTATAATAAAACATCTGTAGTGGACTTACCCGACCTCCTAGTATAATACAGCACCCGTAGCTGGACTTTATCTGACCTCCTAGTATAATACAACACCTGTAGCTGGACTTTACCTAACCTCCTAGTGTAATACAACACCTGTAGCTGGACTTTACCTCGCCTCCTAGTATAATACAACACCTGTAGCTGGACTTTACCTGACCTCCTTGTATAATACAACACCTGTAGCTGGACTTTACCTGACCTCTTAGTATAATACAACACCTGTAGCTGGGCTTTACTTCGCCTCCTAGTATAATACAACACCTGTAGCTGGACTTTACCTGACCTCCTTGTAAAGTGCAACACCTGTAGGTGGACTTTATCTGACCTAGTGTAATACAACACCTGTAGCTGGACTTTACCTGACCTCCTAGTATAATACAACACCTGGAGCTGGACTTTACCTGACCTCCTAGTATAATACAACACCTGGAGCTGGACTTTACTTGACCTCCTAGTATAATACAACACCTATAGCTGGACTTTACCTTACCTCCTAGTATAATACAACACCTGTAGCTGGACTTTACCTTACCTCCTAGTATAATACAACACCTGTAGCTGGACTTTACCTGGCCTCCTAGTATAATACAACACCTGTAGCTGGACTTTACTTGAACTCCTAGTATAATAAAACATCTATAGTTGACTTACCCGACCTCCTAGTATAATACAGCACCCGTAGCTGGACTTTATCTGACCTCCTAGTATAATACAACACCTGTAGCTGGACTTTACCTAACCTCCTAGTATAATACAACACCTGTAGCTGGACTTTACCTCGCCTCCTAGTATAATACAACACCTGTAGCTGGACTTTACCTGACCTCCTAGTATAATACAACACCTGTAGCTGGACTTTACTTGACCTCCTAGTATAATACAACACCTGTCGCTGGACTTTACCTGACCTCCTAGTATAATACAACACCTGTAGCTGGACTTTACTTGACCTCCTAGTATAATACAACACCTATAGCTGGACTTTACCTTACCTCCTAGTATAATACAACACCTGTAGCTGGACTTTACCTGGCCTCCTAGTATAATACAACACCTGTAGCTGGACTTTACTTGAACTCCTAATACAATACAACACCTGTAGTGGACTTTACCTGGCCTCCTAGTATAATATACCATCTGTATTGGACTTTCCCAACCTCCTAGTATAATACAGCACCCGTAGCTGGACTTTATCTGACCTCCTACTATAATACAACACCTGTAGCTGGACTTTACCTCGCCTCCTAGTATAATACAACACATGTAGCTGGACTTTACTTGACCTCCTAGTATAATACAACACCTGTAGTGGACATTACCTGACCTCCTAGTATAATACAACACCTGTAGCTGGACTTTCCTTGACCTCCTAGTATAATACAACACCTGTAGCTGGGCTTTACCTCGCCTCCTAGTATAATACAACACCTGTAGCTGGACTTTACCTGACCTCCTTGTAAAGTGCAACACCTGTAGGTGGACTTTATCTGACCTCCTAGTATAATACAACACCTGTAGCTGGACTTTACCTGATCTCCCCGTACAATACAACACCTATAGCTGGACTTTAGCTGACCTCCTATTATAATACAATTCCTGTAGCGGGACTTTACCTGACCTCCTAGTATAATACAACACCTGTAGTGGACTTTACTTGACCTCCTAGTATAATACAACACCTGTAGTGGACTTTACCTGACCTCCTAGTATAATACAACACCTGTAGCTGGACTTTCCTTGACCTCCTAGTATAATACAACACCTATAGCTGGGCTTTACCTCGCCTCCTAGTATAATACAGCACCTGTAGCTGGGCTTTACCTGATCTCCCCGTACAATACAACACCTGTCGGTGGACGTTACCTGGCCTCCTAGTATAATACAACACCTGTAGCTGGACTTTCCTTGACCTCCTAGTATAATACAACACCTGTCGCTGGAATTTACCTGACCTCCTAGTATAATACAGCACCTGTATCTGGACTTTACCTGACCTCCTAGTATAATACAACACCTGTAGCTGGAATTTACCTGGCCTCTAGTATAATACAACACCTATAGCTGGACTTTAGCTGACCTCCTAGTATAATACAACACCTGTAGTGGTACTTTACCTGACCTCCTAGTATAATACAACACATGTAGCTGGACTTTACTTGACCTCCTAGTATAATACAACACCTGTAGTGGACATTACCTGACCTCCTAGTATAATGCAACACCTGTCGGTGGACGTTACCTGGCCTCCTAGTATAATACAACACCTGTAGCTGGACTTTCCTTGACCTCCTAGTATAATACAACACCTGTAGCTGGACTTTACCTGACCTCCTCGTACCATACAACACCTGTCACTGGACTTTACCTGACCTCCTAGTATAATACAACACCTGTAGCTGGAATTTACCTGGCCTCTAGTATAATACAACACCTATTGCTGGACTTTAGCTGACCTCCTAGTATAATACAACACCTGTAGCAGGACTTTACCTGACCTCCTAGTATAATACAACACATGTAGCTGGACTTTACTTGACCTCCTAGTATAATACAACACCTGTAGTGGACTTTACCTGACCTCCTAGTGTAATACAACACCTGTAGCTGGACTTTACTTGACCTCCTAGTATAATACAACACCTTTAGTAGACTTTACCTAACCTCCTAGTATAATACAACACCTGTAGCTGGACTTTTCCTAACCCCCTAGTATAATACAACAGCTGTCGCTGGACTTTACCTAACCTCCTAGTATAATACAACACCTGTAGCTGGACTTTACCTGACCTCCTAGTATAATACGACAACTTTAGCTGGACTTTACTTGACCCCCTAGTATAATACAACACATGTAGCTGGACTTTACTTGACCTCCTAGTATAATACAACACCTGCAGTGGACTTTACCTGACCTCCTAGTATAATTAAACACCTGTAGCTGGACTTTCCTTGACCTCCTAGTATAATACAACACCTGTAGCTGGGCTTTACCTCGCCTCCTAGTATAATACAACACCTGTAGCTGGACTTTCCTTGACCTCCTAGTATAATACAACACCTGTCGCTGGAATTTACCTGACCTCCTAGTATAATACAGCACCTGTATCTGGACTTTACCTGACCTCCTAGTATAATACAACACCTGTAGCTGGAATTTACCTGGCCTCTAGTATAATACAACACCTATAGCTGGACTTTAGCTGACCTCCTAGTATAATACAACACCTGTAGTGGTACTTTACCTGACCTCCTAGTATAATACAACACATGTAGCTGGACTTTACTTGACCTCCTAGTATAATACAACACCTGTAGTGGACATTACCTGACCTCCTAGTATAATGCAACACCTGTCGGTGGACGTTACCTGGCCTCCTAGTATAATACAACACCTGTAGCTGGACTTTCCTTGACCTCCTAGTATAATACAACACCTGTAGCTGGACTTTACCTGACCTCCTCGTACCATACAACACCTGTCACTGGACTTTACCTGACCTCCTAGTATAATACAACACCTGTAGCTGGAATTTACCTGGCCTCTAGTATAATACAACACCTATTGCTGGACTTTAGCTGACCTCCTAGTATAATACAACACCTGTAGCAGGACTTTACCTGACCTCCTAGTATAATACAACACATGTAGCTGGACTTTACTTGACCTCCTAGTATAATACAACACCTGTAGTGGACTTTACCTGACCTCCTAGTGTAATACAACACCTGTAGCTGGACTTTACTTGACCTCCTAGTATAATACAACACCTTTAGTGGACTTTACCTAACCTCCTAGTATAATACAACACCTGTAGCTGGACTTTTCCTAACCCCCTAGTATAATACAACAGCTGTCGCTGGACTTTACCTAACCTCCTAGTATAATACAACACCTGTAGCTGGACTTTACCTGACCTCCTAGTATAATACGACAACTTTAGCTGGACTTTACTTGACCCCCTAGTATAATACAACACATGTAGCTGGACTTTACTTGACCTCCTAGTATAATACAACACCTGTAGTGGACTTTACCTGGCCTCCTAGTATAATAAAGCATATGTATTGGACTTTACCTGACCTCCTAGTATAATACAACACCTGTACCTGGACTTTACTTCACCTCCTAGTATAATACAACACCTGTTGCTGGACTTTACCTGACCTCCTCGTACAATACAGCACCTGTAGTGGACTTTACCTGGCCTCCTAGTATAATACAACACCTGTAGCTGGACTTTACCTGACCTCCTAGTGTAATACAACACCTGTAGCTGGACTTTACTTGACCTCCTAGTATAATACAACACCTGTAGTGGACTTTACCTGGCCTCCTAGTATAATAAAGCATCTGTATTGGACTTACCCAACCTCCTAGTATAATACAACACCTGTAGCTGGACTTTACCTCGCCTCCTAGTATAATACAACACCTGTAGCTGGACTTTACCTGACCTCCTAGTATAATACAACACCTGTAGCTGGACTTTACCTGACCTCCTAGTATAATACAACACCTGTTGCTGGACTTTACCTGACCTCCTCGTACAATACAACACCTGTAGCTGGACTTTACCTGACCTCCTCGTACCATACAACACCTGTCGCTGGACTTTACCTGACCTCCTAGTATAATACAACACCTGTAGCTGGAATTTACCTGTCCTCTAGTATAATACAACACATGTAGCTGGACTTTCCTTAACCTCCTAGTATAATACAACACCTGTAGCAGGACTTTACCTGACCTCCTAGTATAATACAACACATGTAGTTGGACTTTACTTGACCTCCTAGTATAATACAACACCTGTAGTGGACTTTACCTGACCTCCTAGTATAATACAACACCTGTAGCTGGACTTTCCTTGACCTCCTAGTATAATACAACACCTGTAGCTGGACTTTACCTGACCTCCTCGTACCATACAACACCTGTCGCTGGACTTTACCTGACCTCCTAGTATAATATAACACCTGTAGCTGGAATTTACCTGGCCTCTAGTATAATACAACACCTATAGCTGGACTTTAGCAGACCTCCTAGTATAATACAACACCTGTAGCGGGACTTTACCTGATCTCCTTGTATAATACAACACATGTAGCTGGACTTTACTTGATCTCCTAGTATAATACAACACCTGTAGTGGACTTTACCTGACCTCCTAGTGTAATACAACACCTGTAGCTGGACTTTACTTGACCTCCTAGTATAATACAACACCTTTAGTGGACTTAACCTAACCTCCTAGTATAATACATCACCTGTAGTGGACTTTATCTGACCTCCTAGTATAATACAACATCTGTCGCTGGACTTTACCTAACCTCCTAGTATAATACAACACCTTTCGCTGGACTTTACCTAACCTCCTAGTATAATACAACACCTGTAGCTGGACTTTACCTGGCCTCCTAGTATAATACAACACCTGTAGCGGGACTTTACCTGACCTCCTAGTATAATACAACACCTGTAGCTGGACTTTACTTGACCTCCTAGTATAATACAACACCTGTAGTGGACTTTACCTGACCTCCTAGTATAGTACAACACCCGTAGCTGTACTTTACCTGGTCTCCTAGTATAATACAACACCTGTAGCTGGACTTTACTTGACCTCCTAGTATAATACAACACCTGTAGTGGACTTTACCTGACCTCCTAGTATAATACAACACCTG
This sequence comes from Oncorhynchus clarkii lewisi, assembly GCF_045791955.1. Taxonomy (NCBI): domain Eukaryota; kingdom Metazoa; phylum Chordata; class Actinopteri; order Salmoniformes; family Salmonidae; genus Oncorhynchus; species Oncorhynchus clarkii. Next base: position 15,519,106 of record NC_092179.1, on the reverse strand, counting down.
TAGTGGACTTTACCTGACCTCCTAGTATAATACAGCAACCGTAGCTGGACTTTATCTGACCTCCTAGTATAATACAACACCTGTCGCTGGACTTTACCTAACCTCCTAGTATAATAAAACACCTGTAGCTGGAATTTACCTGGCCTCTAGTATAATACAACACCTATAGCTGGACTTTACCTGGCCTCCTAGTATAATACAACACCTGTAGCGGGACTTTACCTGACCTCCTAGTATAATACAACAACTTTAGCTGGACTTTACTTGACCTCCTAGTATAATACAACACCCGTAGCTGGACTTTACTTGACCTCCTAGTATAATACATCACCCGTAGCTGGACTTTACCTGGCCTCCTAGTATAATACAGCACCTGTAGTGGACTTTACCTGGCCTCCTAGTATAATACAACACCTGTAGCGGGACTTTACCTGACCTCCTAGTGTAATACAACACCTGTAGCTGGACTTTACTTGACCTCCTAGTATAATACAACACCTGTAGTGGACTTTACCTGGCCTCCTAGTATAATAAAGCATCTGTATTGGACTTACCCAACCTCCTAGTATAATACAACACCTGTAGCTGGACTTTACCTCGCCTCCTAGTATAATACAACACCTGTAGCTGGACTTTACCTGACCTCCTAGTATAATACAACACCTGTAGCTGGACTTTACCTGACCTCCTAGTATAATACAACACCTGTTGCTGGACTTTACCTGACCTCCTCGTACAATACAACACCTGTAGCTGGACTTTACCTGACCTCCTCGTACCATACAACACCTGTCGCTGGACTTTACCTGACCTCCTAGTATAATACAACACCTGTAGCTGGAATTTACCTGTCCTCTAGTATAATACAACACATGTAGCTGGACTTTCCTTAACCTCCTAGTATAATACAACACCTGTAGCAGGACTTTACCTGACCTCCTAGTATAATACAACACATGTAGTTGGACTTTACTTGACCTCCTAGTATAATACAACACCTGTAGTGGACTTTACTTGACCTCCTAGTATAATACAACACCTGTAGTGGACTTTACCTGACCTCCTAGTATAATACAACACCTGTAGTGGACTTTACCTGACCTCCTAGTATAATACAGCAACCGTAGCTGGACTTTATCTGACCTCCTAGTATAATACAACACCTGTCGCTGGACTTTACCTAACCTCCTAGTATAATAAAACACCTGTAGCTGGAATTTACCTGGCCTCTAGTATAATACAACACCTATAGCTGGACTTTACCTGGCCTCCTAGTATAATACAACACCTGTAGCGGGACTTTACCTGACCTCCTAGTATAATACAACAACTTTAGCTGGACTTTACTTGACCTCCTAGTATAATACAACACCCGTAGCTGGACTTTACTTGACCTCCTAGTATAATACATCACCCGTAGCTGGACTTTACCTGGCCTCCTAGTATAATACAGCACCTGTAGTGGACTTTACCTGGCCTCCTAGTATAATACAACACCTGTAGCGGGACTTTACCTGACCTCCTAGTGTAATACAACACCTGTAGCTGGACTTTACTTGACCTCCTAGTATAATACAACACCTGTAGTGGACTTTACCTGGCCTCCTAGTATAATAAAGCATCTGTATTGGACTTACCCAACCTCCTAGTATAATACAACACCTGTAGCTGGACTTTACCTCGCCTCCTAGTATAATACAACACCTGTAGCTGGACTTTACCTGACCTCCTAGTATAATACAACACCTGTAGCTGGACTTTACCTGACCTCCTAGTATAATACAACACCTGTTGCTGGACTTTACCTGACCTCCTCGTACAATACAACACCTGTAGCTGGACTTTACCTGACCTCCTCGTACCATACAACACCTGTCGCTGGACTTTACCTGACCTCCTAGTATAATACAACACCTGTAGCTGGAATTTACCTGTCCTCTAGTATAATACAACACATGTAGCTGGACTTTCCTTAACCTCCTAGTATAATACAACACCTGTAGCAGGACTTTACCTGACCTCCTAGTATAATACAACACATGTAGTTGGACTTTACTTGACCTCCTAGTATAATACAACACCTGTAGTGGACTTTACCTGACCTCCTAGTATAATACAACACCTGTAGCTGGACTTTCCTTGACCTCCTAGTATAATACAACACCTGTAGCTGGACTTTACCTGACCTCCTCGTACCATACAACACCTGTCGCTGGACTTTACCTGACCTCCTAGTATAATATAACACCTGTAGCTGGAATTTACCTGGCCTCTAGTATAATACAACACCTATAGCTGGACTTTAGCAGACCTCCTAGTATAATACAACACCTGTAGCGGGACTTTACCTGATCTCCTTGTATAATACAACACATGTAGCTGGACTTTACTTGATCTCCTAGTATAATACAACACCTGTAGTGGACTTTACCTGACCTCCTAGTGTAATACAACACCTGTAGCTGGACTTTACTTGACCTCCTAGTATAATACAACACCTTTAGTGGACTTAACCTAACCTCCTAGTATAATACATCACCTGTAGTGGACTTTATCTGACCTCCTAGTATAATACAACATCTGTCGCTGGACTTTACCTAACCTCCTAGTATAATACAACACCTTTCGCTGGACTTTACCTAACCTCCTAGTATAATACAACACCTGTAGCTGGACTTTACCTGGCCTCCTAGTATAATACAACACCTGTAGCGGGACTTTACCTGACCTCCTAGTATAATACAACACCTGTAGCTGGACTTTACTTGACCTCCTAGTATAATACAACACCTGTAGTGGACTTTACCTGACCTCCTAGTATAGTACAACACCCGTAGCTGTACTTTACCTGGTCTCCTAGTATAATACAACACCTGTAGCTGGACTTTACTTGACCTCCTAGTATAATACAACACCTGTAGTGGACTTTACCTGACCTCCTAGTATAATACAACACCTGTAGTGGACTTTACCTGACCTCCTAGTATAATACAGCAACCGTAGCTGGACTTTATCTGACCTCCTAGTATAATACAACACCTGTCGCTGGACTTTACCTAACCTCCTAGTATAATAAAACACCTGTAGCTGGAATTTACCTGGCCTCTAGTATAATACAACACCTATAGCTGGACTTTACCTGGCCTCCTAGTATAATACAACACCTGTAGCGGGACTTTACCTGACCTCCTAGTATAATACAACAACTTTAGCTGGACTTTACTTGACCTCCTAGTATAATACAACACCCGTAGCTGGACTTTACTTGACCTCCTAGTATAATACATCACCCGTAGCTGGACTTTACCTGGCCTCCTAGTATAATACAGCACCTGTAGTGGACTTTACCTGGCCTCCTAGTATAATACAACACCTGTAGCGGGACTTTACCTGACCTCCTAGTGTAATACAACACCTGTAGCTGGACTTTACTTGAACTCCTAGTATAATACAACACCTTTAGTGGACTTTACCTGACCTCCTAGTATAATACATCACCTGTAGTGGACTTTACCTAACCTCCTAGTATAATACAACACCTGTAGCTGGACTTTACCTCGCCTCCTAGTATAATACAACATCTGTCGCTGGACTTTACCTGACCTCCTAGTGTAATACAACACCTGTAGCTGGACTTTACTTGACCTCCTAGTATAATACAACACCTTTAGTGGACTTTACCTGACCTCCTAGTATAATACAACACCTGTAGCTGGACTTTACTTGACCTCCTAGTATAATACAACACCTGTAGCTGGACTTTACCTTACCTCCTAGTATAATAAAACATCTGTAGTGGACTTACCCGACCTCCTAGTATAATACAGCACCCGTAGCTGGACTTTATCTGACCTCCTAGTATAATACAACACCTGTAGCTGGACTTTACCTAACCTCCTAGTATAATACAACACCTGTAGCTGGACTTTACCTGACCTCCTAGTATAATACAACACCTGTAGCTGGACTTTACTTGAACTCCTAGTATAATACAACACCTTTAGTGGACTTTACCTGACCTCCTAGTATAATACATCACCTGTAGTGGACTTTACCTAACCTCCTAGTATAATACAACACCTGTAGCTGGACTTTACCTCGCCTCCTAGTATAATACAACATCTGTCGCTGGACTTTACCTGACCTCCTAGTGTAATACAACACCTGTAGCTGGACTTTACTTGACCTCCTAGTATAATACAACACCTTTAGTGGACTTTACCTGACCTCCTAGTATAATACAACACCTGTAGCTGGACTTTACTTGACCTCCTAGTATAATACAACACCTGTAGCTGGACTTTACCTTACCTCCTAGTATAATAAAACATCTGTAGTGGACTTACCCGACCTCCTAGTATAATACAGCACCCGTAGCTGGACTTTATCTGACCTCCTAGTATAATACAACACCTGTAGCTGGACTTTACCTAACCTCCTAGTATAATACAACACCTGTAGCTGGACTTTACCTCGCCTCCTAGTATAATACAACACCTGTAGCTGGACTTTACCTGACCTCCTAGTATAATACAACACCTGTAGCTGGACTTTACCTGACCTCTTAGTATAATACAACACCTGTAGCTGGGCTTTACTTCGCCTCCTAGTATAATACAACACCTGTAGCTGGACTTTACCTGACCTCCTTGTAAAGTGCAACACCTGTAGGTGGACTTTATCTGACCTCCTAGTGTAATACAACACCTGTAGCTGGACTTTACCTGATCTCCCCGTACAATACAACACCTGTCGGTGGACGTTACCTGGCCTCCTAGTATAATACAACACCTGTCGCTGGACTTTACCTGACCTCCTAGTATAATACAACACCTGGAGCTGGACTTTACTTGACCTCCTAGTATAATACAACACCTATAGCTGGACTTTACCTTACCTCCTAGTATAATACAACACCTGTAGCTGGACTTTACCTGGCCTCCTAGTATAATACAACACCTGTAGCTGGACTTTACTTGAACTCCTAGTATAATAAAACATCTATAGTTGACTTACCCGACCTCCTAGTATAATACAGCACCCGTAGCTGGACTTTATCTGACCTCCTAGTATAATACAACACCTGTAGCTGGACTTTACCTAACCTCCTAGTATAATACAACACCTGTAGCTGGACTTTACCTCGCCTCCTAGTATAATACAACACCTGTAGCTGGACTTTACCTGACCTCCTAGTATAATACAACACCTGTAGCTGGACTTTACTTGACCTCCTAGTATAATACAACACCTGTCGCTGGACTTTACCTGACCTCCTAGTATAATACAACACCTGTAGCTGGACTTTACTTGACCTCCTAGTATAATACAACACCTATAGCTGGACTTTACCTTACCTCCTAGTATAATACAACACCTGTAGCTGGACTTTACCTGGCCTCCTAGTATAATACAACACCTGTAGCTGGACTTTACTTGAACTCCTAATACAATACAACACCTGTAGTGGGCTTTACCTGGCCTCCTAGTATAATATACCATCTGTATTGGACTTTCCCAACCTCCTAGTATAATACAGCACCCGTAGCTGGACTTTATCTGACCTCCTACTATAATACAACACCTGTAGCTGGACTTTACCTCGCCTCCTAGTATAATACAACACATGTAGCTGGACTTTACTTGACCTCCTAGTATAATACAACACCTGTAGTGGACATTACCTGACCTCCTAGTATAATACAACACCTGTAGCTGGACTTTCCTTGACCTCCTAGTATAATACAACACCTGTAGCTGGGCTTTACCTCGCCTCCTAGTATAATACAACACCTGTAGCTGGACTTTACCTGACCTCCTTGTAAAGTGCAACACCTGTAGGTGGACTTTATCTGACCTCCTAGTATAATACAACACCTGTAGCTGGACTTTACCTGATCTCCCCGTACAATACAACACCTATAGCTGGACTTTAGCTGACCTCCTAGTATAATACAATTCCTGTAGCGGGACTTTACCTGACCTCCTAGTATAATACAACACCTGTAGTGGACTTTACTTGACCTCCTAGTATAATACAACACCTGTAGTGGACTTTACCTGACCTCCTAGTATAATACAACACCTGTAGCTGGACTTTCCTTGACCTCCTAGTATAATACAACACCTATAGCTGGGCTTTACCTCGCCTCCTAGTATAATACAGCACCTGTAGCTGGGCTTTACCTGATCTCCCCGTACAATACAACACCTGTCGGTGGACGTTACCTGGCCTCCTAGTATAATACAACACCTGTAGCTGGACTTTCCTTGACCTCCTAGTATAATACAACACCTGTCGCTGGAATTTACCTGACCTCCTAGTATAATACAGCACCTGTATCTGGACTTTACCTGACCTCCTAGTATAATACAACACCTGTAGCTGGAATTTACCTGGCCTCTAGTATAATACAACACCTATAGCTGGACTTTAGCTGACCTCCTAGTATAATACAACACCTGTAGTGGTACTTTACCTGACCTCCTAGTATAATACAACACATGTAGCTGGACTTTACTTGACCTCCTAGTATAATACAACACCTGTAGTGGACATTACCTGACCTCCTAGTATAATGCAACACCTGTCGGTGGACGTTACCTGGCCTCCTAGTATAATACAACACCTGTAGCTGGACTTTCCTTGACCTCCTAGTATAATACAACACCTGTAGCTGGACTTTACCTGACCTCCTCGTACCATACAACACCTGTCACTGGACTTTACCTGACCTCCTAGTATAATACAACACCTGTAGCTGGAATTTACCTGGCCTCTAGTATAATACAACACCTATTGCTGGACTTTAGCTGACCTCCTAGTATAATACAACACCTGTAGCAGGACTTTACCTGACCTCCTAGTATAATACAACACATGTAGCTGGACTTTACTTGACCTCCTAGTATAATACAACACCTGTAGTGGACTTTACCTGACCTCCTAGTGTAATACAACACCTGTAGCTGGACTTTACTTGACCTCCTAGTATAATACAACACCTTTAGTAGACTTTACCTAACCTCCTAGTATAATACAACACCTGTAGCTGGACTTTTCCTAACCCCCTAGTATAATACAACAGCTGTCGCTGGACTTTACCTAACCTCCTAGTATAATACAACACCTGTAGCTGGACTTTACCTGACCTCCTAGTATAATACGACAACTTTAGCTGGACTTTACTTGACCCCCTAGTATAATACAACACATGTAGCTGGACTTTACTTGACCTCCTAGTATAATACAACACCTGCAGTGGACTTTACCTGACCTCCTAGTATAATTAAACACCTGTAGCTGGACTTTCCTTGACCTCCTAGTATAATACAACACCTGTAGCTGGGCTTTACCTCGCCTCCTAGTATAATACAACACCTGTAGCTGGACTTTCCTTGACCTCCTAGTATAATACAACACCTGTCGCTGGAATTTACCTGACCTCCTAGTATAATACAGCACCTGTATCTGGACTTTACCTGACCTCCTAGTATAATACAACACCTGTAGCTGGAATTTACCTGGCCTCTAGTATAATACAACACCTATAGCTGGACTTTAGCTGACCTCCTAGTATAATACAACACCTGTAGTGGTACTTTACCTGACCTCCTAGTATAATACAACACATGTAGCTGGACTTTACTTGACCTCCTAGTATAATACAACACCTGTAGTGGACATTACCTGACCTCCTAGTATAATGCAACACCTGTCGGTGGACGTTACCTGGCCTCCTAGTATAATACAACACCTGTAGCTGGACTTTCCTTGACCTCCTAGTATAATACAACACCTGTAGCTGGACTTTACCTGACCTCCTCGTACCATACAACACCTGTCACTGGACTTTACCTGACCTCCTAGTATAATACAACACCTGTAGCTGGAATTTACCTGGCCTCTAGTATAATACAACACCTATTGCTGGACTTTAGCTGACCTCCTAGTATAATACAACACCTGTAGCAGGACTTTACCTGACCTCCTAGTATAATACAACACATGTAGCTGGACTTTACTTGACCTCCTAGTATAATACAACACCTGTAGTGGACTTTACCTGACCTCCTAGTGTAATACAACACCTGTAGCTGGACTTTACTTGACCTCCTAGTATAATACAACACCTTTAGTGGACTTTACCTAACCTCCTAGTATAATACAACACCTGTAGCTGGACTTTTCCTAACCCCCTAGTATAATACAACAGCTGTCGCTGGACTTTACCTAACCTCCTAGTATAATACAACACCTGTAGCTGGACTTTACCTGACCTCCTAGTATAATACGACAACTTTAGCTGGACTTTACTTGACCCCCTAGTATAATACAACACATGTAGCTGGACTTTACTTGACCTCCTAGTATAATACAACACCTGTAGTGGACTTTACCTGGCCTCCTAGTATAATAAAGCATATGTATAGGACTTTACCTGACCTCCTAGTATAATACAACACCTGTACCTGGACTTTACTTCACCTCCTAGTATAATACAACACCTGTTGCTGGACTTTACCTGACCTCCTCGTACAATACAGCACCTGTAGTGGACTTTACCTGGCCTCCTAGTATAATACAACACCTGTAGCTGGACTTTACCTGACCTCCTAGTGTAATACAACACCTGTAGCTGGACTTTACTTGACCTCCTAGTATAATACAACACCTGTAGTGGACTTTACCTGGCCTCCTAGTATAATAAAGCATCTGTATTGGACTTACCCAACCTCCTAGTATAATACAACACCTGTAGCTGGACTTTACCTCGCCTCCTAGTATAATACAACACCTGTAGCTGGACTTTACCTGACCTCCTAGTATAATACAACACCTGTTGCTGGACTTTACCTGACCTCCTCGTACAATACAACACCTGTAGCTGGACTTTACCTGACCTCCTCGTACCATACAACACCTGTCGCTGGACTTTACCTGACCTCCTAGTATAATACAACACCTGTAGCTGGAATTTACCTGTCCTCTAGTATAATACAACACATGTAGCTGGACTTTCCTTAACCTCCTAGTATAATACAACACCTGTAGCAGGACTTTACCTGACCTCCTAGTATAATACAACACATGTAGTTGGACTTTACTTGACCTCCTAGTATAATACAACACCTGTAGTGGACTTTACCTGACCTCCTAGTATAATACAACACCTGTAGCTGGACTTTCCTTGACCTCCTAGTATAATACAACACCTGTAGCTGGACTTTACCTGACCTCCTCGTACCATACAACACCTGTCGCTGGACTTTACCTGACCTCCTAGTATAATATAACACCTGTAGCTGGAATTTACCTGGCCTCTAGTATAATACAACACCTATAGCTGGACTTTAGCAGACCTCCTAGTATAATACAACACCTGTAGCGGGACTTTACCTGATCTCCTTGTATAATACAACACATGTAGCTGGACTTTACTTGATCTCCTAGTATAATACAACACCTGTAGTGGACTTTACCTGACCTCCTAGTGTAATACAACACCTGTAGCTGGACTTTACTTGACCTCCTAGTATAATACAACACCTTTAGTGGACTTAACCTAACCTCCTAGTATAATACATCACCTGTAGTGGACTTTATCTGACCTCCTAGTATAATACAACATCTGTCGCTGGACTTTACCTAACCTCCTAGTATAATACAACACCTTTCGCTGGACTTTACCTAACCTCCTAGTATAATACAACACCTGTAGCTGGACTTTACCTGGCCTCCTAGTATAATACAACACCTGTAGCGGGACTTTACCTGACCTCCTAGTATAATACAACACCTGTAGCTGGACTTTACTTGACCTCCTAGTATAATACAACACCTGTAGTGGACTTTACCTGACCTCCTAGTATAGTACAACACCCGTAGCTGTACTTTACCTGGTCTCCTAGTATAATACAACACCTGTAGCTGGACTTTACTTGACCTCCTAGTATAATACAACACCTTTAGTGGACTTAACCTAACCTCCTAGTATAATACATCACCTGTAGTGGACTTTATCTGACCTCCTAGTATAATACAACATCTGTCGCTGGACTTTACCTAACCTCCTAGTATAATACAACACCTTTCGCTGGACTTTACCTAACCTCCTAGTATAATACAACACCTGTAGCTGGACTTTACCTGGCCTCCTAGTATAATACAACACCTGTAGCGGGACTTTACCTGACCTCCTAGTATAATACAACACCTGTAGCTGGACTTTACTTGACCTCCTAGTATAATACAACACCTGTAGTGGACTTTACCTGACCTCCTAGTATAGTACAACACCCGTAGCTGTACTTTACCTGGTCTCCTAGTATAATACAACACCTGTAGCTGGACTTTACTTGACCTCCTAGTATAATACAACACCTGTAGTGGACTTTACCTGACCTCCTAGTATAATACAACACCTGTAGTGGACTTTACCTGACCTCCTAGTATAATACAGCAACCGTAGCTGGACTTTATCTGACCTCCTAGTATAATACAACACCTGTCGCTGGACTTTACCTATCCTCCTAGTATAATAAAACACCTGTAGCTGGAATTTACCTGGCCTCTAGTATAATACAACACCTATAGCTGGACTTTACCTGGCCTCCTAGTATAATACAACACCTGTAGCGGGACTTTACCTGACCTCCTAGTATAATACAACAACTTTAGCTGGACTTTACTTGACCTCCTAGTATAATACAACACCCGTAGCTGGACTTTACTTGACCTCCTAGTATAATACATCACCCGTAGCTGGACTTTACCTGGCCTCCTAGTATAATACAGCACTTGTAGTGGACTTTACCTGGCCTCCTAGTATAATACAACACCTGTAGCGGGACTTTACCTGACCTCCTAGTGTAATACAACACCTGTAGCTGGACTTTACTTGAACTCCTAGTATAATACAACACCTTTAGTGGACTTTACCTGACCTCCTAGTATAATACATCACCTGTAGTGGACTTTACCTAACCTCCTAGTATAATACAACACCTGTAGCTGGACTTTACCTCGCCTCCTAGTATAATACAACATCTGTCGCTGGACTTTACCTGACCTCCTAGTGTAATACAACACCTGTAGCTGGACTTTACTTGACCTCCTAGTATAATACAACACCTTTAGTGGACTTTACCTGACCTCCTAGTATAATACATCACCTGTAGTGGACTTTATCTGACCTCCTAGTATAATACAACACCTGTAGCTGGACTTTACCTGGCCTCCTAGTATAATACAACACCTGTAGCGGGACTTTACCTGACCTCCTAGTATAATACAACATCTGTCGCTGGACTTTACCTGACCTCCTAGTGTAATACAACACCTGTAGCTGGACTTTACTTGACCTCCTAGTATAATACAACACCTTTAGTGGACTTTACCTGACCTCCTAGTATAATACAACACCTGTAGCTGGACTTTACCTGACCTCCTAGTATAATACAACACCTGTTGCTGGACTTTACCTGACCTCCTCGTACAATACAACACCTGTAGCTGGACTTTACCTGACCTCCTCGTACCATACAACACCTGTCGCTGGACTTTACCTGACCTCCTAGTATAATACAACACCTGTAGCTGGAATTTACCTGGCCTCTAGTATAATACAACACATGTAGCTGGACTTTCCTTGACCTCCTAGTATAATACAACACCTGTAGCAGGACTTTACCTGACCTCCTAGTATAATACAACACATGTAGTTGGACTTTACTTGACCTCCTAGTATAATACAACACCTGTAGTGGACTTTACCTGACCTCCTAGTATAATACAACACCTGTAGCTGGACTTTCCTTGACCTCCTAGTATAATACAACACCAGTAGCTGGACTTTACCTGACCTCCTCGTACCATACAACACCTGTCGCTGGACTTTACCTGACCTCCTAGTATAATATAACACCTGTAGCTGGAATTTACCTGACCTCCTAGTATAATACAACACCTGTAGCGGGACTTTACCTGACCTCCTAGTATAATACAACACATGTAGCTGGACTTTACTTGATCTCCTAGTATAATACAACACCTGTAGTGGACTTTACCGGACCTCCTAGTGTAATACAACACCTGTAGCTGGACTTTACTTGACCTCCTAGTATAATACAACACCTTTAGTGGACTTAACCTGACCTCCTAGTATAATACATCACCTGTCGCTGGACTTTACCTCGCCTCCTAGTATAATACAACACCTATAGCTGGACTTTAGCTGACCTCCTAGTATAATACAACACCTGTAGCGGGACTTTACCTGACCTCCTATTATAATACAACACATGTAGCTGGACTTTACTTGACCTCTTAGTATAATACAACACCTGTAGTGGACTTTACCTGACCTCCTAGTATAATACAACACCTGTCGCTGGACTTTACCTAACCTCCTAGTATAATACAACACCTGTAGCTGGAATTTACCTGGCCTCTAGTATAATACAACACCTATAGCTGGACTTTACTTGGCCTCCTAGTATAATACAACACCTGTAGCGGGACTTTACCTGACCTCCTAGTATAATACAACAACTTTAGCTGGACTTTACTTGACCTCCTAGTATAATACAACACCTGTAGCTGGACTTTACTTGACCTCCTAGTATAATACATCACCCGTAGCTGGACTTTACCTGGCCTCCTAGTATAATACAGCACCTGTAGTGGACTTTACCTGGCCTCCTAGTATAATACAACACCTGTAGCGGGACTTTACCTGACCTCCTAGTGTAATACAACACCTGTAGCTGGACTTTACTTGACCTCCTAGTATAATACAACACCTTTAGTGGACTTTACCTGACCTCCTAGTATAATACATCACCTGTAGTGGACTTTACCTAACCTCCTAGTATAATACAACACCTGTAGCTGGACTTTACCTAACCTCCTAGTATAATACAACATCTGTCGCTGGACTTTACCTAACCTCCTAGTATAATACAACACCTGTCGCTGAACTCTACCTAACCTCCTAGTATAATACAACACCTGTAGCTGGACTTTACCTCGCCTCCTAGTATAATACAACACCTGTAGCTGGACTTTACCTGACCTCCTAGTATAATACAACAACTTTAGCTGGACTTTACTTGACCTCCTAGTATAATACAACACATGTAGCTGGACTTTACTTGACCTCCTAGTATAATACAACACCTGTAGCTGGACTTTACCTTGGACCTCCTAGTATAATACAACACCTGTAGCTGGACTTTCCTTGACCTCCTAGTATAATACAACACCTGTAGCTGGGCTTTACCTCGCCTCCTAGTATAATACAACACCTGTAGCTGGGCGTTACCTGACCTCCTTGTAAAGTGCAACACCTGTAGGTGGACTTTATCTGACCTCCTAGTATAATACAACACCTGTAGCTGGACTTTACCTGATCTCCTAGTATAATACAAAACCTGTAGCTGGACTTTACTTGACCTCCTAGTATAATACAACACCTGTAGCTGGACTTTACCTCGCCTCCTAGTATAATACAACACCTGTAGCTGGACTTTACCTGACCTCCTAGTATAATACAACACCTGTAGCTGGACTTTACCTGACCTCCTAGTATAATACAACACCTGTTGCTGGACTTTACCTGACCTCCTGGTACAATACAACACCTGTAGCTGGACTTTACCTGACCTCCTCGTACCATACAACACCTGTCGCTGGACTTTACCTGACCTCCAAGTATAATACAACACCTGTAGCTGGAATTTACCTGGCCTCTAGTATAATACAACACATGTAGCTGGACTTTCCTTGACCTCCTAGTATAATACAACACCTGTAGCGGGACTTTACCTGACCTCCTAGTATAATACAACACATGTAGCTGGACTTTACTTGACCTCCTAGTATAATACAACACCTGTAGTGGACTTTACCTGACCTCCTAGTATAATACAACACCTGTAGCTGGAATTTCCTTGACCTCCTAGTATAATACAACACCTGTAGCTGGACTTTACCTGACCTCCTCGTACCATACAACACCTGTCGCTGGACTTTACCTGACCTCCTAGTATAATACAACACCTGTAGCTGGAATTTACATGGCCTCTAGTATAATACAACACCTATAGCTGGACTTTAGCTGACCTCCTAGTATAATACAACACCTGTAGCGGGACTTTACCTGACCTCCTAGTATAATACAACACATGTAGCTGGACTTTACTTGACCTCCTAGTATAATACAACACCTTTAGTGGACTTTACCTGACCTCCTAGTATAATACATCACCTGTAGTGGACTTTATCTGACCTCCTAGTATAATACAACACCTGTAGCTGGACTTTACCTCGCCTCCTAGTATAATACACCACCTGTAGCTGGACTTTACCTGACCTCCTAGTATAATACAACAACTTTAGCGGGACTTTACTTGACCTCCTAGTATAATACAACACATGTAGCTGGACTTTACCTCGCCTCCTAGTATAATACAACACCTGTAGCGGGACTTTACCTGACCTTCTAGTATAATACAACACCCGTAGCTGGACTTTACTTGACCTCCTAGTATAATACATCACCCGTAGTGGACTTTACCTGGCCTCCTAGTATAATACAACACCTGTAGCGGGACTTTACCTGACCTCCTAGTATAATACAACACCTGTAGCTGGACTTTACTTGACCTCCTAGTATAATACAACACCTGTAGTGGACTTTACCTGACCTCATAGTATAGTACAACACCCGTAGCTGGACTTTACCTGGCCTCCTAGTATAATACAACACCTGTAGCTGGACTTTACTTGACCTCCTAGTATAATACAACACCTGTAGTGGACTTTACCTGACCTCCTAGTATAATACAACACCTGTAGTGGACTTTACCTGACCTCCTAGTATAATACAGCACCCGTAGCTGGACTTTATCTGACCTCCTAGTATAATACAACACCTGTAGCTGGACTTTACCTCGCCTTCTAGTATAATACAACACCTGTCGCTGGACTTTACCTGACCTCCTAGTATAATACAACACCTGTAGCTGGAATTTACCTGGCCTCTAGTATAATACAACACCTATAGCTGGACTTTACCTGACCTCCTATTATAATACAACACCTGTAGCTGGACTTTACTTGACCTCCTAGTATAATACAACACCTGTAGTGGACTTTACCTAACCTCCTAGTATAATACAACACCTGTAGTGGACTTTACCTAACCTCCTAGTATAATACAACATCTGTCGCTGGACTTTACTTAACCTCCTAGTATTATACAACACCTGTAGCTGGACTTTGCCTAACCTCCTAGTATAATACAACACCTGTTGCTGGACTTTACCTGACCTCCTAGTATAATACAACACCTGTAGCTGGACTTTACCTGACCTCCTAGTATAATACAGCACCCGTAGCTGGACTTTATCTGACCTCCTAGTATAATACAACACCTGTAGCTGGACTTTACCTCGCCTTCTAGTATAATACAACACCTGTCGCTGGACTTTACCTGACCTCCTAGTATAATACAACACCTGTAGCTGGAATTTACCTGGCCTCTAGTATAATACAACACCTATAGCTGGACTTTACCTGGCCTCCTAGTATAATACAACATCTGTCGCTGGACTTTACCTCGCCTCCTAGTATAATACAACACCTATAGCTGGACTTTAGCTGACCTCCTAGTATAATACAACACCTGTAGCGGGACTTTACCTGACCTCCTATTATAATACAACACCTGTAGCTGGACTTTACTTGACCTCCTAGTATAATACAACACCTGTAGTGGACTTTACCTAACCTCCTAGTATAATACAACACCTGTAGTGGACTTTACCTAACCTCCTAGTATAATACAACATCTGTCGCTGGACTTTACTTAACCTCCTAGTATTATACAACACCTGTAGCTGGACTTTGCCTAACCTCCTAGTATAATACAACACCTGTTGCTGGACTTTACCTGACCTCCTAGTATAATACAACACCTGTAGCTGGACTTTACCTGACCTCCTAGTATAATACAACAACTTTAGCTGGACTTTACTTGACCTCCTAGTATAATACAACACCCGTAGCTGGACTTTACCTGGCCTCCTAGTATAATACAGCACTCGTAGCTGGACTTTATCTGACCTCCTAGTATATTACAACACCTGTAGCTGGACTTTACCTAACCTCCTAGTATAATACAACACCTGTCGCTGGACTTTATCTAACCTCCTAGTATAATACAACACCTGTAGCTGGACTTTACCTGACCTCCTAGTATAATACAACACCTGTAGCTGGAATTTACCTTGCCTCCTAGTATAATACAACACCTGTAGCTGGACTTTACCTGACCTCCTAGTATAATACAACACCTGTAGCTGGACTTTACCTGACCTCCTAGTATAATACAACAACTTTAGCTGGACTTTACCTGGCCTCCTAGTATAATACAGCACCTGTAGTGAACTTTACCTGACCTCCTATTATAATACAACACCTGTAGTAGACTTTACCTGGCCTCCTAGTATAATACAACACCCGTAGCTGGACTTTATCTGACCTCCTAGTCTAATTCAACTCTCGTAGCTGGACTTTACCTGACCTCCTAGTATAATACAACACCTGTAGTGGACTTTACCTGACCTCCTAGTATAGTACAACACCTATAGTGGACTTTACCTGACCTTCTAGTATAATGCAACACCTGTAGCTGGACTTTACCTGACCTTCTAGTATAATACAACACCTGTAGCTTTTAGATACCCCAATTAAACCTGTTCACACAGACACAGTGCACCCTATCCCAAGACACACACACAGTCTCAGCCTGTTATGACACTCTACCCTGCCCTGGCCCAGCCCATGTGAGTCAATAAGAGTGTGGGCTCATTCTGCGTTGTCAGCGAACACACAACAGCTGACTGCTCTGTTTAGTCAAACACACAACTGACACCCAAATACATTTAGCAACTTTAATTCAAGGTGGACTGGGATGAACACGACGTTTGCTCATAAAGTGATTGTTTATTTAGCTTGTTTAGTTTGTTGAACACACGCAAACACACGCACACACTCAATTTAACCTCATGTGATATTAGCCACGGTAAATACTGAAAGTCACCCTTTCTCCACCTCTAATGCTCTAGCTAACCTGACGTTCTCCCTTCCACCCCCGATCCTTCTGTTTCACCCATTTCCAAAGTTTGTCAAAAAGAAATCCTGTCTGTTATTTATCATCTGATCCTCCTTTTATAGGCCGTTCTAGAAGAGGCATTTTCACACCGGATCATCTCATCCACATGACTCAACCTCCATAACAGAGTTTTGATTTATTTATGCTGAATTTGCTTCTACCTGACCTTTTTTCACACTGCAATCTTTACCGGGTGGCAAATCTCACTGTGGGGTAAAAATAGGACAGTATAAAAATATATATAATAGACCTATAGAAACTGCAGCAGTGGGGGATAAAATGTGCTAGATTTTTATGTAGCTTTAATTGACCTTTTAACACACACACTGGAGCATGAGTGGCCACGAGACACAGAGGATCTCCGTGTTGGCAGAGAGCTGATGGGTTGAGGGGACTGGCAATGAAATGGACTCTGTAATAACCATGCGTGTTTAGTGGGCTAGATGACACCCAAGGGACTGGGTAGTTGACACACACCATGGCACGCACACACTCTCGTTTAGATTTGACTCAAGAGATTTTGCGTTTATGGGTTATATAATAACCCTTGTCTATAATAAGGGTTTGCATGAGAGGTGGACAGACTATTGGTGTGAGTGTATGTGTGTTTACTAGCTACTGTATGCGCCTCAGTGAATAGGGCTGGTAGACCTCATGTATTTGCAGAACAGGAACAGGGGGCAGTGGAAGGCAACCTTTCCTTTTCATGGGGCGGCAGGGTAGCCTAGTGGTTAGAGTGTTGGGCTACTAAATGAAAGGGTGCAAGTTCAAATCCCCGAGCTGACAAGGTACAAATCTGTTGTTCTGCACCTGAACAGGCAGTTAGCCCACTGTTCCTAGGCCATCATTGAAAATAAGAATTTGTTCTTAACTGACTTGCCTAGTTAAATAAAGGTAAAATAAATCAAATAAAATGTTTTCTCCTTGATATGATAATTGTTCAAATAACAGTGATTCTCCCCGTCATTGTTTTTGTCATCAAGCCTCTTGCATCACGCCAAGCAACGTGTGTGTGTGCGTTTGTGCGTGTGTGTGTTTCTATTTTACAGTTACCTTTATTTCTTTTTGTTTCTCAGATAACGTTTACCTAAGAAAAGGTAAGCAGCCCTATCAGTCTTCCTGACGATCTCGCCTGCCTGCCTGCTAGTTCTTCTCAGCAAGGAAAAGTCTAAATTGGATCCTTGGGGCATCCAACTCTGACGTCACCCCATTGAAGTTGACGTTTAAAACAGTTGTTAGGGTTAGCTAGGGTTTTGGTTATGGTTAGGTTCAGGCTGGGTTTGGGGTTGGGTTTAGGGTTGGGACGTCCCAAGGATTCTGCATATCACTAACCTTCTCAGCGTTGCATGTGTGCTTCCTTTTCCTCCTCCTTGTCAGCTTACAGGAAGTTGCCTCAGAGTTTGTTTGATTGTTATTCCCCCCACCCCCTGTCTTTCTGCATGCCCCCCTGTATTTCCCCATTTCTGCACCTCTCCCCCACCTATTATTTTGGAGGGATAGATGATAGAAGTGAGGCCAGCACACTTCTATCTGTATTAGGGGGGTTCTTGAATTACAGTGGCATTTGAGCATGGCATTTTGGTAACATCAAATATACCTGTTATGTCCATTAGGAAATGGAGTCCGCAAATTCTCAGGTCGCCAATACTTTTAAAATACTTTACCGTGATATGATTCATCATTTTACTCATGTTATTTCCTTTCATATACATTGACTAACATCAAGTGACACTGTATTTAGACACACCAAATTATTAATTTTGTAAAAAATGTATTTCACCTTTATTTAACCAGGTAGGCAAGTTGAGAACAAGTTCTCATTTACAATTGCGACCTGGCCAAGATAAAGCAAAGCAGTTCAACACATACAACAACACAGAGTTACACATGGAGTAAAACAAACATACAGTCAATAATACAGTAGAAAAATAAGTCTATATATGATGTGAGCAAATGAGGTGAGATAAGGGAGGTAAAGGCAAAAAAAAGGCCATGGTGGCGAAGTAAATACCATATAGCAAGTAAAACACGGGAATGGTAGATTTGCAGTGGAAGAATGTGCAAAGTAGAAATAAAAATAATGGGGTGCAAAGGAGCAAAATAAATACAGTAGGGGAAAAGGTAGTTGTTTGGGGTCAATTATAGATGGGCTATGTACAGGTGCATTAATATGTGAGCTGCTCTGACAGCTGGTGCTTAAAGCTAGTGAAGGAGATGAGTGTTTCCAGTTTCAGAGATTTTTGTAGTTCGTTGCAGTCATTGGCAGCAGAGAACTGGAAGGAGAGGCGGCCAAAGGAAGAATTGGTTTTGGGGGTGACCAGAGAGATATACCTGCTGGAGCGTGTGCTACAGGTGGGTGCTGTTATGGTGACCAGCGAGCTGAGATAAGGGGGGACTTTACATATCAGGGTCTTGTAGATGACCTAGAGCCAGTGGGTTTGGCGACGAGTATGAAGCGAGGGCCAGCCAACGAGAGTGTACAGGTCACAGTGGTGGGTAGTATATGGGGCTTTGGTGACAAAACGGATGGCACTGTGATAGACTGCGTCCAATTTATTGAGTAGGGTATTGGAGGCTATTTTGTAAATGACATCACTGAAGTCGAGGATCGGTCAGTTTTACAAGGGTATGTTTGGCAGCATGATTGAAGGATGCTTTCTTGCGAAATAGGAAGATTTAACTTTGGATTGTAGATGTTTGATGTGAGTCTGGAAGGAGAGTTTACAGTCTTAACCAGACACCTAGGTATTTGTAGTTGTCCACATATTCTAAGTCAGAACCGTCCAGAGTAGTGATGCTAGACGGGCAGGCAGGTGCAGGCAGCGATCTGTTGAAGAGCATGCATTTAGTTTTACTTGTATTTAAGAGCAGTTGGAGGCCACGGAAGGAGAGTTGTATGGCATATTAATGGAATTCTCAAATGTATGACAATCTAACATTCTAATATGCTAATACTTAAAATATATAGACCCGTCCCCGATAACAGGTTGCCACTGGAGAGAATGCTCAAGGTCCTTGTAATCAATGATTTTCAAGGTGGTAACACCAATGACATGAAACTGTTGGACATACATTATACTAGTTTAAAAAAATAAGGTATTTTAATGGCCTTCTTTGTATTTGTTGATCTACACAAAATATTTAATACATTTGTTCATTGTTCAAAATAATAGCCTTATCTATCTATCTCTAAATCTCCAACCATGGCAATACACCTCTGCACATCACCAGTGGGACAAGCCAATTTGCTAGCCCCCAGTAGTATCTACAATGCATACAAATAGATGTGTTTCAGTATAAAGGACCAATGTACACACATTCTGTGGTAGTCAGTCTCGCTGTTGTTTATAGGCTCTGTTTTAACTGGGGAGTGGGGCAGAGTTCAGAATATAACTTTGGAACGTGTGTATGTGTGTCAGTGGTGTAAAGTACTTAAGTAAAAATACTTTAAAGTACTACTTACTACTTTTTTAGTATCTGTACTTTACTTTATTTATATTTTGGACAACTTTTCCATTACTACATTTCTAAAGAAAATGATGTACTTTTTACTCAATACATTTTCCCTGACACCCAAAATGACTTTTGAATGCTTATCAGGACATGAAAATTGGTCTAATTCAAGAGCACATCCTTGGTCATCCCTACTGCCTCTTATCTGGCGGACTCCCTATACATGCTTCGTTTGTAAATGATGTCTGAGTGTCATCTGTAAAAGAAAAAAGAAAATGGTGCTGTCTGGTTTGCTTAATACAAGGAATTTGAAATAATTTATACTTTTACTTAGTATATATTTTGCAATTACATTTACTTTTGATACATAAGTATAATTAAAACCAAATACTTAGACTTTTACTCAAGTAGGATTTTACTGGATGACTTTCACTTTTACTTGAGTCATTTTCTATTAAAGTATCTTTTCTTTTCCTTGTGCTGCTTACGCCAAATCCTGACTCTGCCATCAGCATGACGCAACAGGGACCGGGATTCCATGCCCACTGGAGTTGCTTCTTCTTGGTTTTAGCTGATAGGAGAGGTACCCAGTGTGGTTTGCTGCAAAAGCCCATCCGTGACAAGGGTCGACGAGTTGTGCATTCCATTCTGCACACCACTGTTGTGCTACGCCATTATTTGCCTGTTTGTGGCCCACCTGTTAGCTTGCACCATTCTTGCTGTTCTCCATCGACCTCTTTCATCAGCGAGCTGATGCCCACAGGACTGCCCCTGGCTGGATGTTTTTGGTTTGTCGCACCATTCTCCTTAGACAAAGCCGTGCGTGAAAAGCCCAGGAGGCCGGCTGTTTCTGAGAACCTAGAACCAGTGCTTCTGGCACAGATGATCATACCACGCTCAGTCGCTTAGGTCACTAGTTATTCCCATTCTAACGTAAATGGATGCCTGTCTGCCTGCTTTATATTGCAAGCCACATCCATGTGACTCACTGTCTGTAGGAGCGAACCATTTTTGTGAATGGAGTGGCCACTGAGTGTGTTTTCTTAATAAATAGCAGTTAAATAAAACGTGTTTGTCATGTTAAATCAATTTTAAATGGTGCCAAACTCAAGCAACCGCATTTACCACCACAATTCAAGAATGACCCATTATTGTTTTTACCCTAGCACCGGTATTCTCAAGATCAGGATGTGTCTATCACCTTCCATTTCCACTAGTGTGTACTACCAGAATTAAACTCTCTGACAGTCTTCCACTAGACAGCAGGTGTCTCAGCCTAGGATCTTAGCTTGTCTAGACACGGCTGACACTCTGCCTGCTCGGCACATTCTACAACACATTCACAGAATTCACCAGGACTCCTACTCCAGAATTACCTGTGTGTGTGTGTGTGTGTGCGTGCGTGCGTGCATGCGGGACTCTACATTTATATTTTTAATTGGTAGCACTGGTGCGCCTAACTTAAAGTTAGAAGCACCACTCTTAAATGTGCACACAACACAATGTCACAGATCTCTCAAGTTGAGGGAGTGTGCAATTGGCATGCTGATTGCAAGAATTTCCACCAGAGCTGTTGCCAGAGAATCTAATGTTAATTTCTCTACTATAAACTGACTCCAACGTCATTTTGCAGAAATTGGCAGCGCGTCCAACCGGTCTCACAACCGCAGACCACGTGTAACCATGCCAGCCCAGGACCTCCCCATCCGGCTTCTTCACCTGTTGGATTGTCTAAGACCAGCCACCCAGATAGCTGATGAAACTGTGGGTTTGCGCAACCAAATCATTTCTGCACAAACGGTCAGAAACTGTCTCGGGAAGCAAATCTGCGTGCTCGTCCTCCACACCAGGGTCTTGACCTGACTGCAGTTTGGTGTCGTAACCTACTTCAGTCGGCAAATGCTCACCTTTGATGGCCACTGGTTTCAACTGGGCGAGCGGTTTGCTGATGTCAACGTTGTGAACACAGTGCACCATGGGGGTGGTATGGTTATGGTATATAGTATTATGGTATATAGTATTATGGTATAGGAAGGCATAAGCTGCGGACATTTTATCAATGGCATTTTGGCAATTTGAATGCACAGAGATACCGTGACGAGATCCTGAGTCTTGTTGTTGTCCTCCTTCACCTCATGTTTCAGCATGTGTTTGCTTTGCCCTAGCTAGTGCATTTTAAGTAAAGGTAACATTAGCGATGAGTTTCCTTCAGACTAACTGGCGTTTTGCAAAGAGCAAGATTCACAAACTATTACGACAATAGAGAAAACGACATGGGGATTCATATTTAGAAGCTATGTGGAAAGCGGCATCGTTGTTGTTTTGGAACAATCTGTTGAGTGACATGCTGAGGGAAACAGTCACAGCGTGGAGAAACTGTCCGTGTGCTGCCTCCCTGTTGAGTGACATGCTGAGGGAAACAGTCACGGCGTGGAGAAACTGTCCGTGTGCTGCCTCCCTGTTGAGTGACATGCTGAGGGAAACAGTCACAGCGTGGAGAAACTGTCCGTGTGCTGCCTCCCTGTTGAGTGACATGCTGAGGGAAACAGTCACAGCGTGGAGAAACTGTCCGTGTGCTGCCTCCCTGTTGAGTGACGGGGTGGGGCTTCAGCCTGTCTTGTTTCATATCAAATCGAATTTGATTTGTCACATGCCCCGAATACAACAGGTGTTACAGTGAAATACTTACTTACAAGCCCTTAACCAACAATGCAGTTTGAATAAAAATAAGGGTTAAGTAAAACATAGATAAGTAAAAAATAAAAGTAACAAATAGTTAAAGAGCAGCAGTAAAAAAAAATAACAATAGTGAGGCTACATACGTATACGTATGTAGCCTCACTATTGTTATTTTCTTTACTGCTGCTCTTTAACTATTTGTTACTTTTATTTTTTACTTATCTATGTACCGGTACAGAGTCAATGTGCGAGCTAATTGAAGTAATATGTACATGTAGGTAGAATTAAAGTAACTATGCATAGATTATAAACAGAGAGTAGTGGTTCCAACGAAATATTGTTACGCTTGACTTTTTTTTAAAAATTCGCACAAAAGTTTGTGTGTGTCAGGAGCTTTGAAGGAATCACAAGTTTAGTCATGTGATAACAGCGCTGCTCTCAGAACCCCACCGAGGTCATTTGCATAATGCATTCACCACACTCACTCCTTCCTGCCAGTACCTGCTAGAGAGAAGGCACTGAGATGCGGCTCAGGCCTACTTCACAGCTCTCTCTCTCTCTCTCTCTCTGTGTGTGTGTGTGTGTGTGTGTGTGTGTGTGTGTGTGTGTGTGTGTGTGTGTGTGTGTGTGTGTGTGTGTGTGTGTGTGTGTGTGTGTGTGTGTGTGTGTGTGTGAACACTCTTGACCTGCCTCTGTCCTTAATAGTGCAGGAATTAATCCTTAGTTGGCAGGAAGGACTACACACACATCAACCTGGTTAAAGACAAGCCAACTAACTAACACTAGGCAGTCAGAAAGAGCAGGCCAGGACTGATTTGATACCCAAATGACCCATCCTCCCCATCTCCACCACCTGATTTGCAACCGCTTTGTATTTACTTGGTGTGTAGTGTAGTGTTTATGTAGTCCCATCTCCAATCTCATTTGCTTGTGTTCCTTTTCATAATGATTATGTAACTAGTGCTGGATGTATTTAGTGTGGGCCAGTCTTGTTCTCTACCTAGCCCAGGTGATATTAAGTTTAGCCATGCATGTCATTATTGCTGCCATTTACAAACGCCCCACCCCACCTACACACACACTCTTAACCCCTTACGTCCTGGGGAAGTAAATTCACCGCACTTACTGTAAACACATCTGAGTTCATTCATATTCCATGGCTGTCTCTTATTCACTCCTGACTTCTCATCAACATGGCTTTACGTTAACTAGCTAGGGCGTCTCCCTCGTTGTAGAACGCCTACACGTGATTTAGCCTATCACAGCAGAGAGGTGTCTGTCTATCCTGTTGGCTGTCATTCAGTGACTATTGAGCTACAGTTCTGACTATAAATAACATTCACCTGTATCTCTGCTGTTGATTTTTGTCTTTCTACTTTGAGTTTTTTGATCATTTTTCTAAAAGGTAGTTTGTTGTCGCCAACCCACCTGGTGAAACAATGGAGTACTTATGTACTAGCAGTAGATTACTAGATTGTTACTGGTAGATATTAAAGCCTGATTTAGGGTCTGTGGTTATACTATTAATTTAGTCTTACAAGACTTGGTAGATAGGTATTGTATCTGTGTGGTTTACTATGCCACTGTAATAATACTCACTAGATATTATTCACTGTGTGAGACTGAGAATAAATCGTCTAATTTGGTCCCATTAGCCCTGATTAGAATCTGCTGTACTGCTGTGATCACAGATGAAAACATCCCTCCCTGCCATGATACAGGCCAGACTTGTTATTTTAGTAATCGCTTTGATTATCTTAAATACGCTTTTGAATTAGCCTTCACTGTCTGTTTACACAATGGCTTGTTGTTGGATATGCAAATCAGATATTTTTTTGGTATGTTGGATATTTGTTTGGATGTCTCCCAGTGTAGGAGAGGAGAGGAGAGGAGAGGAGAGGAGAGGAGAGGAGAGGAGAGGAGAGGAGAGGAGAGGAGAGGAGAGGAGAGGAGAGAGAATGAAAGATTGAAGAGAACCCCCTCTCCCCTTTTCTAAGTAAATTATGCAGTTATTGTTTTGTGGAAGTCAGAATTTGCCTCCGTGTCTATCGCCTGGAGGATGGGCAAGACAAAGGAACAAATATATAATTTACATGCAAACTAGTACTGTAACTACATTCTGGACCGGAGGGGGCCGAGGAGGTAGAAAAGAGAGGGAGAGAGAGGGGGGGATGGGCAGAAGTTCAGATGCCGAAGCAGCAGCCTGCATTCTGCACTGTGGCCTATTCTAAATGGCTTGATGACTAATCTAGCAGGATCTGTAAAAATAGTTGATCTATTTCTGCACACCGGAGATCAACAGGAGCAGTGTGTGTGTGTGGAAAAAACACTATTATTAACCAGGGGTGGTGTGGAGAGATGCACTGGGGCAGAGGGACATTATTTGCACCATGTATGGAAAAAGGATCGGTCATGTCCCGAGACAGTGATTTGTTTGTAGGAAAATGAATTGACTGTTTCTCTAAATCTGGCTTCAGAAGAATATGCCAATGAGAGAATATAAAATGAGGGAAAAATACCTCTGTTCTCTCCCATAGGAATGAATGATTCTATTTGTTTTCTAAGTGTGGCGTGGCTTAATAACATGTAGCGATGTAATACTCCATGATTTGGGCTACTGGCCACTAGTCGTTCTACTGTGACTCATGTCACCTTTCCCCGATTAGTCAGATATTCTCAGAATCTTTGCGTCCAATTGGTGACTGTAAACCTAGAGCATTAGATGTCTCTGGAGAGGGGTGGATAACTCATCACTTAAAAATAGATTACTCTAGTTTTTTTTTGTGTGTGTGTGTGTGTGTGTGTGTGTGTGTGTGTGTGTGTGTGTGTGTGTGACTTACTAGAACCACAGAGTTTCTAAACCACAGAGCTTCTAAACATCACAAGACTTCCGGAAACAATTGCGAAACCAACCAAGCAGACCAGGCCGGTTTTTGGGGTTTGATAAGTCAATGGGAGAATTGAAAAATTGTGTGTCAAACACAATAATAACGTAATGACTTGGATTGTCAATTAATTTTGGCCCGCTTCCATACCAACTGTATACTAGCACTACAAGTCAATATGGCCCTTGCGCTGTTTGAGTTTGACACCCCCGCCTTAGTTGTTCATTTTCTTGAAATCTAAAGGCACAACCTCGATTCGAGCCAATTTCTTAAGTAGTTGAACATATTACCGTGTGAAAGTGACAAACTGAAACATTGAACATTTGTGTCAATAACAACTTTATATCAAAGGAATGCCTTTTGATTTGACGGCCTGCACATGCTCAGTTCGATGCGAGACGACTGTTAAACCTGATGGAGTGTTTCTATGCGTGATCTTAGCTAGCCAGTGTCACCATGACATCGCCTACAAGTGTGTTCGGGGATTTCTATCGGAGAAGCAGTTTCTGCCTGTCTTTGAGAAGTCACTAGTCAGCGTGGAGTCAAAGTAAAATCAAGACCCACAATGCACCATGAATTAAACATCCCTACTGTTGCACTGTGGGAAACAGAAAGTGGAGTAAACAAACATGTCCTATGCAAATGACAAGGAACTAACCATTTAAATGGCTCTGGAAAGGGTGATACGTGTGTGTGTGTTCATTCATGCCTGCCTTTTTCTACCATGCTCCCATTGTATCTCTCTAAACACCTGCGTATGTGGACTGCTCTATACTGTAGTGCTCTGTATCTAACTGTTTTCCACTGTTGTTCACTGCTTAGCCTGGTGCAAATATATGTAAATGCATTGTCATGTATGGTTTCACTTGCACAGTACAGTATTTTTGACCGTCTATCTCTTCCTCTGCTCTGTCTCGTAGCCATCAAGGAGAAGTACAGTGACTGGACAGATTTTCTCATCCAGGACTTGACTGGCTCACGGACCGCACCAGCAAACCTCCTGGAAGGGGTGAGTACTGTCTCGGTGGGAGTGTGACGGAGAACGAGACGGAGAGAACGAGGGAGAGAGATAATGAGACTGTGTATGCGTAGGTGACACCCGTGTATTAACCATCAACACATTTAGAGCTTCAGCTGATCTGTTGAGCTCTGTATGTCAAGCTGAAGTTTCACCCCAGATAATACCAGTTCCCTCTCAAAGACCAAATCACACATGCAGTGCCGTCAAAGAATTAACACCTCTTGACTTATTCCGTTTTGTGTTGCCTTACAGCCTGAATTCAAAAATGGATTACATTTATATTTGGTCTCAACCATCTACACACGATACCCCCACAATGACTAAGGGAAAATAGGATTTCAGAAATGTTAGCAAATGTATTGAAAATGAAATACAGAAATATCTCATTCACATAAGTATTCACGTGAGTCAATACATGTTAGAATCACCTTTGGCAGCGATTACCGCTGTGAGTCTTTCTGGGTAAGTCTCTAAGAGTTTTGCACACCTGGATTTGACAAATTTTGCACATTATTCTTTTCAAAATTCTTCAAGTTGATTGTTGATCGTTGCTAGACAGCCACTTTCAAGTCTTGCCATAGATTTTCAAGACAATTTAAGACAAAACTGTAACTAGGCAACTCAGGAACATTCAATGCCGTCTTGGTAAGAAACTCCTGTGTATATTTGACCTAGTGTTTTAAGTTTTTGTCCTGCTGAAAGGTGAGTTTGTCTCCAGTGTCTGTGGAAAGCAGACTGAACCAGGTTTTCCTCTAGGATTTGGCCTGTGCTTAGCTCTGTTCCATTTATTTTTATCCTAAAAAGATGGGGGATTTTTAAAATCAAACCAAACTTTATTTGCCACATGCGTCGAATACAACAAGTGTAGACTTTACCGTGAAGTGCTTACTTACAAGCCCTTAAGTAGACTTTACCGTGAAATGCTTACTTACAAGCCCTTAACCAACAGTGTAGACTTTACTGTGAAGTGCTTACTTACAAGCCCTTAACCAACAGTGTAGACCTTACTGTGAAGTGCTTACTTACAAGCCCTTAACCAACAGTGTAGACTTTACTGTGAAGTGCTTACTTACAAGCCCTTAACCAACAGTGTAGACTTTACCGTGAAATGCTTACTTACAAGCCCTTAACCAACAGTGTAGACTTTACCGTGAAATGCTTACTTACAAGCCCTTAACCAACAGTGCAGTTCAAGAAGAGTTAATAATATATTTACCAAATAAACTAAAGTAAAAAATAATAATAAAAAGTAACACAATAACAATAACGAGGCTATATACAGGGGGCACCGGTACCAAGTCAGTGTGCAGGGGTACTAGTTGAGGTAATCTGTACATGTAGGTGGATTGAAGTGTACAGATAATAAACAGCGAGTACCAGCAGTGTACAAAAGGGAGGGGCGGGGTTGTCAATGTAAATAGTCCGATGGCGATTTTATGAATTGTTCAGCAGTCTTATGGCTTGGGGGTAGAAGCTGTGACTAGAGTCTCTGACAATTATGGGCTTTCCTCTGACACCAGGATCCAGTTGCAGAGGGAGGTCCTGGATGGCAGGAAGTTTGGCCCCGGTGATGTACTGGGCCGTTCGCACTACCCTCTGTAATGACTTACGGTCAGATCCCGAGCAGGCGGTGATGCAACCGGTCAGGATACTCTCGATGGTGCAGCTGTAGAACCTTTTGAGGATCTGGGAACCATGCCAAATCTTTTCAGTCTCCTGAAGGGGAAAAGGTTTTGTCGTGCTCTCTTCACGACTGTCTTGGTATGTTTGGACCATGATAGTTCGTTGGTGATGTGGACACCAAGGAACTTGAAACTCTCAACCTGCTCCACTACAGCCTTGTCGATGTTAATCGGGGCCTGTTCGGCCCACCTTTTCCTGTAGTCCACGATCAGCTTATTAGTCTTGCTCACATTGAGGGAGAGGTTGTTGTCCTTGCCAGCTCTCTGAGATCCTCCCTATAGGCCGTCTTGTCGTTGTCGTTGATCAAGCCTACCATTGTTGAGTCATCAGCAAACTTAATGATGGTGTTGGAGTCGTGCCTGGCCGTGCAGTCATGAGTAAACAGGGACTACATTAGGGGACTGAGAACGCCCCAGTGGCCCCAGTGTTGAGGATCAGCGTGGCGGATGTGTCATTACCTACCCTTACCACCTGGGGGCGGCCCATCAGGAAGTCCAGGATCCAGTTGCAGAGGGAGGTGTTTAGTCCCAGAGTCCATAGCTTAGTAATGAGCTTCGTGGGCATTGGTGTTGAACGCTGAGCTGGTGTCAATGAACATCATTCTCACATTGGTGTTCCCTTTGTTCAGGTGAGATAGTGGAGTGCGACTGAGATTGCGTCATCTGTGGATCTGCGAATTGGAGTGGATCTAGGGTGTCTGGGAGGATGCTGTTGATGTGAACCATGACCAGCCTTTCAAAGCACTTCATGGCTACCGATGTGAGTGCTACGGGGCGGTAGGTTAGGCAGGTTACCTTTGCTTCCTTGGGCACAGGGACTATGGTGGTCTGCTTGAAACATGTAGGTATTACAGACTCGGTCAGGGAGAGGTTGAAAATGTCAGTGAAGACATTTGACAGTTGGTCTGCGCATGCTTTGAGTACACGTCCTGGTAATCCATCTGGCCCAGCGGCTTTGTGAATGTTGACCTGTTTAAAGGTTTTGTTCACATCGGCTACCGAGAGCGTTATCACACAGTCATCCAGAACAGATGGTGCTCTCATGCATGCTTCAGTGTTGCTTGCCTCGAAGTGAGCACAAAATGCATTTAGCTCATCTGGCAGGCTAGCGTCACTGGGCAGCTCACGTCCGGGTTTCCCTTTGTAGTCCATAATAGTTTTCAAGCCCTGCCACATCCAACGAGCGTCAGAGCCGGTATAGTAGGATTCAATCTTAATCCTATATTGACGCTTTGCTTGTTTGATGGTTCATCTAAGGGCATAGCGTCGATTTCTTATAAGCATCCGGATTAGTCTTCCACTCCTTGAAAGCAGCATCTCTAGCCTTTAGCTCGATGCGGATGTTGCCTGTAATCCATGGTTTCTGGTTGGGATATGTATGTACAGTCAATGTGGGGATGACGTCATCGATGCATGAAGCCGATTAACATGCTCTTTGAAGAGGTAGGCTTTCAGGTGCTTTTGGATATGGGCAGGGATTCTGTTGTCCTAAATTTAGGGGGATGCTGGCTCTGGAAGAGCTTGGACTGGGCTGAGTGGGAGCTACCCTCCCGTATGGGTGGGACTGCCAAGAGACCAGAGGTGGCAGAACAGAGTGCTCGGGTTGGGGTGTAGGATTTGAGCATAGCCTGAAGGTAGGGAGGGGTAGTTCCTCTTGCTGCTCCGTAGGTAACCACCATGGTCTTGTAGGCGACGCTAGCTTCGACCTGAAGCCTGTGGATTGTGTGAAGGAACGGGGTGACATGGTAGAGCTTGGGAAGTTGCAGTTATCCAGACGGGAGATGACAAGTGCCTGGATTAGGACCTGCACAGCTCCCTGCGTGTGGTAAAGTCGTACTCTATGGATGTTGTAGAGCATGAACCTGCAGGAGCGGGTCATTGTTTTGATGTTTGCAGAGAACAACAGGGTATTGTCCAGGGTCACGGCAAGGTTCTTTGCACTCTGGGAGGGCGACACTGTGGAGTTGTGAACCGTGATGGAGACGTCTTTCAACCGGCAGGCCTTTCCCGGTAGGAAGAGCAGCTCCGTCTTGTTGAGCTTGAGATGTTGGGCCGACATCCAAGCTAAGATATCTGCCAGGCACGCAGAGATGCATGTCGCCATCTGAGTGTCAGAAGAGGGGAAGGAGAAAAGTAGCTGAGTGTCATCTGCATAGCAGTGATAAGAGAGACCATGTGAGGATATTTCAGAGCCCAGTGACTTGGTGTATAGAGAGAAGAGGGAGGGCCTAGAACTGAGCCCTGGGGGACACCATCCATTTTACATTCAGGCTACAACACAATAAAATGTAGATGAAGTCAAGGGGTTTCTGAAGGCACTGTTCACACAGATTTGAATACTTTCCATCAATTCCCTTTTTCCCTCCCTCTCCATCTCTCTCCTCTTCCTCTCCCTCTTCCCATCCTTCTCTTCAGGCTCTGAGGGGGAAGAACACAGTGGATCTGATTGTGGAGGGTTCGGTGATGGAGGTACGGGACCTCACTGACCCCTACCTCTACTGGGCTGCCCGCGTCACCCAGAACATTGGTGGGAGGCTCCGCCTACGCCATGTAGGTCTCCAAGACGACGCCCACGACACCTGGCTGTTCTACCTCGACGTGAGGCTCCGCCCACTGGGCTGGGCTCAGGAGAACCGCCTGTCACTGGAGCCCCCAGCAGGTAAGGGGTCATAGCTACATGAAGGGAGGGGCTCTGGGTCACATTCAGCTGCGGTAGTGGTAGTTTTAGTGGTGGGGTGAAACAAAAACCTGCAACTTTCAAGGACTCTCCAACTCTATTGGATTTACAGATTATTACGGGTTAGTTATGAATCATATCCAAGGAGAGCCATAGATTAGGATCAAATGGTAACCTTGATGTCGTGAGGATCAATGTTACACCCACACATAATCATCTATCGTGTGTCAACGTTTTTATGACTGTTTTACACCGTTCAGAGCAGCTGGGAGTTTCCCTTCTCTCTGTTCAATATCATAAACCACTTTATCAAGTCTCTCTGTCTGTCTCTGTCTGTCTCTCTGTCTGTCTCTATCTTTCTCTCTCTCTGTCTGTCTGTCTCTGTCTGTCTCTCTGTCTGTCTCTATCTTTCACTCTCTGTCTCTCTGTCTGTCTCTCTCTGTCTCAGTCTCTGTCTCTGTCTCTCTCTCTATCTCTGTCTCTCTCTGTCTCCGTGTCTCTCTCTGTCTTTGTCTGTCTCTGTCTTTGTCTGTCTCTTTGACTGTCTATCTCTCCCTCTCTCTTTCTGTCTCTCTGTTTCTGTCTCTCTGTTTCTGTCTCTCTGTTTCTGTCTCTGTCTGTCTCTGTCTCCATGTCTCTCTCTCTGTGTGTCTCTCTGTCTCTCTGTCTCCTTCTCTCTCTCTCTCTCTCTCTCTCTCCCTGTGTCTGTCTCCCGTGTCTCTCTCTGTCTCCCGTGTCTGTCTCCCGTGTCTCTCTCTGTCTCCCGTGTCTTTCTCCCTGTGTCTCTCTCTGTCTCCCGTGTCTCTCTCTGTCTCCCGTGTCTCTCTCTGTCTCCCGTGTCTCTCTCTGTCT
This sequence comes from Oncorhynchus clarkii lewisi, assembly GCF_045791955.1. Taxonomy (NCBI): domain Eukaryota; kingdom Metazoa; phylum Chordata; class Actinopteri; order Salmoniformes; family Salmonidae; genus Oncorhynchus; species Oncorhynchus clarkii. The sequence continues at coordinate 15,486,677 of NC_092179.1, read as the reverse complement.
CCCGTGTCTCTCTCTGTCTCCCGTGTCTCTCTCTGTCTCCCGTGTCGCTCTCTGTCTCCCGTGTCTCTCTCTGTCTCTGTGTCTCTCTCTGTGTCTGTCTCTGTGTCTCTCTCTGTGTCGCTGTCTCTCTCTGTGTCTCTGCTCTCTATCTGTTTATCTCTGTCTTCTTGTCTCTCTCTGTCTCCCTGTGTCTCTCTCTGTCTCCCTGTGTCTCTCTCTGTCTCTCTCTGTCTCCCTGTGTCTCCCTGTGTCTCTCTCTGTCTCCCTGTGTCTCTCTCTGTCTCCCTGTGTCTCTCTCTGTCTCCCTTGTGTCTCTCTCTGTCTCCCTTGTGTCTCTCTCGGTCTCCCTTGTGTCTCACTCTGTCTCTCTCTCTCTCTCTCTCTGTGTCTCTCTCTCTCTGTGTTTCTCTCTGTGTCTCTGTGTTTCTCTCTATCTCTCTCTGTGTCTGTCTCTGTGTCGCTGTCTGTCTCTCTCTCTCTGTCTCTCTCTGTGTCGCCGTCTCTCTCTCTGTTTATCTCTGTGTCTGTGTCTCTCTCTTTGTCTCTCTGTCTGTCTGTCTCTCCCTCTCTCTGTGTCTGTCTCTCTCTCTCTCTGTATCTCTGTGTCTATTTCTCTCTCTCTGTGTCTCTTTGTCTCTGTGTCTTTGTCTCTCTCTGTGTCTCTGTGTCTCTTTGTACCTCTCTGTGTCTCTTTGTATCTCTGTGTCTCTCTCTGTCTGTCTCTGTCTTTGTCTGTCTCTGAGTCTCTCTCTCTCTCTGACTGTCTCTCCCTCCCTGTCTCTGTCTGTCGTCTGTCTGTGTCTCTGTCTGTCTGTCTGTCTGTCTCTGTCCCTCTCTCCCTCTCTCCCTCTCTCCCTCTCTCCCTCTCTCTGTTTCTGTCCCTCTGTCTGTCTGTCTCTGTCTGTCTCTGTCTCCCTGTCTCTCTCTGTCTCTCTCTCTGTCTCCCTGTGTGTCGCTGTCTCTCTCTCTGTCTCTCTGTGTGTCTCTGTCTCTCTCTCTGTTTATCTCTGTCTCTCTTTGTCTCTCTCTGTGTCTCTGTGTCTCTGTGTCTATGTGTCTGTCTCTGTCTTTGTCTGTCTCTGTCTTTGTCTGTCTCTTTGACAGTCTCTCTATCTGACTGTCTGTCTCTCCCTCTCTCTCTCGGTCTGTCTCTCTGTTTCTGTCGCTGTCTATCTGCCGTCTGTCTGTGTCTCGCTCTGTCTGTGTCTCTGTCTGTCTGTCTGTCTGTCTGTCTGTCTGTCTGTCTGTCTGTCTGTCTGTCTCCCTGTGTCTCTCTCTGTCTCCCGTGTCTCTCTCTGTCTTCCGTGTCTCTCTCTGTCTCCTGTGTCTCTCTCTGTCTCCTGTGTCTCTCTCTGTCTCCCGTGTCTCTCTCTGTCTCCCGTGTCTCTCTCTGTCTCCCGTGTCGCTCTCTGTCTCCCGTGTCTCTCTCTGTCTCACTGTGTCTCTCTCTGTCTCCTTGTGTCTCTCTCTGTGTCTCTGTCTGTCTCTCTCTGTCTCTGTGTTTCTCGCTGTGTCTCTGTGTCTCTCTCTGTGTCTGTCTCTGTGTCTCTCTCTGTGTCTCTGTCTCTCTATCTGTTTATCTCTGTCTTCTTGTCTCTCTCTGTCTCCCTGTCTGCCTCCTGTGTCTCTCTCTGTCTCCCTGTGTCTCTCTCTGTCTCCCTGTGTCTCTCTCTGTCTCCCTGTGTCTCTCTCTGTCTCCCTGTGTCTCTCTCTGTCTCCCTGTGTCTCTCTCTGTCTCCCTGTGTCTCTCTCTGTCTCCCTGTGTCTCTCTCTGTCTCTCTGTGTCTCTCTCTGTCTCCCTTGTGTCTCTCTCGGTCTCCCTTGTGTCTCACTCTGTCTCTCTCTCTCTCTCTCTCTCTGTGTTTCTCTCTGTGTCTCTCTCTCTCTGTGTTTCTCTCTGTGTCTCTGTGTTTCTCTCTGTCTCTCTTTGTCTCTCTCTGTGTCTCTGTGTCTATGTGTCTGTCTCTGTCTTTGTCTGTCTCTGTCTTTGTCTGTCTCTTTGACAGTCTCTCTATCTGACTGTCTGTCTCTCCCTCTCTCTCTCGGTCTGTCTCTCTGTTTCTGTCGCTGTCTATCTGCCGTCTGTCTGTGTCTCGCTCTGTCTGTGTCTCTGTCTGTCTGTCTGTCTGTCTGTCTGTCTGTCTGTCTGTCTGTCTGTCTGTCTCCCTGTGTCTCTCTCTGTCTCCCGTGTCTCTCTCTGTCTCCCTGTGTCTCTCTCTGGCTCCCTGTGTCTCTCTCTGGCTCCCTGTGTCTCTCTCTGTCTCCTTGTGTCTCTCTCTACTCCTTGTGTCTCTCTCTTTCTCTCTCTCTCTGTGTCTCTCTCTGTGTCTCTCTGTCTCTGTCTGTCTCTCTGTCCCTCTCTGCGTCCTTCTGTCTGTCTCTCTGTCCCTCTCTGTCTCTCTCTGTGTCTCTCTCTCTCTCTGTCTCTCTCTCTGTTCATCTCTGTGTCTGTGTCCTTGTGTCTCTCTCTTTCTCTCTCTCTCTGTGTCTCTCTCTGTGTCTCTCTGTCTCTGTCTGTCTCTCTGTCCCTCTCTGTGTCCTTCTGTCTGTCTCTCTGTCCCTCTCTGTCTCTCTCTGTGTCTCTCTCTCTCTCTGTCTCTCTCTCTGTTCATCTCTGTGTCTGTGTCTGTGTCTCTCTCTTTGTCTCTCTGTCTCTTCCTCTCTCCGTGTCTCTCTCTCTCTCTCTCTCTCTCTCTCTCTGTGTGTCGCTGTCTCTCTCTGTGTCTCTTTGTCTCTCTCTGTGTCTCTGTGTCTCTTTGTCTCTCTCTGTATGTGTCTGTCTCTGTGTCTGTCTCTGTGTCTGTCTCTGTGTCTGTCTCTGTGTCTGTCTCTGTGTCCCTGCCTCTTTCTATGTGTCTCTCTCTGAATGACTCAACATGCTGGCTTCAGTTCATATTCAAGATGTAGATCTTTCAGTTTCAACTTCTACAGAACTGATGACTTTGTCAAAAAAACACCTTTCCACAGAACATAACACACACAATGTCACAATCATAGCAACACACTCACACTTGCAATGACACATATAAACATGTTCCTTCAGACATGCATACACTGGTCCACTGTTATAACATGGAAAATGTACAACTCCACAAAACTTTACAAATCTCCTCTCCAAATGATCGATAGAAATCCACATGATTGTCTCCAGTCTCAGCTGTAGTTCCAGGTGAGCCAGTCTGTAGAGAGTGGGAAGGGGAGGGTCATGTGGTTGGTTGTAAGATGTATTCATTTAAATGACATCTGATTTTTTTTTTAAACAACTTAAAAACATTTGGAAAACACTGGGAGAGTTTTGCTTAAAGGGATAGTGTGAGATGTTGGGGATGAAGCCCTCTCTACTAACCCAGTCATATGATCCCATGGGCACCATGTTTATGTCTGCATGCAGTTTGAAGGAAGTTAAAGCTAGTTTTGTGAGACATTGCTGAATATTTCCCTTTAAATAAACAGTTGAGAGCGATTTGTAAGGTCTTTCATTTGATGCTGAGTTTCAGTCATATTCTGACTGTCGTCTCTCTCTCTCTCGTCTCAGAGTTGCGCGGCCTGAAGAGCGCCCTCGAGTGGCAGGAGGCCCTGGAGGCGGTGCGTAGCGAGGCCCAGCAGAACCCACTGCCCCTGGAGGTGTTTAAGGTGAGGGTCAGCCACACAGGAAGTAGCCCTGTGACACAGGAAGTGCTTCTACACGCAACCATCTTAATGTGTACTCTTGTGCAGGTTTGTCAGTTCCCGTGACCATTCTTACTGCGTGTGCTTATCAGGCCATGTGGGGCAGATGGTTTAACTGTTACACGAATCAAATATGAATCAAATACTCACTTAATCAATGTAGTCAAGTTCCGATGGATCTTCAGATGGATGCACCAAGTCACTCCGGACAAGAGTGTCTGCTAAATCACTAAAATGTCAACGTAAAATGATTACGTTACGTAGCTCCGACACCTCCGCTCCTGCCTGTGTGTGTGTGTGTGTGTGTGTGTGTGTGTGCAGTGATAAGCTGCTGTCTTTCCCACGCCCCTAAGTCTGGGTGTGTACCTGTCGTACAGACGACAGTGATCTGACTGGACCTGTCTGATGGCCTCGGTGTCAGTGGGTTTCAAAGGGCCACGCTAGCTAGCTCTATTTGTCTCTATAGGTCAAACACACCTGTCACAGACAATTAGTCAGACTCACATAGCTTTTATTTGTTCTAACTCCGAGCATATTTGGGCGGTTGGGCAGACGAGTCAGTAATATCAAAGTAATAACATTTTAATTATATAGCCTAGTCCCACTGCTTAGTGTTTGTTATCAAAACCTGTTTGCAGTGACCGTTAAAAGACGTGTGTGTTTTCCACGGTGACCCGGTTATTTCAGGACCATGCAGACCTGACCAAACACTCCTTCAGGACGGGGATGAAGCTGGAGATGGTGTCGCCGTCGGAACCGTTCTACATCTGCCCTGTATCTGTCACACAGGTGGGCCTACCTGGCCATTTCAAACGTTAGCCAACTCTATCTAACCCCACCAAACAGTATCACACCCCACCAAACAGTATCACACCCCACCAAACAGTATCACACCCCACCAAACAGTATCACACCCCACCAAACAGTATCACACCCCACCAAACAGTATCTAACCCCACCAAACAGTATCACACCCCACCAAACAGTATCACACCCCACCAAACAGTATCACACCCCACCAAACAGTATCACACCCCACCAAACAGTATCACACCCCACCAAACAGTATCACACCCCACCAAACACTATCAAATCCCACCAAACAGTATCACACCCCACCACCCCACCAAACAGTATCACACCCTACCAAACAGTATCACACCCCACCAAACAGTATCTAACCCCACCAAACAGTATCTAACCCCATCTAACAGTATCTAACCCCATCTAACAGTATCAAAACCCACCAAACAGTATCACACCCCACCAAACAGTATCACACCCCACCAAACAGTATCACACCCTACCAAACAGTATCACACCCCACCAAACAGTATCACACCCCACCAAACAGTATCACACCCCACCAAACAGTATCACACCCCACCAAACAGTATCACACCCCACCAAACAGTATCACACCCCACCACAGTATCACACCCCACCAAACAGTAACACACCCCACCAAACAGTATCACACCCCACCAAACAGTATCTAACTCCACCAACACCCTACCAAACAGTATCAAACCCCACCAAACAGTATCACACCCCACCAAACAGTATCACACCCCACCACCCCACCAAACAGTACCAAACCCCACCAAACAGTATCACACCCCACCAAACAGTATCACACCCCACCAAACAGTATCAAATCCCACCAAACAGTATCTAACCCCACCAAACAGTATCACACCCCACCAAACAGTATCACACCCCACCAAACAGTATCACACCCCACCAAACAGTATCTAACCCCACCAAACAGTATCACACATCACACCCCACCAAACAGTATCACACCCCACCAAACAGTATCAAATCCCACCAAACAGTTTCACACCCCACCACCCCACCAAACAGTATCACAACCCACCAAACAGTATCACACCCTACCAAACAGTATCACACCCCACCAAACACTATCAAATCCCACCAAACAGTATCACACCCCACCACCCCACCAAACAGTATCACACCCCACCAAACAGTATCTAACCCCATCTAACAGTATCTAACCCCACCAAACAGTATCAAACCCCACCAAACAGTATCACACCCCACCAAACAGTATCACACCCCACCAAACAGTATCTAACCCCACCAAACAGTATCACACCCCACCAAACAGTATCACACCCAGCCAAACAGTATCTAACCCCACCAAACAGTATCACACCCCACCAAACAGTATCAAATCCCACCAAACAGTTTCACACCCCACCACCCCACCAAACAGTATCACAACCCACCAAACAGTATCACACCCCACCAAACAGTATCTAACCCCACCAAACAGTATCACACCCCACCAAACACTATCAAATCCCACCAAACAGTATCACACCCCACCACCCCACCAAACAGTATCACACCCTACCAAACAGTATCACACCCCACCAAACAGTATCACACCCTACCAAACAGTATCACACCCCACCAAACAGTATCAAATCCCACCAAACAGTATCACACCCCACCACCCCACCAAACAGTATCACACCCTACCAAACAGTATCACACCCCACCAAACAGTATCTAACCCCACCAAACAGTATCTAACCCCATCTAACAGTATCTAACCCCATCTAACAGTATCAAAACCCACCAAACAGTATCACACCCCACCAAACAGTATCAAACCCCACCAAACAGTATCACACCCCACCAAACAGTATCACACCACACCAAACAGTATCACACCCCACCAAACAGTATCACACCCCACCAAACAGTATCACACCCCACCAAACAGTATCACACCCCACCAAACAGTATCTAACCCCACCAAACAGTATCACACCCCACCAAACAGTATCAAATCCCACCAAACAGTTTCACACCCCACCACCCCACCAAACAGTATCACAACCCACCAAACAGTATCACACCCTACCAAACAGTATCACACCCCACCAAACACTATCAAATCCCACCAAACAGTATCACACCCCACCACCCCACCAAACAGTATCACATCCCACCAAACAGTATCACACCCCACCAAACAGTATCACACCCCACCAAATAGTATCACACCCTACAAAACAGTATCACACCCCACCAAACAGTATCTAACCCCATCTAACAGTATCAAACCCCACCAAACAGTATCACACCCCACCAAACAGTATCTAACCCCACCAAACAGTATCTAACCCCACCAAACAGTATCACACCCCACCAAACACTATCAAATCCCACCAAACAGTATCACACCCCACCAAACAGTATCACACCCCACCAAACAGTATCACACCCCACCAAACAGTATCACACCCCACCAAACAGTATCACACCCCACCAAACAGTATCACACCCCACCACAGTATCACACCCCACCAAACAGTAACACACCCCACCAAACAGTATCACACCCCACCAAACAGTATCTAACTCCACCAACACCCTACCAAACAGTATCAAACCCCACCAAACAGTATCACACCCCACCAAACAGTATCACACCCCACCACCCCACCAAACAGTACCAAACCCCACCAAACAGTATCACACCCCACCAAACAGTATCACACCCCACCAAACAGTATCAAATCCCACCAAACAGTATCTAACCCCACCAAACAGTATCACACCCCACCAAACAGTATCACACCCCACCAAACAGTATCACACCCCACCAAACAGTATCTAACCCCACCAAACAGTAACCCCACCAAACATCACACATCATCACACCCCACCAAACAGTATCACACCCCACCAAACAGTATCAAATCCCACCAAACAGTTTCACACCCCACCACCCCACCAAACAGTATCACAACCCACCAAACAGTATCACACCCTACCAAACAGTATCACACCCCACCAAACACTATCAAATCCCACCAAACAGTATCACACCCCACCACCCCACCAAACAGTATCACACCCCACCAAACAGTATCTAACCCCATCTAACAGTATCTAACCCCACCAAACAGTATCAAACCCCACCAAACAGTATCACACCCCACCAAACAGTATCACACCCCACCAAACAGTATCTAACCCCACCAAACAGTATCACACCCCACCAAACAGTATCACACCCAGCCAAACAGTATCTAACCCCACCAAACAGTATCACACCCCACCAAACAGTATCAAATCCCACCAAACAGTTTCACACCCCACCACCCCACCAAACAGTATCACAACCCACCAAACAGTATCACACCCCACCAAACAGTATCTAACCCCACCAAACAGTATCACACCCCACCAAACACTATCAAATCCCACCAAACAGTATCACACCCCACCACCCCACCAAACAGTATCACACCCTACCAAACAGTATCACACCCCACCAAACAGTATCACACCCTACCAAACAGTATCACACCCCACCAAACAGTATCAAATCCCACCAAACAGTATCACACCCCACCACCCCACCAAACAGTATCACACCCTACCAAACAGTATCACACCCCACCAAACAGTATCTAACCCCACCAAACAGTATCTAACCCCATCTAACAGTATCTAACCCCATCTAACAGTATCAAAACCCTACCAAACAGTATCACACCCCACCAAACACTATCAAATCCCACCAAACAGTATCACACCCCACCACCCCACCAAACAGTATCACATCCCACCAAACAGTATCACACCCCACCAAACAGTATCACACCCCACCAAATAGTATCACACCCTACAAAACAGTATCACACCCCACCAAACAGTATCTAACCCCATCTAACAGTATCAAACCCCACCAAACAGTATCACACCCCACCAAACAGTATCTAACCCCACCAAACAGTATCTAACCCCACCAAACAGTATCACACCCCACCAAACACTATCAAATCCCACCAAACAGTATCACACCCCACCAAACAGTATCACACCCCACCAAACAGTATCACACCCCACCAAACAGTATCACACCCCACCAAACAGTATCACACCCCACCAAACAGTATCACACCCCACCACAGTATCACACCCCACCAAACAGTAACACACCCCACCAAACAGTATCACACCCCACCAAACAGTATCTAACTCCACCAACACCCTACCAAACAGTATCAAACCCCACCAAACAGTATCACACCCCACCAAACAGTATCACACCCCACCACCCCACCAAACAGTACCAAACCCCACCAAACAGTATCACACCCCACCAAACAGTATCACACCCCACCAAACAGTATCAAATCCCACCAAACAGTATCTAACCCCACCAAACAGTATCACACCCCACCAAACAGTATCACACCCCACCAAACAGTATCACACCCCACCAAACAGTATCTAACCCCACCAAACAGTATCACACATCACACCCCACCAAACAGTATCACACCCCACCAAACAGTATCAAATCCCACCAAACAGTTTCACACCCCACCACCCCACCAAACAGTATCACAACCCACCAAACAGTATCACACCCTACCAAACAGTATCACACCCCACCAAACACTATCAAATCCCACCAAACAGTATCACACCCCACCACCCCACCAAACAGTATCACACCCCACCAAACAGTATCTAACCCCATCTAACAGTATCTAACCCCACCAAACAGTATCAAACCCCACCAAACAGTATCACACCCCACCAAACAGTATCACACCCCACCAAACAGTATCTAACCCCACCAAACAGTATCACACCCCACCAAACAGTATCACACCCAGCCAAACAGTATCTAACCCCACCAAACAGTATCACACCCCACCAAACAGTATCAAATCCCACCAAACAGTTTCACACCCCACCACCCCACCAAACAGTATCACAACCCACCAAACAGTATCACACCCCACCAAACAGTATCTAACCCCACCAAACAGTATCACACCCCACCAAACACTATCAAATCCCACCAAACAGTATCACACCCCACCACCCCACCAAACAGTATCACACCCTACCAAACAGTATCACACCCCACCAAACAGTATCACACCCTACCAAACAGTATCACACCCCACCAAACAGTATCAAATCCCACCAAACAGTATCACACCCCACCACCCCACCAAACAGTATCACACCCTACCAAACAGTATCACACCCCACCAAACAGTATCTAACCCCACCAAACAGTATCTAACCCCATCTAACAGTATCTAACCCCATCTAACAGTATCAAAACCCACCAAACAGTATCACACCCCACCAAACAGTATCAAACCCCACCAAACAGTATCACACCCCACCAAACAGTATCACACCACACCAAACAGTATCACACCCCACCAAACAGTATCACACCCCACCAAACAGTATCACACCCCACCAAACAGTATCACACCCCACCAAACAGTATCTAACCCCACCAAACAGTATCACACCCCACCAAACAGTATCAAATCCCACCAAACAGTTTCACACCCCACCACCCCACCAAACAGTATCACAACCCACCAAACAGTATCACACCCTACCAAACAGTATCACACCCCACCAAACACTATCAAATCCCACCAAACAGTATCACACCCCACCACCCCACCAAACAGTATCACATCCCACCAAACAGTATCACACCCCACCAAACAGTATCACACCCCACCAAATAGTATCACACCCTACAAAACAGTATCACACCCCACCAAACAGTATCTAACCCCATCTAACAGTATCAAACCCCACCAAACAGTATCACACCCCACCAAACAGTATCTAACCCCACCAAACAGTATCTAACCCCACCAAACAGTATCACACCCCACCAAACACTATCAAATCCCACCAAACACTATCAAATCCCACCAAACAGTATCACACCCCACCACCCCACCAAACAGTATCAAATCCCACCAAACAGTTTCACACCCCACCACCCCACCAAACAGTATCACAACCCACCAAACAGTATCACACCCTACCAAACAGTATCACACCCCACCAAACACTATCAAATCCCACCAAACAGTATCACACCCCACCACCCCACCAAACAGTATCACACCCCACCAAACAGTATCTAACCCCATCTAACAGTATCTAACCCCATCTAACAGTATCAAACCCCACCAAACAGTATCACACCCCACCAAACAGTATCACACCCCACCAAACAGTATCACACCCAGCCAAACAGTATCTAACCCCACCAAACAGTATCACACCCCACCAAACAGTATCAAATCCCACCAAACAGTTTCACACCCCACCACCCCACCAAACAGTATCACACCCTACCAAACAGTATCACACCCCACCAAACAGTATCACACCCTACCAAACAGTATCACACCCCACCAAACAGTATCAAATCCCACCAAACAGTATCACACCCCACCACCCCACCAAACAGTATCACACCCTACCAAACAGTATCACACCCCACCAAACAGTATCTAACCCCACCAAACAGTATCTAACCCCATCTAACAGTATCTAACCCCATCTAACAGTATCAAAACCCACCAAACAGTATCACACCCCACCAAACAGTATCAAACCCCACCAAACAGTATCACACCCCACCAAACAGTATCACACCACACCAAACAGTATCACACCCCACCAAACAGTATCACACCCCACCAAACAGTATCACACCCCACCAAACAGTATCACACCCCACCAAACAGTATCTAACCCCACCAAACAGTATCACACCCCACAAAACAGTATCAAATCCCACCAAACAGTTTCACACCCCACCACCCCACCAAACAGTATCACAACCCACCAAACAGTATCACACCCTACCAAACAGTATCACACCCCACCAAACACTATCAAATCCCACCAAACAGTATCACACCCCACCACCCCACCAAACAGTATCACATCCCACCAAACAGTATCACACCCCACCAAACAGTATCACACCCCACCAAATAGTATCACACCCTACAAAACAGTATCACACCCCACCAAACAGTATCTAACCCCATCTAACAGTATCAAACCCCACCAAACAGTATCACACCCCACCAAACAGTATCTAACCCCACCAAACAGTATCTAACCCCACCAAACAGTATCACACCCCACCAAACAGTATCAAATCCCACCAAACACTATCAAATCCCACCAAACAGTATCACACCCCACCACCCCACCAAACAGTATCAAATCCCACCAAACAGTATCACACCCCACCACCCCACCAAACAGTATCACACCCTACCAAACAGTATCACACCCCACCAAACAGTATCTAACCCCACCAAACAGTATCTAACCCCATCTAACAGTATCTAACCCCATCTAACAGTATCAAAACCCACCAAACAGTATCACACCCCACCAAACAGTATCAAACCCCACCAAACAGTATCACACCCCACCAAACAGTATCACACCACACCAAACAGTATCACACCCCACCAAACAGTATCACACCCCACCAAACAGTATCACACCCCACCAAACAGTATCACACCCCACCAAACAGTATCTAACCCCACCAAACAGTATCAAACCCCACCAAACAGTATCACACCCCACCAAACACTATCACACCCCACCAAACAGTATCACACCCCACCAAACAGTATCACACCCCACCAAACAGTATCACACCCCACCAAACAGTATCACACCCCACCACCCCACCAAACAGTATCACACCCTACCAAACAGTATCACACCCCACCAAACAGTATCACACCCTACCAAACAGTATCACACCCCACCAAACAGTATCAAATCCCACCAAACAGTATCACACCCCACCACCCCACCAAACAGTATCACACCCTACCAAACAGTATCTAACCCCACCAAACAGTATCTAACCCCATCTAACAGTATCTAACCCCATCTAACAGTATCAAAACCCACCAAACAGTTTCACACCCCACCAAACAGTATCAAACCCCACCAAACAGTATCACACCCCACCAAACAGTATCACACCACACCAAACAGTATCACACCCCACCAAACAGTATCACACCCCACCAAACAGTATCACACCCCACCAAACAGTATCACACCCCACCAAACAGTATCTAACCCCACCAAACAGTATCACACCCCACCAAACAGTATCAAATCCCACCAAACAGTTTCACACCCCACCACCCCACCAAACAGTATCACAACCCACCAAACAGTATCACACCCTACCAAACAGTATCACAACCCACCAAACACTTTCAAATCCCACCAAACAGTATCACACCCCACCACCCCACCAAACAGTATCAAATCCCACCAAACAGTATCTAACCCCACCAAACAGTATCACACCCCACCACCCCACCAAACAGTATCACACCTCACCAAACAGTATCACACCTCACCAAACAGTATCAAACCCCACCAAACAGTGTCAAACCCCACCAAACAGTATCTAACCCCACCAAACAGTATCAAACCTCACCAAACAGTACCAAACCTCACCAAACAGTATCACACCCCACCAAACAGTATCACACCCCACCAAACAGTATCATACCCCACCAAACAGTATCACACCCCACCAAACAGTATCTAACCCCACCAAACAGTATCTAACCCCACCAAACAGTATCACACCCCACCAAACAGTATCAAATCCCACCAAACAGTATCACACCCCACCACCCCACCAAACAGTATCACAACCCACCAAACAGTATCACACCCTACCAAACAGTATCGCACCCCACCAAACACTATCAAATCCCACCAAACAGTATCACACCCCACCACCCCACCAAACAGTATCACACTCTACCAAACAGTATCACACCCCACCAAACAGTATCTAACCCCACCAAACAGTATCTAACCCCATCTAACCCCATCTAACAGTATCAAACCCCACCAAACAGTATCACACCCCACCAAACAGTATCACACCCCACCAAACAGTATCTAAACCCACCAAACAGTATCTAACCCCATCTAACAGTATCTAACCCCATCTAACAGTATCAAACCCCACCAAACAGTATCACACCCCACCAAACAGTATCACACCCCACCAAACAGTATCTAACTCCACCAACACCCTACCAAACAGTATCAAACCCCACCAAACAGTATCAAACCCCACCAAACAGTATCTAACCCCACCAAACAGTGTCTAACCCCACCAAACAGTGTCTAACCCCACCAAACAGTGTCTAACCCCACCAAACAGTATCAAACCCCACCAAACAGTATCACACCCACCAAACAGTATCACACCCCACCAAACAGTATCACACTCCACCAAACAGTATCACACCCCACCAAACAGTATCACACCCCACCAAACAGTATCACACCCCACCAAACAGTATCACACCCCACCAAACAGTATCACACCCCACCAAACAGTATCAAACCCCACCAAACAGTATCACACCCCACCAAACAGTATCACACCCCACCAAACAGTATCACACCCCACCAAACAGTATCACACCCCACCACGCCACCAAACAGTACCAAACCCCACCAAACAGTATCACACCCCACCAAACAGTATCACACCCCACCAAACAGTATCAGACCCCACCAAACAGTATCAAATCCCGCCAAACAGTATCTAACCCCACCAAACAGTATCACACCACACCAAACAGTATCACACCCCACCAAACAGTATCACACCCCACCAAACAGTATCAAATCCCACCAAACAGTTTCACACCCCACCACCCCACCAAACAGTATCACAACCCACCAAACAGTATCACACCCTACCAAACAGTATCACACCCCACCAAACACTATCAAATCCCACCAAACAGTATCACACCCCACCACCCCACCAAACAGTATCACACCCTACCAAACAGTATCACACCCCACCAAACAGTATCACACCCCACCAAACAGTATCAAATCCCACCAAACAGTATCACACCCCACCACCCCACCAAACAGTATCACACCCTACCAAACAGTATCACACCCCACCAAACAGTATCTAACCCCACCAAACAGTATCTAACCCCATCTAACAGTATCTAACCCCATCTAACAGTATCAAAACCCACCAAACAGTATCACACCCCACCAAACACTATCAAATCCCACCAAACAGTATCACACCCCACCACCCCACCAAACAGTATCACACTCTACCAAACAGTATCACACCCCACCAAACAGTATCTAACCCCACCAAACAGTATCTAACCCCATCTAACAGTATCTAACCCCATCTAACAGTATCAAACCCCACCAAACAGTATCACACCCCACCAAACAGTATCACACCCCACCAAACAGTATCTAAACCCACCAAACAGTATCTAACCCCATCTAACAGTATCTAACCCCATCTAACAGTATCAAACCCCACCAAACAGTATCACACCCCACCAAACAGTATCACACCCCACCAAACAGTATCTAACTCCACCAACACCCTACCAAACAGTATCAAACCCCACCAAACAGTATCTAACCCCACCAAACAGTGTCTAACCCCACCAAACAGTGTCTAACCCCACCAAACAGTGTCTAACCCCACCAAACAGTATCAAACCCCACCAAACAGTATCACACCCACCAAACAGTATCACACCCCACCAAACAGTGTCACACCCCACCAAACAGTATCACACTCCACCAAACAGTATCACACCCCACCAAACAGTATCACACCCCACCAAACAGTATCACACCCCACCAAACAGTATCAAACCCCACCAAACAGTATCAAACCCCACCAAACAGTATCACACCCCACCAAACAGTATCACACCCCACCAAACAGTATCACACCCCACCAAACAGTATCACACCCCACCACGCCACCAAACAGTACCAAACCCCACCAAACAGTATCACACCCCACCAAACAGTATCACACCCCACCAAACAGTATCAGACCCCACCAAACAGTATCAGACCCCACCAAACAGTATCAAATCCCACCAAACAGTATCTAACCCCACCAAACAGTATCACACCACACCAAACAGTATCACACCCCACCAAACAGTATCACACCCCACCAAACAGTATCAAATCCCACCAAACAGTTTCACACCCCACCACCCCACCAAACAGTATCACAACCCACCAAACAGTATCACACCCTACCAAACAGTATCACACCCCACCAAACACTATCAAATCCCACCAAACAGTATCACACCCCACCACCCCACCAAACAGTATCACACCCTACCAAACAGTATCACACCCCACCAAACAGTATCACACCCCACCAAACAGTATCAAATCCCACCAAACAGTATCACACCCCACCACCCCACCAAACAGTATCACACCCTACCAAACAGTATCACACCCCACCAAACAGTATCTAACCCCACCAAACAGTATCTAACCCCATCTAACAGTATCTAACCCCATCTAACAGTATCAAAACCCACCAAACAGTATCACACCCCACCAAACAGTATCAAACCCCACCAAACAGTATCACACCCCACCAAACAGTATCACACCCCACCAAACAGTATCACACCCCACCAAACAGTATCACACCCCACCAAACAGTATCACACCCCACCAAACAGTATCTAACCCCACCAAACAGTATCAAACCCCACAAACAGTATCACACCCCACCAAACAGTATCACACCCCACCAAACAGTATCACACCCCACCAAACAGTATCACACCCCACCAAACAGTATCACACCCCACCAAACAGTATCTAACTCCACCAAACAGTATCACACCCCACCACCCCACCAAACAGTATCACACCCCACCAAACAGTATCACACCCCACCAAACAGTATCACACCCCACCAAACAGTATCAAATCCCACCAAACAGTATCAAATCCCACCAAACAGTATCACACCCCACCAAACAGTATCACACCCCACCAAACAGTATCACACCCCACCAAACAGTATCACACCCCACCAAACAGTATCTAACTCCACCAAACAGTATCACACCCCACCACCCCACCAAACAGTATCACACCCCACCAAACAGTATCACACCCCACCAAACAGTATCTAACCCCACCAAACAGTATCAAATCCCACCAAACAGTATCAAATCCCACCAAACAGTATCAAACCCCACCAAACAGTATCTAACCCCACCAAACAGTATCAAATCCCACCAAACAGTATCTAACCCCACCAAACAGTATCACACCCCACCACCCCACCAAACAGTATCACACCCCACCACCCCACCAAACAGTATCACACCTCACCAAACAGTATCACACCTCACCAAACAGTATCAAACCCCACCAAACAGTGTCAAACCCCACCAAACAGTATCTAACCCCACCAAACAGTATCAAACCTCACCAAACAGTACCAAACCTCACCAAACAGTATCACACCCCACCAAACAGTATCACACCCCACCAAACAGTATCATACCCCACCAAACAGTATCACACCCCACCAAACAGTATCTAACCCCACCAAACAGTTTCACACCCCACCAAACAGTATCACACCCCACCAAACAGTATCAAACCTAGTCATACCCTTAAGTGTTTCTATGTGTTAATGCAGCCATGGTAATATCGCCCCCATCATTCTGTCTCTCTGTAGGTCTACAATGAGCACTACTTCCAGGTCACAGTGGATGACCTCACTCCAGAGGCCACAACCCTGTCCCTGGTGTGCCATTCTGAGTCGCCGGGCATCCTCCCCGTCCAGTGGTGTCTGAAGAACGGGATTGATCTAGAGCGGCCCAGGGGCTACCAGAGCCAGGACTTTGATTGGGCGGACTACCTGAAACAGAGTTGGACTGAGGCCGCCCCCGACGCATGCTTCCCTGACGTAAGATACTTTCTCTTCCTTCCTCCTTAAATTCTTTCTCCTTCCCTCACTCCTTCCCTCTATCCATGCCTCTGATCCCCAATGTCCTCATCCTTCTCTTCATCCCTCTCCTCACCCCTCTCTTCCTCCCTCTTGTCATCGCTGTGCCCACCCCCCTTAAAGTTACATTCTGTCATCTTTTGGGAGACCCGACCAAATTCACATGTCAGTCATAGATCTGTCGTTATCATTGAAAGCCAGTCTAAGAAGCAGTGGGTCTGTTCTATGTGCACTTGTGTTAAATACACCAGCTTCAAACAGCTAAAAATACAATATTTTTGGTGATGGAAAATATATTTCACAGCAGTTAACATGGTACAATGATTCTCTACACTATGACTGCTTGTTTTTGTCACAAAATGAAATTAGGTGAACTATTAGAATTTTAGCAACCAGGAAATGGTGGAGCGATATCTGTGTATTGCACCTTTAAATTAACGATTATTCATAAACAACAGACATTCCCTCTCAATCAAACGAGACCAAGGAGAATGTGTGTGGCTTAAGTCTTTTGTGCAGAAGGATCCATTGTTATGTCTACTGTTTATCCCATTGTGTGTGTGTGTGTGTGTGTGTGTGTGTGTGTGTGTGTGTTTATCCCATTTTGTGTGTGTGTGTGTGTAGGCGTGGCAGAGCCGAGGCTTCGCTAAAGACATGTGGCTGGAGGCCGTTAACCCTGTCAGGCCCAGCGAGGTGTGTGTGGCTCAGATCACACAGGTCAGGGGTCGCCTGCTGTGGCTCAGACTGGAAGGTGAGTCCTGTGTGTGTGTGTGTGTGTGTGTGTGTGTGTGGACAGCTGTCTTACCCCATGCTCTTTTGTCCCTCTCCAGGCCTGCCTAAGTCTGTCCCTGAATGTATTGTGGATGTGGAGTCCATGGACATCTTTCCTGTAGGATGGTGTGAGACCAATGCTTACCTCTTGACTCCACCACTGAAGCCTGTCTGTAAGTATCCCCGTATCTTTCTCTCTCTCTCACACACACACACACACACACACACACACACACACACACACACACACACACACACACACACACACACACACACACACACACACACACAGTGAAAACCCTATTATTTTGTGTTGATTGCAGGCCAGCAGCAGAAGAAGATAGCCGTCGTCCAGCCAGAGAAGCAGTAAGTTCGCTGATGCTCCAAAACTACAGAGACCCACTCCAATTTAAAATCCTCACTGTTCCATTCCCTTTTTTAAAAGCCCCATCCAGCACTTTAACAGTTCCATCACACAGATTGCTATTCCACTCAAAAAAAAACAAATCAATGCATTGCCAAGCCATGTCAGCAGCCACAGAAATGTATGGCCTATACTTTACATTACAACCTCCTCGATGGAGAACACACTTAAGTGCATACCCTTAAAAGCCTTGAGGCCCCTCTCTCTTAAACCACTCCCCCCCTGGAACAGTAGCTAGCTGTTCACTTGGAAATTGCCATTTTATTTTCAGAGGACAGATTTATTATTGACAAATGACATGTTTCAGTCGCGGCTGGGAAACGCAGGTCTGAAGGATCAGGGTAGTGGTCGTTCAGAGACGACATATGAGGCTTTCAGTAACACTTTGTCAACCTCTCTCGTCTAACCTCTTTTACCATATCTCTCACCCAAGGGACTCATTCATCAATAGCCCTCATTGTTTTCCGTTGTTGTTCAGTTGTGTTAGGGGAAGGACATATATCACACTCAGCTAAATCTGACAGGGTCTTAAATAGCTGTGTCTTTGATTGGACGACTTTGCTGTTCACTCGATTGATTGATTGGCTCATGGGTTGATTGATATTCCGTCTGTAGGTTGGCTCCGCCGCAACCCGTGGAGACAATCCCTCTCGACCTCTGCGAGCCCGTTGCCATGGACACAGGTAAACAAGATTCATAATTAAAATATGAGATTATTTATTTACAGCTATTAATGAAAATGAGAGTTAATGATGATCATGATTAGCATGGAAAAGCCCTGTAGAGAGAGAGAGAGTGTGTGTGTGTGTGTGTGTGTGTGTGTGTGTGTGTGTGTGTGTGTGTGTGTGTGTGTGTGTGTGTGTGTGTGCCACACCTGTTTCAAAGCAGATTCATATTTATGAACAAACAGCATTCGTCTGTCTAACAGTTGCTCTTCACAATCACGGTTGGTACCTCACAGCTTGTCTCAGAAAAGTGTTGAGTTCGAACAAGCTTCTACATATTAATCAATATTACACTTCTGTTAGCACTCCTCTCAACATTTTACACAGCCAATGTTCTGTTTATTTAGTGTGTGTGTGGGGGGGGGGGTAGGTACATCAGTATTGTGTCCATAAGAGACTCATGCCCTTCTAAGTTCTGTAAAAAAAAGTCACTTGCTCATGCATATTTATAATTGGTCTAATTACTATTCAACCGGAGCTGTGCAATTCCAGTTGTATGAGTAAGAAAGTGTAAACTGAGGCGTGGCATCACACTACATTATGTACAGCACACCTCGAATACAAGCC
Source organism: Oncorhynchus clarkii lewisi (assembly GCF_045791955.1). Classification (NCBI taxonomy): domain Eukaryota; kingdom Metazoa; phylum Chordata; class Actinopteri; order Salmoniformes; family Salmonidae; genus Oncorhynchus; species Oncorhynchus clarkii. The sequence goes on along the minus strand of NC_092179.1, from coordinate 15,466,822 downwards.
TCATTAACAAGCCAGTGGAGTTTTAGAACAAGTCATACATAATGTAAGTGTTGGGCTGCTTTTACGCAGGCAGCCCAATTCTGATGTTTTTTCCACTCATTTGTCTGATCTTTTTCAGGGCTGATCTGATCGGTCAAAAGGCAAATTAATAAGAAAAAATATCACAATTGGGCTGTCTGTCTAAACTAATTGGACTTCTATATAGTCTATCAAGAGTTTGAACTTGATAGGCTGCCTGACATTCTTATACCTGTCTGTCATTGGATGATTGTCTGATGTCCCATGATGCTTCTCTCTCCTCCCCAGGCTCAGCCAATGGGAGATACTGTTGTTCCAGGATCTACGTGAACCACCGCTGTTTCTCTGGCCCTTACCTGAACAAGGGGCGCATCGCTGAGCTGCCACAGGCTGTAGGGCCGGGGAAATGCACTCTGGTCCTCAAAGAGGTAGGTAGAGGAATATCAACATACTGGTTGCATCCAAATCTATTCCCACTACTGTTGACCAGAGTCCTATGGGATCAGAAAACTAACAACAGACTCTGGAGGAGGTAGAGCGGCATATGCCTAATTAAAGGACCGGAGGGGGAGGGGGGGGTGGGGGAATGAGAGAGAGAAGGAAATGTCTTGTTAACCACCTGCAGTCTCTCAGCTTCAGTTTAATTTGAACTGTCAGTAATTTCTGTTTACACACACACACACACACACACACACACACACACACACACACACACACACACACACACACACACACACACACACACACACACACACACACACACACACACAGTAACTCAGCAAAAACAGCCTTTAATTTCCCTAGATAATCCCTAGTGTGAATGTGTGTTGACTTGAGTGTGTTTGTGTTCTACTGGTTTTAGTAGTTCTCTAGTTTTTGTGTCACGTTCACTTCACAACTAGGGAGAAAAAAATGACCATGTCTTGAAGAAAGTGTGTTCTCCTGTGTGTCCCCGTGCAGGTGCTCAGCATGCTAATCAATGCGGCCTACAAGCCTGGGCGTGTCCTGAGGGAACTACAGGATGTGGAAGAGCAGCACTGGGACTGCCACGAGGAGACCCTCAAAGCCAAGTGAGTCCCACCTGGAGGAGCTCGACCAGGATTGGAGCGACCATTAGGCTCCTGGTGAACATCCTGAGTGTAAGGTCCGGTATGAGCAATTCCGTTGGCCTGAGCTGACACGGTTTCTCTCCGCTCCTTAGATACAAAGGGAAGACGTATCGATCGTCCATCCGGATCGTGCGTCTGGCAGAGCAGATCCCAGACTTCTGTCGTAAAGTGTGTGTGAAGCTGCAGTGCTGTCCCAACCTCTTCAGCCCCGTCCAAGTCATAGGCCAGTGTCCTGAGAGCTGCTCCATGCAGACCAAGACCAAATATAGTGAGCGTATGTGTGTGTGGTTACTCTACTTGTGTGTTCATGTGTGGGTTTCTGTTGATGGGAACTAAGATCAACTTCATATATGTTTGTAGGTTGGTGTGTGCGTGCGCGAACAAATACAGTAATTTTCTACAAGTGTGAGTTTGTGTGTCTGTCACAAAAAAAAACACACACACACACACACACACACACACACACACACACGAAAATACACACAGCCATTTGTTTGATTAAACCTCCTTTTACATGAATAGCTAACCTGCATCAGAATTGAGCCCATATGAACTGTGTTGAGTGTTGTCCCCAGCGTATTATTACGGTAAGAAGAAGAAGCTGTCTAAGCCGTTTGGAGGAAAGGAGAGTCTGGAGGCCAAACCCACACGACGCAGGAAGAAGAGGAAGGCCATCTTTGTCCAGAAGAAACGGCGCTCGTCTGCAGTGGACTATACTCCTGCAGGGTCACCACAGGTCTGACAGAGCTCTCCATCTATGTCGGTCTGTCTGTCGCTCTCTCCATGTCTCTTTCTCTTGTGTGTAAGAGTGAAGGCTGTGTTCCCCTCCCCCTCTCTTTTTCGTTTTCTTTCTTTCTCGCTCTCTCTGTGGGTGTCTCTTTCTCTCTTCGTGTCTCTTTCTCTCTGTCTCTCTTTCTCTCTGTCTCTCTTTCTGTCTGTGTGTCTCTCTCGCTTTCTCTGTCTCTCTTTCTCTCTGTCTCTCTTTCTCTCTGTCTCTCTGTATCTCTGTCTCTTTCTGTCTGTGTGTCTCTCTCGCTTTCTCTCTGTCTCTCTTTCTCTCTGTCTCTCTTTCTCTCTGTCTCTCTGTATCTCTGTCTCTTTCTGTCTGTGTGTCTCTCTCGCTTTCTCTCTGTCTCTCTTTCTGTCTGTGTGTCTCTCTCGCTTTCTCGCTGTCTCTTTTTCTCTTTCTCTGTCTCTCTCTCTCTCTGTGTCTCCGTGTGTCTCTCTTTCTCTCTCTCTTTCTCTGTGTCTCTCTTTCTCTGTGTCTCTCTCTTTGTGTCTCTCTCTTTCTCTGTGTCTCTCTTTCTCTGTCTCTCTCTCTCTCTCTCTCTCTCTCTCCGTGTGTCTCTTCTCTCGTCTCTTTCTCTCTCTCTTCGTGTGTCTTTCTCTATTATATAATGGACTTGATTGTCACTGCACTAAGATGGACCCTATAACTCCCTACAGGACAGTGATGAAGACGAGGATGAAGATGATCTTATGTTGCAGTCGGGCAGTGAAGAAGGCACCAGCTCTGAGCCACGCGAGGACCACATAGACACATCCTCTGTGGAGGTGGCTAACAGCCGGCCGCGGCGTGCCGTGACGCTACGCAGGGCCACCCATACCGGCATAGCTTCGGGCAGCCGCGAGGGTCCTGAAAGCAGGAGCCGGAGCACTCGGTCCCTGTCATATAACCAGGGGAACAAGTACCACCCACCCAAGAGACAGGAGATGCAGGTGAGAGCAAATGCTACACGCAGAGACACACCCACATTAATGCAGATGTTATTAAGTATTTGACAGGTTCTTTGGCTCCCTGGTGGCCGGGTGGCCCAGATATGGTCAGTGAATGGCGTCCGGCTGTCACATCCAGTCAATAAAGGTCCTGTATGGAGATGAATCTTTGTGGCCATGTGTCCTGTGGCCCTCCAGGTGGAGTGTAGTGAGGCGGAGTGCCGGCTGGTGTTGGAGAGGAACCCTCTGGAGTGGTCCGTAGAAGATGTGGTCACCTTCATCACCTCCACCGACTGTGCTGCTCTCGCCAACATCTTCCAGGAGCAGGTACACACACACACTCTGAAATACATGCAGACACACACGTCCCCAATTCAACACACTTTCTCGTTTGATGTACAGACTCTCTCTTCACATTATCATTGACATCGTCATCCTTTCCTCTGTCTCTCTGTCCTGATTCTCTGTCTCTGTCTCTCTGTCCTGATTCTCTGTCTCTCTGTCCTGATTCTCTGTCTCTGTCTCTCTGTCCATATTCTCTGTATCTCTGTCCTTATTGTCTCTGCAGGACATAGATGGCCAGGCGTTGTTGTTGCTGACCCTGCCCACAGTCCAGGAGTGTATGGAGCTGAAGCTGGGTCCAGCCATCAAGCTGTGTCACCAGATAGAGAGGGTCAAGGTGGCCTTCTATGCCCAGTACGCCAACTGATCCTGGGCATCTCACCTGGCACCTTTTACCCTGTAGAGCACAGGCTGTCTGGAGACACCCCGCCCAGTACACCTTCATCTGAGGAAGAGGAGGAGAGATGATTTCGCTTAATGCCAAGTCTGGGATTACCTGGTCTGGAAGGCTGGGAGGAAAGTGGGAAAACTGGTAATGCTGTCGCTTAGGAATTCCTCAATTCTGGACATGGATTACCCAGCCACTTTTCCGGGGATTACTGATGTCACATAGAGAAGGAAGTGACTTCAGAGGAAGTAGAAGAGGAGCTACCCACGTACGGAGCTCAGGACGTCATCTGCGACAACAGGCAGAGATGGATTGTAAGGTTCAGATTTCCATAGTATTGTGTGGAAGGATCAGTCAACTGTGAATGGTTGAGTACGATACATATGAGTCAATCCGTATGGAATACAGATCTGTGAAGAAACTGATCGAAATTGAGGATTATTTTCTTGGGAAATCTTTTTTTTTTTTTTACATGCTGTTTGAGACTAATGGCCCTGGCAGCGTTTAACTTATGAACAAATGTTATTAATTATTTGTTCAATGTTTTCCCTCTTTGTTATATTTAAGTAAATTAGCTTAATATATTTCATTAACGAAAATCGGTTAGTAACCTACAATATATTTGCAATATTTATTGTATTCCTTATTGAATAGATATCTAATTTGGATGTAAGAAAAATATATTTAGAGAGAGTTGATAGGCTATTGAAATGTCCAAGTCTTTGGGTTCAAATATGTATTTAAGGAAGTTCATGAGTTATTCCAGTCAATAGTAATTTAGTCCTGTTATTAAATCATCTGTTTTTTCTTGTGTGCATAGGGAAATATTAGGTCCGTTGCATTTTCTCATTAAGTTTGCAAAAAATCCTGGTTACACTTTATTTGGATAGTCCATCTGTAGATGCTCTACGGGCTATCAGTAACATTTCAACTAACTACTAACCCTTATTCTAAACCTTACCCTAACCGTGACCTAACCCTTATTCTAAACCTTACCCTTACCCTAACCGTAACCTAACCCTTATTCTAAACCTTACCCTAACCGTAACCTAACCCTTATTCTAAACCGTACCCTAACCGTAACCTAACCCTTATTCTAAACCTTACCCTAACCGTAACCTAACCCTTATTCTAAACCTTACCCTAACCGTAACCTAACCCTTATTCTAAACCGTACCCTAACCGTAACCTAACCCTTATTCTAAACCTTACCCTAACCGTAACCCTAACCCTTATTCTAAACCTTATTCTAAACCGTACCCTAACCGTAACCTAACCCTTATTCTAAACCTTACCCTAACCGTGACCTAACCCTTATTCTAAACCTTACCCTTACCCTAACCGTAACCTAACCCTTATTCTAAACCTTACCCTAACCGTAACCTAACCCTTATTCTAAACCGTACCCTAACCGTAACCTAACCCTTATTCTAAACCTTACCCTAACCGTAACCTAACCCTTATTCTAAACCTTACCCTAACCGTAACCTAACCCTTATTCTAAACCGTACCCTAACCGTGACCTAACCCTTATTCTAAACCGTACCCTAACCTTGACCTAACCCTTATTCTAAACCATACCCTAACCGTAACCTAACCCTTATTCTAAACCATACCCTAACCGTAACCTAACCCTTATTCTAAACCGTACCCTAACCGTAACCTATCCCTTATTTTAAACCATACCCTAACCCTAAACCTTATTCTAACCCTAACCCTAACTCTTATTCTAAACGTTATCCTAACCCTAACCTAACCCTTATTCTAAACCTTACCCTAACCGTAACCTAACCCTTATTCTAAACCTTACCCTAACCGTAACCTAACCCTTATTCTAAACCTTACCCTAACCGTAACCTAACCCTTATTCTAAACCTTACCCTAACCGTAACCTAACCTTATTCTAAACCTTACCCTTACCCTAACCGTAACCTAACCCTTATTCTAAACCATACCCTAACTGTAACCTAACCCTTATTCTAAACCTTATCCTAAACGTAACCTAACCCTTATTCTAAACCGTACCCTAACCGTAACCTAACCCTTATTCTAAAATGTACCCTAACCGTAACCTAACCCTTAATCTAAACCGTACCCTAACCGTAACCCTAACCCTTATTCTAAACCTTATTCTAAACCTTACCCTAACCGTAACCTAACCCTTATTCTAAACCGTACCCTAACCGTAACCTAACCCTTATTCTAAACCTTACCCTTACCCTAACCGTAACCTAACCCTTATTCTAAACCTTACCCTAACCGTAACCTAACCCTTATTCTAAACCGTACCCTAACCTTGACCTAACCCTTATTCTAAACCATACCCTAACCGTGACCTAACCCTTATTCTAAACCATACCCTAACCGTAACCTAACCCTTATTCTAAAATGTACCGTAACCTAACCCTTATTCTAAACCATACCCTAACCGTAACCTAACCCTTATTCTAAACCATACCCTAACCGTAACCTAACCCTTATTCTAAACCGTACCCTAACCGTAACCTAACCCTTATTTTAAACCATACCCTAACCCTAAACCTTATTCTAACCCTAACCCTAACTCTTATTCTAAACGTTATCCTAACCCTAACCTAACCCTTATTCTAAACCTTACCCTAACCGTAACCTAACCCTTATTCTAAACCTTACCCTAACCGTAACCTAACCCTTATTCTAAACCTTACCCTAACCGTAACCTAACCCTTATTCTAAACCTTACCCTAACCGTAACCTAACCTTATTCTAAACCTTACCCTTACCCTAACCGTAACCTAACCCTTATTCTAAACCATACCCTAACCGTAACCTAACCCTTATTCTAAACCTTACCCTAACCGTAACCTAACCCTTATTCTAAACCGTACCCTAACCGTAACCTAACCCTTATTCTAAAATGTACCCTAACCGTAACCTAACCCTTAATCTAAACCGTACCCTAACCGTAACCCTAACCCTTATTCTAAACCTTATTCTAAACCTTACCCTAACCGTAACCTAACCCTTATTCTAAACCGTACCCTAACCGTAACCTAACCCTTATTCTAAACCTTACCCTAACCGTAACCTAACCCTTATTCTAAACCGTACCCTAACCGTAACCTAACCCTTATTCTAAACCTTACCCTAACCTTGACCTAACCCTTATTCCAAACCATACCCTAACCGTAACCTAACCCTTATTCTAAACCTTACCCTAACCGTAACCTAACCCTTATTCTAAACCGTACCCTAACCGTAACCTAACCCTTATTCTAAACCTTACCCTAACCGTAACCTAACCCTTATTCTAAACCGTACCCTAACCGTAACCTAACCCTTATTCTAAACCTTACCCTTACCCTAACCGTAACCTAACCCTTATTCTAAACCTTACCCTAACCGTAACCTAACCCTTATTCTAAACCGTACCCTAACCTTGACCTAACCCTTATTCTAAACCATACCCTAACCGTGACCTAACCCTTATTCTAAACCATACCCTAACCGTAACCTAACCCTTATTCTAAAATGTACCGTAACCTAACCCTTATTCTAAACCATACCCTAACCGTAACCTAACCCTTATTCTAAACCATACCCTAACCGTAACCTAACCCTTATTCTAAACCGTACCCTAACCGTAACCTAACCCTTATTTTAAACCATACCCTAACCCTAAACCTTATTCTAACCCTAACCCTAACTCTTATTCTAAACGTTATCCTAACCCTAACCTAACCCTTATTCTAAACCTTACCCTAACCGTAACCTAACCCTTATTCTAAACCTTACCCTAACCGTAACCTAACCCTTATTCTAAACCTTACCCTAACCGTAACCTAACCCTTATTCTAAACCTTACCCTAACCGTAACCTAACCTTATTCTAAACCTTACCCTTACCCTAACCGTAACCTAACCCTTATTCTAAACCATACCCTAACCGTAACCTAACCCTTATTCTAAACCTTACCCTAACCGTAACCTAACCCTTATTCTAAACCGTACCCTAACCGTAACCTAACCCTTATTCTAAAATGTACCCTAACCGTAACCTAACCCTTAATCTAAACCGTACCCTAACCGTAACCCTAACCCTTATTCTAAACCTTATTCTAAACCTTACCCTAACCGTAACCTAACCCTTATCCTAAACCGTACCCTAACCGTAACCTAACCCTTATTCTAAACCTTACCCTAACCGTAACCTAACCCTTATTCTAAACCGTACCCTAACCGTAACCTAACCCTTATTCTAAACCTTACCCTAACCTTGACCTAACCCTTATTCTAAACCATACCCTAACCGTAACCTAACCCTTATTCTAAACCTTACCCTAACCGTAACCTAACCCTTATTCTAAACCGTACCCTAACCGTAACCTAACCCTTATTCTAAACCTTACCCTAACCGTAACCCTAACCCTTATTCTAAACCTTATTCTAAACCTTACCCTAACCGTAACCTAACCCTTATTCTAAACCGTACCCTAACCGTAACCTAACCCTTATTCTAAACCTTACCCTAACCGTAACCCTAACCCTTATTCTAAACCTTATTCTAAACCTTACCCTAACCGTAACCTAACCCTTATTCTAAACCGTACCCTAACCGTAACTTAACCCTTATTCTAAACCGTACCCTAACCGTGACCTAACCCTTATTCTAAACCTTACCCTAACCGTAACCTAACCCTTATTCTGAACCGTACCCTAACCGTAACCTAACCCTTATTCTAAACCGTACCCTAACCGTAACCTAACCCTTATTCTAAACCGTACCCTAACCGTAACCTTAGCAAGCAGTTGCTTATCAACAGATGGTCAGTTGCTTATCAACAGACGGTCAGTTGCTTATCAACAGACGGTCTGTTGCTTATCAACAGACGGTCAGTTGCTTATCAACAGACGGTCAGTCGCTAGTATCTACAATGTGACCAAAGTCCTGAATTAGCTTTTTACCCATTTCACTTTTTAAGAAGTTGTTTTCACAATCATGTAAACAGTCAAATACGTTGTATCCATCTATGCAAAACCCGGTGTGTTGATAAGAAAATACATTTCTACTGATTTTGTAATGACGTTTTGTTTTCTAGTTTTTATAGAGATGAAGAATTCATCAAAGTGTTTTTTAAAACCACGTATAAACTCACAGGCGGGTAGGCCTGAATGAACTACGTAGGTAGTCATAACCATTCCATTACTGATCTGGATGTCATTGTGTTTCTTCATGCAGGCAGTGACTAATAGCCTGTTGTATTTCCAAGACTGTAACATGTTCTTAATGTAATATACATTTCATTGAATACAGACAGTACATATTCAGATGAGAGTATTTCACAGCAGCAAGACGAGTCGTGCTTCACCAATTCTCTGTTACTGCACAGTTGAATTAATTTAATAGCACATACACCAACTCTGACACTTTCGATTGAGCCAGTCTGAAAAGTGTTTTAATCAACTGCTACCTAAAATGGTTGCTTGGCAACACAATTTCTACCGTCTGTTTTGCATGATTTTTTCCCCTTTTCCCAGCTGTATCTGAAAACAAACTGGATACATTTTGATTGCAGAGGAGTAAACAACCATTTAACTGGTTACATTTTTTTTTAAAGCTGTTTAATTAAAAAAAATGTATCTCATGTACAAGACAATCTTCTGAAGTAAGTCGATGATTTTAATGTATTCAAACATTGAATGTAATAGTAGATATTTTGTTGACACAATAGTCCAATATTAAGAGTAAGAGCTGGCAACCGCAGACGACTACAATATTTTGTCATATCGTTTCTTGTATTTCCTTAATTTTGGGGGGCAAGTGTTGAGAGGCCTGTCACTTAAGATGGAGGGTTGGGATTGGATATGATCCCAGGTTAGTGGATCCTGGTAAGACCTACATAACTCCATTCGTATAGAGCAGTAGTACTGTGTGTCAGGACTCTGCTATGATAGACTGTACAGGCCTGGGAAACGAGCACGTAGAGGAAGAAGAGTTAACCATGTGTGTTTGTGGTTAACCACCTCTCTGTGCTCTCGCACTACAGCACTCCCATTGCAGCAGGCCTATATCTGGGTCACGACAGCACTGGTCTGGTCATTCAGAGAGATAAGGACAGAGAGACAACAATCAAGTTAGAAAATGATTTCTTTTTTTTTAAAATTATTATTATTTAATTTTTTTTACCCCTTTTTCGTGGTATCCAATTGTTGTAGTAGCTACTATCTTGTCTCATCGCTACAACTCCCGTACACTCGCACGGGAGAGACGAAGGTTGAAAGTCATACGTCCTCCGATACACAACCCAGCCAGCCGTACTGCTTCTTAACACAGCGCGCATCCAACCCAGCCGCACCAATGTGTCGGGGAAGGCTACACCTGGCAACCTTGGCTACACCTGGCAACCTTGGCGCACTGCGCCCGGGCCGCCATGACACAAGGACATCCCTACCGACCAAGCCCTCCCTAACCCGGACGACGCTAGGCCAATTGTGCGTAGCCCCACGGACCTCCCGGTCGCGGCCGGTTACGACAGAGCCTGGGCGCGAACCCAGGGACTCTGATGGCACAGCTGGCGCTGCAGTACAGCGCCCTTAACCACTGCGCCACCCGGGAGGCCCAGGCTATACCGTTTTCAGTAATTGTCTTGGTTAATATTCACACACACCACATTGACACTCGCACACAAAATCCAAACACATTCACATAAACGACCACACACGCGCGTGTGCAGACCGACACAATACAAATACACACAGTTGAAGTCGGAAGTTTACATACAATTTGGTTGGAGTCATTAAAATTTGTTTTCAACCACTCCACAAATGTCTTGTTAACAAACTATAGTTTTGGCAAGTCAGTTAGGACATCTACTTTGTGCATGACGCAATTAATTCTTCCAACAATTGTTTACAGACAGATTATTTCACTTATAATTCACAGTATCACAATTCCAGTGGGTCAGAAGTTTACATAGACTAAGTTGACTGTGCCTTTAAACAGCTTGGAACATTCCAGAAAGTTATGTCATTGCTTTAGATGCTTCTGATAGGCGAATTGACATCATTTAAGTCAATTGCAGGTGTACCTGTTGATGTATTTCAAGACCTACCTTCAAACTCCGTGCCTCTTTGCTTGACTTCATGGGAAAATCAAAAGAAATCAGCCAAGACCTCAGAAAAAATTGTAGACCTCCACAAGTCTGGTTCATCCTTGGGAGCAATTTCCAAACGCCTGAAGGTACCACGTTCATCTGTACAAACAATAGTATGCAAGTATAAACACCAAGGGACCACACAGCCGTCATACCGCTCTGGAAGGAGACACATTCTGTTCTAAGGTGTATGTAAACTTCCGACTTCAACTGTACATACATACACATTACACACTCGCGCACACACACAGTTTTACACATAATTTGCTGCTGCTACTCTGTTCTTTATTTGACTCTTATCATCTATCCTGATGCCTAGTCACTTTACCCTGCCTTTATGTATATGCACTATATAAACCAAAGTATCTGGATACCCCTTTAAATTAGTGGATTCAGATATTTCAGTCACACCCGTTGTTAACAGGTGTATAAGATCGAGAACAGTTACGCAATCTCCATAGACAAACATTGGAAGTTACTGAAGAGCTCATTGACATTCAACCTGGCACTGTCATAGATGCCATCTTTCCAACAAGTCAGTTCGTAGAATTTCTGCCCTGCTAAAGATGCCCCTGTCAACTGTAAGTGCTGTTATTGTGAAGTGGAAACGTCTAGGATCTAGACTCAGCCACAAAGTGGTAGGCCAGACAAGCACACAGAACTGGACCACCGAGTGCTGAAGCGCGTAGCGCTTACAAATCGTCTGTCCTTGGTTGCAACACTCACCGAGTTCCAATCTGCCTCTGGAAGCAACGTCAGCACAAGCAATGTTAGTCGAGAGCTTTATGAAATGGGTTTCCATGGCCAAGCAGCCTCACACAAGCTTAAGATCACCATGCGCAATGCCAAGCTTCAGCTGGAATGGTGTAAAGCTCGCCACCATTGGACTCTGGTGCAGTGGAAACGCGTTCTCTGGAGGGATGAATCACGCTTTACCGTCTGGCAATCCAACGGACGAATCTGGGTTTGGCGGATGCCAAGAGAACACTACCTGCCCCAATGCATATTTCCAACTGTAAAGTTTGGTGGAGGAGGAATAACGATCTGGGGCTGTTTTTTATGGTTCGGCTAGGGCCCTTAGTTCCAGTGAAGGGAAATCTTAACGCTACAGCATACAATAACATTCTAGATGATCCTGTGATCCCAACTTTGTGGCAACAGTTTGGGGAAGGCCCTTTCCTGTTTTAGCATGACAATGCCCCCATGCACAAAGCGTGGTCCATGCAGAAATGGTTTGTCGAGATTGGTGTGGAAGAACTTGACTGGCCTGCACAGTGCCCTGACCTCAACTCCATCTAACGCCTTTGGAATGAATTGAAACGCCGACTGCGAGCCAGGCGTAATCGCCCAACATCGGTGCCCGACCTCTCTAATGCTCTTGTGGCTGAATAGAAGCAAGTGCTCGAAGCAATGTACCAACATCTAAACTCTGCATCGTTGGGAAGGGCTTGTAAGTAAGCATTTCACAGTAAAGTCTACACCGGTTGTATTCGGCGCATGATAATAAACAAATACAATTGAATTTGTTTTATTGAAAAACATATTATTTAGTAAAAATACACACTCTCAATAAAGGAGCTGAAGTAAAGGACTTTTCCAAAGGGAATATACTTTGTACATTACAGTAGTTGATCAAAAACAGCATAATTCAAATGAACCTTGTCTTCCGTTAATTGTCTGCCACGAAACCATTTGATAAACAAGTAGTTCAAGCAGACAGATATGAAGTGGCGCTGTGGGTGCATCATCATTCAGAAATGATTCACTATTGATTAAGGTTTATCTGTGTGGAACGACTGTGTATCTATAGCATCACACCTCTGTGTAACCAGCCAAACAATTTCCTCTCTATTCTTCATTATTCATAAGTCATCTGTACTGCCCGTGGGACCATATCACCATCTGCTCCTCTCCCATTTCCATATGCCTTTCCAAAGGATGCATCTGAAATGGGAAAAACAGACAGAGAAAAGAGAGAGATGGAGAGATACAATATGAATCTTTTTCTGGACCCCCTCATCTCTCTCTCAAAGATAATGAATTCACTGATGTTATCTTTGGGGGAAATGGATAAAATTATACAAATGGAAATAAATTGCTCCTTTGAAAAATAATTAGCAGTGAAACACAACAGGAGTGTGTTAGAGAGGGAGGGAGGTGTGTGTGTGTGTGTGTGTGTGTGTGTGTGTGTGTGTGTGTGTGTGTGTGTGTGTGTGTGTGTGTGTGTGTGTGTGTGTGTGTGTGTGTGTGTGTGTGTGTGTGTGTGTGTGTGTGTGTGTGTGTGTGTAGGTGGGGTGGGAGGGGGTAGAAAATAGCAAAAAGCCATCAGTTGGATTTGAATTTCACTGCTTGTCTTTAGGCTTTCATACCAAATAGAATGCATTAAATGCATTAAAATGGTAGAAAATAATTTTTAAAATAATAATATTCTCAAATGATATGCACTGTCTGCATGTACTGTTTCTTCAAGATGTTGTATCCAATCAGGCTGTCGGTAAGCCTTTGATTTCCTTTATCATGTATTAATGCGCCACTGACTGCCAACCAGCCAAGCAAAGCAAGCAGAGAAAAAAAGAGACGAGTCGTGAGCCTCTTGAGGCAAAAAATACATCACTCCATTATGAGAAATATCAAACACATCTTTCCTCAGCTCTAACAATAAGACTGAAGGTGAGCTCGAACCAAATCATACACAGAGAGAGGTCAAGGAGGCTTCAAACTCAATACAATGGAACCCAGTGGAGAAGGACAGTGGAGGGCAAACTCTTCATACAGGCAGAACCAGGAAGAGTAAGCAGATCTTATATCTGCACGACATAGGACAGCTAGCTAAAGCTACAAGTAATGAACACAACTAAACTACAGCTCCACTTGGAGGTCAACTTCAGCTATTGGGTACTCTCTTTAACTACCTGTCACAGAGATCCAATTCAAGACTATGGGTGCCACCGAAATGGCACCCTATTCCCCACTTTTTACCGGAGCCATGGGTAGTGCATTATAAAGTAGTGCACTACATTGGGGAAAAGGGTGCCATTTCAGATCTATGAGTTGGATTTATTCCCTGTTGTTCTGGTAAAGGGATGTTATTGTGTGGTCTGTTAAAACCTCCCTAAGAGGACTATCTGTTAGTAGTTGGCCTAATGTGAGATGGAGGGGGTCTGTTGAAGGTTTTTTGTCCGTCTCTCTAAGGTCATAGTGTTCATGGTGATCACTAAGGCTTCACGCTGCGTCAGTGAAATGTAAAGCCTGCAAGGCTGAGAGCTGACAGGACATTACAGAGTGTCTACTCTTCTTTTCTCCTCTCTTCCTCTACTCTATCTCATCCCCCTCTCCCATGCTCCATTTTGAACCCATTTCCCTCTCATGCTGATCAGTATTGTATCCTATTGGAGTGATCAGCCCAGATGGTTAACGCAAGACATGTTCTAATTATCATGCTCCATTTCTGTGTGTGTCGGTGCGTACGTACAGGACATACAGTACCAGTCAAAGGTTTGGACACACCTACTCATTCCAGAGTTCTTCTTTATTTGGACTATTTTCTACACTGTAGAATAATAGTGAAGACATCAAAACTATGAAATAACATATGGAATCATGTAGCAACCAGTGTTAAACAAATCAAAATCTATTTTATATTTGAGATTCTTCAAAGTAGCCACCATTTGCCTTGATGACAGCTTTGCACAATCTTGGCATTCTATAAACTAGCTTCATGAGGTAGTCACCTGGAATGCATTTCAATTAACAGGTGTGCCTTGTTAAAAGTTAATTTCCTTCTTAACCTAGGACCCGGTTCCGCGAGTGGAACCCCTTGCCAACAGCCAATGAAATTGCAGGGCGCCAAATACAAATCAACAGAAATCTCATAAATCTAATTTCTCAAACATACAAGTATTAGGCACCATTTTAAAGATTACATTCTCGTTAATCTAGCCACAGTGTCTGATTTCAAAAATGCTTTATGGTGAAAGCTCCACAAACGATTATGTTAGGTCACCACCAACTCACAGAAAAACCCAGCCATTTTCCAGCCAAAGAGAGGAGTCACAAAAAACACAAATAGAGATAAAATGAATCACTAACCTTTGATGATCTTCATCAGATGACACTCATAGGACTTCATGTTACACAATACATGTATGTTATGTTCGATAAAGTGCATATTTTTATAAAAAAAATCTCATTTGACATTGGCGCGTTACGTTCAGTAGTTCTAAAACATGCGGTGATTGTGCAGAGAGCCACATGAATTCACAGAAATACTCATTATAAATGTTGATGAAAATTCTAGTGTTATGCATGGGACTTTAGATACACTTCTCCTTAATGCAACCGCTGTGTCAGATTTCAAAAAAACTATACGGAAAAAGCATAATCTGAGAACGGCGCTCAGAGCCCAAACCAGCCAGAGAAATATCCGTCATGTTGGGTAGTCAACATTATTCATAAATAGCATTATAAATATTCACTTACCTTTGATGATCTTCATCAGGATGCACTCCCAGGAATCGCAGTTCCACAATAAATGCTTGTTTTGTTCGATAATGTCCATAATTTATGTTAATTTACTGTATGTCCAATAGCTTCTTTTGTTAGGGCGTTTGGTAAACAAATCCAAAAGCGCGATCTGGTCCAGTCGGACGAAACGTTCAAAAAGTTATATTACAGGTCGAAGAAACTTGTCAAACTAAGTATAGAATCAATCTTTAGGATGTTTTTATCATAAAAGTTCAATAATGTTCCAACCAGAGAAATCGATTGTCTGTAGAAAAGCCATGGAACGAGAGCTAACTCTCTCGTGACCGCGCGTCATAAGGCTGTGACACTGTGACAGACCACTGCCTCAAAGAGCTCTCATCCGGTCCCAATTCACAATAGAAGCCTCATTAAAGTTTCCAAAGACGGTTGACATCCAGTGGAAGCCTTAGGAAGTACATCTTGACCCATAGCCCACTGTGTATTCGATAGGGCTGAGTTCAAAAACTACAAACCTCAGATTTCCCACTTCCTGTTTGGATTTTTTCTCAGGTTTTTGCCTGCCATATGAGATCTGTTATACTCACAGACATCCTTCAAACAGTTTTAGAAACTTCAGAGGGTTTTCTATCTAATACTATACAATATAATGATATGAAAATATTAGCATCTGGGACTGAGTAGGAGGCAGTTCACTCTGGGCACGCTATTCATCCAAAAATGAAAATGCTGCCCCCTATCCCAAAGAAGTTAATGCGTTTGAGCCAATCAGTTGTGTTATGACAAGGTAAAAGACCAAATCCATATTATGGTAAGAACAGCTCGTAAAAGCAAAGAGAAATGGCAGTCCATCATTACTTTAAGACATGAAGGTCAGTCAATGCGGAAAATTCCAAGAACTTTGTTACTTCAAGTGCAGTTGCAAAAACCAGTTACTTCTGCTGCAGAGGTTAAGTTCATTAGAGTTACCTGCACCTCAGATTGCAGCCCAAATAAATGCTTCACAGATGTCAAGTAACAGACACATCTCAACATCAACTATTCAGAGGAGACTGTGTGAATCAGACCTTGGTTGAATTGCTGCAACAACAAAAAACAGTACTAAATGACACCAATAGTAAGAAGAGACTTGCTTGGGCCAAGAAACACGAGCAATTTTTTTTATTTTTTATTTCACCTTTTTTAACCAGGTAGTCAAGTTGAGAACAAGTTCTAATTTACAATTGCGACCTGGCCAAGATAAAGCAAAGCAGTTCGACACATACAACACAGAGTTACAGGTGGAGTAAAACAAACATACGGTCAATAATACAGTAGAAAAATAAGTCTATATACTATGTGAGCAAACGAGGCGAGATAAGGGAGGTAAAAGGCAATAAAAGGCCATGGTGGCGAAGTAAATACAATATAGCAAGTAAAACACTGGAATGGTAGATTTGCAGTGGAATAATGTGCAAAGTAGAAATATAAATAATGGGGTGCAAAGGAGCAAAATAAATAAATAAATACAGTAGGGGAAGAGGTAGTTGTTTGGGTTAAATTATAGATGGGCTATGTACAGGTGCATTCATCTGTAAGCTGCTCTGACAGCTGGTGCTTAAAGCTAGTGAAGGAGATAAGTGTTTCCAGTTTCAGATATTTTTGTAGTTTGTTCCAATCATTGGCAGCAGAGAACTGGAAGGAGAGGCGGCCAAAGGAAGAATTGGTTTTGGGGGTGACCAGAGAGATATACCTGCTTGAGTGCGTGCTACAGGTTGGTGCTGTTATGGTGACCAGCGAGCTGAGATACGGGGGGACTTTACCTAGCAGGGTCTTGCAGATGACCTGGAGCCAGTGGGTTTGGCGACGAGTATGAAGCGAGGGCCAGCCAACGAGAGCATACAGGTCACAGTGGTGGGTAGTATATGGGGCTTTGGTGACAAAACGGATGGCAACGGATGTCAAAACGGATGTCCATCCAATTTATTGAGTAGGGTATTGGAGGCTATTTTGTAAATGACATCGCCGAAGTCGAGGATCGGTAGGATAGACAGTTTTACGGGGGTATGTTTGGCAGCATGAGTGAAGGATGCTTTGTTGCGAAATAGGAAGCCAATTCTAGATTTAACTTTGGATTGGAGATGTTTGATGTGAGTCTGGAAGGAGAGTTTACAGTCTAACCAGACACCTAGGTATTTGTAGTTGGCCACATGTTCTAAGTCCAAACGGGTGGGCAGGTGCAGGCAGCGATCGGTTGAAGAGCATGCATTTGGTTTTACTTGTATGTAAGAGCAGTTGGAGGCCACGGAAGGAGAGTTGTATGGCATTGAAGCTCGTCTGGAGGGTTGTTAACACAGTGTCCAAAGAAGGGCCAGAAGTATACAGGACGTTGTCGTCTGCGTAGAGGTGGATCAGAGACTCACCAGCAGCAAGAGCAACATCATTGATGTATACAGAGAAGAGAGTCACCCCAAGAATTGAACCCTGTGGCACCCCCGTAGGGACTGCGAGAGGCCCGGACAACAGGCCCTCTGATTTGACACATTGAACTCTATCAGAGAAGTAGTTGGTGAACCAGGCGAGGCAATCATTTGAGAAATCAAGGCTATCGAGTCTACCGATGAGGATGTGGTGATTGACATAGTCGAAAGCCTTGGCCAGGTCAATGAATACGGCAGCACAGTATTGTTTCTTATCGATGGCGGTTAAGATATCGTTTAGGACCTTGAGCGTGGCTGAGGTGCACCCATGACCAGCTCTGAAACCAGATTGCATAGCGGAGAAGGTGCAGTGGGATTCGAAATGGTCGGTAATATGTATGTTGACTTGGCTTTCGAAGACCTTAGAAAGGCAGGGTAGGGTAGATATAGATCTGTGGCAGTTTGGGCCAAGAGTGTCCCCCCCTTTGAAGAGGGGGATGACCGCAGCTGCTTTCCAATCTTTGGGAATCTCAGACGACACCAAAGAGAGTTTGAACAGGCTAGTAATCGGGGTTGCAACAATTTCGGCAGACAATTTTAGAAAGAAAGGGTCCAGATCGTCTAGCCCAGCTGATTTGTAGGGGTCCAGATTTTGCAGCTCTTTCAGAACATCAGCTGACTGGATGGGAGAAGGAGAAATGTGGAAGGCTTGGGCGAGTTGCTGTGGGGGGTATAGTGCTGTTGACCGGGGTAGGGGTTGCCAGGTGAAAGCATGGCAAGCCATAGAAAAATGCTTATTGAATTTCTCAATTATAGTGGATTTATCGGTGGTGACCGAGTTTCCTATCCTCAGATTTCAGAGTTTTTGGTGGTCTTCCTAAGCCAGGATTCAGACACGGCTAGGACATCCGGGTTGGCAGAGTGTGCTAAAGCAGTGAATAAAACAAACTTAGGGAGGAGGCTTCTAATGTTAACATGCATAAAACCAAGGCTATTACGGGTTACATAAGTCATCAAAACAGAGCGCCTGGGGAATTGGAGTGGAGCTGGGCACTGCAGGGCCTGGATTCACCTCTACATCACCAGAGGAACAGAGGAGGAGTAGGATAAGGGTACGGCTAAAAGCTATGAGAATTGGTCGTCTAGGACGTCTGGAACAGAGAGTAAATGAGGTTTCTGGGGGCGATAAAATAGCTTCAAGGTATAATGTACAGACAAAGGTATGGTAGGATGTGAATACAGTGGAGGTAAACCTAGTCATTGAGTGATGATGAGAGAGATATTGTCTCTAGAAACATCATTGAAACCAGGTGATGTCATCGCATGTGTGGGTGGTGGAACTGAAAGGTTGGATAAGGTATAATGAGCAGGGCTAGAGGCTCTACAGTGAAATAAGCCAATCAACACTAACCAGAATAGACGGTGGAAATCTGTCCTTTGGTCTGATGACTTTGGTCTGATGGCCGTGTCTATGTGAGACGCAGAGTAGGTGAACGAACGATCTCCGCATGTGTGGTTCCCACCGTGAAGGACGAGGAGGAGGTGTGATGGTGGCACACTTAACCAGCATGGCTACCACAACATTCTGCAGCGATTTGCCATCCCTTCTGGTTTGTGCTTAGTGGGACTATCATTTGTTTTTCAACAGTACAATGACCCAAAACACACCTCCAGGCTGTGTAAGGGCTATTTTACCAAGGAGAGTGATGGAGTGCTGCATCAGATGACCTGGCCTCCACAAACACCCAACCTCAACCCAATTGAGATGGTTTGGGAAGAGTTGGACCGCAGAGTGAAGGAAAAGCAGCCAACAAGTGCTCAGCATATGTGAGAACTCCTTTAAGACTGTTGGATAAAGCATTCCTCATGAAGTTGGTTGAGAGAATGTCAAGAGTGTGCAAAGCTGTCATCAAGGCAAAGGGTGGCAAAATATATATTGATTACACTTTTTTGGTTACTTTGTGATTTCATATGGGTTATTTCATAGATTTGATGTCTTCACTATTATTCTACAATGTCAAAAATAGTAGAAATAAAGAAAACCCCTTTAATGAGTAGGTGTGTCAAAACTTTTGACTTTTACTGAAAGTAAGTGTGTAACTTTTCATTCCATGTGGAAAATGACAGTAATGAAAGTACTTTATTGGTATGTCTTTGCTCATAGGCAACATGGTTAGATGGTAGATGTTTCCCTGAAATCGAAGGTCGCGGTTTGTTTTCTCTGTAGTAGCTGAATCATTTCCTTGCTTGTCTATCTCTCTCTGTTCTCGCTGTGCATCTCTTTGTGGGTCTGTGGGTCGCAGCTTTCAGTTTAATTTTTGGGGGAACTCAGTCGAGGTCTCATCTTACTGTTCAGAGTTAGAATAGTAGAATACACAAGGTGCAATTTCAAAATTTGGTTGTGCATCAGCAGTTTTCCACTTTTTATATGCCACTCATTGACAGTAACTCAATTAGCCCCATGTCAGTTAAAACTCTTCAGATTGGATTCATTGGTGTAGTTAGTCTAGCCAGCTAACTAAACGTAGGAATCATGACCAAATTACTGACCGGGCACGCAGCTCATGTGCCAAGGGGCCTTGACCTCCAGGGGTCTCCCATTGATTTTGTTAGTCACTCTCACTCACAGATATCATACTAACATGGTGTAAGTCATGACAAAATGTGTAGAATTACAGGGAATTAGCTTTTAAAACGGCTAATTTCTGCTAACAGATTCCGCTGTACGTATTGATTTATAGATTTTAATCCAGGTGTTGATTAAATGTGTTAAATGGCTAATTGTCTAGCTAATAGGCTGTGTGTCTCTAGATGGACTGAGGTAAATGAAGCTACAGCAGCCAAGGTCATAATGGCTGGGGTCATTTATGCTTGTTTTTGTTCTTCTCCAAATAGCACTTTAGTGTTTTAAAATGGTATTAGAGGAGTGTCCCTGGTTACTAGAGGAGAGTCCCTGGATACTGGAGGAGTGCCCCTGTTTACTGGAGGAGAGCCCCTGGATACTAGAGGAGAGCCCCTGGTTACTAGAGGAATGCCCCTGTTTACTAGAGGAATGCCCCTGGTTACTAGAGGAATGCCCCTGGTTACTAGAGGAATGCCCCTGTTTACTAGAGGAATGCCCCTGTTTACTAGAGGAGTGCCCTGGTTACTAGAGGCTTTACAGGGGTTCTGCTATAAAATCAGGTCATTTCATGCATGCGTTGTTTCCCAATATTCCCAGGTTTTCCAGAAACCGACTTGGAGGATGCCGGATTTCAAATCAAATCAACTCAAATCAACGTTTATTTGTCACTTGCGCCAAATTCAACAGTAAAATGCTTACTTACAGGCTCTAACCAATATTGCGGGGGAAAAATGTGTGTGTGTGTGTGTGTGTGTGTGTGTAGGTAAGTAAAGAAATAAAACAACAGTAAAAATACATTTGAAAATATGAGTAGCAAGGCTATATACAGACACCGGTTAGTCATGCTTATTGAGGTGGTATGTACATATGGTTAAAGTGACTATGCATATATGATGAACAGAGAGTAGCAGTAGCGTAAAAGGAGGGGTTGGCGGGTGGTGGGATGTATCGTTAAAGTGACTATGCATATAAGATCAACAGAGAGTGGCAGCAGCATAAAAGAGGGGTTGGGGGAGGCACACAACGCAAATAGTTACCTGTTCAGGAGTCTTATGGCTTGGGGGTAAAAACTGTTGAGAAGCCTTTTTGTCCTAGACTTGGCACTCCGGTACAGCTTGCCATGCGGTAGTAGAGAGAACAGTCTATGACTGGGGTGGCTGGGGTCTTTGACAATTTTTAGGGCCTTCCTCTGACACCGCCTGGTGTAGAGGTCCTGGATGGCAGGCAGCTTTGCCCCAGTGATGTACTGGGCCGTACGCACTACCCTCTGAAGTGCCTTGCGGTCGGAGGCTGAGCAATTGCCGTACCAGGCAGTGATGCAACCGGTCAGGATGCTCTCGATGTTGCAGCTGAAGAACCATTTGAGGATCTCAGGACCCATGCCAAATCCTTTCAGTCTCCTGAGGGGGAATAGGCTTTGTTGTGCCCTCTTCACGACTGTCTTGGTGTGTTTGGACCATTCTAGTTTGTTGTTGTTGTGGACACCAAGGAATTTGAAGCTCTCAACCTGCTCCACTACAGCCCCGTCGATGAGAATGGGGACGTGCTCGGTGCTCCTTTTCCTGTAGTCCACAATCATCTCCTTCGTCTTGGTTACGTTGAGGGTTAGGTTGTTATTCTGGCATAGCCCGGCCAGGTCTCTGACCTCCTCCCTATAGGCTGTCTCGTCGTTGTCGGGGATCAGGCCTAGCACTGTTGTGTCATCGGCAAACTTAATGATGGTGTTGGACTCGTGCCTGGCCATGCAGTCGTGGGTGAACAGGGAGTACAGGAGGGGACTGAGCACGCACCCCTGGGAGCTCCAGTGTTGAGGATCAGTGTGGCAGATGTGTTGCTACCTACCCTCACCACCTGGGGGCGGCCCATCAGGAAGTCCAGGATCCAGTTGCAGAGGGAGGTCTTCAGTCCCAGGTTCCTTAGCTTAGTGATAAGCTTTGAGGGTACTATGGTGTTGAACGCTGAGCTGTAGTCAATTAATAGCATTCTCACATAGGTGTTAGTTTTGTCCTGCTTATTCCCTCCATATTCCGGAATTTTTCCAACCATGTTTTCTGGAAAACCAGGGAATTTGAGGATATTTACCTGATTTTGGGATAATTACCTGATTTTGGGATATTTACCTGATTTTGGGATAATTACCTGATTTTGGGATATTTACCTGATTTTGAGATAATTACCTGATTTTGGGATATGTACCTGATTTTGGGATAATTACCTGATTTTGGGATAATTACCTGATTTGGGGATATTTACCTGATTTTGGGATAGTTACCTGATTTTGGGACAGTTACCGGATTTTGGGACAGTTACCTGATTTTGGGATATTTACCAGATTTGTGAAACCCTAATTGTGGATGTGGGAGATGTTTATGTGTGTACTATATGTGTGTATGTGGTGGGGAATGTGTGTGTGTGAGGTTATGTATGTGTGTGTGCATGTGTGTGTAGTATGTGTGTATGGGGGTGGGGTAGTATGGGGAGAATGTGTGGAGGAATTTCTTGGGATTCATACAGCTGCTGGGTGGCTGCTGGGCTGGTTTCCATGGCAACGTGTGAAAAAGAGGTACAGTCTGGCTCCCTCTGTACCGTATCTGTGAGCCGTACAAAGGAACAACACTTTGAAATCACACACATTCCCCTCCCCTCTCTCTCTCTCTATCTATCTCTCTTGCTCTCTCCCCTCCCCTCTTTCTTTCTTTCTTTCTTTCTTTCTTTCTTTCTTTCTTTCTTTCTTTCTCTCTCTCTCTCTCCCTCTCTCTCACTCTTTCTCTCTCTCTTTCTCTTTCTCTCTCTCTCTCTCTCTCTCTCTCTCTCTCTCTCTGTCCTCCATCTTCCCATCCTTACTCTCCTCATGTCAATAACATAGCTCTATCGTACTGCTGTGCACTAACTCACACACTAGGCATCATCTCTTTGCCCATTCATTCACATACTCAGAGAGATTTGCACAGATGGAAGAGTTGCCCCATTATAGGTTCATGTTAATAAGTGCAGTTTGGTGTGAGGCTTTGGTTGAGAGATTCTGAAGATACCATTTATTAATACATGGAAATTCAATGTATCATTAAACAGGAAAAGGATTGAGGAGTTTTATGCTATCTTTGTCAGCTAAATCCATATGTAACGTAACTCTGGCTGCTTAATTTAGCTGGAAACTAAGACGTTGAAGGTGTAGGGAGTTCTAACACACCTGAGTCACTATCAAAGAGGATTCCTGGCAAGGCAAAATAGATTCCCCCAGATATAGGCTACTGCAGAAAAGGAGAGAAAGACAGAGAGAGATGGGGGGACAGATAAAAACTTAAAACATGAACATGCTTTCCTCTTTCCGTGGAACAGAATCTACTGAATCTCTTGGATTTTATTAGATGAATTTAATAATGAATAGATGTTTTTTCCAAGAGGTTACGTCATAGTAAATAAAAAAGAAAAGAGAAATGAAAAATAAATGATGACTTTGTAAAATGGCACAGGTATAGAGTTGCTGTCAGTGAGTGGCATAACCCCAAAAGGGTTATTCAGCAGACTATTTTTGGTTCCAGGTAGAACCCTTTTTAGTTCTCGGGAGAACCATTTTGCATTCCATGTAGAACTATCTGTAGAAAGGGTTGTACAAGAAACCCAAAAGGGTTCTTTCTACCTGGAACCAAAAAAGGTTATTCAAAGGGTTCTCCTATGGGGACAGCTGATAAACCATTTTATGTTCTAGATACAGTAGCACCTTTTCTTTCTAAGAGTGTACTGTTACTATCATGTCTAATAGTAAGGGGCATTGACTACCAGTGTAGAGCAGAACTATTGAAAGATCATTATCTTTTATTTTTTCCGAAGAATCTATCTCTTGTTTACCACAGAAAAATGGAGAGAGAGAACGAGAGAGAGAAATGTCCCATGTGCTACACCATATGAGTCCGTCATGGGAAATGTAAAAAAAAAAGGGGGATATGACATTGTGAAGGGTTTTCAACGAAAAATAGAAGAAATGAATATGAAACTGCCCCGCGGTACTGTGTTTAAGCATGGCACTGGCTGTAGTAGGGGAATTACAGCCCAGCCTGGCTATCTCTCCTATCTCCTATCTCCTGACTCAGAGACTGCCTGGGCTGAGGCTGCAGGCGGGAGAGAGTGGGAGAACTGGTTTGCATGACCAGCATGGCATTAGACGCACAAGCTCTGAGATTCCAGACTAACATGCACCTACTGGGTGGAAGACAACTGACAGTCATTTTTTACCAGTGATAGAATAGCCTTCTTTCAAGTGTTTTTGGAAAGAAAAAGACAACATTGCAATATATCTAACCCCCCCCCCCCCCCCCCCCCCCCCCCCCCCCCGGTTTAAGTATCTGCGTCCAGATATGAGGCATTGTGGAGAATGTGTTGTGCATTCGCCAGACACCATTTACCTCATAGTCAAGTATCGCCATCTAGTGGATGCAGCTGACATGCTCGAAATGACTTGAATTAATAGAATTGCAACTGGAATGGGAATTGAGCAGCTCAACAGCTGCGGGACAGCTGGATTATCGTCCATCTTCCAATGACCCTTTACTGCTGACCCTTTTCTGGCGTGATAGCCTACCCCTGGTTTTCGGGAATTTTCCTATCCAATTATAAACTGATCAGACCCATACTGTTATCTATTTTATTTATTTTGCTCCTTTGCACCCCAGTATCTCTACTTGTACACTCATCGTCTGCCCATCTATCACTCCAGCGTTTAATTGCTATATTGTAATTATTTCGCCACTATGGCCTATTTATTGCCTTACCTCCGTTATCCTACCTCATTTGCACACACTGTATATATACTTTTTCTATTGTGTTATTGACTGTATGTTTGTTTATTCCATGTGTAACTCTGTGTTGTTGTTGTTTGTGTTGCACTGTGTTGCTTTATCTTGGCCAGGTCGCAGTTGTAAATGAGAACTTGTTCTCAACTAATCTACCCGGTTAAATAAAGGTGAAATATATATGTATTTTTTAAATGCATTGCGGAGATCCATTCCAGCCTACCCGTGCTTTGCTCACCAGTAATACCACTTCACTCCACAGGAGGGCAGCATTGAATCCTTCATTAATTGATCAGATTTATGGTAAAGGGGCGTTACCTTGATGGCTGCGGTAGTACCGCTGGTGCTAAAATAGAGGTGCACTTATTCTGATAGGTTATCATTGGTGCCTCCACAAGGCTACTTCGACACAGTTATTACAAAACTCTGAAGCAGCAAGATGGACATTAGCTTTAAATGAACCGCAACACCAAAGAAGTTGTGTTTTGGAGGTTGACTTTTAAAGGTAGGCATGAATGTTTTCTATTATATCTATTTATCATTTGCATATTGACACATTTCCAGTCTGTAATAGAAGAACATTGTATATTACTAGCTATGCCTATTTATTTTTTATTAATTTGGGTATTTTGATCATTCCACTAGTCTGAAATATAGACTACTGCATAAATTAAAATACCATTTCAAGTTTAAATCCCGATTGGCATTCACTTATACCCTTCCCACCCATGCACCAACTTGTCAGAGATTTTTTTTTAAATCTTTTGAAAACACACCAGAGACTTCAAAACGATGTAGGCCTATGGTCAACGGTAGAGAAAGATGACTGAAATATGAACGACATGCTGCATCGTAGCCTAATATGCATATGTGTGGAGTAGAGTTAGTTAGAATTAGTAGCCTACCATGGACACTTGTTTGCTGACATCATTGTCGTGTTTCATGTCTTCAGTGCTGCAAGACTTACCGTGTTTCTAAATGTCAGCCAGGAAGGAGTTAAGTAGTTGTACTTATGGACAAAGCTTCTGTTGTTTTTACTTGTACCCCATTGATGTGATCACTCCATGTTATTATGACGCACACCTCAAGGGTTGACGCTACACTCTTAGAAAAAAGGGTTCCAAAAGGTTATTTGGCTGTCCCCATTGCAAAACCTTATTTGCTTCCAGTTAGAACCATTTTGGTTCCAGGTAGAACTATTGTTCGGTTCCATGTAGAACCCTCTCTGTAAAGGGTTCTACATGAAACTCAAAAGGGATCTATCTGGAACTAAAAAGGGTTCTTCAAATGGTTTTCCTATGGGGACAGCTGCAGAACCCTTTTAGGTTCTAGATAGCACCTTGTTGTAATTCCTTTCAAAGGGATTTTGTGGAAACAGAGGCCAAACACTTTGCTCTTATTTTCCCCTTTGGTCTCATAACACTCTACCCACCAGCCACTAGTTAAGTGCCTTGTCGAACCGTCACATGTTCGAGGACCTCTGCAGATGTCACACACATGAGTCCTTGTCAATTACAACAAAGGGGAAGTTCTTCAAAGACACACACACACACACACACACACACACACACACACACACACACACACACACACACACACACACACACACACACTCTCTTCTCTGATGGTGTAGTCTACAGAAGAAGGTTTGATGGGAGGCACTTTGACCCTCATGAAAGGTCCACTAAAGGTCAAACTGAGGAAAAAGTTGTTCATATGGCGATGGTCATTGTGTTTGATCTCCTGTGAGTGTGTGTGTGTGTGTGTGTGTGTGTGTTTGAAGTGGGGAGGTCAGGATGAAAGAGATCGCTAGCCTTTCATGAGGGCTGTGGGGAGACATGCATACACACATTACAGTAAGTTGAGTAGTTGAGGGAAACAGTATTGAAATAGTTCATCTTGTGTCAAACCTCTATGACCCTTAAGGTGTCCACAGAGCATCATAACCAACACATAACGGTACAGGACATGAAGTGATTGTGTTTACAACAGAAATACTGGGGTTGCTAATCTATTGTAAGAACCTCTAAGAAGGAGGTAAGAAGGACCACTGTTGTTGTTCCAGTATAAATACATGGGAATTAGGGCCACTTATAGCACAGGAGAGAGAGAGAGAGAGAGAGAGAGAGAGAGAGAGCGACAGAGAGAGCGACAGAGAGAGCGACAGAGAGAGAGAGAGAGAGAGAGAGAGAGAGAGAGAGAGAGAGAGATTATTTTGGAACTTGTGAGTGTAATATTTACTGTTCACTTTTAATTGTTTATTTCACTTTTGTTTATCCATTTCACTTCCTTTGGGAATGTAAACATATGTTTCCATGCCAATAAAGACCCTTGAATTGAATTGCGAGAGAGAGAGAGAGAGAGAATGAGCAGAACATCACTAACACAAACAAACCCCGCAGAGCCCCAGAACAGCAGCACAATTAGACCCAACCAAATCATGAGAAAACAAAAATACCTTACACATTGGAAAGAATTAACAAAAAAACAGAGCAAACTAGAATGCTATTTTGCCCTAAACAGAGAGTAGACAGTGGCAGAATACCTGTCCACTGTGACTGACCCAAACTTAAGGAAAGCTTTGACTATGTACAGACCCAGTGAGCATAGCCTTGCTATTGGGAGAGGCTGCCATAGGCAACCCTGCCTCTCAAGAGACCAGTGAAGAACAAACACCATTGTAAATATAACCCATATTTTCCCTTCCCTTATTTTCCCTTGTGTTCTTTAACCATTTGCACATTGTTACAACACTGTATATATACATAATATGACATCTGTAATGTCTTTATTCTTTTGGAACTTCTGTGAGTGTAATGTTTACTGTTCATTTTTATTGTTTATTTCACTTTTGTATATTATCTACTTCACTTGCTTTGGCAATGTTAACACATGTTTCCCATGCCAATAAAGCCCCTTTAATATAATTTAATTGAGTGAGAGAGAGAGAGAGATCGACAGAGAGAGAGAGAGAGACAGAGACAGAGACAGAGTGGGAGAGAGAGAGAGAGACCCACGTGTAATTTCACAGAACCAAACTCAGAGACAGGAAGTGTGACTAACGAGTTAGACTACAGGAAGTCCCATCATGTTAACGAGAGCTTTATGTAACATGCAGAGAGGTGGTGGGTGCTAAAGAGAGCTGCAAGTAGTTTGGAGGTGCAGACTCACAGTTTGGGAGGTTTGTGTGTGTGTGTGTGTGTGTGTGTGTGTGTGTGTGTGTGTGTGTGTGTGTGTGTGTGTGTGTGTGTGTGTGTGTGTGTGTGTGTGTGTGTGTGTGTGTGTGTCTGAATGCTTGTTAATTAAAGAGAGCTGCAAGTAGTTTGGTGGTGCAGACTCACAGTTTGGGAGGTTTGTGTGTGTGTGTGTGTGCGTGCGTGCGTGTGTGTGTCAATGCTTGTTAATTAAAGAGACTGAGCACTTTATATTGTTGTATGCTGTTATAGATGTGTTCCCAATAGTTCCCGAGAACAGAAGAGGTTTGTATCTGTCCTGGAGCACAACTGAACTGTTCATCAATAGTGGTGTTTTAGCTTATGTACAGTAGCATATGGGGATGTGTGACACTTACTCCTCAGCCGGGAAGTGTCGCCACTTGCGCCGACTGGTTAGTCAGGAGGGCAGTCACGTGTGCTAGCAAGGCAGAGGTCCTAGGTTCGAGACTCGGTGTGAGACGAATCAGGAGGAAGCAGGCAGCGTGATGGCCGCTACATTTAGTTGTTGCTCCGTTGGTCCTTCTGCACAAATCACACCTGTCAACAGAAGTAATGGTGACATCACACATAGCATTTGGCAGTGTGTGTGTGTACACGCGTGCGCGGGTATGGGGGGTTTACGGGAGGTATGTTTGTGGGTGACCCAGGCCCGGGTTGGGCTGTAACTGCTGGAAGTTCTTCCCTGCGTATTCCCGATCAGAGTTTAGCATTACACATCTATTAATAGGGCCTTCCCTGTCTCCTCTCTGACACTGAGGCTGGCACACAGCTCTCTGACAACCTGGCCTCAAATATCACTCTGACACTCAGTCTCTTTCTCCACCATCAGCACTGCCACCTAGCTAACTACAGACAGCTCACTGGTGTTGGGAGCACCACAGCTTAGAGCTAGCTGGTAGCGCCTGATACTCAGGGATTATACTGGACTCCGAGGTGCCTGGGGAAATAGGCTAGCTGAGGTTTACTAGCCCCTGGAGGTATGAGCTGTTTTGGATACACAAAGAGTGCTGGTTTGTTCGGTCTTTAGTGCTAAATATATGCTGTTTTGCACTAAGAGGGCTGATTAGTTTGTTTGTAATGGTAACAAGGGGTACTGGTTTGTATTTGTTTGGTGTACTATGTACTGGTCTGGTGGAATTTATTCTAGAGAATTGGTAACTAATGCTGATTTGTGACTTGTCTCTCATCCTCTCTCTGTCTCTCTATCTCTCTGTCTTTATCTCTCTCCCTCTATCTCTCTCTTTATCTCCCTTCCTCTCTTTATCTCTCTATCTCTCTCTGTCTCTCTCTCTCCTTCTCTCTCTCTTTATCTCTCTCTCTCTCTCTCTCTCCCTCTCTTTATCTCTCTCTCTCTCTCTCTCTCTCTCTCTCTCTCTCTCTCCCTCTCTTTATCTCTCTCCCTCTCTCTCACTCTCTATCTCCATCCATCCATCCATCCATCTCCCTCACTCTCTATCTCTATCCATCCATCCATCCATCCACCTCTCTCTCTCTCTCTCTCTCTCTCTCTCTCTCTCTCTCTCTCTCTCCCTTTCTCTCTCTCTTTTTCTCTCTTTTTCTCTTTCTCTCTTTTTCTCTCTTTTTCTCTCTTTTTCTCTCTCTCTCTCTCTCTCCCTTTCTCTCTCTCTTGCTCTCTCCTTCTCCCTCTCTCTCTCTCTCTCTCTCTCTCTCTCTCTCTCTCTCTCTCTCTCCCTTTCTCTCTCTCTTGCTCTCTCCTTCTCCCTTTCTCTCTTTTTCTCTCTCTCTCTCTCCCTCTCTCTCTCGCGCTCTCTCTCTTGCTCTCTCCTTCTCCCTTCCTCTCTTTTTCTCTGTCTCTCCCCCCCTCTCTCTCTCTCTCTCTCTTTCTCTCCCTCTCTCTCTTTCCCTCTCTCTCTTTCTCAGGGTGACGGACAGCTCTTATCAGTACCAGAGGAGCGAGGCGTCAAGAGCGGAACTGCCGCTGCGAACCAAAGAGCCCTTCTCTCCTCTCTCTCCCTCCCTCCCACGCCAACCCATCTCTCATCTGGAGGAAAAGGGTAGTCAGCGCGTGGGGCCTGTGCCAGAGAGGGGGGTGACATCCACACAAAGACTACTCTCCCCAAAACAACACTGACACTATCTGCGAAGACAAGGACTAACTGAAACACAACTCTCCACTGTGAGGATCACTGTTTCTGTGGCGAGGGAGGTTCTCTGAAGGTTTTCTGGAGGTTGTGTGACCATTGAGGTTTTTGTCTGGAGGTCAGCGAGGGAGTGGTACCTGCAGCCATGTCTCCGTTCCTGCGTATCGGCTTCTCCAGCTTCGAGATGGACCCAGGTCTGGCCTACCATGAAGAGGTGATCAACCCGTACTGTGCTGTCTACATGAAGGAGGCTATAGACACAGGTCAGTTGGAGCATGTGTGTGTCTGTCTCATTTTCTGTACGACTGTTGTCTCGCATGGGCTGCAAGTGAGGGAAGAAGTGTCTATGCATTAAAGAGGGCAGATATATTTATAGACAGACATTTAATAGAACAAACCTTCCTTCTCCAAGGGTTCCATTACTGTAAATGGCCTTATGATTCATGTTAGTATTACCTATCAATAGCAGTACTTCAGAGTGCTAATGGACAGTTCTGTTTCCTTGCTGACTATATTTAACCGTTGGTAAAGATGACAGTTACAGGGCTGAAAACAGAGAGAGACGTGGGGAGGAAAGAGGAGGGATCTACGTTGTTTTCTCCCAATTCTTTCTCACTTCAACCACAGAGCTGTTCTGGTAGCTGGACAGAGATAGAGTGGTGGAGAAATGCTGTGTGTGTGTGTGTGTGTGTGTGTGTGTGTGTGTGTGTGTGTGTGTGTGTGTGTGTGTGTGTGTGTGTGTGTGTGTGTGTGTGTGTGTGTGTGTGTGTGTGTGTGTGTGTGTGCGGAATGTGTGTGGGTGTCTTAGCTCACAGGAAGACCTGTGTTATTCAGTTTCTTTTCAGGTCAGTTTGTACTACAGTTTGTACTGCTTTTTGGTCAGTTTGTACTGCAGATTGTACTGGTTTTGGTCAGTTTGTACTTCAGTTTGTACTGCTTTTTGGTCAGTTTGTACTGCAGTTTGTACTGCTTTTTGGTCAGTTTGTACTGCAGTTTGTACTGCTTTTTGGTCAGTTTGTACTGCAGTTTGTACTGCTTTTTGGTCAGTTTGTACTGCAGTTTGTACTGCTTTTTGGTCAGTTTGTACTGCAGTTTGTACTGCTTTTTGGTCAGTTTGTACTGCAGTTTGTATTGCTTTTTGGTCAGTTTATACTGCAGTTTGTATTGCTTTTTGGTCAGTTTATACTGCAGTTTGTACTGCTTTTTGGTCAGTTTGTACTGCTTTTTGTACTGCTTTTGGTCAGTTTGTACTGCAGTTTGTACTGCTTTTTGGTCAGTTTGTACTGCAGTTTGTACTGCTTTTGGTCAGTTTGTACTGCAGTTTGTATTGCTTTTTGGTCAGTTTATACTGCAGTTTGTACTGCTTTTTGGTCAGTTTGTACTGCTTTTTGGTCAGTTTGTACTGCAGTTTGTACTGCTTTTTGCAATGACATCAAAAGGCCCAGATGATAGTAAATAGCAGTACAGTATGAGGTTTAGCACCAATATTCCACTGTTGGTTTAGCTAGCCTACAAGCAGCTGTAAACCGACTGCATTTCATTGTGCCAATAGAGCGCTTGGAAATAGAACGGAACACCTTATTGAGGAGGAGAGTTCAAGGTCTGGAGTCAGAGTAGTTTAAGGGAGTCCTTACTACAAAGCTGTGACTGGCTCAGACTTGTTTCTTAACTCCACTGTGGCTAAAGCACCGAACAGAAAAATGAAAGCAACACCTCAGTCAAATGTCACATAACCACTACAGAGAAAAAAACAAAGGAACTGATCTGGACTGACAAAAGGGCTGACAGAAGCCTACTCAGAGCTGCGTGGGACTCCTAAAGCAAAACGTATCGCCTTCTCATGCCAAAGGCAGGTTGGAAACATGATGAAAATATACGCTGTCTGTCTGGGGAGAATAGGACAGTTTTTCCCTGTCAGAGAGAAATGATTTTCAGTATAGACAACAGCTGGTAGCGTTGTCTCTGTCCAGAGAAAGTCTATGGACCACTGATAGAGATATACGTATCATTCTATGGCAGGAACTTGTCAAATGGCGGAAGGAAAATACTGCGAAGTGGAGGTTATGCTGTAGGTATACATCACAGGAGGCTGCTGAGGGGAGGACGGCTCATAATAATGTCCGGAACGGAGTCAAAGGTATGGCATCAAACACATGGAAACCAGCCGTTACCACCAGCCTGTCCTCCCAAATTAAGATGCCACCAACCTCCTGTGGTAGAGACAGACCACTCTGGTCAGGTCACATGTCAGGAAGAATGTAGGACCAATGACAGATGGACTAATGTTAAGATTCTCGACTGTTTCTACCTGTCTTTCTCCCCCCTTTACATACACACCCTGACCCCTCCAGAGAAGGGCCAGGTGTACAAGCAGAAGAAGCCCACCATGTACCCCCCCTGGAGCAGCACGTTTGACGCCCATGTCCACCGGGGGCGTGTCATGCACGTGGTGGTGAAGGATAAAACCGCTGAGCTAAAGTCTGAGGCCGTGGTGCAGCTGGACACCCTGGCCTCACGCTGCAAAAAGGAGAACGGCAAGCTGGAGATCTGGGTAAGACAACAGGGAGGGGGGAGGGGGAGGGAAGCAGGGAGAGGGAAGAGAGGGAGGGAGGGGTTCCACTGGCTTAGGGTTGGAGCGAAGGGAATGTGTTGTGTCCACATAATTTGATATGGGGATATATCTGTCTCATTCTCTCTCTCTCTCTCTCTCTCTCTCTCTCTCTCTCTGTTTCTCTCTCTCTCTCTGTATATCTCTCTCTGTGTGTGTCTCTCTCTCTATCTATCAAATTATTTCTCTCTCTGTTTCTCTCTCTCTCTCTGTATCTCTCTCTGTGTGTGTGTGTCTCTCTCTCTCTATCTATCTATCTATCTATCTATCAAATTCTCTCTCTCTCCCTCTTTCTCTCTTTCTCTCTCCCTCTCTCTCCCTCTCTCCTTGTCTCTCTATATCTATTGAATTCTCTATCTCTCTCTCCCTCATTCTCTATCTATCTCTCTCTGTTTCTCTCTCTCTCTGTCTCTCTCTCTCTCCCCCTCTCTCTATCTTCCCCCCTCTCTCTGTCTCTGTCTCTCTCTCTCTCTCTGTCTCTCTGTCTCTCTCTCTCTCTGTCTCTCCCTCTCTGTCTCTCTGTCTCTCTCTCTCTGTCACTCTCTCTCTCCCCCCTCTCTCTCTGTCTCTGTCTCTCTCCGTCTCTCTCTCGGTCTGTCTCTCTCGCTCCCCCCACTCTCTCTCTTTGTGTCTCTCTTTCCCCCCCCCTCTCTCTCTCTCTCACTCTCTCTCTCTGTCCCCCCCCCCCCTCTCTCTCTGTCTGTCTCTTTTGCTCCCCCCACTCTCTCTCTCTGTCTCTCTCTGTCGCCCCCCCCCCCCCTCTCTCTCTCTCTGTCTCAGGTGGAGCTGAAACCACAGGGTCGTCTACTCATGGAGGCCAGATACTACTTGGAGAAGAGTGGTGAGGGTTCAGAACCATTGTAGACTTCGTATGGTCTGTGTATGTCTGTTCCTGTGTGGTTATAACCATTCCAAAAGCCCATCTATTCCCAATAGTTTCTGTCAGTGCCCTCTCTTATTGGGGTCTTATTTTCACACTCTGAAGAGTTATGAAGTCATATTGTAACAGCGTGAGGAAACCTCTCATATGTCTATCTATATATAAAGTCCCACCACTACTCATAATCAGCACTCACAACAGGTGGTCCAATGATTGTCCAGGACTAATCATCTGATCATTTAGCCCTTTCAATTACATTACTCACAAATAGAAAGATATTCACCTTTACCCTTTCTCTCTTTCTCTCCCTATCTCTCTGTCGTTGCACACACACACACACACACACACACACACACACACACACACACACACACATATTTGACAGACTGTCGTTGATCATGGAGGGCGTGTTAAATTTGCAGCTGTCAGTGTCTAGTGAATACATGCTTGTGGGGCTGTAGAACAGGAAGTCAGCCAAAGGCCTTCTTCCTCTCTCCCAAACACACACGCACACACACACACACACACACACACACACACACACACACACACACACACACACACACACACACACACACACACACACACACACACACACACACACACACACACACACACACACACACACACACACACACAGTCACTCGCACGCCCACAGACTGGGGCGGCAGGGTAGCCTAGTGGTTAGAGTGTTGGACTAGTAACCGGAAGGTTGCAAGTTCAAACCCAACTGGCAGAAGGACATTCCCATCATGCGTTCACAGAGGAGCAAATATGACTAACTCTCTCTCTTTCTCTTCCTCTGTCTTTTAACTGTGACAAGACTATGCATAACATACATAACTTTCATGTGTCTGCGCCTGTTTCCCAGACGCCGCAGGTTCAGGTGAGGGAGATGGATTTGGAGAGAGAGACAGGGATCCGGGAGTCTTTGCCCTCCACGCACGACGCGGAGCCATCAAACAGGCCAAGATCCATGAGGTCAAATGTCACGAGTTCAGCGCCACTTTCTTCCCCCAGCCCACCTTCTGCTCCGTCTGTAAGGAGTTTGTCTGGTACGTCCACTGAGCCAAAACAACAAGGAACACCTTCCTAATATTGAGTTGCCCTCAGAACAGCCTCAGTTTTGGCGGGGCATTGACTCTACAAGGTGTCAAAAGCGTTCCACAGGGATGCTGGCCCATGTTGACTCCAATGATTCCCACAGTTCTGTCAAGTTGGCTGGATGTCCTTTGGGTGGAGGACCATTCTTGATACAGACGGGAAACTGTTGAGCGTGAAAAACTCAGCAGCGTTGCAGTTCTTGACACAAACCGGTGCGCCTGGCACCTACTACCACACCCCATTTTTGTCTTGCCCTTTCACCCTCTGAATGGCACATCTCAATTGTCTCAAGTCTTAAAAGACCTTCTTTAGACTGTCTCCTCACCCTTCGTCGAACATCTCATTTCAAAACCATGGGCATTAATATGGAGTTGGTCCCACCTTTGATGCTATAACAGCTTCCACTCTTCTGCGAAGGCTTTCCACTAGATGTTGGAACATTTCTGCAGGGACTTGCTTCCATTCAGCCACAAGAGCATTAGTGAGGTCGGGCACTGATGTTGGGCGATAAAGGCCTGGCTCGCGGTCACCGTTCGAATTCATCCCAAAGGTGTTTGATGGGGTTGAGATCAGGGCTCTGTGTAGGCCAGTCAAGTTCTTCCACACCGATCTCAACAAACCATTTATGTATGGACCTCGCTTTGTGCATGGGTGCATTGTCATGCTAAAACAGGAAAGGGCCTTCCCCAAACTGTTGCTACAAAGTTGGAAGCACAGAACCGTCTCAAATGTAATTGTCTGCTGTAATGTTAAGATTTCCCTTCACTGGAACTAAGGGGCCTTAGCCTGAACCATGAAAAACAGCTCCGGACCATTATTCCTCCTCCACCAAACTTTACAGTTGGCACTATGCATTGGGGCAGCTACTGTTCTGGCATCCGTCGAACCCAGATTTGTCTGTCGGACTGCCAGATGGTGAAGCGTGATTCAGCATTCCAGAGAACGTGTTTCCACTGCACCAGAGTTCAATGGCGGCGAGCTTTACACCATTCCAGCCGACGCTTGGCATTACGCATGGTGATCTTAGGCTTGTGTGAGGCTGCTCGGCCATGGAAACCCATTTCATGAAGCTCCCGACAAACAGTTTGTCGCCCATGTCCACCGGGGTCATGTCATGCACATGGTGGTGAAGGATAAAACCGCTGAGCTAAAGTCTGAGGCCGTGGTGCAGCTGGACACCCTGGCCTCACGCTGCAAAAAGGAGAACGGTAAGCTGGAGTTCCGGGTTTCCACGTGCTGACGTTGCTTCCAGAGGCAGTTTGGAACTCGGTAGTCAGTGTTGCAACCGAGGACAGACAATTTGTACACGCTACGCGCTTCAGGACTCAGCGGTCCCATTCTGTGAGCTTGTGTGACCTACCACTTTGCGGCTGAGCCATTGTTGCTTCTAGACTTTTCCACTTGACCGGGGAAGCTCTAGCAGGGCAGACATTTGACCAACTGACTTGTTGGAAATGTGGCATCCTATGACAGTGCCACGTTGAAAGTCGCTGAGCTCTTCAGTAAGGCCATTCTACTGCCAATGTTTGTCTATAGAGATTGCATGGCTGTGTGCTCGATTTTATACACCGGTCAGCAAAGGGTGTGGCTGAAATTGACGAATCCACTAATTTGAAGGGGTGTCCACATACATTTGTATATATAGTGTATCATGGATAGAGCAGGTGTTCTTAATATTTTGTATGCTCAGTGTACGTGCTCTACAAGTACCCCTTCTGTCTGTACAGTGTGTATATCACAACCTAACTTTATTTAAAGCCTAGTACCCCTTCTGTCTGTACAGTGTGTATATCACAACCTAACTTTATTTAAAGCCTAGTACCCCTTCTGTCTGTACAGTGTGTATATCACAACCTAACTTTATTTAAAGCCTAGTACCCTTTCTGTCTGTACAGTGTGTATATCACAACCTAACTTTATTTAAAGCCTAGTACCCTTTCTGTCTGTACAGTGTGTATATCACAACCTAACTTTATTTAAAGCCTAGTACCCCTTCTGTCTGTACAGTGTGTATATCACAACCTAACTTTATTTAAAGCCTAGTACCCCTTCTGTCTGTACAGTGTGTATATCACAACCTAACTTTATTTAAAACCTAGTACCCCTTCTGTCTGTACAGCTGCAGCTGTACATAGTCTATCGGTAAATAGCCCACCCAATTTACCTACCTCATCCCCATACTGTTTATATTTATTTACTTTTCTGCTCTTTTGCACACTAGTATCTCGACCTGCACATGACCATCTGATCATTTATCACTCCAGTGTTAATCTGCAAAATTGTAATTATTTGCCTACCTCCTCATGCCTTTTGCACACAATGTATATAGACTCTCTTTTTTTTTATTTTTCTCTACTGTGTTATTGACTTGTTTATTGTTTACTCCATGTGTAACTCTGTGTTGTCTGTTCACACTGCTATGCTTTATCTTGGCCAGGTCACAGTTGTAAATGAGAACTTGTTCTCAACTAGCCTACCTGGTTAAATAAAGGTGAAATAAAATAAAAAAATATCACAGCCTAACTTTATTTAAAACCTAGTCATCGTTCACATAGATTTATTTCATTGTCACTCTGAAACAAACACTACAGTATTTCTATTTAAACATCACCCACATCATCCACATCATCCAGTGTTTGTTTTCTGGTTCCTGTTAATGTTGTGTTTCTTTTCCCCACAGGGGTCTGAATAAGCAGGGTTATCAGTGCCGACGTGAGTATCTCTGCTCTCTCTCTCTGCTCTCTCGCTCTGCTCTCTCTCTCTCCTCATCTTCTACCTATTCCATAATCTATCCCTACACTCCTCCGTCCTCTCTCCTGTCTACACTCTCATCCCCCCATCCTTGGTCTTTCAGAGTGCAACGCAGCCATCCACAAGAAATGCATTGACATAATCATCGCCAAGTGCACTGGGTCGGCCATCAACAGCAAAGAGACCATGGTAGGCCTGTACATTGTAGTCCATTTCTATACAACGATGACAGTAAGTGATCTTGAGCATTTTAGAGCATCTTGGATTTGTCATTATATTTAGTTGCTTGGGTTCCAATAATAGTGGCAGTAAATGGTGGTGTCCACTTTGTCTTGGTGTTTGTGACATGAGGAACCTCAATGTAAACGACTGGAGGTCCTCTTAGATTGCATGCAGACAGACTGACATACAGTGTATCTGGGCTGTGGTTTAGCTCAGAGGTAACACACTTGTTAATTGTCCGTTAAAGTCAACCACATACACACGGACTAACTCACTCTCTCACAGTACACACGGACTAACTCGCTCTCTCTCACAGTACACACGGACTAACTCACTCTCTCTCACAGTACACACTGACTAACTCACTCTCTCTTACAGTTCACACGGACTAACTCACTCTCTCTCACAGTACACACGGACTAACTCACTCTCTCTCACAGTACACACTGACTAACTCACTCTCTCTCACAGTACACACGGACTAACTCACTCTCTCTCACAGTACACACTGACTAACACTCTCTCTCACAGTACACACGGACTAACTCCCTCTCTCACACAGTACACACTGACTAACTCACTCTCTCTCTCACAGTACACACTGTCTAACACTCTCTCTCACAGTACACACGGACTAACTCCCTCTCTCTCACAGTACACACGGACTAACTCACTCTCTCTCACAGTACACACTGACTAACACTCTCTCTCACAGTACACACGGACTAACTCCCTCTCTCTCACAGTACACACTGACTAACTCACTCTCTCTCACAGTACACACTGACTAACACTCTCTCTCACAGTACACACGGACTAACTCCCTCTCTCTCACAGTACACACTGACTAACTCACTCTCTCTCACAGTACACACAGACTAACTCACTCTCTCTCACAGTACACACTGAGACAGTGGGTTGGTTCTTCGAAGCAGACAGCTCTGTGATTACCGTACTCACTGTTTACCAGTACTCCCCGATCCTAGACAGAGAAAAAAATACAGTTTTATCCCAGGGATTTTACTTCCCTAAAACGTCCAAAGCAGTTGTTGCCTACTTCCTGTGTCATATTTCCATGGCAACAAAGGGTTGTAGTGCGGTGTGTTCAGGTGACCGAGTGTGTTTGCTGTGTGTTGCAGATCCACAAGGAGCGCTTTAAGATCGACATGCCCCACAGGTTTAAGGTGTACAACTACAAGAGCCCCACGTTCTGTGAACACTGTGGCACGCTGCTGTGGGGGCTGGCCAAGCAGGGACTCAAGTGTGAGGGTGAGAGGACAGTCCACAGGAGGCTGCTGAGGGGAGGGCGGCTCATAATAATGTCTGGAGCGGAGCAGTTGGAATGGCATCAAACACATGGAATCTATGTGTTTGATGTATTTGATACCATTCCACCTATTCCGCTCCAGCCATTACCACAAGCCCGTCCTCCCCGATTAAGGTGCCACCAACCTCCCGTGGAAGAGACCCTGATCACATTATAACATCACATCACTGTCATTACACAATCACATCATACCATTACCAACTCAAATCATAACAGTGCCCTATCAAACCATTATATTGCACCATACCATTTCACATGATTCCCTATTTCACCGTCCAACTATCAAAATGTATTGATTTCATCGTCCCATTCCATCTGTGTCTGTATACTGTGTAACCATGTGTGTTGTCCATGCAGAGTGCGGTATGAACGTTCATCACAAGTGCCAGAAAAAGGTGGCCAACCTGTGTGGAGTCAACCAGAAACTGATGGCTGAAGCCCTGGCCATGATCGAGACTAAACAGCAGGTCAGACTTCAGGGGTCGAGGGGTTAGGAACGGTGATGCCAACTTAGCAATTTTGTTGCTAGATTTATCAACCTTTCAGACTACCCATTTTTTCAAACAGCACCTAGCAACAAATTTAGCTGCTTTTAAAAATGTATTTGGAACTTTTAGCAACTTTTGAAAAGTGACTCAAATACTAAAATGCAGCATTTTCCCTCTAAATGACACAAAACCGATTTTCTCTGTCACACACTCGGTCACAACACACTTGACTGGCTGCGAAAGTGCATTGTGAGTGACGTCAGCAGCAGGCGCTCAGATCGTGCCCAGGCAGCAGCAGGCGCTCAGATCGTACACAGGCAGCAGCAGGCGCTCAGATCGTACCCAGGCAGCAGCAGGCGCTCAGATCGTGCCCAGGCAGCAGCAGGCGCTCAGATCGTACACAGTCAGCAGCAGGTGCTCAGATCGTACCCAGGCAGCAGCAGGCGCTCAGATCGTGCCCAAGCAGCAGCAGGCGCTCAGATCGTGCCCAGGCAGCAGCAGGCGCTCAGATCGTGCCCAGGCCGCAGCAGGCGCTCAGATCGTTCCCAGGCAGCAGCAGGCGCTCAGATCGTGCCCAGGCAGCAGCAGGTGCTCAGATCGTGCCCAGGCAGCAGCAGGCGCTCAGATCGTGCCCAGGCAGCAGCAGGCCAGCATCAATTTCAGCAAATTGCAAATCATCGTTGGCTGACTGCAGCAGCAGTAGTACGGGTTCGACGAGACCAACCCAATGAATATAGTCGGTCATGAATGTTAGATTTTGAACAAACTTACAACGTCAATCAACATGTCTCAATCACAATTGTACAGCCAGAAGTACAGAAACGAGTGGGAGTCTGTACCTGAACAAATGTCAAATCATATTTTTTGCCGAGCTGGCCAGTCAATTTGAGTAGCGTTAATGTGTATTCTACGTAATGACGCAGTTTTACGTTATCACGCAATGACATCACAACGTCATTTAGCAACTTTTAGCAACAAATCAACCTGCCTCTAGCAACTTACCCTGAAAATGAGTTGGCAACACTGGTTAGGAAGTCAGTGCTGTCCGACAGATCCACAAGTGCATTTCAGAAAAAAATATTACAAAAATGTATGTTGATTGTAAGTAAGGAATCTATCCCTGCCCGTTATACAGATACTGTAGCATTGTGTTATGTTATTAATTATTACATGTGTCTATGCATTTTCCTATAGGCCAGGGGTTCCAGAGAGAGTGAGATCTATAGTCGAGGCGGGCCGGTGGGTGTGGGCCAGGCAGGGGTGGTGCGGGAACCTTCAGGTTTAGTAGCAGGTCTCCCCCCGACCGCAGCCCCCGCTGGGCAAAAAGGTAAGGAGACCACACATGGTCAACCTGGTCAGTCATGCAACTGTGAGGAATTTGTAGTCAACTTGAGACTTAATAGGACTAAATTACTATCTCCCCTTCTCCACCTATCGTGGGACACCCCAGCGGTGGGAGACATGCCTGCCCCTGTGATGGAGGAGCCTGAGACGCTGTACGCCGTCCCCAGAATAGAACACCTTCACAAGTTTACCCTGGACAACTTCGTCCTGCACAAGATGCTTGGCAAAGGCAGCTTCGGCAAGGTACCAGAGAGAGAGAGAAACCACTGCACCTACTGAGCCCCTAGATTCACTGGGGGTATACGTTTTCTATCTGGGCTTAAGACATAAACTGAGACATGAGTCTCGTGCTTCTATGACATACAGGGAGTTTACATTGACGTTTAGATTAGATTTGAGTCATTTAGCAGACGCTCTTATCCAGAGCGAGTGAATACATTTTCATACTTTTTTTACATACTGGTCCCTCGTGGGAATTGAACCCACAACCAGTTTCTCAGTCCGTTGATAACTAGGACATTTATCAAGCCCAAGTCTTGTCTCAGTTTATGGTGATTTGTCTCTAACTGATGGAAACCGTGCAGATGAAAGTGTACTTCGTTATTTATAACAAACATATACTGAGTGTACAAAACATTAGGAGGAGACAGGTTAAACCAGGATTTTTAAGCCTTGAGACAATTGAGACATGGATTGTGTCTGTGGTCCATTCAGAGGGTGGGTGGGCAAGAGAAACTATTGAAGTGCCTTTGAACGAGGTAGGGTAGTAGGAGCCAGGCGCACCGGTTTGTGTCAAGAACTGCAACGCTGCTGGGTTTTCCCATGTGTATCAAGATTGGTCCACCACCCAAAGGGCATCCAGTCAACTTGACACAACTGTGGAAAGCATTGGAGTCAACACTCCCCAGCATCCCTGTGGAACGTTTCGGCACTTTGTAGAGTCCATGCCCCGACGAATTGGGTCTGTTCTGAGGGCAAAAAGGTGTGTAACTCAATATTAGGAAGGTGTTCTTAATGTTTGTTATACTCAGTGTATATTTGGTTATTATACTCAAGCCTGTGAGCCTGGGTCAGCATGACCTAAGCAGATGTTTCTAGCAGGGGGAGAGGGCATGCTTGCCATCTGTGTATTGTGGTATAAGGAAGAGAGCCTAGCCATGAGGAGTAAGGTAACCTTAATTGAAGTACAATGTTGGTGTTGTGATGATTATGTTTGGACCTGTAAACATGTTGGTCAGAATGTTCCAGAACCAGAATGTATTAGAACTTCGCTAGAATGGACATCAATGGAGGAGTGTCTTGGACACTGATTGGCCAATAATCTTTAGTCATAGTTAGGGTTACCGGTAGCTTTCTAAGTTTACCAGTAAACTACCAGAATTTTGGAAACTTTCAGGATTTTATGAAATGTTCATAACATGTGAAGTGTATAAAATAATAAATTAAGATGATTTGAATAAACAAACTAGAATGACAAGCTTAAAAACATTATCCTAAATATAACCCATAAACTTAGTGAATACCATTGGTGTTGAATATGAGTGTATCAGTATAATATATCCTTTACATTTTTACATACTTTTATTTATTTTACTCTGTCAATATGTTTTTATTGCAAATGTTTTTATTACACCAAACTGGTGGCAACTGTGAAAAAAGTCAATAGTTGGAAGAGTTGCAGAGTTAATTGGAAATGATGTCATTGTTGATTAGATGCTTTTTTTTCATGAATCAGGCTGTTTTCTCGTGAATCATACTGTCTGTCCACTAGAAACTCACGGACAATATGGACACAGATATAAAGAGAAAGAAAAAATAAATATTGTGAGTGAAAACATTTTATAAAAATTTTTCTGGTATAAATGATTGAAGTTACCATAGATTGCCATAGATTACCTGTTAATTACCAGGAAATGTTCTGCGATAAATTACCGGTAGTTTTTCAACGCTAGTAATAATGATGTTATGAAACCAAAACATCTAAAAGTGTGTTGCTTGGTCTTTGAACATGTTCTAGCCATGCTCTGTGTTCCTGGATCCAGTGGACTGAAGAGACTTCTCAATTGTACTTAGACGTTGCCTGACTGATCCTTCACCTCCGTTTGACAAGCCCTGAATAGGTGAACACAGTGATTTCCTACATGTAGGTATCATCTGTGTGTGTTGCTAGGTGTTCTTGGCCGAGCTGAAGAGCAGCAGAGAGTTCTTTGCGGTGAAGGCTCTGAAGAAGGACGTGGTTCTGATGGATGATGATGTGGAGTGTACCATGGTGGAGAGGAGAGTCCTCTCCCTGGCCTGGGAACATCCCTTCCTCACACACCTCCACTGCACCTTCCAGACCACGGTAACACACGCACGCACGCACGCACACACACACACACACACACACACACACACACACACACACACACACACACACACACACACCACACACACACACACACGCACACACACACACACAGACAAACCACAGGTTTTGTTGATATGACTGTGTTGTGTGTGTGACAGGAGAACCTGTTCTTTGTGATGGAGTATCTGAACGGAGGTGACCTCATGTTCCACATCCAGAACTGTCACAAGTTTGACGTGCAGAGATCGACGTAAGTTAACCCGTGCACACTACCAGGCTATGTCTACCAGACACACACACAGACACACACACACACACACAAACATCCTCCATTCTCTCCACCCAATCCCTCTCTCCTCACATCCCCTCCCTCCTCCCTCTGGCTGTAGGTTCTATGCTGCTGAGATTATCTGTGGGCTCCAGTTCCTCCACTCCAAAGGCATTGTCTATCGGGATCTGAAGCTGGACAACGTGTTGCTAGACTCTGAAGGCCATATAAAGATAGCAGACTTTGGGATGTGTAAGGAGAACATGGAGGGAGAAACGCGGACCTGCACCTTCTGTGGAACACCAGATTACATCGCCCCAGAGG
The DNA here is from genome assembly GCF_045791955.1 of Oncorhynchus clarkii lewisi. Lineage (NCBI taxonomy): Eukaryota > Metazoa > Chordata > Actinopteri > Salmoniformes > Salmonidae > Oncorhynchus > Oncorhynchus clarkii. The sequence continues at coordinate 15,422,840 of NC_092179.1, read as the reverse complement.
TGACTGCATGTCCAGCATCACTATAGGAATCTACACTTTTACTATCAGTATTGCAACACTTAAAAGGTGTACAGTGCCTTGCGAAAGTATTCGGCCCCCTTGAACTTTGCGACCTTTTGTCACATTTCAGGCTTCAAACATAAAGATATAAAACTGTATTTTTTTTGTGAAGAATCAACAACAAGTGGGACACAATCATGAAGTGGAACGACATTTATTGGATATTTCAAACTTTTTTAACAAATCAAAAACTGAAAAATTGGGCGTGCAAAATTATTCAGCCCCTTTACTTTCAGTGCAGCAAACTCTCTCCAGAAGTTCAGTGAGGATCTCTGAATGATCCAATGTTGACCTAAATGACTAATGATGATAAATACAATCCACCTGTGTGTAATCAAGTCTCCGTATAAATGCGCCTGCACTGTGATAGTCTCAGAGGTCCATTAAAAGCGCAGAGAGCATCATGAAGAACAAGGAACACACCAGGCAGGTCCGAGATACTGTTGTGAAGAAGTTTAAAGCCGGATTTGGATACAAAAAGATTTCCCAAGCTTTAAACATCCCAAGGAGCACTGTGCAAGCGCTAATATTGAAATGGAAGGAGTATCAGACCACTGCAAATCTACCAAGACCTGGCCGTCCCTCTAAACTTTCAGCTCATACAAGGAGAAGACTGATCAGAGATGCAGCCAAGAGGCCCATGATCACTCTGGATGAACTGCAGAGATCTAGAGCTGAGGTGGGAGACTCTGTCCATAGGACAACAATCAGTCGTATATTGCACAAATCTTGCCTTTATGGAAGAGTGGCAAGAAGAAAGCCATTTCTTAAAGATATCCATAAAAAGTGTTGTTTAAAGTTTGCCACAAGCCACCTGGGAGACACACCAAACATGTGGAAGAAGGTGCTCTGATCAGATGAAACCAAAATTGAACTTTTTGGCAACAATGCAAAACGTTATGTTTGGCGTAAAAGCAACAGAGCTCATCACTCTGAACACACCATCCCCACTGTCAAACATGGTGGTGGCAGCATCATGGTTTGGGCCTGCTTTTCTTCAGCAGGGACAGGGAAGATGGTTAAAATTGATGGGAAGATGGATGGAGCCAAATACAGGACCATTCTGGAAGAAAATCTGATGGAGTCTGCAAAAGACCTGAGACTGGGACGGAGATTTGTCTTCCAACAAGACAATGATCCAAAACATAAAGCAAAATCTACAATGGAATGGTCCAAAAATAAACATATCTAGGTGTTAGAATGGCCAAGTCAAAGTCCAGACCTGAATCCAATCGAGAATCTGTGGAAAGAACTGAAAACTGCTGTTCACAAATGCTCTCCATCCAACCTCACTGAGCTCGAGCTGTTTTGCAAGGAGGAATGGGAAAAAAATTCAGTCTCTCGATGTGCAAAACTGATAGAGACATACCCCAAGCGACTTACAGCTGTAATCGCAGCAAAAGGTGGCGCTACAAAGTATTAACTTAAGGGGGCTGAATAATTTTGCACGCCCAATTTTTCAGTTTTTGATTTGTTAAAAAAGTTTGAAATATCCAATAAATGTCGTTCCACTTCATGATTGTGTCCCACTTGTTGTTGATTCTTCACAAAAAAATACAGTTTTATATCTTTATGTTTGAAGCCTGAAATGTGGCAAAAGGTCGCAAAGTTCAAGGGGGCCGAATACTTTCGCAAGGCACTGTATAACCAATGGAAATGTTCCCTTAGGGAAGTAATGTTTCTCTCAATTCTGATATTATTGATTTGTATCATTAATCAATTACATACCATCGTCGTCTAATGTACTGGTTTTAGATAAACATCATGAAGTGATGATGATGAGGAAGAGATGTCATGTTGAACTGAACGGTCATGTTTTTTTAGATTCTGCTGGGGCAGAAGTACGGCAGCTCAGTGGACTGGTGGTCGTTCGGGGTCTTGCTGTACGAGATGCTGATTGGCCAGTCTCCATTCCATGGTCGCGATGAGGAGGAACTGTTCCAGTCCATCAGGACAGATGACCCCTGTTACCCCCGCTGGCTGGCCAAGGACGCACGAGACATCCTCATCAAGGTCTCACTCAATGCAACAACTTAGTCCACTCACTGCAATGCCACGACGAATGAACTACAGCAACGTTGTCCACTATGCACCAGATTACATACATCAACATTAATGATTGACGGTTGGGATGGATGTGATGTGTACTACGTGTGTCTGCGTGTGATTGGTTACCTTTCATGAGGGTGTTCTTGTGTCTTTTTCCCATTGGAGTGGAGGTTATGAATTTGGCGTCCTCTGTCCTGATGTGTGTGTGTGTGTGTGTGTGTGTGTGTGTGTGTGTGTGTGTGTGTGTGTGTGTGTGTGTGTGTGTGTGTGTGTGTGTGTGTGTGTGTGTGTGTGTGTGTGTGTGTGTGTGTGTGTGTGTGTGTGTGTGTGCGTGCGTATGTGCGTGTATATATGGTATCTTTGTTTTACAGCTGTTTGTAAGGGAGCCGGAGAGGAGGCTGGGTGTGAAGGGGAACATCCGTCAACACTCCTTCTTCAAAGACACAGACTGGAACGCTCTGGAGAAACGAGAGGTGGCGCCGCCCTTCAGGCCAACTGTGGTACGTACATCCTCAGGCTGCGAGTTGTGTGTGTTTGTTTACGTCTGAATTTGTATGCATGTGTGTGTGCTCACTGCGTGTGTGTGTGTGCATTGTAACCTCTCCCTCTCTCCTGTCCATGCAGAAATCCCCCAGTGACGTCAGTAATTTTGACAAGGAGTTTATCAATGAGAAACCCAGGTTGTCGTGTGCAGATCGTACCCTCATGAACAGTGTGGACCAAACCATGTTTAACAACTTCTCCTTCGTCAACCCAGCTGTGGGCCACATCAAAGGCCCCTGACCTGTGATAACCTTACAACAACCTACCAGCAACATATTCACAATCCATCAACAACCCACTGTACCAGCAACATATTCACAACCCATCTGTGACCTTCGGACAACCTATTCGCAACACATCAATTACTCATTACGACAACACATCACAGACAGGAGTCAGGGACACTTACCTAACAGATCAATAACGTATCCACAACCTGTCAATAACATCTCACCTCTTTTATAGAGCCAAGGTTCACAGCAGTGGAGGCTGCTGAGGGGAGGACGGCTCATAATAATGGCCAGAACAGAGCAAATGGAATGGTATCAAACACATGGAAACCATGTGTTTGATGTATTTGATACCATTCCACTGATCCCGAGCCAGCGGGGGTAACAGGGGTCACACACACCGCTCCAGTCATTACCACGAGCCAGTCCTCCCCAATTAAGGTGCCACCAACCTCCTGTGGTGTACAGACTACTGTAGGAGTCACTACCTGATTCCCCAGATTGTGTGGAATACTGAGAATGTTGTATTGTACTCATAACCTGTTATTCAATATTGTCTGTTATATCCCTGCACATAAGTGTCTGTTCAATCAAATGTAACCATTTCCTGGGACATTTTCTATTTAATTCTGAAAGTGTATCAGTAGTTTTATTAAATAGAGCCACGATTAGTATATTAAAATGTGTTGTTTTGCCATTGTTATTGCTCAGATCCAGGTAGATTGTCACACTATCGGACAGTGTAGTGGTTGGTTTCAATGTACATGGATAAATGAATGGTTTATGTTTACATGATACTGTGTTTTATAATGGCCCTTCAGAGGCTTGTGACCGCTGTGACTAAGTTATTATAGAATCTAATGACATAGATGATGCCTAGATTCAGCAGTGATTGTTTGTTTTCGTTCTGTTCATTAAAATAAGATTTTTGTTAATGCATGTCCCATTACGTATTTGCATTCTAGCATGAGTTTGTGTCACAGAGTGCGAGAATGAGAATTTAGTTGAAGTACTAAAACCGCTCTCTTCCTTCCTCTCTCTCTCTTCCTGCCTCGCTCTCTCTATCTCCCACTCTTTCCTTCCTGTGCCTCACCCTCTCAGAGACTAGAGTGACAAACTGGTCAAAGTTACCATTGCTCTTTCTGTCTGCAGTTGGGACCCTGGTGTTACGTTGTGATATAATGTATTATCATCTCACCAGCTATAAAGGTAATTTATGAATAATCTGTGATTTGATACTGTACCTCCTAGATAGATAGATAGATAGATAGATAGATAGATAGATAGATAGATAGATAGATAGATAGATAGATAGATACAGTGCCTTGCGAAAGTATTCGGCCCCCTTGAACTTTGCGACCTTTTGCCACATTTCAGGCTTCAAACATAAAGATATAAAACTGTATTTTTTTGTGAAGAATCAACAACAAGTGGGACACAATCATGAAGTGGAACGACATTTATTGGATATTTCAAACTTTTTTAACAAATCAAAAACTGAAAAATTGGGCGTGCAAAATTATTCAGCCCCCTTAAGTTAATACTTTGTAGCGCCACCTTTTGCTGCGATTACAGCTGTAAGTCGCTTGGGGTATGTCTCTATCAGTTTTGCACATCGAGAGACTGAATTTTTTTCCCATTCCTCCTTGCAAAACAGCTCGAGCTCAGTGAGGTTGGATGGAGAGCATTTGTGAACAGCAGTTTTCAGTTCTTTCCACAGATTCTCGATTGGATTCAGGTCTGGACTGTGACTTGGCCATTCTAACACCTAGATATGTTTATTTTTGGACCATTCCATTGTAGATTTTGCTTTATGTTTTGGATCATTGTCTTGTTGGAAGACAAATCTCCGTCCCAGTCTCAGGTCTTTTGCAGACTCCATCAGATTTTCTTCCAGAATGGTCCTGTATTTGGCTCCATCCATCTTCCCATCAATTTTAACCATCTTCCCTGTCCCTGCTGAAGAAAAGCAGGCCCAAACCATGATGCTGCCACCACCATGTTTGACAGTGGGGATGGTGTGTTCAGGGTGATGAGCTCTGTTGCTTTTACGCCAAACATAACGTTTTGCATTGTTGCCAAAAAGTTCAATTTTGGTTTCATCTGACCAGAGCACCTTCTTCCACATGTTTGGTGTGTCTCCCAGGTGGCTTGTGGCAAACTTTAAACGACACTTTTTATGGATATCTTTAAGAAATTGCTTTCTTCTTGCCACTCTTCCATAAAGGCCAGATTTGTGCAATATACGACTGATTGTTGTCCTATGGACAGAGTCTCCCACCTCAGCTGTAGATCTCTGCAGTTCATCCAGAGTGATCATGGGCCTCTTGGCTGCATCTCTGATCAGTCTTCTCCTTGTATGAGCTGAAAGTTTAGAGGGACGGCCAGGTCTTGGTAGATTTGCAGTGGTCTGATACTCCTTCCATTTCAATATTAGCGCTTGCACAGTGCTCCTTGGGATGTTTAAAGCTTGGGAAATCTTTTTGTATCCAAATCCGGCTTTAAACTTCTTCACAACAGTATCTCGGACCTGCCTGGTGTGTTCCTTGTTCTTCATGATGCTCTCTGCGCTTTTAATGGACCTCTGAGACTATCACAGTGCAGGTGCATTTATACGGAGACTTGATTACACACAGGTGGATTGTATTTATCATCATTAGTCATTTAGGTCAACATTGAATCATTCAGAGATCCTCACTGAACTTCTGGAGAGAGTTTGCTGCATCTATGGCTCTATCCTCCCTCCCTAATGTTTGTTCCTTTTTCAGACAAATCTCTCTCTGCCTCACCATGCCGCCCCACCATCCCTCTCCTCCTAGCGCTGTGGTACCCTGGGACAGACAGACTAATCTGAGAGCGAGCGATCCGTCACTGACCCACTTATACACAGCAGCAAACTACTTCCTGCCACTGGCCCAGGTACAGTCGCCACTTGACAACCATGTCACACCAACGAGGGTAGAGATGAGGATGGCAAAGCATTTTAATGTAGAGCTCCAAGGTACTATCACCTTTCAGGTAAGACCCAAATGCAGACTGTGTTGAAGTAACAAGTTTAGTACAGCAACAGGGCAGGCAAACGACAGGTCAAGGCAGGCTGGGGTCGATAATCCAGAGTAGCGGGACAAAGGGGCAGGACGGCAGGCAGGCTCAGGGTCAGGTCAGACAGAGTTCAGTAATCCAGAGTAGTGAGGCAATGGTACAGGACGTCAGCAGGCTCAGGGTCAGGTCAGGCAGAGGTCAGTAATCCAGAGTAGTGGGGCAATGGTACAGGACGTCAGCAGGCTCAGGCAAAAAAAGGTCAAAACTGGGGAAAAACAGGAAGAATCGATAGACAGGAACAGAGGGAAAACCACTGGTAGGCTTGACGAAACAAAACAAACTGGCAACATACAAACAGAGAACACAGGTATACGTACCCAAGGGATAATGGGGGAAATGGGCGACACCTGGAGGGGGGTGGAGACAAGCACAAGGACAGGTGAAACAGATCAGGGCGTGACAGGTACAAAGTGGTGAACAGAAGCTGGACTATACATTTAGATTAGAAATGTTTAGAAAGGTCTGCCCTTTGAAATAGTTTGATTAGATATTGTTTGTATAAGGTTATCAAACTGTTTGTATATTCTTGAGCAGTGTTTCTGAAACCTCTCCTGGAGTACCCACAGCCTGTCCACGTATTTGATGAATTCCAGAACTAACACAGCTTATTTAACTAATGAGGGGTCTGATGATTAGGTGACCATTTGAATCAGCTGTGTTAGTTCTGGAATACATTAATGAAGTGGACTGGCTGGGGTTACTCAATGAGAGGTTTGGGCTGGAGGAGACCATTTGACTGCATTCCCTGATAATTAAATCAACAAAGATGCATTTACACCCAGTGACCACTGGGGGGGCAGTGTACTACCACATATTCCCTCAGTTCCTCACAGGAGACCCACAAGTCATGCAGCTAGCTGAGCTCACATGATGAATGCTGTGACTCAGTAAGTGACTCATAGCTGGAATTTTTTGAATGTTTGATGTTATCAGTGGACAGGACTACACGCTTTCACAGTCAAACGTCATGCATGTAATCTATGAATGTAGAGTTATGTAAATGGCCCCGGGTGACATTTGATGGCATTATGAATTATATTTTATTTTGAAGGCATTATGGATTATATTTTATTTTGAAGGCATTATGGATTATATTTTATTTTGAAGGCATTATGGATTGAGTCCTATATCTATAATGTGACTGCCAGTCAGACAGTACGTATACTGTCTCATCACCACATAGGTCAATGCTCATCTCTATACATCTGTGCACACACGCACACGCACACGCACACGCACGTACAGGTGGACTCTCACCTCTAGACAGGTGACACTGTCTGTCTGTCTGTCTGTCTGTCTGTCTGTCTGTCTGTCTGTCTGTCTGTCTGTCTGTCTGTTTGTCTGTCTGTCTGACCGAGTGACACTCTCTTATCTTATCTAAGTCATCCTCATGTGCACGTGGCATTATGCCAACAGAATAGTTACATACAACAGTCTCGTTGTGGCAATATAATCTGACCTACCTGAGAAGGTCATGGCTATATAAGGCAGGGAATGTCTATATCGGCAGTGAATCAGTCTGTGTTACCACATCAGAAGACATGTGTTAAGTAGTAGTGGACCGTGCCTATCTGGCTGAATATGTGAGTTCTGACTCATTCCCAGACTTACTGTAAACACAGACAGGTCTGCTGACTGGACATTTACAGCTAACGGAAATTAATAATTCCACATACACACCCCAACCAAACACACACACACACACATGCATGAATATATGCACACACACACGTGCTAAACATTGAGCCATTTAAAAATGGATTCCCCTGGTTTACCATTGAAGCTCCTTGAGTGTGTGTGTGTTCATGTTGTGCTCCGTCGGGATTTAACTAGGCAAGTCAGTTAAGAACAAATTGTTATTTACAATGACGGCCTACCGGGGAACAGCAGGTTAACTGCCTTGTTCAGAACACAGAGTTTAACCTTGTCAGCTCGGGGATTCAATCTAGCAACCTCTCAGTTAATGGCCCAACGCTCTATCCACTAGGCTACCTAACTTGAGCCCTTTTTTACCATGCATCCTGTGACAAGGCCAGCTTCCTGGAGCAGTAAGGGAGCTAACGGGTTACAGCAGGTATTGGGCCGTCGTGACATCTCCATAGGCCTTCTCTTACACTCACACAGGTGGGATTCATGCTTAGCTAGTTGGCATGACGGGAACTGAGGAAGAGGTATTGTGTAGTTAGGAGTTACATGAGTCAGGCTGACTTGGTAAAATGACAGAAGAGAGAGATGGCACGATCACAGACCCCAGGGGCTGAGCGAGAGAGAGAGAGAGAGAAAGCGAGAGAGAAAGAGAGAAAGAGAGAGAGAGAGAGAGACAGAGTGACACAGAAAGAAAGACAGAGAGAAAGAGAGAGATCAAAAGAGAGACAGAAAGAGAGAGACAGAAAGAGATACAGAGAGAGATAAAGAGAGACAGAGAGAGACAGAAAGAGATACAGAGAGAGATAAAGAGAGACAGAGAGAAAAAGCGAGACAGAGAGAGAGAAAGCGAGAGAGAAAGCGAGAGAGAGAGAGAGAGAGAGAGAGAGATTTGTACATTTGTACATTGTTAAAACACTGTATATATATATATATATATATATAATATGACATTTGTAATGTCTTTACTGTTTTGAAACATCTGTATGTGTAATGTTTACTGTTAATTTTTGTTGTTTTTCACTTTATATATTCACTTTGTATGTTGTCTACCTCACTTGCTTTGGCAATGTTAACACATGTTTCCCATGCCAATAAAGCCCTTGAATTGAATTGAATTGAATTGAATTGAGAGAGAGAGAGAGAGTGACACAGAAAGAAAGACAGAGAGAAAGAGATCAAAAGAGAGAAAGAGAGAGAGAGACAGAAAGAGATACAGAGAGAGATACAGAGAGACAGAGAGAGATAAAGAGAGACAGAGAGATATAAAGAGAGACAGAGAGAGATAAAGAGAGAGAGAGAGATAAAGAGAGAGAGAGAGAGAGAGAGAGAGTGACACAGAAAGAAAGACAGAGAGAAAGAGAGAGATCAAAAGAGAGACAAAAAGAGAGAGAGGCAGAAAGAGATACAGAGAGAGATAAAGAGAGACAGAGAGAGAGAGAGAGAGAGACAGAAAGAGATACAGAGAGAAAAAGCGAGACAGAGAGAGAGAGAGAGAGACACACAGACAGAAACAGAGACAGAGAGAAAAAGAGAATGTGATGAAACTTCAGGACATCAGTGTGGTCTAAATCCCCTCTACTCTACCTAACACAGCCCCATGGGAACATGCTGAAACAACACTGAGGGAACAGTCAGAAAGACCTCAGAAAACACACATCAGCACACACACACACCGGCGTCAAATCCTATCAAATCAATCAAATGAATGTGCAGAGGTTCAAGGTATCTGATGTAGATATTGGACTGTATGTACATGAAGGCAGGGTAAAGTGACTAAGCAACAGGATAGATAAACTATAAGAGTGAAATAAAGAACAGAGTAGCAGCAGCAAATTATGAGAGTGAAGTGCACGTGTGTGTGTGTGTGTGCCAGTGGAGGCTGGTGGGAGGAGCTATAGGAGGACAGAGTCAATGGAATGGAGTCAAACATGTGGTTCCATATGTTTGATCTGTTTTTTGTTTTTTAAATGTATTTTTTGTTGTCATTGGTCATAAAAAAAGGTGTATATTCAATACATATATAACACTACAGACCAAACTAACAGAATTACATATGAGACATGTCTTATGAGTCACACTAGACAGAGAAAATGAATAAATAATAATAATAATAATAATAATAATAATAATAATGGAGAAGAGGACAAGGCAGTAATGTCAGCAATAGTTACAATTGAGTCATAAGTAATAATAATCTTCATGATAAAAATGTCATTATAAACTGGGTGGTTCGAGCCCTGAATGCTGATTGGCTGACAGCTGTGGAATATCAGAACGTATACCGCAGGTATGACAAAACCTTTATTTTTACTGCTCTAATTACGTTGGTAACCAGTTTATAAAAGCAATAAGGCACCTCAGGGGTTCGTGATATATGGCCAATATACCACGGCTAAGAGCTGTGTCCATGGCATCGTGCATAAGAACAGCCCATGGCCGTGGTAAATTGGCCATATACAACACCTCTTCGGGCCTTATTGCTTAAATAAAACAGAGACACAGGACAGTAATATAAAAAGGAAGAAGACAGAAACGAGATCGGGGGGTATCAGAAAAAAGGTTTCATAGGTGCCCATTTATAAATAAATGTTTCATCGAGAAGTCTTAAAGCTTATTATTCTCTCCATTTCACACATCTCTTTGATTTTAGACAAACACTGTTTGTGGGATGGAGGGCTGGATTGAAGACACTTTATTGTGATGATTTTCACAGCTGCGGTTAGCAGAATTTGTAACAAATAAATACTTTTCCTGCCTGTGATACCAGCAGGTATAACACCCAATACAGCAGTCTTAAAATCCGGTGGGATTTTTGCCTCAAAAACTTTGCACAGGTCCCAGAAGTTGTTCAACCTTGGCCAGGTGCAAAAATACATGATGGTGGTTACCTTTTTGTTCTTCACACTCCCTCGAGCACTCGCTGGTGGCGGTGATTCTGGCTTTTGCTGTAAGTTTGGGGGTTCAGAAAAAATCTCGAAGTCACATTCCACTGAAATCCTCTCCAAGAGTTAGAATGTGTCACTTTGTGTGCTTCAGTACATATTACGCGCCATTCTTGATCTGAGATAAGCTCCTGTATTTCTGTCTCCCTTTTAAAGTACATAGAGTCATAATCATCCATTGAAACAAGGTTCAGGTACGAAAGGGAGATTCTGTTGGTGACACGCTCTTGATTTTGAGACCTCATCAGGAACAGTTCTAGTGTTTTCAAGTACTGGATGATAGCCTAGTCTTTATGCTTCTCTAGAAAGTGTCTGGCTTGTTAGAATCTATAAAAAAATCTGTCCTAATGAGGCCGAACTCTTCTGTAAACTGCTGGAATGACTTTAATTGGTCTCTATGGAAAAGTTGGTGTATGAAAGATAGGTTAAATGCAGACCACCCTTTAAAACCTGAGTCCATCAGAGACGGTTCAAGGCCCTGAATAAAAACCATAGAGCTAACCTTTGAGACTGACGTTTGTATGTGGAATGTTTTCTGAACTGTTCTCCAAATCAAAAAGTGAGGCCAGGTGCTTATCGCATGTTGACTGATATCAAATCAGAAAATGGTAGAGCTGCCAGGGGTATTGAAGTACAAAAGTACTTCTCCGTGTTGAGCCATCACGACCCACTGTCATCAACAAGACAGGCAGAATGGTTTAAGTTGACTCAGAGAGTTGAAGTGTTTTTACAATCGCACTCTTGGACGTTTTCCTCGCCAAATAAAACGGGAGATCAATCGGTTCAGGGGGTCAAAAGTAAAGGTAGCTATAGGGATAGGTAACATCTGAAATGGGTACAGTAATCTTGGCAGGATGTTCATTTGGACTGATTCTACTTTCTCCATGAGAGAGAGAGGCAGAATGTTCATTTGGACTGATTCTACTCTCTCCATGAGAGAGAGAGGCAGGATGTTCATTTGGACTGATTCTACTCTCTCCATGAGAGAGAGAGGCAGGATGTTCATTTGGACTGATTCTACTCTCTCCATGAGAGAGAGAGGCAGAATGTTAATTTGGACTGATTCTACTCTCTCCATGAGAGAGAGAGGCAGAATGTTCATTTGGACTGATTCTACTCTCTCCATGAGAGAGAGAGGAAGAATGTTCATTTGGACTGATTCTACTCTCTCCATGAGAGAGAGAGGCAGGATGTTCAGGATTCTACTCTCTCCAGGCAGAATGTTCATTTGGACTGATTCTACTCTCTCCATGAGAGAGAGAGGCAGGATGTTCATTTGGACTGATTCTACTCTCTCCATGAGAGAGAGAGGCAGGATGTTCATTTGGACTGAATCTACTCTCTCCATGAGAGAGAGAGAGAGGCAGGATGTTTATTTGGACTGATTCTACTCTCTCTGTGAGAGAGAGAGGCAGTATGGTCCGTCTGTCCATATCCGCTCTACTTCTATTGATAAGTTTAATATCATTTATCTAGATCAGCAGTTATGGTAATTCATACATATTTAATACCACAGTCTGTCCATATCCGCTCTACTTCTATTGATAAGTTTAATACCATTTATCTAGATCAGCAGGTATGGTAATTCATACATATTTAATACCACAGTCTGGCCATTTAAAGGACAGCAAGTCCTTTGCTTGCTGTGACATTTCGCCTCCTATTTCCTATTTTCTGTTTTGTCAACATTGGCTTTGTACCCTGAGTAATGACCAAACAATGTAATAATCTCCATGAGACATGGGATAGATGCCTGTGGCTCAGATAAATAGAGGAGAACGTCATCTTCATATAGTGAAACCTTGTGTTCCTCTCCTCCAATCTTAATACCTTTAATATTCTCTTCATCCCTTTTCAGGTTTGATCTGTTTGATACATACTGTTCCATTTATTCCAGTCCAGCCATTACAATGAACCTGTCCTCCTATAGCTCCTTCCACCAGCCTCCACTGGTAGGTGTGTTTATATGTGTTTAACTATACTTGTGGGGACCAGAAATCCACAAAAGAATAGTAAACACATTTTTTGGGGGGACCAACTGGGGACATTTTGTTAGTCCCCACAAGAAAAAATGCTATTTTTTTCGGGGTTTAGGGTTAAGGTTAGAATTAATGTCTGTGTTAGAATTAGGTTTAGGGTTAAGGTTAGGTTTTGGGGTTAAGGTTAGGGTTAAGGTTAGGGTTAGGGTTAGAGGTTAGGGAAAATATAATTGTGAATGGGAATCAATTGTGTGTCCCCACAAGGTTAGTTAAACAAGACTGTCTGGTTTTGTGTGAGAGTACCAGTATAGTGTGTGTGTTACTGAGTGTATATACTGTACAATGTGTATATATAGTTTTGTGAGGGTGCATAGAGTCAGAGAAAGATAGGGTCAATGCAGATAGTCTGAGTAACCATTTATTTAACTCTTTAGCCTTATTTAACCATTTATTTAACTCTTTAGCAGTCTTATGGCTATTTTAGCCAGCCAGATCGCTCAAGATTGACTTCGGAGTTGGACGTTTTCAATCCCAGTGGTAGGCACTTGTTTATTATGGTTTTGTTTTAACCCTATCCCAAACCTTAACCCTTAACTTAACCATTCAGAATGAATGCCTAACTTAATGTTTTAACCCTATCCAAAACCTTAACCCTTAACCCTTAACCTAAAACGTGGTAATTGGTGGATGAAGTCTCTTGTCTTATCCGGTGTCCTGTGTGAATTTAAGTATGTTCCCTATAACTCTCTCTTTTTCTTTTTTCTCTCTTCTCTCGGAAGACCTGAGCCCTAGGACCATGCCTCAGGACTACCTGGCCTGATGACTTCTTGCTGTCCCTAGTCCACCTGGTCGTGCTGCTGCTCCAGTTTCAACTGTTCTGCCTGTGGCTATGGAACCCTGACCTGTTCACCGGACGTGCTACCTGTCCCAGACCTGCTGTTTTCAACTCTCTAGAGACAGCAGGAGCGGTAGAGATACTTTCAATGATCGGCTATGAAAAGCCAACTGACATTTACTCCTGAGGTGCTGACCTGTTGCACCCTCTACAACCACTGTGATTATTATTATTTGACCCTACTGGTCATCTATGAACGTTTGAACATCTTGGCCATATACTGTTATAATCTCCACTCGGCACAGCCAGAAGAGGACTGGCCACCCCTCATAACCTGGTTCCTCTATAAATGTATTCCTAGGTTCCTGCCTGCCTAGGGAGTTTTTCCTGGCCACTGTGCTTCTACATCTGCTTTGCATGCTGTTTGGGGTTTTACGCTGGGCATCTGTATAGCACTTTGTGACATCGGCTGATGTAAAAAGGGCTTTATAAATACATTTGATTGATTGATTGGAGCAACTTAGAAATGTAACGTTTGGAGAAAATTGGCAAAATGTCTCATTCTGCAGTGAGGCTGTGAGAGCTTGTTGGTTAGGGGGTAGAAGTTGTAGATGCTCTGGCACCGTTTGCCAGGCGGTAGCAGAGTGAACAGTCTATGGCTTTGGTGGATGAAGACTTTTTCTGGCTTTTCTCTAACACCGTCTTATATGAGGTCCTGGATGTCAAGGAGCTTGGCCCCACTGATGTACTGGGCCGACACACCACCCTCTGTAGAACCTTGCAGTTGATGGGGGTGCATTTGCCAGACAAAGCGCAGATGCAGCCAGTCAAGGTGTTCTCGATGGTGCAGCTGTAGGCATGTAAACACACAGGCACACACATACTATGTCATTCCGTTGTGGTAATGTGAAATCTAGAATTAGGAAGAAGTTGAGTAAGAAGTATGTCTTTTGTCAGGGTGATAGAAGGTCACTGTTGCAACATGGGAACTTCACAGATTACTTTACCCTTTATTGTTTAGATTCAGTGCACAAGATGTGTTGTTCTGTTTAAATCTAAGGAACCTCAGATGTATACGCAATAAAGGGTTAGGTTGGTGAATTACACTGTCAATGGAGAGCTTCATGTTAAACATAAGGGCAGGGAGTTGTCCAAATATATACAGAGTGGACAAATCATTAGGAACACCTGCTCTTTCCATGACGTAGACTGACCAAGTGAATCCAGGTGAAAGCTATGATCACTTATTGATGTCACCTGTTAAATCCACTTCAATCAGTGTAGATGAAGGGGAGGAGATGGTTTGAAGAAGTATTTTTAAGCCTTGAGACATGGATTGTGTGTAAAGGGTGCGTGCTGGTGGCAGAGATGTCAGGCGCAGGAGAGTGAACTTGGTATGAACAGAGCAGTTTAATAAATGCCCCAAAAAACTCTGAAAACCAAAATATACAAAAAATGATATAAGAGGGTACAAAACCTGTCACCCACCAGAACATACAACAAACAATCACCTACAATTACATGAGGGGAAACAGAGGGTTAAATACACAACATGGAATTGATGGGATTGAAACCAGGTGTGATGGAAGACAAGACAAAACCAATGGAAAATGAAAAATGGATCAGCGATGGCTAGAAGGTCGGTGACGCCGACGGCCGAACACCGCCCGAATAAGGAGAGGGACCAACTTCGGCGGAAGTCGTGACATTGTGTATGTATGCCATTCAGTGCCTTTGAACGGGGTATGGTAGTAGGTGCCAGGCACAGCGGTTTGAGTGTGTCAAGATCTGCAACACTGCTGGGTTTTTCACGCTCAACAGTATCCCGTGTGTATCAAGAATGGTCCACCACCCAAAGGACATCCAGCCAACGGCAGGCCAGTGGTCGAAAGCGGGTCATTGATGAAAGAGGACAATAGAGCCTGACACGAACTGTGCAGAGCAACAGACTGGCTACAGTTAGTCAACTGACAGTCCAGTACAATACTGCTGCCCAAAGACCCATAAAAGAATGCACAACTTGTCGTACCTTGATACGAATGGGGTTTGGCAGCTGACGACCTTACAGTGTTCCACTTCTTTCAGCAAAAAACAAGAAACTGCGGTTGCAGTGGGCTAAGGAATGAAAACACTGGACACTGAAGAATTAGAAAAACATTCCCTGGTCTGATGAATCCCGATTCCTGCTGTTTCGTACTGATGGTAGGACTAGGGTATGAAGAAAACCGTATGAGTACATGCATCCATCATGCCGCATATAACACCACATTACTTATACTGATGGTTAACTGCCACACTTTACTCGCATTTCTGTGTTGACATGCAGACACACACACACACGCAGGAGTACAGGCGGAGGACCTGATATTCCGGCTGTTTGAGAATGTGATGAAACGTCAGGACATCAGTGTTGTCTAAATCCCCTCTACTCTACTCTACCTAACACACACACACACACACACACACACACACACACACACACACACACACACACACACACACACACACAGGACACCAGTGTTGTCTAAATCCCCTCTACTCTACCTACACACACACACACACACACACACACACGTAGCTATGTTATTCTGGTGTGATAATGTGATCTGGAATTTGTAAGAAGTGGAGTTAGAAGTATGGATTTTTCTCAGGGTGATAGAAGGTTACTGTTGCAACATGGGAACTTACTTAATAGATTACTTTACCCTTTATTGCTTAGATTTATTGCACAACATGTGTTGTTCTGTTTTAATCTAAGGAACCTCAGATGTGTACGCAATAAAGGGTTAGGTTGATGAATTACACTGTCAATAGTCATGCTGTGCTTGATGCACATATACATGAGCAACGTCCACAAACGTACTGCAAATGAATCATCTGAACTGTGTTATTCAGGACAGTGTTTGTAAGGTCACATATGGGTCAAGGAGGACAGAAGGAGACATTTATTTTATTGTGTTTGTTATATATTATAAAAGTGATACAACACTATGTTACTTATGGTCCTTGATCATTGTCACGTATAAAACGGATAGTTTGGATCCTGGATGCTGAAACATAGTTGAAATCTCGTTTGATAACCAAATTACAGCTGATAGTTTAAATAGTTTGAAAACCAGTCACGTAACACAGTCAGTCATAATTGTGACCTGGCCCCTCCTCTGGGGCTGTCCAAGCATAGTTGGCCAGCACAGGGATCTTGTGATGTAAGAGATTCATTTGATGTGATCCACTGGGTCCAAACCTGCTGGCCACTGATATGTTTTCTGTCTGTGCTTCCAGTTGAACTCTCATCAGCTCCTCTCCTCATTCAGAATACTGTTCAGAGAGTCTATACACGCTGAAGTTAAGCTCTCACAATTATTCCCTCCATCTCCTCCTGCCTTTTTAGAAAACAACTCCTCCCATTTCCTCCTCTCTCTTTCTTTCTATACTTGGACCACACGGGTAAATAGTCTGTTTTTGTCCCTCTTCTACCCACTTGTTCTGACATAGTGTCTGTCTGAGTGAGACACCAAGCTTTGTAGCAGGTAGACAGTGGGTATGAAGTGTGTGTGTGTGTGTGTGTGTGTGTGTGTGTGTGTGCGTATGGGAGACATGACTCCTCTCCAGATGCACACAGTACAATGCAGCCTTGTTACCAGGGGACTAAACTCAGGGGAAATCTCCATAGTTGTTACTGCCGGGCCTCTGACCACTGCTGCTGCTGCTGCTACTACTATATCACACACACACAGGCTAGAGACCATTCAGAGAGCTCACAGGAAATGTAAGTCTTTTTTTGCGGGCAACTGGGGACCAGGGTCCGCTATGAGAACACGCTTTTGAAACGAGAAACTGTCCTTCCATGTCTGTCTGTCTCACATGTTCACTGGAAAATATCCACTCCTACCGCTCTTCTCATATAAAACATTGATCCCCTGTGTTGGAACAGTGTGAAGCTAAGCCCAATATTATTATTCTCATTCTGAACTAGAGTCTCACTGACTGGACAGTATGAAAGCTCACATCCCTACTGGACAGTATGAAAGCTCACATCTCTACTGGACAATATGAAAGCTCACATCCCTACTGGACAGTTTGAAAGCTCACATCCCTACTGGACAGTTTGAAAGCTCACATCCCTACTGGACAGTATGAAAGCTCACATCTATACAAGACCTTGTAGACCCAGCAAAAGGGAGAGTTAACTCTATCGTAACCTTTCTTCTACTCAATCATCTGATCTGTGTAGTTTACCTTAGTAGATCAATGTAGTTACCTTCCAATGGTAATATAATATAGGTTAGACGATGCCACCACATAGACAGGGTGGGTTACATTCAATGGTTGAAGGTACAAACACGCCTTCACACCTGCCTGGCATAGGTGAGGGTAGACAGGTCACCTTATGTGAGTAAGTGTGTCAGTTGACCATTAATGTGGATGAACGGTGAAGTGTGTGTGTGTGTGTGTGTGTGTGTGTGTGTGTGTGTGTGTGTGTGTGTGTGTGTGTGTGTGTGTGTGTGTGTGTGTGTGTGTGTGTGCAGTAGGTGTTTGGGTGGGTGTGTGCGTGTGTGCGTGTGTGCAGGTGCAGGTCACTCATGGGAGATATGGGTCATATGTTGATTCTGTTGCTGGGTAAATGGTATCTGGGGATACTGGTCTCTCAGTCCACCAACCCCATTCCATCTGTCACTGGGGAGTGAAGTGGAGCAGAGAGAACGAGAGGGCTGGGGGCAGCCTGGATCATGAGTCTGACTGGTTTCTCATGAGGCCAGACAGTCTGAAGGAGTCGGAAGCTGTAATGTTCAGATACAGCGGTGAGAGAGAAGATACTACACTGTAGTCAGCCTACTGGAACAGTAGTGTTGGAACATACTTTCACACAGCCATCCTGATTCATGCCCCTCAGTGGGATGTGAGTAAACTCACGTCCACCTAAATGACCCCACCCTCCTTCTAATCCTCTCCCTCTCTATTTCCTCATCCTCACTATTGAGCCTGACCCACTCAGGGGTACGTGAGCCTCCATCGTGACTTTATAATTGATCCCGGAGAGCGATGTGGAGGCTCACGTGCCCCTGAGTGGGTCAGGCTCAATAGTGGAGAGGGAGGGAGAGGAGATGTCAAATTAAAATGATTGAGGCTGAAAAGTCTGAAAGGGGGATTGGTGGAGACTAGAGTGTATTTCCTGGAGAGGAAAGGAACATGAACACTCACATGCACACACAGGGTGATGCCATCTGTACCAGTGCCAGTTGGCATTGCTGTGTCCTCTGCAGCAATCCTGTTAGCCCTCAGCAAGCTTTAACCCATTTACTGTAGTCAGGGAGGCCCAGATTATACCTCCATTTTATAACCCCCTTAAGCTTGTACACCAAATATGTCAGACCGACTGTACTCTAACTTCCCCTCGACAACAATCCTTCCCAGCCCATCTGGCAGTTTCAGCTGGGTCATCATGACTAGAGGCTGTCGAAAATTTGAAACACTGCCTTTTGTTTCTTTAGTGGAAATACCAAAACAGTCACAGGAAATACTGAA
This sequence comes from Oncorhynchus clarkii lewisi, assembly GCF_045791955.1. Taxonomy (NCBI): domain Eukaryota; kingdom Metazoa; phylum Chordata; class Actinopteri; order Salmoniformes; family Salmonidae; genus Oncorhynchus; species Oncorhynchus clarkii. Next base: position 15,403,927 of record NC_092179.1, on the reverse strand, counting down.
ACAGTCACAGGAAATACTGAAACAGTTGGAACCAATTCTTATACAGCAGAACAGCTTGTCTATCTATCTGCCTATTAATGTGTATTTTCCTGACTCCAGGATTGTCCAATGAGGGAAAAATATAGTGACACCAGAAAGACACAACCCCTCGGTTTGTAATTAAACAGCCTACTCTTAGGGCCTCCCGAGTGGCGCATCGGTCTAAGGCACTGCATCGCCATGCTTGAGGCATCACTACAGACCCAGGTTTGATCCCAGGCTAGCCAGCCGTGACCGGGAGACCCATGAGGTGGTGTACAATTGACCCAGCGGTTTGGCTGGCGGAGATTTCCTGTTTCAGTGTTTCCATTAATTCTGAAACTCTCCCCATCAATAACCCCTAGACAAGAGAGAGGGATGAAAAGAGAAGTGGCTCTTTTGAAATGTCTCTGATTTCATTTCCTTTTAGGGTTACAGGGTAGGCCGTCATTGTAAATAAGAATTTGTTCTTAACTGACTTGCCTAGTTAAATTAAGGTTTACATTTTAAAATTATTACAGACAGGCGACGCACAATTGGCCCAGCGTTGTCCGGGTTAGGGGAGGGCAGGGATTTTCCTTGTACTATCGCCCTCTAGCAACTCCTTGTGGTGGGCAGGGAACCTGCAAGCTGACCTTTTACGGTGTTTCCTCCGACACATTGGTGTGGCTGTAACTACCAATTGAATATCACAACATTGGGGAGAAAAAGGGGTAAAAAATATATAAATGAATAAATTAAACCAGCCTATTCTTTCTTCGTTAGGGTAAGGTCCATTCTGTCAGCTCTGCTGTATTCAAGCCCCAGTGAATGAATACTCCCCCACTGGGCACAGACATCAATTAAATGTCTATTCCACGTTGGTTCAACACAATTTCATTGAAATTAGGTGGAAACAACATTGATTCAACCAGTGTGTGCCCAGTGGGCCCATTCCGTTCACTCTGAAAATCTCCCTGTCAATGACCCCCAGACAAAGAGAGAGGGATGGAATCTCCCCGTCAATGACCCCCAGACAAAGAGAGAGGGATGGAATCTCCCCATCAATGACCCCCAGACAAAGAGAGAGGGATGGAATCTCCCCATCAATGACCCCCAGACAAAGAGAGAGGGATGGAATCTCCCCGTCAATGACCCCCAGACAAAGAGAGAGGGATGGAATCTCCCCATCAATGACCCCCAGACAAAGAGAGAGGGATGGAATCTCCCCGTCAATGACCCCCAGACAATGGGAGAAGGGTGGCTCTGTGTCTGTCTCTCGTTTAATTTCCTTTTAAGGTTACAGGCAGCTACAGGCCGGTTTGACAAACACAGGCCTCATAAGTGAGTGTGACAGTGAGTATGTGTGAAGGTGTGTCTTGTGATTGATGTAGCAGTAATAAAGCCATTTAGGACTGTTTACAACATGATGATTAATGCTCACAAGGTCGCATCATGATTACATTTTCCAGGTGTGTGTATGTGAGTGTATATGTACACGTACAGTGCCTTCAGAAAGTATTCACACCCCTTGAAAAGGTTAATTGCTTTGCCAATTTTTTTGCGGTATTACTTTAGTGCCTTGTTGCAAAACAGGATGCACGTTTTGTAATATATTATTATTGTGTACAGGCTTCCTTCCTTTCACTCTGTCATTGAGGTTAGTACTGTGGAGTAACTACAATGTTGATCCATCCGCAGTTTTCTCCTATCGCAGCCATTCAACTCTGTAACATGATGAAATTCCTGAGCGGTTTCCTTTCTCTGCAGCAACTGAGTTAGGAAGGACTCCTGTATCCTGTATCCTTATAGAGACTGGGTATATTGATACACCATCCAAAGTGTAATTAATAACTTCACCATGCTCAAAGGGTTATTCAATGTATTTTTTCCCCCATCATCTACCAATAGTTGCCCTTCTTTGCGAGGCATTGGAAAACCTCCCTGGTCTTTGTGGTTGAATCTGTGTTTGAAACTCACTATTCAACTGAGGGACCTTACAGATATTGTATGTTTGGGATACAGAGATGAGGTAGTCATTCAAAAATCTGGTTAAACACTAGTATTGCACACAGAGTGAGTCCATGCAACTTCTTATGTGACTTGTTAAACAAATTTGTACTCCTGAACTTATTTAGTATTGCATAACAAATGGGTTTAATACTTACTCAAGACATTTCAGCTTTTTGTGTTTTATTAATTAGCAAATATATATATTTTTTAATCCACTTAGACATTATGATGTATTGTGTGTAGGTCAATGAAAAAAAATCTCAATTTGCTGCAGGAGGGACTGGTGCACTTCACAAAATATGAGGAGGGAAAATTATTTGGATATATTGAAGCAACATCTCAAAACATCAGTCAGGAAGTTAAAGCTTGGTTGCAAATGGGTCTTCCAAATGGACAATGATGTCAAGCACACTTCCAAAGTTGAAGGACAATGGCTTAAGGACTACAAAGTCAAGGTATTGGAGTGGCCATCACAAAGCCCTGACCTCCATCCTATAGATAATTTGTGGGCAGAACTGAAAAAGCGTGTGCAAGCAAGGAGGCCTACAAACCCGACTCAGTTACATCAGCTCTGTCAGGAGGATTGGGCCAAAATTCCCCCAACTTGTTGGGGAAAGCTTGTGGAAGGCTACGCGAGATCTTTGACCCAAGTTAAACCATTTAAAGGCAATGCTACCAAATACTAATTGAGTGTATGTAAACTTCTGACACACTGGGAATGTGATGAAAGAAATAAAAGCCTAAATAAACAATTCTCTCTACTATCATTCTCTACTATTACTCATTTCATTTCACATTAATTTCACATTCTTAAAATAAAGTGGTGATCGTAACTGGCCTATAACAGGGAATTTTTACTAGGATTAAATGTCAGGAATTGTTAAAAAACTGAGTTTAAATGTATTTGGCTAAGATGTGTGTAAACTTCCGACTTCATGTGTGTGATTATGCTGAGTAGATCAAAAGGGTCAGATTAGACTGACAGGATTACTGTGTCCGTTTTATCAGACATAAGAAAACATGATCACATGATCTGTTTATGAGGAAGAGCTAATCACCTTGGTGAGGACAGAGAGCTGAGTCATGACGAGAGAGAGAGATAGCAAGTGAAAGAATGAACTTCCCCTGAACGAGGACATGACATATGAGCAAAAATGAAATTACTTAGCACTGCAACACTAGTTCCCCATACAGAACATGAATGGATAAGGCAGTGATTGGCATCAGTTAGTCAGTGCAGTATTAGGGATCTATTTGTGGAGTGCTGGTTTAGCAGATTATTTTTTTGTTGTTGAATTTTTACCCCTTTTTCATGGTATCCAATTGTTAGTAGCTACTATCTTGTCTCATCGCTACAACTCGCTACAACTCCCTCGGGAGAGATGAAGGTTGAAGTCATGCATCCTCCGATACACAAACCAACCAAGTGCGCATCCAACCCGGAAGCCAGCCACACCAATGTGTCAGAGGAAACACCGTGCACCTGGCAACCTTGGTTAGTGCGCACTTCACCCGGCCCGCCACAGGAGTCACTGGTGCGCGATGAGACAAGGATACAAGGATATCCCTACCGGCCAAGCCCTCCCTAACCCGGACGACGCTAGGCCAATTGTGAATCGCCCCACGGACCTTCCGGGCGTGGCCGGTTACGACAGAGCCTGGGCGCGAACCCAGAGTCTATGGTGGCACAGCTGGCGCTACAGTACAGCGCCCTTAACCACTGTGCCACCCGGGAGGCCGACATTACATTAGTATTCAGACCCTTTGCTATGAGACTTGAAATTGAGCTCAGGTGCATCCTGTTTCCATTGATTCTACAACTTGATTGGAGTCCACCTGTGGTAAAATTATATTGATTGGACATGATTTGGAAAGGCCTGTCACACCTGTCTATAAAAGGTCCATAGTTGACAGTGCATGTCAAAGCAAAAACCAAGCCACGAGGTCGAAGGAATTGTCTGTAGAGCTCCGAGACAGAATTGTGTCGAGGCACAGATCTGGGGAAGGTACCAAAAAAGTTCTGCAGCATTGAAGGTCCCCAAGAACACAATGGCCTCCATCATTCTTAAATGTAAGAAGTTTGGAACCACCATGACTCTTCCTAGAGCTGAGCAATCAGGGGAGAAGGGCTTTGGTCAGAGAGGTGACCAAGAACCTGATGCTCACTCAGACAGAGCTTCAGTTTCTCTGGGGAGATGGGAGAACCTTCCAGAAGGACAACCATCTCTGCAGCACTCTACAGAAGCCACTCCTCATTAAAAGGAACATGACAGCGCCCTTGGAGACTAAAGGACTCTCAGACCATGAGAAACAAGATTCTCTGGTCTGATGAAACCAAGATTAAACTCTTTGGTCTGAATGCCAAGCGTCACGTCTGGAGGAAACCTGTCACCATCCCTACGGTGAAGCATGGTGGTGGCAGCATCATGCTGTGGGGAAGTTTTCAGCTACAGCAGGGACTGGGAAACTAGTCAGGATCGAGGGAAAGATGAACGGAGCAAAGTACAGAGAGATCCTTGATGAAAACCTGCTCCAGAGTGCTCAGGACCTCAGTCTGGGGCAACGGTTCACCTTCCAACGGGACAACGACCCTAACCACACAGTGAATACAACGCAGGAGTGGCTTCGGGACAAGTCTCTGAATGTCCTTGAGTGGCCCAGCCAGAGCCCGGACAGGATCACGATCGAACATCTCTGAAGAAACCTGAAATTAGCTGTGCTGTGACGCACTCCATCCAACCTGACAGAACTTGAAAGGATCTGCAGAGAAGAATGGGAGAAACACCACAAATACAGGTGTGCCAAGCTTGTGGAGTCATACACAAGTTGACTCCAGGCTGTAATCACTGCCAAAGGTGCTTCAACAAGCACTGAGTAAAGGGTCTGAATACTAATGTGAATGTGATATTTCAGGGGTGTTTAAAAAAAAAACATTTGTAAAAAATAAAACCGTTTTTGCTTTGTCATTATGTGGTATGGTGTGTAGATTGATGGGGGAAATAACGATTGAATGCATTGTTCCATTCATGTCTCTGACTGCAGCTTCTCTTTTCTCCCACAGAGATGATCACATACACACATGCACGTACAGTCACGCATTCATGCATATACTGTACACACTCATGCATGCACACGTGCATGAACAAACACACTCGCATGCACAGGGAGAACGTCGGTCTGCACCACCACATACAGAACATACAAAGACAGAAACTTGGCCCAATAGCCTACAGCCAAAACCAGGACTCATTCTTTATGTATAACCTTACAAAAGCGAGAGTAGATAGCCTATGCAGGTATCTGTCACGTATAGAAACTTTCTATCTGAGTCTATCAAACTTTAGTTTAGCCTGAGCTGGGTATGCAAAATCCAATGCAAATTCACTTTCCTGACATTTGCTTGTGTGTCTGCATGAGGTCATGTGACTGGGAGACAGAAGTGTACATGAGAGTAGTCACATACACTCTGGCCGCTCTAGACCAAAACCCCAGCCAACCCAGCACAGGCCAACCACACCAGGCTGTGAATCAGACAGTGCCTGCCGGGGTTGGCAAGTAGCAAAAGTGTAAGTTTGGCTGGAGTTGAATCACCGCAGCATACATGCCACAGTTACCCCACACTCCCTGCACAAACCCCATCTGAATGAATGATACAACGACAACACAGCAACAACTACCAAGAGCAACATCGTTAACTCTGCCCAGACAACATAGTCTGACTATTTGCAAGACAAAAAACCCTCGACCTTGCAATCATGAGTGATTGAGTTACATGTAACTGCAGCCATGTGACCACTGTAAATAGTACTGTATTGCCATCAGAGCTAGAGTGCTGCTGACCTGCCCTTGGTTTACACATAAACCCTCTGGCCTCTGCCATATCAACAGCACATGACATGGGCCTGATGGTGCAGCTGTTTTATGGACACTACTGTATCTCACCAGGTCAAAGGGTACTGGACCACCACATAGAAATAGGTTGTGTCCCAAATGGCACTCTATTCCCTACATAGTACACTTATTTTGAGCCCTGTGGGCCTTGGTCAAAAGTCACAGGCTGTAGGGAATAGGATGGCATTTGGGATGCAGACGTAGAATAGATGGAGAACGGTGCTTGTCTCAGATATGAAGAGGGAGACTGCTGTCACTTTCTCTTTCTCTCCAATAGGGCGATACATGGTAGAGCTGGGTATGGGTTGAGAGACAGTGGTTTATAGACTGCTGTAGTGCTGTGGGCCAGAGGACAGAATGCTAGGCTAATCCCGTTCAGCACAGTACAACACAGGGATTCCCTGAATGTAGGACACAGACAGACATTCTGTACTGCCATGCAGCTCTGTGTGTCTAGACAATAGAGAAACGGGCAGAGGGACAGAGGACAGCGAAGGCTTGGACCCTGCTATTCTAGGAGGATTAGTGACGGATAAATAATGCCCCTGTTATTACACACAAGCACCTTCATTCCGGAGCACTTTGTTGTATCATTGGCTTCTCCTTTGAAATCTGCCAGCCAAATGAGTAGAGTAGGGGAGAGAGGCGACAGGAATAGACGTAAATAACAAGTTCGGACAGAGCTGGACCTACCTCAGTTCAACACAGATTTAATGAATTGTATTGTGTCCAATTACATTACACCAGTCTTTCTTAATCTTGGCTCGGGGGACCCAAAGGTGCGTTTCTGTTTTTGCCTTAGCACCAAACACCTGATTCAAATCATCAAAGCTTGATGATGAGTTTATGATTTGAATCAGCTGTGTAGGGGCTAGGGCAAAAACAAAAATGCGCCCCCCTTTGGGTCCCCAGGACCAGGATTAAGAAACTCTGTGAAACACGCATCACTGTTCTTGTGTGTGTGTTCTACTGACCTGTAAAACAGCTACTCCAACATGTTTTACGCCATGGACTGTTTGGGAGTGTATTTTTAACAGAGAATGTTTTCATTAATTCTCAGCACCAGACACATAGAGCACATAAAGTAACTTCCAACACTTGAGTAAATGAGCAATACAAAGTATATTGAAAGCAGGTGCTTCGACACAGGTGTGGTTCCTGAGATAGTTAAGCAATTAACATCCCATCGTGCTTAGAGTGATGTATAAAAATGCCAAGTTGCCCATTATTTTGGCTACCGTGGCTAGAATAAGAGATCTCAGTCAACAGATCTCAACCCAATTGAACACTTAAGGCGGGAGATTCTAGAGCGGCACCTTGAGACAGCGTTTACCACCAACATCAACAAAAGACCAAATGATGGAATTTCTCATGGAAGAATGGGGTTGCATCCCTCTAATAGTTTCCAGAAACTTGTAGAATCTATGCCAAGGTGCATTAAAGCTGTTCTGGCTCATGGTGGCCCAACACCCTATTAAGACACTTTATGCTGGTGTTTCCTTTATTTTGGCAGTTACCTGTAGGTCAGTTTAGGTGTTGACAGCTAAGCTGGCTCTGGTTCTGTGGTGACACTATTTAAACGGATGTGTTCAAATGTGGTACAACAAATTCCAGCTTCCAGTTTAAAAAAAAAGTTTCTGGTCTCCCTCTGCAAATTGAAACACATCGATAGGATAGGGTGTTTGCCTATCAAGTCGTTTTTCTACAGGCCTCAGCACTCTCAATACACTTCTATATTGTCCTATAGTACCATTAAGAATCGGAAGTGTTTTGGTGACAATTTAGTTGCTTTAAAAGGTTCTAGCATACTTCTCCAAAGGGAAACACATTTGTTAGGGTGTTTGCCTTTCAGATAGTGAGCCCAACACACATAAATAATGAAGACATGACATCCACAAGATGGCTTGTTTTCCTGGAGATTTATTGGCCCAGCAAATGCAGACTATACACATGTTGTCCTCTCAGACGCTTTGCTTGTCATACACAAGTCATACACAGTACTCAGGTGCCAGCCGCTCCAAACCATTATCTAAATCTACATAGAAATAAATAGTTTGAGAAAAAACGTCTTACAAAAAAACTAACATTCAAGTATCAGAAGCAAACAAATGAAGAAAAGTAGTACTGCCAATATGATATGCAGAACATATTTGGCTGGCTAGCAAAAAAAAAACTTTAAAGTAATTTTTCTCAAGTTTCATTGTTGGCGTGGTTACTGTGTTTTACCTTTGTGAGGCAGAACAGTACACTCCTTACAATGAACTATTAATCCTTCAAACAGTGAGCAGTACAAACGAGCATCTACAAAATACCTTCCCACTCAATTCTAGACTTGAACATTCCAAAACACTGAGCGTTCCTTCAAGTCTGATATATTTACATGTCTATTTACAGAACGCATTTTCATAACAAAGATATAAGTGCTCACACATGTTAACAGCTGTCTTACAAAGAAAAGTGAATCACGTTACACTGCATGTACTCTGAAGGTACCATATGTCTGAATTTCTATGGCCAGCTACATGGGTGCAGAAGCCGCATTGGGCTTGCAGGACAAACACTAGGCACTCTAGGTCCGAATCTCCTTTCGGAGAGAAACACAGAAAGCGACAATTGTGTCTATGGACACAGTCATACACACAACTCAACAGGGATGTCAACTTTGCTGTGCAAAATGATCATTCATTTCATAGCACACGAGTACACCGGTCATTCAATTTAACATCCTTTAAGTAACAGTATGATACTCAAATCTCAAATCATAACAAAAAAGTGAATACGTGCTCAATGTCAACAAGTCAGAGTCATTAACACAATTTGGAGAGGCATCCCTATAGGAAAATGTTTCCGTCGTAAACTAAACGTTTCCAACTGTTTTTAAAAGAGTGATATAACCATTCATCACTCAGATCTCAGGAGGGTGTCAAGAAACGGAGACTTAAATATTTGGCCTGATTCCAGCTCTCTGAAGGATGCCTTGCCGACTGCCAAGTAGTCACTCAAACCAGATATAATAGCTCCTTAGAATCAGAGCTATTACCCTAATTAAACCATAATTCCAGGGTGACCTGTCACTACAGATTCACTGAGGAGAAACCAGAGGAGAAAACAGAGTGGTTGATTCATGCTAGTTTGTCCCTATCTTCTGTACAAACCTTGTGAGAACCAACCACAGCTTAGGTGAGTCAGTGTTCCTCAAGACATTCACTGAACATATTGTACAGTAGCATACATGATGTTTTACTGGTAAATAAATATGCTATAGGCTATGCAGAGTCATGGCCGGGTCCATTCGGGTCCACTCGGGTCTATCAGCTGTAGTTACATAGACCCAAGACCCGATTACAATCAAACAGGACCCGGCCCATACCCGATGGAAAACTTAGAATTTTGGACCCGGGCCTGCTCGAGTCTCAGGTATTTTGGGTTTGGGTGGACCCGAGAAAACCTCTAATGTACAGTGTTCTCACTATCTCTTTCCCAGAGGAAAAGTGTTTGAACTACAAGCACTGGCAGATAACACACAGACCAGACACTCACTAACACGTATGCGTGAGAAAAGAGAACAGTAGTGCCCTTTGATCTCCAGAAAGAGGAAGATGGGGGGGGGAAAACACAACAATATCCATTTTGGTGACATTGTTGAATCTTCTTTGCCGGCATCACTTCCTGGGGTCTTGGATCAGGTGACGAGGCGGTGCGATCTCATTAGCAGAGCTGCAGGATCTCATGGCGATTGTTGGACTTTCTCTTCATGTTCTGAGGGAAACAAAAGCATCAAATAGTTAAGAAGACATGGGGAAACCATTACAAACAAACAAACAAACAAACTAAGAGTCATCTGTGAAACAAGACACGTAAAACATAAAGAGAGGGAAAGATCCTGTCCTATAGGCTAAGTGACTCCAGGCTTAGCATGAGATGACGTAACATGACAGAGGCTTTGGTTCTGCTCATCCATGTCGTCTGAAGCCTCGATGAGCTACTCATTCATATTCCATGGTAAACGTAAACCATGTGTGGGCTCAAAAACGATTATCCAATCTCCCGATCCCACGTCTAAGGTACACCTCAACAACTAACTATAGAGCTACAATAGGTGTGTACGAGTGTGTGTCTTTACTTGTCTATGGGTGTTACTGTACACTGAGTGGACAAAACATTAGGAACACCTGCTCTTTCCATGACATAGACTGACCAGGTGAATCCAGGTGAAAGCTATGATCACTTATTGATGTCACTTGTTAAATCCACTACAGTCAGTGTAGATGAAGGGGAGGAGACAGGTTAGGTGCGGCAGGTAGCCTAGTGGTTAGAGCGTTGGGCCAGTAATCGAAAGCTTGGTGGATCGAATCCCTGAGCTGACAAGGTAAAAATCTGTCGTTCTGCACCTGAACAAGGCAGTTAAACCACTGTTCCTATACTGTCATTGTAAATAACAATTTGTTCTTAATTGACTTGCCTAGTTAAATAAAGGTTTTTTAAAAATTAAGAAGGGTTTTTAAGCCTTGTGACATGGATTGTGTACGTGAGCCATTTAGAAGGTGAATTGGCAAGACAAAAGAAAGGGCCTTTGAATGGTTTATGGTAGTAGGTGCCAGGCGCACCGGTTTGTATCAATAACTGCAACGCTGCTGGGATTTTCCTGCTCAACAGTTTCCCTTATGTATCAAGAATGGTCCTCCACCCAAAGGACATCCAGTCAACTTGACAACTGTGGGAAGCATTGGAGTCAACATGGGCCAGCATCCCTGTGGAACGCTTTCGACACCTTGTAGAGTCCATGACCCAACGAATTGAGGCTGTTCTGAGGGCAAAAGGGGTTGCAACTCAATATTAGGAAGGTGTTCTTAAGGTTTTGTACACTCAGTGTACAAGTGCCCCTTCTGATTGTGACTTAAGTTGACTGGATCTTTCCACACCCTGAATAATTATTACCTGTCAACATGTACCTGCAGAGTCTGAGACACAACAACACTACTACTACAGAATAAACTGGAAGCTAAATCTAGCTGTTTCTCACTTTACCTTTGAAACACTAAAAGAGAGACCAGTTTCAGACAGTGAAGGATGGTGCAGATGGGCGGAGGTCATTCAACAGATCAGAAAATACATTGAAAATATAGACGTTCTAAAGACGTAAGTCACAGAACAGTGTGTGGGGGTTGGCGTCGTAACATGCAGATAGCAATGCTTGTACAATACTCTGACATCAGCTGGAAGGAATGCGAGGCTGAAATGGTACACAAGGTCATCGTGAGCGGGAAGGGGGGAAAAGGGAGGGAGGCACTTGGCACGTGTATTCCTCAGGGAGTAACGGGATGGTTTTCAAAACCACATTGTAGCGTGTCTGTGAGAAACCAGCCTGGGAAAACTACTGGGATCTTACACAGTACTTTCAATGGAACACTGACCGAGGATGATTTATTTCATGCTATGGAGGAGAGGATTGGAAAGAGAAAGAAAGAAACAAAGAAAGGCGGAGAGAGGAGAGAGAGACAGGTACTTACAGGCAGACTTTGCCCAGCCAGTGCTGCACAGTGAAGAGGAGAAGGAAGAAATTATGAAAAGAAAGAAAGAGTGAATGTTAAGAGAGTGAAGAGACAAACAGCGTAGAATGGAAAATTGCTTAGAGCAGAAGAGAAAGGGATAAAAGATGTCCTTCGGTAGGTTTGAGGAGTCAAAGATGTGTGTATGTGTGAGAGGGTGAGCGAGAGAGAGAGAGACACTCACCTGTCCGGCCAAGGTGAGGTGGGAAGGAGTACAGAGGGACATGGGCGAGGGGGGCAGCTCCTGGAGGGGTTCGTCCAGGCCGTCGATGCGGGGTTTCTTGATGTTGGGCTCGGGGCTGGTCAGGGGGGTCACACTGTTCCTCCTGATCAGAGTCCCAGGATACTTCTTCATCTCCTCTGGTCTCTCTCTGTGGGTGTTCACCGCTTCCACGTTGAGCGAGATGGACTCTACCTTGCAGCCTGCACACAGAGTAAAAACACACACACCACAGTCAGAACAGATATTTAGACCTCACCTTATTTATCCTGCCCTGGACAAGCTAGAGAACATAGAATTGACCCTAATGCCTGATTCACACCATAGAGCCAATCTGAACCGTACTGTCCTGTCTCTGATATTTTCTGGTCATATTGTCTTGGCTCGGTAAAGTGAAAGGTGTACACAAGTTCTCACCGTACTCACCATAGGCAATGGGGGTGAGCTTCAGCACCGTGTGGAGGGGACACTTCAGGTAGGGCATCTCTTCTGCACTCTTATCCAGGAAGTAAGCCAGGAGACAGCGCATCACAGCCTGGTGACAGATAACCAGAACGTTCTCCTGTCTCTCCAGCTCCATGATCACTGGTTCCACCCGCTGGACCAGGTCCTGATAGGACTGGAGGGAGGGAAGGGACAGAGAGAAAGATGAGAGAAGGGTTAACTTTACATTTTCACAGACACATCGATTCACAGCATTTTAAACACTAGAACTATGTCCATGTGTAACTGTACAGTAGTTGGCAGTAGCAGGTTGATTCTAGTAGTATATTGTACTGTGCTAACCTCTCCTGTGGGGTAGCGGTAGTAATACTTGTCCTGGTCTCTCAGAGCAAACTCCTCAGGGTACTTCTCCTTCACCTCATCGTACGTCATCTCCTCACACACCCCCTGTGCACACAACACACACCTCACATTAGAGCTGTTTAAATGAAGCACCACACACACAGTCCAGTGAGTAGTCTATTCTAGTGTGTGTGACTCACAGCGTCTATCTCGTTGAGGGCCTTCCACTGTTCGTAGGGCACTCCCAGGCTCTCAGCAGTCTGGATGCTGCAACACATCTGATTGGTCCACACCTTCAGATCCGTCAAGTTCTGCTCGTTAACGAACATCGACAACGCCCCAGAAAACTACACAAAGAGAAAGGAGGAGAGAGTAAGAGACCAGTGTGTGTGTGTGTGTGTGTGTGTGTGTGTGTGTGTGTGTGTGTGTGTGTGTGTGTGTGTGTGTGTGTGTGTGTGTGTGTATTTATGTATCAAACTAGTGTGTGTGTACACGTGTGTATATGATTGTGTTTCTACTCTCGTACCTTTCTCCCCCTTGGCGACAGCCCTGAGTCTCCCCCCAGGCGTCCCTGCAGGTTGTGCATGCTCTCTCCATGGCGACACAGGTAGATGACTCTGGGCTGGACGTGGATGTTCATCAGGTAGTAGACGATCTTACTCTGGACGTGGTCCTGGATCCAGTTCACCAGGAACCTTCTGCCTACATCTATCACTTTGATGAAGGACAGGCTCCTACGTAGGGGGTTAGAACAAGTTAAGTCTAGGGCCTGAATTCACGAAACATCTCAGAGTTCCATATAATCTTATTTATTATTATCTAAAAGGCCAAACTGATTCTAAATCAGGTTTAAGCCACTCTCAGATCACACAGTAAACAGTAGCTAGGGTCAACAGGTATGAACAGTGAATAAGCTATATGAGGTTTAGGGGCTACCTGTCGTACTGGTCTGGGTCCAGGGGTTCGTAGTGAACCCTGTAACACTCTATCCTCTTATGGAAGTCCTCCATGGCATCTGTCTTGTTGCAGTCCTGGTAGTCTGGGCAGGACACCTTCACTTCCTGTCATGGGAGGAAGTAAAAGGTCAGGTGACAGCGTAAAACACTCACTAAGAATTACATTATAGCTCAGTAGCTAACGTCAGGCTGCAACATTAGAGGAACCTTGCAGGAACATGAGACAACCAATAACATGTTTCTTCAGGAGTTCTGTTCAGATTTTTGACTCACCGTGATATTTGTGGCGATGACGCTGGGATCATCACACACCGACTCGATGAAGAAGATCTGCACACGCAGACATTTAGAGTCCTTTTATCATCTTTACATTGAACGACATGGTGAGTCATTTGATCGCGTCTCTGTTTGAGATCGCATCAAGCCTCTCGTAACCATAGAAACACCACTGACCTTGAAGCCGTTCTCACTGCCGAAGTCCAGGATCATGTCTCGTCTCTCACGAGTGGTGTTGGTGGCATCGAAGACTGCAACCTGGCCTCCCTCCTCTGTCAGGTAAGACTTAACGTCCATCAGAGCTGCTAAGGCACATTGTCTAAGCAAGAAAATAAATCATCTCTGTTAGCCTTGTTTCAAGTACACTCTGATGATCAATGACGTCACATGATGCTCAGAATTTGTCATGGTGAAACACAGAGTAGGATGGGGAGCAGGGGTGGACTCACTGTCTGATCTTCACGGCACTCTCGTTGTCAGCCTTGAAGAAGTCATACGAGCTGTAGTTCTTGACTGCTTCTCTGCGATACTCTCCCACGTTGAAGACTGGAGGCAAAGAACAAACTAACAATGGTAAATAGAATGTTCTGGAGGGAGGCAGTGAGCACAAGCCCAGTTTGTGGTAAATCTGCAAACTAAAACAGAGGAACAGGAACTAGATGAAATGGCAGGAAATTCCAATTCAAGAACAATAATTCAACCTCCACCCTTGTAACCCCAACTTTCCTCTTAGTGAGTAAATACAACAAATAAACGTTAGTAAACATTACTATGACTAATAATAAACGTTACTAATCTGTTAGCTACACCTGTTGATGTGTCTCGTCATGTGCTGACTGTGTGTGCTGAGTGTGTGTGCTGTGTACCTTTGGTGGGCATGCCGATCCAATTGAGGTATCGGGTGAGTTTCCTGGACATGTAGGTCTTCCCCCTGGCTGGCAGACCCACCATCACAATCACTGTGGGGGGGTTGGCCAGATGGGGGACCCCTGTCACTAGAGACAGAGAGAGACAGAAATATTAGAATATGGTTCAATAGCCATAAACACAATCAACCTGATTAATTGTGTACTCTTAATTTACACACAATAATGACACTGCATATTATCCACACAAACCATTTGCCAATACCTGTCTACAGTGTAAACACTACTGCATCTTCATTCAGTGACGAATGCCTCTCATTCACATGCTCCTACCAGCTCTAATCCACTTTCCAGGACACAGTACCTCCTCGATGGGAAAAACAGCTATAAAGCTTTTAGGCCATCACTCCCTCCTTCTATCATTCTCCATCTCTCTCTATCCACCCCTCCCTCTCTCTCTATTCACCCCTCCCTCTTTCTCTATTCACCCCTCCCTCTCTCTCCTTCCCTCACCTATTCACAGCATCCCACTTAATCTATCTCCCTCCCTCCCTCAGTGTCAGAGAGCTGTACATCCTCTTATAGACTTGGGGAGACTGTCTGTGTTACTGGTCCTGGCAGCACAGTGTTGGTCATGGTCGTGGATAGACGTTAATACTAATTCCCTCCCACCTGTCTGCTGCCCCCAGCTAGACCCTTCCCCAGAGGTGAAGTTGGTGCGTCTACCTGCAGAGACACTGCTGAAGCTGCCCCCCCCCCCACCCCCCCTACCCTGACTGATAAACCTCCTACTAGATGATTCCAATGTCAGGACCACTGTGCATGAGTGAATGCAAGTCAGTCTTTAAGGCATGTAAGGGTTTATGGAGACAATGCAGGGAAGTGAGACATAGTTTAGACTGGGGAAGAGGTGCCTGTGTTATTTGTTTCTTAGATGTTTCACTGCACTGTTGAGAGGTAGCTTGCAAGTAAGCATTTGATTGCACCATTTTGTATCCTGTGTACATGACGAATACACTTAGATTTTAGATGGCATTCCGGCATTAGCTAAATACTTTGTTATTGTGGTTTAATACAATGCCTATGATGGTGTGTGTTTGTTTACAGGCTAGGACTTTCTGGGTATTAGTTTTCATTGCCTGAATCTCCATGTGATACAGACATCACCAGCTATTGGTGCTTTCAAGACAATTGGGAACTTGGGGGGGAAACTAGGTCAAATCATAATGTCAGTGATTTTCAGGTCGGAAAGTTGGAATTCTAGAAAGATGCCCGAGTTTCCGATTTGTATTCCGAGTTGGATGACCGTCCAAAACACTTTTCCAAGTCTGAGCTCCTTTTTTTCGAAGTCAGAGAATTCCGAGTTGCGAGTTCACCGTTGTTATGAACGCGGCATAAACTCATTCCCCTCTGTATGACACGCAGCAGGACAAACACACTGACGTCATTGAATTAAGCAGTGGCTATTCAGGTCGTTGATATTGATCAGTCGGCTCTTTACAAACTGTCGTCACTAGTTACCACAGCCACAAAGTCATAAACCCCGCCTATTTCTGCCATTTTTCAGCCATTATCCAGCTCGCCCCATGCAGACACGCACGATAGTTCATCCAATCGGAGCCCGATGCGTCTCTGCATGTGAAATCCCCCCGTCTCTCCCACCCACACAACGGTTCCTGGCTGTAAACGAGCAGAGCGGGAAGACCTCGGGACCACAGCAATGAAGTCATACAGGTCGCCTATTTCTACAATTTCTCTTCCTAAAATGTGATTTTGAACATAACTCTTACGATAACCACACTGCTAACTGTATGCTTAGCATTAACCTTAAATGAAGACCAAAACGTATTCTTTAAATATATATATACACTTTGTGGCTGTGGTAACTAGTGGAAACTATGGACTGGATGGGGGCTATTGAGTGGTTGCTATGGTGAGCACTATCAACCATTACCCTCTATAGCTACTTGTGAATCCTGACCTGGCTGCGTGCCAATGGCCAGTTTGGATAGGCTAGGCTAATAGGGCATATGCTATCTAGGAACTTTTAGCATAATTATAGAAATTACAAACAGTGTACTTTTTTTAGTCGGTTGGTTCATTTGAAAACTAAGCTGATTTGAAATTATTCTGTTGAATGGTTTCAAAAAGTAGGCTACCTAGGCCCATAACAGCCCATTGAAAATAAAGCCATGCGAGTAATGCATCAAAACATGCAATCACACCCTCGAATTTAAAGTTCAATAGACTACATTTTGTAACAACGTTCTCTGATTCCTGGTGACCTGTCTGGGGTCTCCCCAACCTGGACTGCTAATGTCGCCTAATATTCCAACCAGCTGTTACATTGTAGAGATTATTATAGGCTCAATGAGATTATTATTTGTCTGATTATTGTGAATAAATCAATAGCATAATTATCAAAGATAATGCCAAGTAATACCTTTATCCTATGGACTTTTTTTCTAAATGAAACCTGAATGAATCAGGTGGACGCTGATGCCAGCCGCGGGTTAGGCTACTACTTACATCGCCGGGGGACTGCCGGTTTGTCATCCTTTGAAGGAATCCAGATCTTTTGTATCCTGTTCTGAGTAAGCATTCCTTGAGGGTAGTGAAATAAAATAAGAAAGAAACCTAGGTTTTCCACTAATATCAGTCCCCCCAAAATACCACCGTTACGCGCTTTCAGCCCAGCACAGATCAAATAAAAACAGTATAATACAATTCAAAATGATTTGGATCAGCTGTCGTTTTCTCTACCAGACAAGTAGTCTGAAACAGAATATATTGGCGAGCTAAGCAGTCGTTAAGAGCTGCTGTGTTCTATTCTAATATCGTTCAGCCTGTGCGGGTGCATTAATCTACCCGGTTGTGTCCCAGTTCTTTTATTTAAACTGTCCGAGCAGGAAACAACGTGACATTTGATGACTCCACCGGGGCGCGCGCTCTCAGGGAGAGTGACGCTGCGCTACCTTGTGGCTGATGACGGTAAATCCACTATCATGTCAAATGGGAGTATCCCGGCGGTGCACGTGCAGAATTGCACCTCAGTAAACCTTCAGACAGAGAGGTACAAATATGACTCA
The DNA here is from genome assembly GCF_045791955.1 of Oncorhynchus clarkii lewisi. Classification (NCBI taxonomy): domain Eukaryota; kingdom Metazoa; phylum Chordata; class Actinopteri; order Salmoniformes; family Salmonidae; genus Oncorhynchus; species Oncorhynchus clarkii. Next base: position 15,386,284 of record NC_092179.1, on the reverse strand, counting down.
AGGAGAGTTTATTTGTATTTTTATTGCATTTGCACTTTGCACTTTGCTTCCAAATATTATGTAGTGTCATGCCAATGTCCTATTCGGACACTTTCTGGTGCAGATTATTATTTATTTTATGCAAATCATTAAAACAATTTGGCAACAACTATATCACCCTATATTTTCAAGTGAAATGTTTTTCATTCCAGCAACACATGATATGGTGCAGGAAAATACAAAGTAGAGAAGTGCTGGGTTTCAAAATAATGGGCTCCACACTCAATAGGCTCTTTAATCTCTCTTGGACAGAGTTTGCATAAAACGGGAAGTGACAAACTTTTGGGTAACAGATATGATAGGCTACGTGACTGCCTTAGTGGCACGTAGACTTGCCCTGAGCATGGCTATAGCCTGCAGTCACATAGGACCATTTGAGTTTATATCATTAAGAAACTTAAGATACAAGTGAAAGGATTTGTTCAGTGAATAGAGAGAATAATGGTATTGAGCCATTTGGATCTAATTATTTCTAAATTCTTCTGGCTCCACGTGCAAGGTGTATATTTCAGAGTGGGGGAGATACAAATAGATGGTCTTTGTGTATGTGGGCCCGTCAACCTCTCCACACACACAACTCTTCATAGCCTAGCCTACTTCTTCACCCATCTGTTTCTCTCCTGGTCCAGGCCAGGTCAGAGCCTGACCCAGACCCCAATCACCCACACTAGGGATTCTAGGGAATACCTACCCTTGACAAGACTGTGACCCAGTCTGGGTGCCAGGGGAGAGACCCCCCCACACACACACACACTGTGCCCCCCCTTTCCCTAATACACATACTCTCCGCTCTATCAGACCCAGTTAAACTCCACCAGTGGTATTTAGGTTAGACAAAGAGCACTGTCAGTCCTCCGCTCAGACACTATCCCACTCCCCCTGCATGAGCCAAGCATGCTCTCCTTCCACCCTCTGCATGCCTGACCTGCAAACCTTCCCTCATAACCTACCCCCCCACACACACACTTAATCTCAATTTTGCTTTACCCAAACCTATTTGTATTTCTATCACAGGAGGTTGGTGGCACCTTATTTGGGGAGAACGGGTTCGTGATAATGGCTGGAGCAGAATGATATTAAGTACATGGTTTCCATGTGTTTGATGCTATTCCAGCCATTATCATGAGCCGTCCTCCTCTCAGCAGCCTCCACTGGTTTCTATGTATCTAACCTTTATTTCTTGAGGTTAGTCATAAAATCTGAGTAGAGAGAGTCCATGTCAGTTTAATTCCCTTTCTATGAATTAGCTCATTTCTGTGTACTACCCAATCGGGATAAATTTGTTCTGATTTAATCCTCCAGAGATCAGTCATTATGACAGTCCTCTAACTCCCCTATGAACCCTGTCTGTTTTACATAAGATCCGAATGAGGGGGAGGGCTGTGTTTCTTTCATAACTGCCCCAGTACCCCCTCACCGTGCCAGGCTATGTAAAGATGGAGAGCTGGGGGTCTGGTCCTCTGGGAGCCTCTTATGTCAGACAGATTAGAAAGAAACTGGGCTTCCTAGACTACGCTCTGCCCTAGAAGAGTGAGAGATTAAAACCAAAGATTTTAAACAAAAGGAACATTTATTTTCAGGTTTCACTTGTACATGTTCATATCAGGACACAGAGACCAAGACAGTAGTTCATTACCTCACATACAGGATTTTTCTGCTGGCAAAACAAACTACAGATGAAACACTTCAGTAAATACAGACACATTGTGCTGCTGTTGAGAGTATAATGGTTTAGCTACTTAAGAGACAGAAAGAGCTACTGGTGATTATCAATGTGTGTGTGTGTGTCAGAGCATTTCTTCTGTTCCTGTGGGTATGAATGAGGCGGGTCTTAACGATTCAGGTGGGATGGACTGCGCGTCTGTCTCTCACATCTGCTCTCCCAGGTCCAACACTCTGAACTTATCCTGGTTATAGAAACAGGCTTTTACCACCCGACCACCAAAGAACCTCCCGTTCAGATCCACCACAGCTAGAGGAGAGAAGACAGGAAACAAACATTATTACTGTGCAAACATTGATCAACATTACAGACTTGACTTTGCCAGCTCAGGCCAGACAGGTCTGCAATATCACTGATAATGTATCATTGAGTGAAGACTAGTGAGGAATTGGGTCGTTTTGTTCGTTTGGACCGTGAACAAACACGGTCATCCTAACATGGTCTATGGGATGGTGCTCCTCTTTGATAGTCTACAGTGTTTTCGTCATTAACCCGTAATTCATTCTTCTCAAAGCTTGAAAAACCAAAACGTTGTGGCTATCAGAGGCTTGGGTATTTCTTGGTCTTCAAACACTGGAAAACACAGCCGGGACATCACCCAAGTTCCCTTCCCCTTCTCCCTTCTCCCCAAGAATGTCACAGATAAACAACAACAAACAGTCCTGGAGGCAGAGTTCAAACACACAGCCAGTCTACAATAGTGAGATGGACACTGTGAGAGAGTTCCTTATCAACATTAGGCACATGACCTCATGTGTGTGTTTGAGCAGTGATGACAAGTACCTACTTATCCTAACGCCAATGCCGGGACATTCCCAGTAAAACTGGCACTTGTGTGGACAAATATGGATACATGTGCAGAGCTGTGGTGTATTGGGAAGACTCCCTGGCATAAGTCACACGCCTCACCGGATGCCGGGGTTCAAGCTGAGGGCCCACCTTTCCCACGGTTTCTCTAAGACTTGCCTGTCTCTCCCTTTGAATTCCTTACTGTCTAAAGTCAAAACACCTGGAAAAAATAGCAACAATGTGTGTGTCCAGTCTGGTATTAGTAGCACTCACTAGTCTCTATAGAAATTAACAGGGTGCGTGTGTCCGGCCCAGTCTAGTGTGTATATATTATGCAGGCAGTGTTTCTGTTCCCTTAGAGGATGTGATGTAACGGCGTGCGTGGAGGCACAGAGGGTTGCTGGGACAGCTGTGATGTAACACCTGAGGGGGACAGTCTCACCTGCTTTCTGATCTGGGACAACCCATTTAAAACTGGCCCCAGCATTAGCCTTATTACAGACATAACAGTTATACACTCACACGTAACAGTTAGACACACACCCCTAACCGTTAGACGCGCGCACAAATTATACAGTACAGACGCTCGCACCTAACAGTTAGACGCTCGCACCTAACAGTTAGACGCTCGCACCTAACAGTTAGACGCTCGCACCTAACAGTTAGACGCTCGCACCTAACAGTTAGACGCTCGCACCTAACAGACACTCGCACCTAACAGACGCTCGCACCTAACAGACGCTCGCACGTAACAGACGCTCGCACGTAACAGACGCTCGCACGTAACAGACGCTCACACCTAACAGTTAGAATACACTCACACGTAACAGTTAGACACACACATAAGTTATATAGACACACAATATAGTTACAGACAAACGAGCACACACACATCTTACAGAAACCTCAAGGACACACACAAAGCAACCATACAAACACATTAGGTTGTACTGACCTTTGATGGCTGACTCGACTCTCTCAAACTCCAGAAATATCCTCACTGCTTCATCGTCTGTCACCTGAGCAATCTGAGGAGAACATATAGTTTAATACACATTCTAAAGAGAGTGGTTCGAGCCCTGAATGCTGATTGGCTGACAGTCGTGGTAAACCACGGGTAAAACAAAACAGATTTTTACTGCTCTAATTACGTTGGTAACCAGTTTCTAACAGCAATAAGGCACCTCGGGGGTTTGTGATATATGGCCAATATACCACGGCTAAGGGCTGTGTCTAAGCTCTCCGTGATGCGTTGTGCATCACGGATGTGTGGTATATTGGCCATATACCACACCTCTTCGGGCCTTACTGCTTAATTAGTCAACACAATATGACTCAGCACTTAACTATACACACACAGACAGACTTATTCCTCTCACCTCAAAGATGACACACTTGATGACCTTGCCGTATTTCTCACACTCTTCTTTGGTCTCCCCTTCCAAATCTTCATCCACCTCTCCTCTGCCCACCATGTTCTAAAACACACACACACACTTTATTGGACCTACGCACATAAACAAACAAGAATTGACAATAAATACTCATGCACAGACAAAGACACACACATAGCACCCACCCGTAGCAGCACGACTTTGGTGGGGCATTTGAGGATCTCTGTGAGGGGGTTGGCCTCTGACTTCTTGGAGGGGTCCACTGATGGGAGAAAGAGAGCAGAATATTTCAACAATAAGTAAAACAACTGAATATATTGGTAAACAGGAAGAGACTCAAGACTGTAGATTGGACCAGAATGTGGACCACAACTGATGTTTTAACAAAGCTAGTTAAATCAATCAGATGAGGGTTACAGGTACTAACCTAAAAACTCAACTAACACATCATATTTTCATAATTTTCTAGGTTATCAACCATCATAATGTAGGCCCAAAATAAATGTGGTTACTAGTTCTATAATGAAACTTGACCCACATTGAGATGAGCAAACTGTATAACAAAAATATTGAGAATTTGCCTGTCAAAATGAGAAGGTTTGAGATGCGAATAGATGGAGACAGCAGAGACATGGGACAACAAGACACACAGGGCGAAACCGGATGTGATGCGTCAAGGTAGGGAGGAAGTGATGTAACAGTGCCAAACCTATTGAAGCCGAGCCCCAGCCTAAAGGCTCAGCTGCTGCCGTCTGGCTACTGGATCCTGGTGCTTTAGAGAGGGACACAAACACACACACACAATACAAAAAAACACCAATACACACAACTAAGATCACAAATGTTGAAGATTAAAATCATCAATGAATGAAAAATACCAATTAAAAACTGAATCTTGACTGAGGATGATCACACAGCTACAAATAATGTTACAATAGACAGTCTTGGAACTAGAAACCAAGACCATTCATTCTGGGCCTATGTAATACATGATCAAAAAATAAAAAAACATCTGGACAGGCTAATGTAACAAGAGGAGACAATGAAAACAAGCTTGTATCTTATCTAGTAGAAAGAGATCATGAGTATTGGTGTTAGAGAAAAGGGGGGGGGGTGTAAAAAGGAGAGAGGGAGGGAGTAGACTGTGTGAATATATAATAAGAAAGAAGTGAAATCTGAGAGAAAGACAGGAGAGCTGAGACAGGAATGAGTGAGAGCGAGCGAGACAGGGCAGTGAGACGGCAGAAAGTGAGATGTGAAGCAGGGCGTTACTCTTCTCAGTGGCGTCTCCTATGATGATCTTGCCACCCCTCTTGCTGGTCTTCTCTACAGACAGGGCCGTGCTGAGACCCTGCTCGTGTTTGCCCAGCCCCTGGCCCTCCCGGAAGCCATACTTCTGCATGATCTTATGGGCCACGGTCCCTCTGGGGAGACAGGGACACAACATCAGACAACACCACTGAACAGAACATTGAGCTGCTGTACTATACTGGTTGATGCCATTAGAGGGCCAGTGTTCAGGTGTGTTGTGTTTTGAGTAGGGCACGTGAGACTACATACAACTAACAGGACATTCTATCCCAGTAGGGGGTATCAGACTCACCCCATGTTGGCCAGGAATGAGTTGGTGGGACCGCCAGGTGGTGAGCGGGGGCGTTCGGAGTCCTCGTACATGGGGGGAGGGATGGCTGCTTTAGAACCACGGGAGGGTCGCATCTCATCCTCATAGGAGTATGACGAGCCTGGAGAAGCGAGACAGTTAGCACACTCACCTCATCCTGATCAAGCATGCTGAATGTCATCCTAATGTTAAATAACACTGCTATCTACTGGACAAACTCCCCCACATCCCAAACAGGCAGACACAAATCCCTCTGTGAGCCATTACTCACTGTCTCTACTATCCACGAGTGAGGAGGGTGGGGCGATGGCTGCTCCACCCATACCTAAGAGAGACACATGGGTAAGAATCAAGCACCACATAGTTAGACACATTATCCTGAAGTAATCACAACATTATCCTAACATTAAGAACAAGTCCATCTGCCTAAATGTCTCATCTGCTTTGAAGGCTCAGTGAAACCATAGGTCGTCTACTCACTCCTTTTCCTCTTCTCCTTCTCATAGTCCTCCTCCTCCTCATCAGACTCTCCCTCTGCCGTGGGGAAGCGGGAGAATCCACTCGGAGCGCTGCTGCCCTCGTGTCTGTCCTTCCTCTTCCTGGACAAGAAGCACACATGAGGTCAGAATGAAGGACAGAACATGGACTGAAATGATGTGGTCATAGTCAGGTCCATATTCCTACAGTGTGAAAAGGTCTAAACAATACGTCATCCTTAGTTTCCTGAGGGATATAACATTGTAACTTATGTCAACAATAACAACAGAATCCTGTTGAATGTTCTAGAAGTGTAGCTTTGGTGCTGTTCGGTAAGAGGTCGTACTTCTCTCTGTCCTCTATCTCCTTCAGTCGTTCCTGCTCTCTCTGCCTCTGCCTCTCCTCACGGTGTCTCTTCACCACCTTCTCGTAGTCGTTGGGGAACATGGGGTCATACTCATCAGCCAGGGGGATTAGGGCGTCCCCCGAGGGGAACCCGCTGGGTGCTGTGTCCTGACACACACATCACAGAAGTCACACATAATTAACACACATTTCACATAGGACACCCTGACAAATACTTGTGTCACAGAAACACACACAGCCCTCACCTTGAGTCCTGCTGCAATGTGTGGGGGTGTGTCTATTATCTGTCTGTCATCAGCCGAACCTCCTCTCTTTAAGTCAATAACTGGTGCCAGGACAGTACCCTGCTTCATCCGCTGACTCTGAGGGGAACACACACACACATCATCATCCATATCTCTGGATGAGGGGAAAAGGTTCATAGATATGGCTAGGGATGCTTTGGTAAACATAGCTTTGAGTCTTCCTGAATCAAGCTTTCATCAACCTGCGGTGCCATTGGAACCCACCTTAGCCTGAGTCAGAGCTGCCTTCTTTACTTTCAGCTGTGATTGCAGTAGCTTAAAATTCTTGGACCAGCCCTCGGTCTTGGTGTCACTGGTCGCACTCCCGACACCCATGTCGTCGTAAAGCGACATCGTTCTCAGAGTTTAAGTAACTTTTTCGGAGCAGGTTAGGAGAACGTACGCAGTAAATTAGAATAATTTACTTAGTATGTTAGGAGAATTAACGTAGCAGGTTCGGACACTGGGTTTAAGGTTAGGAAAAGGGTTCGGATTAGCGAAAAGGCTCTCCTAACCTGCTACGAAAATAACTTTGTATCGAAGTGGCGTGAAAAGTGTGTGTCCCCTAAAGATACTCCTGGCAGTGGCAGGGTAAATAGACCTGTAAATAAAAGCAGCGTCAATACAAAATATATAACTGACATAGTGGTGGGTATAATTTGTGGAACGTTCCAACAGGAATCTGTTCCAAAAACTTCGTAAATAACAACATTGCCAACAAACAACGCATACAAAGTTGTATAGCGGCCGAATAAGATACCGGAAAGAGAGAGGGTTATTTCATTCAGTTTTCGCTCACCACGTTGATTCCGAAAAATTTATCTGGTAGCCTATGGACAAACATTAAGAATAAGCTACGTGGTGAGTTGATGACTATTCGGCAGCTAGTTAGCTAGGTGAATTGAGCATGCTACTTTGTATGCGTTGTTTGTTGGCAATCTTGTACTTTACATTTTTGGGACAGACTCCTGTTGGAACGTTCCACAAATTATACCCACCCCCCAAAGACAGTCCAGTAGATTTATATAAAACATAAACTAATTACATTGCATTTGTGAGGACGTAGCCAGCTAGCTAACGTTAAAAAAACAATTGTATCGGTCTTTTGTCGCGGAGGCACACTAACAATACTTCCCAGATATAACCCCTTTCCAACTAAGAATCAAATACTAACCTTATAAAATATAACTAGTAGACAAATAAATCGTTGTAATGTGCGAATACGTGCATTTGTATTAGCACATATCGCTACACAGCTTGCTTCACGGACTTTCAAATCGATACAATAAACGTCATCAAAAATGGTCAACTTCTTCTTTAAAATGATATTGGCGGATCGCAACCAACTGCAAGATGCATACACTGCCACCTACTATACTGGAGTGTAGGAGTACTATACTACTTTTAATCTATTTCTCTTTTCTAGCCCTGTGTTTCTGCCTACTGTTCTGGAGTGTGAATTACTTATACGTTGTGCCACAAAATGGGAAAGGATAGGATAAAGGCAAGAAAATTGCCCTACCGACTATCCCTACAGCCATTAAAACCTCACCACTATTCCACTATTTGGCCCTATCTGATCCGACATCATGCATCCCCAGCAGCCTGGAAGGACAGGACACTATTGTTCAACACACCTTGCACATTGATGAGCACAGGATTTCTGAACAGGCCTCGAAACCATGCCAGGACCATCAGAAGCACCAGTCCTGACAGTAGGTCCACTTACTACGGGTATATCCATGTAAGCTCCATCAATCCGCATTGTAGTTCTACCAATCTGTTTTAAGGCCTCTGCATATCATAACTGATCCTATATCTCTGAGACGCTCTCTGCACCTGGCATCCACCAAATGCTGCACTGTGTTCTCACCCACAATTACAGCACTTAACCTTTCACATTCACCGAGGGTGGCAGGTAGTCTAGTGGTTAGTGTTGGGCCAGTAACCAAAACTTTGCTAGATCGAATCCCTGAGCTGACAAGGTAAACATCTGTCATTCTGCCCCTGAACAAGGCAGTTAACCCACTGTTCCTAGGCTGTCATTGTTTAAATAAGAATTTGTTCTTAACTGACTTGCCTAGTTAAATAAAAGTTAAATAGTTAAATCAATTTAAAAAAACACATTCCCTTCCATACTTGGCTAATTTTTCTTTCCTTCACACTAAGCAGCTACATGTCCCATGGGACAGATCCTCTTACATTGAATCTGTACTTTTCCTGGCAAGACTTTCTCAAACCTCGGCATCACTGATAAGCATTCACTTGTTTGACCCTCTTTCCTGCTGATCAACCTTTTGGCCTCAATCACTCTGCCTCCCTTCACATTTTCCCCAGTGATGACTCCCCTCAATCTAAGCACCAGGGACATAGCTTTTAATCTTCTTCCCATTTTGAGAATCTTCTCTTGATGAGCCTGGCTACCACACAATATTAATAACCTACCATTTCCAATTAACCAAACTAATTTCACCTACCTCTTTCTCCACACCATTAGTTTTATTTATTTTACCAGGTAAGTTGACTGAGAACACATTCTCATTTACAGCAATGACCTGGGGAATAGTTACAGGGGAGAGGAGGGTGATGAATGAGACAATTGTGAACTGGGGGTTATTAGGTGACCGTGATGGTTTGAGGGCCAGAATGGGAATTTTGCCAGGACACCAGGGTTAACACCCCTACTCTTACAATAAGTGCCATGGGATCTTGACTGACTTCAGAGAGTCAGGACACCCGTTTTAATGTCCCATCCAGAAGACAGCACCCTACACAGGGGAGTGTCCCCAATCACATCCCTGGGGCATTGGTATATTTTTTAGACCAGAGGAAAGAGTGTCTCCTACTGGCCCTCCAACACCACTTCCAGCAGCATCTGGTCTCCCATCCAGGGACTGACCAGGACCAAGCCTGCTTAGCTTCAGAAGCAAGCCAGCAGTGGTATGCTGTTGGCATACATAGTTAGTCGGATACCTAGGGTGTAAGTGAGGCCCTGTGGTCTCATCAAACACTATATTTTTTCCACCTAGCGTTCGAATAACCACAACTTGAAAACAAACAAAAAAATAATAATCAAACGACCACTAGATGGAGCTAGATTACAACTTTTATACAAGCGTTGACCGTGTGCGGACCTCAAAGGATATGAAATAGTCACATAGAACAATGAGCCAGATATTCCTCCGGATGTATAATTGTGAAGCATCCGGTTAGCGTTTCCGCTCACTACCAAATATGATAATGGAAAGAAGGCCAGTGGCCGACAGTAGGAGAAGATGGAGCGAGATGGATTTTGGCTGACATTCTGCACATTTTCCCACCGATTAAATATTTGATTTCAATATAGTTGTCTGTTCCGAAAACTTTAATCTGTTACTAACAGAGTAGATCAAGTTTAGTAGATTTTACCCTTTGCCAAAGTCTAAGAAATGCCGTTGTTAGAAGGAGTGCAAGGGCGAATTGAGTAATTGCTCAGGCACGCTTCAGAGTAGGCGTTCCCTAACGGATATACGCAAATATATGCTAGAACGCGCATATAGGATCTCGCTAGCTCGTGCTTGGCTCTGCCCTCCTCCTTGCTTGTTCTGCCCACTATGACTAATTTGTTCACTTCAGAAACGGCAGGCTGTGGTCTATTGTTGGTTAGTTATACAAATCTATGACATAGTCTTACAATTGGAATCAATGATTGTATATTAGAATCCAACCAACACGTCTAGCAATCCAAAGGTTGTGTGTTCAAATCCCATCATGCAGAACTATCATACTAATTTTAATAAAGAAGATTTACATTTACGATGTTACTTCTACCCCTGAGTCCAGGTTACAGCAGTAGACCTGAATGACTGAGAATGAAAGTGAAAGTGCCAGTGTGGCAGCAACACATTTGGATGAAAGGTTTGCGGCGTTATCACATACCACTTCAAAAGTTCGGAGATGCATATTATTTTCCTGTGGCTCAGTTCATTATCAAAGAGACTTTATAGACACTCCTTTATTTAAACATTGGAATAGCAGGCTCCAGTGTCATGCGGCTGTGTCTCCTTTCCCTCCTTTTTATCATCAAAGTGTGTCGACTCAACATTGTAAGTCGAGGTCAGTACATTTTGTCTGTTACAATTATGTATAGTAAGGGATAAACTTCGTCCATGTGCAGAGTTCATTTTTCCAATGTATTTTACAGAACGGCTTTGTTTATCCCGCTTATAGTACAGTTGCCAAATAAAACATTTACCTGTGGATATTTTTTTTTCCGTAGATTTTTTTTTATAAACGAATTCATACTTTCTTATATTTTGGTTGCTAGTTCGATATTTATCCTCCCATGTTTCTAGTTTGACCAGCTGTTTTCAGAAACGGATATTTTGTAATGAATTTGTCATATAAGCAGGTTTGCTGGCAGCAAACAATTTATCTAGCTAAATAAGCGACCCAGTCGTTCGTTCTTTATGTTCGGTTGCCATGCTCAGTGGCAACGTTCGAATCCCTTGCTTACTGCTAGCTAGCCAACTAGCTACGGCTACAAAGTCACGCCCCGGCTCTGCTGTCAGAATTGGTTGGTTGTGTATCGGAGGACGCATGACTTTCAACCTTCGTCTCTCCCGAGCCCGTACGGGAGTTGTAGCGATGAGACAAGATAGTAGCTACTACAACAATTGGATACTACGAAATTGGGGAGAAAAAGGGGTAAAATTCAAAAAAAAAAGAAAAAAAAAAAGTGTTATCTAGAACCTAAAATAAACATTTTTGGTTCCAGGTAGAACTATCATTCTCTCATACACTCTTTGAAAAAAGGGTTATTCGACTGTCCCCATAGGAGAACCGTTTTTGGTTCCAGGTAGAACACCTTTTGGTTCCATGTAGTACCCTCTGGTGAAAGGGTTCTACATGGAACCATGTTATAGACTGACCAGGTGAATCCAGGTGAAAGCTATGATCCTTTATTGATGACACTTGTTAAATCCACTTCCATCCGTGTAGATGAAGGGGAGGAGACGGGTTAAATAAGGATTTTAAAATCTTGAGTCAATTGAGACATGGATTGTGTATGTGAGCCATTCAGTGGGTGAATGGGCAAGACAAAATGTTTAAGTGCCTTTGAACAGGGTATGGTAGTAGGTGCCAGGTGCACCGGTTGTAGTGTGTCAATAACTGCAACGCTGCTGTTTTTTTTTACACTCAACAGTTTCCTGTGTGTATCAAAAATGGTCCTCCACCCAAAGGGCATCCAGCCAATTTGACTCAACTGTGGAAAGCAATCAACATGGGAAAGCTTCCCTGTGGAACATTTTTGACACCTTGTTGATTTCATGCCCCACGAATTCAGGCTGTTCTGAGGGCAAAAGGGGGTGCAACTCAATAATGTTTTGTACACTCAGTGTGTTTGTGTGTTATTTAGTGCAGTTTCATCAAATTATTTTTACACATTTGTTTCAGATGTCCAGGTGTCCTCAAATAGAGAATGAAATAGCTTGATTTGTCACACCCTGACTGTAGATTGCTTTGTAGGTTTCTATTTTTAGTTTGGTCAGGGTGTGATGTGGGTGGGTATTCTATGTTGTAGGTCTAGGTTTTCTTTTTCTATGTGTTTGGCCTGGTATGGTTCTCAATCAGAGGCAGCTGTCTATCGTTGTCTGTGATTAAGAGCCATACTTAGGTAGCCTGTTTTCCCGTTTTGATTTGTGGGTGATTATTTTCTGGTTAGTGTTTGTTGCACCTGTCAGAACTTGGGTTATTGGTTTGTTGTTTTTGTTCGTGTATTCAGTTTTGATTAAAAGTATTATGGACATGTACCACGCTGCACTTTGGTCCTCTTCACCTTCTTCCACCAATTAAAATCATTACATCTTAAATCAATCATAGCCTATGTGTTAGTAAAGAAAAATTTGTTTTTAATTTTAAAAAGCAATGGGCAATTATCCTTTACCCAAATGGTCCCCAGAGGAAGAGGGCCTAATCACCGGTCCCTGTTTGAGAAATGCTGAAAGAAACCATGTTACCTTACCCTGAAAGCAGTCTAAGCCGAAAGAGGCCAGTTATGGACCTAAACTCAAAACACTCATAAAAACATGAACTTGTCTATAATCAAAGAATGTAATTTTGGCCATAAGAAATAATTTTATATAAGTTATAGAAATTGATAGAAATATATGTATTTGTAAAATATATTTTGGAGAGATTTTTTAAATGTAAAACCACCTCAGCAGCCTCCCAACCTGAGTTTGGAAGGTTGGGAGTTCAATCCCCGGGTGAGTCCTACCAAAGACTGTAAATGAGACCTGATTCCTCTCTGCTTGGCACACAGCATTAAGGAGTGGATTCGGGGTAAGGCCCTGTGACAGATTAGGGGGTATATTTGCACATTAAGAGGCGTCATACTACAGAAACAGAAGATTTGATGCCTGGGACTTGTTATGGATAAAAGCCTATACAGACAAATTGGTATAATATATTTGCTTGTTGACAAGATGATGGGGATTCACCGAAGGGAAATATTGATCAACAGAGCATCGTTGAATAGTACTCTTCATGTACACCTCAAAAACAAACTAGGGTTTTTTATGTTTTGAACTTCTGTGTTGTATATTAGTGTAATATTGGGATGTAAACTCAGACTGCATTTCAACTCAATATCTGACATGGTACAGATGTCTTCTTCAATTTGCGCCAATACCCATGTGTGTGTGAGCTGTATACTTTTGATACCATGAAGATTTTTAAGATTACCAAAAAACACCATGTGTGACCCTGTTTTAGCCCATTGTGAAACATGGGTTGAACACAATTTGGCAGTGGACACTATTTAACATGACAGGGACCTGCCACATCTGTGGGCCAACCCAATGAAGGCTCTTTTAAAGGCTCTCTGAATTGGAATGTTTGGTTTGTTAAATGTAAGACGCAGTGTGTAACACCCATTTCCTCTCTCTCCATGCCGCTTTCCACACAGACCTAGCCCCAGCTCGTGTCACTCAAGGAGCGCATTTGTTTTTCCTCGACCACGAGACACTTGCGTTCAGTCTGCATGGTCAATACAGCACATGCAACATGTTGATGACAACGATGCAGTTGTCCCCTTGCTTCTTAATATACATCTACTAGCATTCTATAATTACACTATTAGCTTGTGTTTCTAAATCTGCAAACAGCTAGTTGTTCCTAAATCTTGTTAGCTGCTAATGCTAATAAATGCACTGAGTAAGAGCAAGCGTAATTAGCCATTCAGCCTGAGAATACCAGTGATGGTGTAGACCTAAATCAGCGTATTGTTTGTGCAACAGTGTCTTCTAAATTAAATAGGTAAATACAAAGCAAGAATGTCTTGGCTACATGAAGTAAGTATCTAAGAGAAAACATTCAATGTAGCCAAAGATTATATGGTCCCGTAGAAAAGGCATATAAACACTTTAGAGCTTACCCTGTCGCAATATCTCCTTGGCATTTTCATTCGTTGTCATGTCAAACAACATAGTATTAAAAGTGCTCACTATTATATTCTAACTAAATAATTAGAATATACATTCTATTTCCATGATTCCAACAGTTGACATAAGTGTTTTGCTCTAAATTGCAACATTTGGTTAAAATCAAGGCCCAGATTGCTTGCCCATATTGTGTAGCCCTACGTGGCAGAGTAGAAATGATCTCAAATGCAGATTTTGTGGGGGGTTGAAGTTGAATTGAACAGTATAAAACAATCAGAATGGAGAAAGACCCATTGAAATCACTTAGAATGTATGTGTTGTCACCCTAGGGTCACACACTACTCATAAAGCAAATATTGAACTTTTATTATTAAAAAACATAAAATACCGTCATACCGTAAAAAATTAAAATACCGTGATATACTATTTTTGCCATATTGCCCGACCCTAATTCAGAGGTGGAAACTTTCCGTGGGAATATATGGGAATTAACAGGAATATATGGGAATTAATGGAAATATATGCAAATTAATATCATTAAAATGTAGATGTTTTTTTGCATTGGATATATTTACCATATCATATGGACATAAACTTTTTACCTTATCATAAGTAGACTTAATTGCAAATTATTAAATCGTTCCAAAATACATTTTTAAAAACTATTTAGTTACGAATTAAACTTTAATTAAATAAGTTGACTCTTCACATGGGATGATTTCACTGAACAACAAAAGAAAGGGAATATTGAATGATCTCCAATGATCCATCGCATCTCCCAAAAACGTTTTCAACATACATCTGTAAAATGATAGTCTAGAAACTAAAGCTTTAGTTGTCTTCCCCTCAGGCTTCCATGTCTTCTCCCCGGACCTCCTCAATGACCTCCTTAATGTCCACCTCCTGAACATCAGACTCTGAGGCCTCATCTTCACTGTCACTTTCCAACCTTGTTGAGGATGGCTCGTTGTCAGGCTCAAAAAGCCTCAGAATTGCCCGGATGGCCACCAAGTTTTCAACCCTTGTATTGGTCAACCTTTTGCATGCTTTGGTGTGTGTGCTCCTAAACAAGGACCAGTTGCGCTCTGAGGCGGCTGATGTCGGTGGGATTTTAAGGATGATGGAGGCAACAAGGGAAAGAGCCTCAGATCCACAAAGTCCCTTCCACCAGGTGGCTGATGAGATATGTTGGCACGACTGCCATATTGCATCTCCATCCCAAAGACCTTGCTTGGAAGTGTACTTCACCAGACTGCCAAGAACCTTCCCCTCATCCAAGCCAAGGGGGTGAGACACGATAGTGATGACACCAGAGTCCTTGTTGATCTCTGCACCAGACAGGATGCTCTTGCCAGCATACTTGGGGTCCAACGTATTTGCTGCGGCATGTATGGGTTTCAGGCAGAAGTCTTCACGCTTTTGATGTATTTCAGAACTGCAGTTTCCTCTGCTTAGAGCAACAATGAAGTGGGCAGGGCAGTACAGATTTATTCTTTACATCTGCAGCAGAGTCTGAATATCAGACAGGAAGGCATTGTCTCCCTCAATCCGTGCAATGGCTACTGCTATAGGATTCAAGAGTTTCAGGCTGCTTACCACTCTCTCCCAAAATTCATCATCCAGAAGAATCCTCTTGATGGGGCTGTCCATATCGGCAGACTGTGATATGGCCATTTCTTGGAGAGACTCCTTTCCCTCCAGGAGACTGTCAAACATGATGACAACACCACCCCAATGGGTGTTGCTGGGCAGGTTCAATGTGGTGCTCTTATTCTTCTCACTTTGCTTGGTGAGGTAGATTGCTGCTATAACTTGATGACCCGTCACATACCTAACCATTTCCTTGGCTCTCTTGTAGAGTGTATATATTGTTTTCAGTGCCATGATGTCCTTGAGGAGCAGATTCAATGCATGAGCAGCACAGCCAATGGGTGTGATGTGAGGGTGGGACTCCTCCACTTTAGACCAAGCAGCCTTCATGTTCACATAATTGTCTGTCACCAGTGCAAATACCTTCTGTGTTCCAAGGTCATTGATGACTGCCTTCAGCTCATCTACAATGAAGAGACCGGTGTGTCTGTTGTCCCTTGTCTGTGCTCTTGTAGAATACTGGTTGAGGGCTGGAGATTATGTATTTAATTATTCCTTGCCCACAAACATTTGGCCACCCATCAGAGATGATTGCAAAACAGTCTGCTTTCTCCATGATTTGCTTGACCTTCACATGAACTCTGTTGAACTCTGTATCCAGCAAATTACTAGATAAAGCATGTCTGGTTAGAGGGGTGTATGCTGGGTGAAGAACATTCAGAAATCTCTTCCAATACACATTGCCTGTGAGCATCAGAGGTGAACCAGTTGCGTACACAGCTCGAGCAAGACATCCATCAGCATTTCTCTGACTACGTTCCTCCATTGAGTCAAAACTTCTGATTCCAGGAGGACAATGAGCTGTTGCTATCGAATAAGGTGTCTGATTCATAATTTTCACCTCGAATAGAAGTAGAGGGACTTTTGTCAGAGGTTGCTTGTTGTGAGCGCTGAGGGAACTTTATGCACTTGGCCAGATGATTCTGCATCTTTGTTGCATTCTTCACATATGATTTGGCACAGTATTTGCAAATGTACACAGATTTTCCTTCTACACTAGCAGCAGTGAAATGTATCCACATATCAGATAGTTCCTGTGGAATTTTCCTGTAAAGATTAGAAAAAAATGAGTAAAAAAAACCCAAACCAATACAATTCAATGTACAGATAAATAGTTAAGCAGATTAAACAACTCCTTTGTAAGATACATGTTTTAAAATGAAACATGTATGGAAACAGGTGAATTAACACTCCAGATAGCAGGCTGAAGCAAGCTAAAACCCACATGGTAGCAAAGACTAACTAGCAGAAATAGTTAGAAATGATTTAAACAAACTTTGCTGTAGGCTACTATTTACTAGTTAACAAAAAAACATGTATGTCATATAAAATATATTCACCCCACCCAGTATTATAATCAAAACTTACCATAAAGCATGTAGTCCTTGGCTCAGACAGTGTAGTAGTGTGGGCTCAATAGCATCTCATTAGTGTGCAAGATCTTGTACATGTGATGGAAGAATGCTCTGTGCAATTCCATTGAATAGGGGATAGTTTAACCATAATATACCACAAGACTTAGAATTGCCTTATGTGTATCCCACAAAAAAAGGTTCACTGTTATAAGCTAACTTTTTTTGCTGAATTTAAGCAAAATTCCCCAAATTCCCGGGCTTAACTTCCCATGGAAAATTTGCGGAAGATTTCCGGAAATTTACCGGAAAGTTTCCGACCCTTTGCAACCCTATTCACACCCATTGTCTTGCTTATATTGTCCTTAAAACACTACTCAAACATATCTTTCCTCTCTTGCTATGTTTTCTACTAACCTTCCAGAGAGACCATGAGTAATGGCGAACATTGTTAAAGGCCCGGTGCAGTCAAAATGCATTTTCTTTCTCTATTATTTATTATATTATGCAACAACTGAAGAAACTAACACTGTAAAAGTGTGATTTTTTTTTGTGATGATGTGTGATGTAATAGTTGTTGGTTGAAAATACAATCGACACAGGACCTTCATCCATGTAAAATGTGCTGATTAGGAGTTTTGGCTTGCCTGGTGACATCACCGGATGGTATAAATTAGTTGACCAATAACAAAGAGAGTTTGAAACCTCTCTGCCAATAACAGCTAATTTTATGATGACATATCCCTCCCAATAGGTCCCTCCGCTCTGGTGGATTGAGCCACATTGTGGTTCGTGCACTGCTTAGATGCCCTTTCCTCCCCACTCAGACAACTCCCAGACAGTCCTAGCACAATTGTATTTATTTTTTACTTTGGATCCACCCCAGTATTATGGGAGCACACCTTATTTACTTAGTCACCTTCTCATCACCCCTCAGACGTGTGCCCACCCCTGCCTCAGTGTGAGCTCACCAAGCCCTTGAAAAAGTTGGATAGTTATCAAGAAAACTACTCTGTACACTACCAGTGTGTGGATGGCTATGTGAGGATGGCGGGGACCTCCAGTCGCATCAGGTGCAAACGAATTAATCAGGTTCTTCAGTGGGAAGGCCCAACACTGATATGCATACGTAAGTAGATGCGCTACCTACCTATGACACATTAAGACAGACAAGCCACACCTATAAGATCAGGTATTCCAATTATGCAATAACTATAGACTACATCTGTAATGCATATCATTTACATATAAAGAGCAGGTATGAGACTAGATATTTGGAACAAATGTGTGTATTGTCTGGCTGATTCTTTAGTACGTGAGTATTGCCTGTCTGCATGCATGCCTGCCTGCCTGTCTGCCAGAGAGAGAAGAAGAGACATTCCTGAATGTTGTTAATAATTGCCAAAGCGGGATGGCAGGAAATGGTTGTAGTGAGTTTCATGTCAGGGGAGATCAGTGAGATTAAAGCCAGCATCTTTCTAGTTTTAGTTTAGTTTTCAGGCTGTGAAAGAGAAACAGTGCAGATAAAAACTCTATAGAGTTGTTCTCAGTTCCTTATTGGTACTTTTCCATCTAGACTTACTCCCACACCAAGGTGTCACCAGTGTTAATGTCACCAGTGTTAATGTCAGCTCTAGTGTTTCCATCAGGAGTTTGACACTAAAGACTTGTGGTGAGCGGAATCAACAACCTCGGCATCATTCAAGATAGTTGCGTTTGTATGAAGGTGTTAAATTTCACGGTTAGCCATTGTTATGTAAATGCTCCCGAGTGGCGCAGCAGTCTAAGGCACTGCGTCTCAGTGTAAGAGGCGTCACTACAGTCCCTGGTTTGAATCCAGGCTGTATCACATCTGGGCCGGGATTGGGAGTCCCATAGCATGGCGCACAATTGGTACAGCATTGGCCGGGGTAGGCCGTCATTGTAAATAAGAATTTGTTCTTAACTGACTTGCATAGTTAAATAAAGGTTAAATGTAAAAAATAAAATGACAGCTGAAAAGTACCCAGGCCCTTGCCTTGCCTCCAAGTCAGAGCAGGTCCACCGGAGACACGGGTGCCAGCCCGCATAGAGGGAAACAGAAAAGTCTGAGCCTTTTGGGTTAAACACTGGGTTAAATTGTCAGTAGAGAGCCTCCAGAGTTGCGAAGTTGTCTAAGGCACTGCATCGCAGTGCTAGCAGTGCCACTAGAGATCCTGGCTCTGTCGCAGCCAACCGGGAGACCCATGGGGCGGCACACAATTGGCCCAACGTCGATCGGGTTAGGGGAGGGTTTGGCCGGCAGGGATGTTCCTGTCCCTTCGCGCACTAGCGACTCCTGTGGCGCAGTGCACCCTGGCACGGTTGCCAGGTGCATGGTGTTTCCTCCGACACATTGGTGCGGCTGGCTTCCGGGTTAAGCGGGCATTGTGTCAAGAAGCAGTGCGGCTTGGCTGGGTTGTGTTTCAGAGGACGCACGGCTCTCAACCTTCGCCTCTCCCGAGTCCGCACAGAGTTTCAGCGATGGGACAGGACTGTAATTACCAATTGGGGAAGGACAGAGCGAGACAGAGAGAGAGAATCATTATCTCTGATATCTGGGAAATTAGCCAATTGGTTAGCATGGGACTTGTGTTCTGTTAACCTCATAGACGTAGGGTGAAACCGCCTAAATACACTTTAGTAGCTGTACAACGTTCCCATAATGTTCCTGTATGGTTTGAACATAAGGCAGTTCAAAAAATAAATAAGTACAAGTTTGAAAGTAAAATGGAAAGTACCATAGGGGAAAGGGTGCAGATTTATTTTAATACCATAGACTAAAAAGAAACTGACCACCATGACGAACGCCCTTGAGTCTACATTAGTAATATCCTCTCTCCTTTCCTCTTCTTGTCATCCATCACCACAACTTTCACTTTCTCTCCTATCCTTTTGGGTACGTGATCTGTATGACACAGTTTATGTAAAGAAACATTGCATGGAACATTCTGTACATTGCCAATGGACCTAAGGCAGCATTTCCCAAACTCGGTCCTCGGGAGCCCAAGGGTTACACGTTTTTGTTTTTGCCCTAACAGTACACAGCTGATTCAACACGTGAGGATTAGTTGATTATTTGAATCAGCTGTGTAGTGCTAGGGAAAAACCAAAATGTGCACTCCTTGGTTAGGGAAACGCCGACTTAAGGGAAAGGGTCCACTGACATTGATCAGATTGTAGTTATCAACTGTCTGAGTACACGATGTGATTCTCTCTGTGCTTTGAGCTGTTTCTGTGTGCAGGTGTTTTAAAAAAAACTTGGGCTGGGACCTCCAGTGCCATCAGAAAGTATTCACACCCTTTGACTTTTTTTCACATTTTGTTGTGTTACAAAGTGGAATTAAAATGTATTTAATTGTCTTTTTTGTCAACAATCTACACAACATACTCCTTAATGTCTAAGTGGAAAAAATGATAATATATAAACTGTACCAGTCAAAGGTTTGGACACCCATACTCATTCAAGGATTTTTCTTTGTTTTATTATTTTCTACATTGTATAATAATAGTGAAGACATCAAAACTATGAAATAACACATATGGAGTCATGTAGTAACCAAAAAAGTGTTAAACAAATCAAAATATATTCTATCAACGAGCTTCACTTGGAATGTTTTTGAAAAAGTCTTGAAGGAGTTCCCACATATGCTGAGCACTTGTTGGCTGCTTTTCCTTCACTCTGTGGTCCAACTCATCCTAAACCATCACAATTGGGTTGCGGTCGGGTGATTGTGGAGGCCAAGTCATCTCATGCAGCACTCCATCACTCTCTTCTTGGTCAAATAGCCCTTACACAGCCTGGAGGTATGTTTTGGGTCATTGTCCTGTTGAAAAACAAATGATAGTCCCACTAAACACAAACTGGATGGGATGGTGTATCGCTGCAGAATGCTGTGGTAGCCATGCTGGTTAAGTGTGCCTTGAATTCTAAATAAATCACTGACAGTGTCACCAGCCAAGCACCCCCACACCTCCTCCTCCATGCTTCACGGTGGGAACCACACATGCGGAGATCACCTACTTTGCGTCTCACAAAGACATGGCAGTTGGAACCAAAAATATCAAATTTGATTTGATTTCCACCGGTCTAATGTCCATTGCTCGTGTTTCTTGGCCCAAGTAAGTCTCTTATTCTTATTGGTGTCCTTTTTAGTAGTGGTTTCTTTGCAGCAATTTGACCATGAAGGCCTTATTTACGTTCTACTCTGAACAGTTGATGTTGAGATGTGTCTGTTACTTGAACTCTGTGAAGCATTTATTTAGGCTGCAATTTCTGAGGCTGGTAACTTTAATGAACTTATCCTCTGCAGCAGAGATAACTCTGGGTCTTCCTTTCCTGTGGCGGTCCTCATGAGAGCCAGTTTCATCAATGCGCTTGATGGTTTTGAAAAAAAAAAAAACTTTTAACGTTTTTTAAATGTTCTGCATTGACTGACATTCATGCCTTGAAGTAATGATGGACTAATTTCTCTTTGCTTATTTGAGCTGTTCTTGCCGTAATATGGACTTGGTCTTTTACCAAGTAGGGCTATCGTCTGTATACCAACCCTACTTTGTCACAACACAACTGATTGGCTCAAACGCATTAAGAAGGAAAGAAATTCCACAAATTAACTTTTAACAAGGCACACCTGTTAATTGAAATACATTCCAGGTGACTATCTCCTGAAGCTGTTTGAGAGAATGCCAAGAGTGTGCAAAGCTGTCATCAAGGCAAAGGGTGACTACTTTGAAGAATCTCAAATATAAAATATTTTCTGATTTGTTTAACACTTTTTTGGTTACTACATGATTCCATGTGTTATTTCATAATTTTTATATCTTCACTATCATTCTACAATGTAGAAAACAGTAAAAATAAAGATAAACCCTTGAATGAGTAGGTGTGTCCAAACTTTTGACTGGTACTGTATATTTCCATGCTAGGTTGGAATAATACTGTTAAAATGATGTCAATACCCTTTTAGTGTAGGAGCTGTTTGAAAAGCCCGTCTGAAATGTCAAACTGTTTTGGAGGGATGACGTTTTGGCCTACATGGTGACATCACCATGCAGTAAATTAGTTAATAGACCAATAAGAAAGAGTTCCAAACCTCTGCCACTAACAGCAAATGTTCTTTCCCCCTCCGACTCAGACCACTCCCAGACAGTCCTAGCAAAATTGTTGCTATTTTGGTTTCTTTTAACCATTTCGCAGTAAGTTACCCAGAAATTATTGTTACCCAGAAATTATTTGATATTAAGCTAAAAACAGCTGCATTAGACCTTTTAAACGCTATTATTGCACACAGAGTGAGTCTATGCAACTTATGTGGCTAAGCAACATTCAAAACATTTTAGATTTTTATTTTAAATTCACTTGTAAACATTTCTTAAAACATAATTCACCCTTTGATACTATGGGGGTGTGTGTAGATCAGTGACACAAATTTTTAATTCAATCAATTTTAAATTCAGGTTGTAACACAACAAAATGTGTAAAATTTCAAGGGGTGTGAATACTCTCTGAAGGCACTGTAAGTCCCTGCCCTGGCTGTATTGATTTCTTATGACTGACCTCTTTTATCCTCTCTCCCCCAACAGCTTCAATAACCCACAAGAGGACTCCATCTCCCATAGTGCACCTCTCAGTGCCCACAGAGAGAATTAGCCCAAGACCAACCACTCCCAGTTCACTTTTATCTCCAATACTGCGTATGTCCCTCCCAATTTTCATCAATTGCTGCCTTTCTTCTCGCCGTATGTTAATGATCAATGTGAGGTATGGTTGGACAGGTCAGTTAAAACTGTTGCTCTGACCTTTGCCCCCTAACCCTGGATCCTGTCACAGAGAACCAAGAGGTCATTACTACTGTTACAGTGACAACCACCATCATCGATGACCTTACATTAGTGCCCAGTGCGGTGACCTCTGTCTTCACGAAGACTGTTTCTCCATCAGAGAGTTACTGTGTCTCCAACAGAACCCCAGCCTCCAGTGAGGATCCAGTTGGCTGTGAGGAGACTTGTCCCATAGTATATCACTCTACTGAATAGTACAGATATGTTTTTGTTCCATTCTGGTGTACTGTTCTTTGTTGTTCATGCTAGACCAGGGGTTCCCAAACTTTTTTTGGCCCACGACCCCATTTTGATATCTGAAAATTCTCACGGCTCCAACCATGTGAAAAAAAATCGAATTCAAATGTTATTAACAGCCAATGTTACTTTTTTATTTGGGGCCTTTCCCTTACTGATGCTGTTTTCTGTTAGAAACATGGTTGGCTTTTGAAAGACTCTACAATAACAAGTCTTTCCTCTGAATTCACTGATTTGGTCAGTCATCTGTAGAATGTTTTTGTATTTCCCCACCCAGCATGCTTGTGTTCAGTTTGTTCAGTTTCCCAAATGTGTCTATTACATAGGCAAGGAGACACATTTTCTTTTCATTACACAGAAATTCAACCAAGTCTGTTTTTGTTACATCCATTATGAATGACAACAGTTACTCCATCAATGTGAAAAATCTTTCCAATACTCCCCTCCATAACCACCAAGCCTTGGTGTGAAGTAGAACGTTGTCATGCTCTGATCCCATATCTCCA
Organism: Oncorhynchus clarkii lewisi; assembly: GCF_045791955.1. Classification (NCBI taxonomy): domain Eukaryota; kingdom Metazoa; phylum Chordata; class Actinopteri; order Salmoniformes; family Salmonidae; genus Oncorhynchus; species Oncorhynchus clarkii. The sequence continues at coordinate 15,362,560 of NC_092179.1, read as the reverse complement.
CATAGTTTTGTGAACAGGCGTGCTCGCAGTGGATGTGGTTTGATGTAGTTCACAATCAAAGTTACCTGCTGCAGTATATCTCCCGAGTTCTGTGCTCAGGTCTTTTGCCGCCAGTTGCTTTTGGTGTATCATACAATGCGTCAATATGGCAGAGGGAGACATTCATAACTAGGGTGCAGAGGCCTGCCCACCTTCTCACCATAGATGGAGCCCCATCTGTGCAAAGCCCACCATTCGATCACATGGAATCTGTTTTTCGTCAATATAGCCACGCAGCACACTGAACATCCCCTGTGCTGTTTCATGCTTGGTAATCGTGAGACAGAACGTTATGTCCGACATGTATAGCGAGCAAAAGTCAATGCATGGGCATCTCTGCTCTCACAACTAACGTTAATTTGGAGCATAAGCTGGGAAGTGTTTGAGTCGTTCACTCAGTTTCCTCTTGAATGCTAGCAATCACATACATTATTTGTTTAACAGTGTTATCTGACAAAGGTATTGATGTGAGCTTCTGTGCTGGTGCCTCCCCACACATTGAACATTTTCCTGTAACCCCATTTTTATATCCGGTAACTCCACTTAGGGTCGCGACCCCTCGTTTTGGAACCGCTGTGCTTGACAATGCTAGTCTTTAGAGAAAACTTCCTGTGTTCCTCCTCAGCTGGCTTCACTCCCATGCTAACCACACACTCACTACAACCATTTCCTGGCATCATTCTTTGATCATTATTACCAATCATGAATCACTCAAGACTTTTAATTACTTATGCGGTCTCTCTCTCTCTCTCTCACTCTCAGATGGAAGCACTGCTACAGCCATATATGCGGGTGAGTAGGCTACCACACAGATTACAGGGAGGGAGAGAAGGAGTATAATAGGAAGTAAGTCTGAGTCCTTTCTCCTGATGGTTTTGTTTTTCTCTTGTTCCCATTGAATGGAAATCCTAGGTGTAGGTGGTGTGGTAGTAACCATCTTGCTGGTTGCAGCGTTTGGAGTACTAATGTTTTGGAGAAGGAAACGGTAAGATTGGCTGGTCAACCAGTATTTCCTTGTGGGGAAGGGGGTCTTATTACGTCTCTGTTGAATTCCAAACACTTTCTCTCTCTTATGACAGGATGCAGCGGCTTGATCTGTCGCCAACACCAGACGAAATAGTGCAAATGAATGTTGTGACATGAGCCACACTCCTTAGTGCCCTGACTGACAACCAGCAGCCACTTAGAAAAGACAAAGTGCATCAGTCTGATGGTGGGGGGACAATGACCTTGGATTGGACAAGAGGTGGACCAAAAATGTATGGCCCCGACCTCGTTGTCCTCGTGTGGAAAATGAAAATACCTAAAGCATCACCCAAATGGATTAATTTAAGACATATTGATTAATTTCATTTATTAATTAATATCCTTAAACTATTTTGAGGATAGATTCTAAATTAATATGGAAGCATATTGGTTATATTAAAAAACAATTAACTACAGTGCATTCGGAAAGTATGCAGACCCCTTGACTTTTTCCACATTTTGTTACAGCCTTATTCAAAAAATCAAAACATAATGACAAAGCAAAAACAGATTTTTAGACATTTTTGCAAATGCATTACCAATAAAGAACTGAAATATCAAATGTACATAAGTATTCAGACCCTTTACTCAGTACTTTATTGAAGCACCTTTGGCGGCGATTACAGCCTCGAGTCTTCTTGGGTATGACGCTACAAGCTTGGCACAACTGTATTTGGGGAGTTTCTCCCATTCTTCTCTGCAGATCCTCTCAAGCTCTGTCAGGTTGGATGGGGAGCGTCGTGACACAGCTATTTTCAGGTCTCTCCAGAGATGTTCGATCGGGTTCAAGTCCAGGCTCTGGCTGGGTCCCTCAAGGGTATTCAGAGACTTGTCCCGAAGCCACTCCTGCGTTGTCTTGGTTGTGCGCTTAGGGTCATTGTCCTATTAGAAGGTGAACCTTCGTCCCAGTCTGAGGTCCTAGGCGCTCTGGTGCAGGTTTTCATCAAGGATCTCTCTGGGCTTTACTCTGTTCATCTTTCCCTCAATCCTAACTAGTGTCCCAGCCCCTGCCACTGAAAAACATTCGAGTCTCATAGCAAACCTGTTTTTCCTTTGTGTGTAGATTGATGAGGGGAAAAGATTTGTTTCATCCATTTTAGAATAAGTCTGTAACCTAAATCAAAAAATGTGGAATAAGTGAAGTGAATCATTTCCAAATGCACTGTATAACTTGGGTTACTATACAGATCTAACAATTGTTTTACTGTATCCATTACAAAGACCATAGAAACCCAACTGTTGCTTTCTGTCCATGATTATGGTGATATCTATCAAAACACAACCAAGACCTTACTTTGTGAATTAAACGTTATTAAATGAATTAGATGTTATTATAAGACACAGCATTGCACCTCGTATTAATCACTAAATTGTCTGTCACTCCCAAACAGAAGACATCAGCATTGGTATGACTACCGCCCCGTAGCACTCACATCCGTCATCATGAAGTGCTTTGAGAGACTAGTCAAGGACCATATCACCTCCACCCTACCTGACACCCTAGACCCACTCCAATTTGCTTACCGCCCAAATAGGTCCACAGACGATGCAATCTCAACCACACTGCACACTGCCCTAACCCATCTGGACAAGAGGAATACCTATGTGAGAATGCTGTTCATCGACTACAGCTCGGCATTCAACACCATAGTACCCTCCAAGCTCGTCATCAAGCTCGAGACCCTGGGTCTCGACCCCGCCCTGTGCAACTGGGTACTGGACTTCCTGACGGGCCGCCCCCAGGTGGTGAGGGTAGGCAACAAAATCTCCTCCCCGCTGATCCTCAACACTGGGGCCCCACAAGGTTGCGTTCTGAGCCCTCTCCTGTACTCCCTGTTCACCCACGACTGCGTGGCCACGCACGCCTCCAACTCAATCATCAAGTTTGCGGACGACACAACAGTGGTAGGCTTGATTACCAACAACGATGAGACGGCCTACAGGGAGGAGGTGAGGGCCCTCGGAGTGTGGTGTCAGGAAAACAACCTCACACTCAACGTCAACAAAACTAAGGAGATGATTGTGGACTTCAGGAAACAGCAGAGGGAACACCCCCCTATCCACATCGATGGAACAGTAGTGGAGAGGGTAGCAAGTTTTAAGTTCCTCGGCATACACATCACAGACAAACTGAATTGGTCCACTCACACAGACAGCATCGTGAAGAAGGCGCAGCAGCGCCTCTTCAACCTCAGGAGGCTGAAGAAATTCGGCTTGTCACCAAAAGCACTCACAAACTTCTACAGATGCACAATCGAGAGCATCCTGGCGGGCTGTATCACCGCCTGGTACGGCAACTGCACCGCCCTCAACCGTAAGGCTCTCCAGAGGGTAGTGAGGTCTGCACAACGCATCACCGGGGGCAAACTACCTGCCCTCCAGGACACCTACACCACCCGATGTCACAGGAAGGCCATAAAGATCATCAAGGACATCAACCACCCGAGCCACTGCCTGTTCACCCCGCTATCATCCAGAAGGCGAGGTCAGTACAGGTGCATCAAAGCTGGGACCGAGAGACTGAAAAACAGCTTCTATCTCAAGGCCATCAGACTGTTAAACAGCCACCACTAACACTGAGTGGCTGCTGCCAACACACTGACACTGACTCAACTCCAGCCACTTTAATAATGGGAATTGATGGGAAATGATGTAAATATATCACTAGCCACTTTAAACAATGCTACCTTATATAAATGTTACTTACCCTACATTATTCATCTCATACGCATACGTATATACTGTACTCTATATCATCGACGGTATCCTTATGTAATACATGTATCACTAGCCACTTTATACTATACTATGCCACTTTGTTTACATACTCATCTCATTTGTACATACTGTACCCGATACCATCTACTGTATCTTGCCTATGCTGCTCTGTACCATCACTCATTCATATATCCTTATGTACATATTCTTTATCCCCTTACACTGTGTACAAGACAGTAGTTTTGGAATTGTTAGTTAGATTACTTGTTATTACTGCATTGTCGGAACTAGAAGCACAAGCATTTCGCTACACTCGCATTAACATCTGCTAACCATGTGTATGTGACAAATAAAATTTGATTTGATTTGATTTGATTTGGTACCAATTTATTTTTAAACGTTTTAACTTACATTTCCTTGTTTATACATAAGTTTATTCCTTGTTTATACATTACCAGCCAAAAATGTTCACACCTACTCATTCCAGGGTTTCTTTCTTTTTACTATTTTCTACATTGTAGAATAATAGTGAAGACATCAAAACTATGAAATAACACATATGGAATCATGTAGTAACCAAAATAGTGTTAATCAAATCAAAATATATTTTATATTTGAGATTCTGCAAAGTAGCTACCCTTTGCATGTCCTCCCATGAACACCATTCTTGTTTAGTGTTTTATGTATCGTAGACTCGTCAACAGAGATTTTAGCATGTTCCAGAGATTTCTTCAAGTCTTTAAGGATTCTTCTTAACCTCATTGAGCATTCTGTGCTGTGCTCTTGCAAGTCATCTTTGCAGAGCAGCCACTCCTAGGGAGAGTAACCACATCATGTCCGGCTGCCACTCAAATACGTCAGGCCCCGCTTCCTCCTCTCCCCGCCACAATACCACATTACCAGCCTATGTCTCTCAACCAGGAGTTCTAGAAAAATTGCCCAAATTCTGCGAACAGCTAACCAGTCAGGCCTGTTAGCCAACCTAGTCATACCTAGTCAGTCAGTCATGTGGTTACAATTTGTCTTACCTTGGACTGAAGAACATCAAGGCTTTTAGAGACTAGGAACAGTGGGTTAGCTGCCTGTTCAGGGGCAGAACGAGAGATTTGTACCTTGTCAGCTCGGGGATTTGAACTTGCAACCTTCCAGTTACAAGTCCGCCGCTCTAACCACTAGGCTACCCTGCCGCTTTGTGAATGAAAAGGAGTTAACCATCTCAACTACAATCGGCTGTATGTACTGAATCCCTTTTATGACTTACCGGTGTTGTGCCTTAAAACTCCCCGACAGAATTGTCCCCCCCTTCGCGTTCTTCAATGCTGCGACTTGCTTGCTAGTTGAGATTTCTGACCATTACTCCGTTGTCAGTTTAGCCTACATTTCACTGATCTTAGTAGTTTTCGGTTTGGCTATTTGTTTTAAGTGTATGTGGCGGTTCTAGCTTGTATGGCACCCTGGGCGAACCCCCATTCAGCGCCCGAGAAGATGGTAAGACAACGCTTGGTGAGGATAGTACGTCGGGTAGACTGGGCCAGACGAACACCTGGCGCTTCTGTCATAATGCGGGACTCAATTTACCCCTAAACGATTGCTACCAATAGTGGAAGAGTGATAAAAAAACGATGTTTGCCAGCTCAGTGTCTAGCATGGTGTTTGGGGATGGAAAAAGCTCGCTAACGTTATTAAGCAAGCTACAACAACTCCATCAACATGATACTCTACGTTTTACAGAAAATAAATTGTCAAATACCAATCGGATTATTGTAATAGTTTATTTCAAGGTATGGCTCAATTTTTACTGAACTGCCCGAACATTATTTGCCGACATAACCTGCAGGATATCATGGTAGCCATTATACAGTTGAAGTCGGAAGTTTACATACACCTTAGCCAAATACATTTAAACTCAGTTTGTCACAATTCCTGACATTTAATCATAGTAAAAATACCCTGTCTTAGTTCAGTTAGGATCACTACTTTATTTTAAGAACGTGAAATGTCAGAATAATATCAGATAATTATTTATTCACCGATTGAAACGCTATTAGCGCGCACCCCGCTAACTTGCTAACCCTTTCACATCGGTTACATATAGACGTTCAATATCTATTGTGATGGTAAAGATTTATCTTGATTTTGTTCAACAGTAGGATAAATACTGATGTGCTGAGCTGCGTATATGTGATGTGTTTCAAGGCTGCTAGTGGTTAGCTGGTAGGGGTAAATCAGGGATGTAAAAGAAACTATGCTCATTCATAGAATCTACCCTGTAAAGACCTTTATTATACACAGATTTAAAATAGCTATTGTTAACAAATGTGTATTTTGTGGTTGTGACCCAGAAACTCTTGACCATTTATTTTGGGACTGTTCTTATGTCAGAAGATTTTGGAGTGAGTTAGATTCTATTTGAAAATAAACGACTATTAATGTTAATTTGATAGACTCTGATATTATGTTTTATTTTGATCCAAATGATATGGACCCTGATTTAACTTCCATTGTTAATTTGTTTATCTTTCACGGTAGATTCTTTATCCATAAAATGAAGTGGGCAGAGAACAAACCCCTTTTCACATTATTTAAGATAACATTTCAGTTCTATTTTGAAATTCTATCTGTAAAAACAAAAAAGCAATAGGCACCATAAAAAGTATTTAACAAATTGAAAATTAATCTTGATATGTAATACACCTGTCTGTAAGGTTTATGTACTCTTGTTTGTATATTTCTGTATTTGTGGTGTTCATAATAAAAAATTAATTTAAAAAACCTGCTCATGTCCAATCATTCATTTCCTGCTTTTTCGAAAGAAATAAAGTTCTCTAAATGTTAGCGTATATGCTACATGCTAGCGTGAGCACCCAAACAACTCTAGCCCGTAATTTCACTTGTGGATTTAGCTGGAAGACATTCACCTTTTTAAATACTATTGCATATTACCGATATGATGTCTAGCATTTATTGTTGTTGATAACACAGCTAGCTAAGCGTTTATTGGCTACTTCTTCTTTGGTGAATTTACTTAGGATCAAGTTCAACGTGTTTTTGCTTGTACAGCGCCACCTATTTGTCAGTAGGAGAATAGCAAAAGAGTCAAAAGAAAAGTAGGCCCACATGTTGCTTTAAGAATAACATGTTTATTGACATCAAGTTAATTAATTCAATTACTGTTAATTGCTCAATAAAATGTGAGGATCAGCTGCATGTCAGCTTTATACCAGTAAGGAGACATCTACACCTGTACCTTGGTCTAACAGAGCATTGGTTTGAACTAATGGGTGTCAACATAAATGCACCGACATGCACAAAAGTATTGCCGTTGCGAGTAACATCTTTCAAGGCACATTATTATAACAGTACCTTTTAAAAGTTATTTTACAGTGAAGCTCAGTCAGTCGAGTTAGTGAAAGTTGGGAATGTTCCAGTATGTAATCACAGTTGTCATTTAGAAATTCTATTCCAATCAGTGTAAGAATTTGTATTATCAGACAGCTTGTAATATCACATTAACCACAAATATGGTACCTAATTATGAATATCCACACAGGTAAAGGTGCATGGACGTATGGCGCATACCTCAATAAAAAGAGAGGATACTGATAAAGGCGGTGGGTCTTGGATAATACAAGGGTAACACTCCATAAATCTCATGGCCTGATCCCCAAGATGACAGCTTAAAGCCACAAAATGGCCACCCTGTTGACAGTTTCGTCCCTGGCTTAGTCCATATTCGTAGTGTAACAGAGAGACTACAAAAAAAAGGAGTCGGCAGCCTAATACCCTCTCCCTCTATTCCCATCCATCTAGTCTACTCTCTCCACTTTACTTTCTCTCCCCATCCTTCTCTCACTGTTTGAGCACTCGGAGTTCATTGGGTTTAAAGAAGGCCTGGGACATCCCCATGCCGTAGATGTAAACCTTAGAGTCCACCACAATCTTCTCCTTCTTCATCAGGTCTGTATGAGGAGGGGGGGATCATGCAAATATGATCTCTTCAGCTAATCACTAGCAGAATATAACAACAGTAATAATATGCTTTTCTGTCTCAAATTGGATTCCATTATGACTTAAAAATTGTGTTATTGTGAAGAAGAAACTTCAAATTGTTGCTCACCATCAATTTCCCTCTGGAATTCATCAAGAGGTAGAAGAAGAACTTCAACAAATTCTGGAAGTAAAACAGATGCCATAATAAGATTTAGTTCAATGTTATTCTAATAGTGAAATAACAAAATGTGATAAAGAAAATAATATTTACCTCCATCACCTGGAAACGAGTAAAAGAGAGAGGAAAGCAGAGAAATAAGAACAAGTTCAGGAAAAACATGTACAATACATGTCAGCTTGACAATAAAAAAACATGTTCTAGATTCATAACATTCCAAGAGTGTGACCCCTAACTTACCCAGCTGTTGTGTGGGGTTGGTGTTTTCGAGGTCGTCTCCATTGATGTTAACCATGACGATCTGTGTGGTGCAGTTAGAGAGGCCAGGGTCCAAGCAGGTCACTGTGAGGTCAGGAGGAGAGGAAAGGGGGGATGAAGGGGAGTTCAAACTTGTAATCTGCTGTGTGTTACTGCCCCACTAGTCACTGACATCATACTGCACTCTCACATTCCCAATGGTAAAACTGGCCACTCAGAAGATCACAGGCATATTGAATTTGTCTTCGCTGATGGAACTGGTACATGGACATAATCTGCCCTGTGTTTTGAGAGTGTGTGTGTGTTCATAAGACCTTACCTGGGGTGACTCCTACCACCTCCCCCTTGTAACCAGTCTCCTCCTTCAGCTCTCGCAGAGCAGCAATCTCTGCACTCTCACCCTCGTCAATCAGACCTGAGCAACAGCAAAAACACACACAGACAGCAAACATGGATATCAGAACACAGCAGGAAAAATACAGCAATGACAGGCATACATACACTGTGTCTGAACAGATTCTCGAGATGTGACCGTAAACCCATGTCACCTGCAGGGAACTCTAGGGTACAGCACCCCATTGGTGGACGGAACTGCTTCACCATGACAACGCAGTCTTTGTGGAGGGTCCTCTTCAGGAGGGCGATGATCCCCACACCTGGAATATAACTCAGGAATCAATTTCTATAATGTCACTGCTTATCCATCAGTATGAAATGTATGTACACACACCATCTGCTGCATTGGCTTGTCTAGTTGTCCTTTTCGTAGTCTCCCAAGTTCTATTGAAAGAAAAAATGTATTGTAAAATGGAGAAGGGAAAAAAGTGTTTATCAAAAGTCGCTTATGGAACTCATTGAGCTGTTCCAAACCTTGTGTTTCCAACAGGGTCCACATAGGTGGTCTTCTCAAGTTTCAACCATTTCCCAGATGCAATGACCTGAAGAGAATACCGTTGAGTAATGTGATATAGCTAAACCAAGAGACTCTTGTAATATTGACATTTACACCACACAATGTGCATGATATTGTATCATATCTACCTCCTCTTTTACAATGTGAGGTATGGTTGTCGATTTGGGAGGGCTGCTCATCTTTCCAGTACTGTTCTCAGGAAAATGGATGGAGGATTCAGTTTGTATGCCCAAATCCAGAAAAAAAAATATTACATGCAAGAGTTCATAATTAATAGAGCTTTGTACAACGCTGATAGTTATAAGGCATGCATTACGTTTATTATACATAAACTTCATCGCAGGCCAGTTTTACCAACTTTTATTGTCCAACACAAGAAAGTTGCTAGCAGCATTGGCTGAAGCAGCTAGCTAACTAATGTTATTAATCAGGCTGTAATACACAGGTAATTGGTATATACAACCTGAAACAAATGCCTGAAAAAAATGTGTAAATGTTCCTTACAAGCCAGAATGTTAAATAAAATTACATTTAAAAACGTACTCTACCTGTTGTCTGCGGAAATAGTACCAATCTTTTTTCCACCATTCATTTTAGAATCCCTTAAAATAAGGTCTGTGTTTCATGTAGGCTTAACCTGGCATGACGTTTTGATAAACATGCAAATCTCTCACGGACAAGGTGGCTCTTAATGTATTTTGATCTATTTACTTTCAGATTAAAAAATGCTAGTTAAAGTCAAAGTAGACTTCTTTCAAGACTACAAATCCGTTATATTGATAAAAGTAATCTTGTCGGAGAGAGATTTAAACAGTTATCAAAATGTCACGCCATGGTAAGCCTACACAAAACACAGCCCTTATTTTAAGTGTTTCTCAAATCCCCTATGGGAAAAATTAAAGGCAGAAAAACGATTGGAACCATTTCCCTTTTGACTGCAAGGTTTTATGGGTATTATGATTTATACTGTGTCCTCTATATGGTTCGCTTTGGCACCTAGGTCATTTTACATGGGCCATTCTGAATCGGGGTGGATGGAGAATATTTACATACTTTTTAGTGTGTGAAGTTTTCATTGTTTCATTTTTTAATTCGAATTTCAATCTTAACTTTTTTTTTTTAGATTCGGAATACACACATTTCATGGCATGCTTGGTTAAATAGTTAGACGAGAGAACCTAATATCCCACATAAACCTAACTTTATCTCGATGCTGAACCGAACCAACTACCAGCTCAGTAAAATGTCGGGTAAACAATAGTTTTGACAAACCGCACAGAAAACCGGTATAGCAAGTTAATGTAATTATATTCAACATTCTGGCTTGTAAAGAACATTCACACTATTTTGTAGGCATTCGTTTGAGGCTGTAATTTTGCTAACTAGTTAGCTCTATACTATACCAAGTAATTGTCTATTACAGCCCGATTAATCAGACAATTAAATTAGCTAGCTACCAAGCTAATTTCTAGCGGACTAAACTAGACTGCACTCCATGGTGAAGGAAGTTTCTGATGAACTTCAAACTTCCTTCACCATGGAGAGGAGCATAGTCTGCTAGCTCATTCCTAGCAAAACCCACATGCATGCTGTTATGTAAATATTCTTAACACATCAATATATTAAAATAAAATAAAAAACATAGTTACTTCTAAATTGGATACATGTGCAGTACTCACATGAAGATGAAGTGGTTTTAGTCACAAGTCAAGTTAAAGAAGTAAAAAATAAATAAAGCATTGATCACGCCTACGTGTGCAACGCACAAATAATCTCCCTCTTCTGTAAAATATTATAATACATTAGAGAAGGTCTACAACCATTCCAGATAACCTAACCTGAAATATAATTAAATTAAAACTCGATAATAAATACAAGCCATTATAATTTTAGTGTTATGGAAAGGTTGAAAACTACATGAAACCAATATTAATCGCCTTTTTCTTAGGGGAACTGTTATGTGGTTGGACTCACTTCCGGTAAATCATTTGCAGTATGAAGAAGGAGCAAGTTGTAAATTGTCAGTTTTCGGTCTGGTATCCGATATTTAAGAAGCATACTATCAAAAGGTGAACTCCTTAACTTGACCAGCACAGTCTCAGCTATGTTGTTGATCTCGTCACTATCAAATAAACACTGGTTGTGCTATAATTTGAGTAGCTAACGTATAGTTAGTTAGTTGTCTGTTTAGCTAGCAAGCTGTGTTAGCCAATATGATATCACTTGTGGGTGTGTGATACCCGTGTGCGTCTGATATTGTAACACAGCCAAACTACTTTTGTCAGCTAATTGTCAATTCTCACAAACCACACCTGTCCTTTACTGTTATTAAACATTTGAATTGGATAGAAGTGCCAGGTGTTAACTGCTTCTGTGATGATATTGTCATTGATATTGAATCAGATCAATCTCTACCTTTTGAGACTGTTTGTTTTCAGGTCTCTTATCTTTTGTTAATACTAGTCTGATAGTTTGTTATGTAGGCCTAATGTTTGGTGTTATCTTTTTTCAGTTTGATTCTCCCACTGCCTCAGAATGTAATAGATTATTTGCTGGACGATGGAACACTAGTAGTTTCTGGAGGGTAAGCATACTTACCCATAAAGCACATACATCTAGTGTCCTGTATCTATTCCCATACACTATAATTTATGGGCAATTTCCATGCTAACAGAATTACTCAGAGACACCAATTTTAAAATTAAAATGTATACCCAAAACAAACAAAAAAAACGGATTTTCAAAGTTTAACAAATCATAAAACGTTATGCACGATACTTTGAACAATTTACACAGTAAAAAAAATATAACTGCCGATGCAAAGTGGTAGCATAGTTTTGGTAAAATCTCCCTCAGTTTTATTCTGTTGCCAAACTTTGTATCTGCATAGTTCTTCCTGTAAATGTGTTTTTGTAGAATTTTCAATGGAAATTGTTGAAAGTAGTCCTTGTGTATAGAGTTCAGAGTTTTTTTTAAACTATAGAAATCAATGGTTCTTGTTTGGTATACATTTTAAAATGAAAAATCTTAGTCTCAGCGTAATTCCGTTACCATGGAATTGCCCTTATACTTCCTGATAAAATCTCTCCTCATACCAGGGACAACAACACTCAGCATAATCAGACCAACAACAGTGACTCAGAGGAGGAAGACATTCAGGTAATTTTGCTCCAGACATAGAGGTGCACTCCATCTCGGCTCTCTAGTAAAGTAGAGACTGAGTAGGCAGACTTTATGCTCAGTGCTTGGCTGTTTGATTTACTGATTGATTATATTTTCTTCTCTCAACAAAATTAGTGGTCAGATGATGAGACAACCACCACTGTAACAGTAAGTAATGTAGATAATGTGAAATATGATCAACCCATCTGCATATACGTTTTGTCAAGTTTGTAAAATGATATGCATACAGTGAAGATCTGTTGTGATGCTTTGTGTTCCAGGCTCCAGAGTTTCCAGAATTCCACTCTAAAGTGCTGAAGGCCATCAACACCCTAGGTGGGTGTGTCTTTCCCAAACTGAACTGGAGTGCACCGCGGGTGAGAGACACAACCCTCTAACGCCACCAATATAAGGTTAAAATACTGTCAACAGTGTGTCTGTCTGAGTGGTAATTTTGAGTGAATAAGTGTGTGTGTGTGTTTCCTTCTCTCTTGCAGGATGCTAACTGGATTGCTCTGAACAGCTCCCTGCAGTGTCAGAGTCTGAGCGATATTTTCCTGCTCTTCAAGAGCTCTGACTTCATCACCCACGACCTCACACAGCCGTAAGAATCCCCTCCACTCACTCACACTATCACATTCTCACTTGGGCTGTTGCGGTGACCGTATTATCAAATTCCACGTGACCGTTGAGTCACAATAATTTCCTATTATGCACTCTGGACATGTGTTGATAGTACCCAACTCACTAACGACCATCCGGTCCTAATGACCTGGTACTCAGGACTCTATTGTCCCTCCATCAGCTCGCTAATGGCCTGGTACTCAGGGCTCTATTGTCCCTCCATCAGGTTGTAATGGTCTGGTCCTCAGGACTCTATTGTCCCTCCATCAGTTATGAATGGTCTGGTACTCAGGGCTCCATAGTCCCTCCATCAGGTCCTAATGGAGTGGTACTCAGGGCTCTATTGTCCCTCCACCAGGTCCTAATGGGCTGGTACTCAGAGCTCTATTGTCCCTCCACCAGGTCCTAATGGTCTGGTACTCATGGCTCTATTGTCCCTCCATCAGCTCGCTAATGGCCTGGTACTCAGGGCTCTATTGTCCCTCCATCAGGTTGTAATGGTCTGGTCCTCAGGACTCTATTGTCCCTCCATCAGTTATGAATGGTCTGGTACTCAGGGCCCTCTCTATTGTCCCTCCACCAGGTTCTAATGGTCTGGTACTCAGGGCTCTATTGTCCCTCCATCAGGTTCTAATGGTCTGGTACTCAGGGCTCTATTGTCCCTCCATTAGGTTCTAATGGTCTGGTACTCAGGGCTCTATTGTCCCTCCAGCAGGTTCTAATGGCCTGGTACTCAGGACTCTATTGTCCCTCCATCAGGTCCTAATGGGCTGGTACTCAGGGCTCTATTGTCCCTCCATCAGGTCCTAATGGACTCAGTCCTCTATTGTCCTCTATTGTTCCTCTAACCACTCTGACATCAATGCAAATACAATGGAAAATCACATCAAACACTTATCAAAACAGTATGTGCTTTTAAAACTCACCTCACTGTGATGATCACAAAATGGACAGCGCTTTCTAAGGTGATGATTCATTCGAAACACCCATATATAACACCCATATATATGAGCCCAAGCTCCCCCCCAAAAATTAATTGAAATGTTTGTGCTTTTTATACAATACATAGTCTAATAGCCTACCGCATATTATGCACTATAACATTTTTTATGTCTTTGTTGCATAATAGGTCTAGCTTATAAAATTAAACAAATTCTAGTTATGCCTTTGAGTGTGGACTGTATTATTATGCCTACTGAATGGACCTTACGCTATTCTCCAAACCCTCTATCCATGAGTCTAGGCGAGAACATATAGGCCACTGATTGTGCAGGGCGACTTACAGAGTTAGCCTACAATTATAGTGAATTTGATTTTGAATAATGGGGAATTTTTTATATTTTTTTATACCTTTAACTACAGAATATCTCACCACTGTGTGCCTTCTCTCTCTCTCTCCTTCCTTTCTCAGAGATAGGGCGTAAACAGTTTAATTCAATATCTTTAGTTGGGAAAACATGTTACTATCGATGTTCCCGAACAAATTTCAGTTTGGGGGGAATATCACCTGTCGCGCAGTGAGAGGCTGAATGCTCCTCAAACAGTGGTTGATGTGTGGAGTTTTGATGGTTGGCACTAAAAAAGAGGAGGATTCCAGCTGCTACTATATTTATTTCTCAGCTGCTAATATGAAGCACATGCTCCGCTATAAAACAGGAGTAGCCTACACGCATAATTGAAAAACGAACCGTGGGAAAGTGGCCTCTATTCGCTATTCGAGTGCATACGGATGACTTCTTTTCCCCCTGCCCCTGTTCTTACCCATTTTATAATGGGCCATTCTAAATCGAAACAAATTTGACATATTAGTAAAGACATGATTCAATTGAGAGTAATTGTTTACATACTGTTTTACCCTCTTCATATGTGTATATACTGTATTCTAGTTAAGGCTCATCCTATATACAGTGTATTCAGCGCCCTTGACTTTTTCAACATTTTGTCACATTACAGCCTTATTATAAAATTGATTCAATAAATATAAATACTCATCAATCTACACACAGTAACCCATAATGACAAAGTGAAAACAGGTTTTTAGACATTTTTGCAAATGTATTAAAAAAAAACAAAAAAAGATCACATTTACATAAGTATTCAGACCCTTTGCTATGAGCGTCAAAATTGAGCTCAGGTGCATCCTGTTTCCATTGATCATCCTTGAGATGTTTCTACAACTTGATTGGAGTCCACCTGTGGTAAATTTAATTGATTGGACATGATTTCAAAAGGCACACCCCTGTCTTTATAAGGTCCCACAGTCGACAGTGCATGACAGAGCAAAAACCAAGCCATGAGGTTGAAAGGAATTGTCCTTAGAGCTCTAGAACAGGATTGTGTTGAGGCACAGATCTGGGGAAGGGTACCAAAAAATATCTGCACCATTGGAAACAAAGTGGCCTCCATCATTCTTAAATGGAAGAAGTTTGGAACCACCAAGACTCTTCCTAGAGCTGGCCACCCGGCCAAACTGAGCAATCGGGGGAGAAGGGCCTTGGTCAGGCAGGTAACCAAGAACCCGATTGCTACTCTGACAGAGCTCCAGAGTTTCTCTGGTTTGATGTAACCAAGATTGAACTCTTTGGCCTGAATGCCAAGCATCACTTCTGGAGGAAACCTGGCACCATCCCTACGGGGAAGCATGGTGGTGGCAGCATTACGCCTTGAGGATGTTTTTCAGCGACAGGGACTGGGAGACTAGTCAAGATCGAGGGAAAGATGAACGCAGAAAAGTACAGAGAGATCCTTGATGAAAACCTGCCCCAGAGCGCTCAGGACCTCAGACTGGGGTGAAGGTTCACCTTCCAACAGGAGAACGACCCAAACCACAGAGCCAAGACAACGCAGGAGTGGCTTCAGGACAAGTCTCTGATTGTCCTTGAGTGGCCTAGCCAGAACCTGGACTTGAACCCAATCGAACATCTCTGGAGAGACCTGAAAATACTGTGCAGTGATGCTCCCCATCCAACCTGACAGAGCTTGAGAGGATTTGCAGAGAAGAATGGGAGAAACTCCCCAAATACAAGTGTACCTTTACTTTGAATAATTTGGAAAAATGACCAAATTATTAGCATGTGAGGCACATGGGCTACTAACAGCTTACTACACAACATACACTTAGTATTAAGTGGGAGATAGGTATGCTACAGTATACCTATCTCCCTGGCATATTACATAATTTATTCAGCAGCAGCATATAAGACATTTTGGGACACCTTGTTGTGCTGTGCTCACTTGAATTAGAAGGTGGCGCAATGGTCCTTCTTGTGGGATAATTATGTCATCAAACTTTGTCATCAAAGTCTGCAATTCTGGATATATGGTACTTTCAAGACAACTGGGAACTCTGGGGGGGGGGATAAACAAGGCTGAATCATGACGTCAGTGATCTTCAGGCCGGAAATTTTCCCAGTAGGAACACATTTTTTCCCCCAGACTTCCCAGTTGTTTTGAACTCACTGAAGTCTGAGATTTCCCAGTACCGATTTTCCAGTTGTTTTGAAAGTGGCAGAAATCATGCTGGATTGACAGTATGGCCAGTGTATTCAACATTAGAAAGGACACCAAAGCATGGAAAAGAGACCCTTAAACCCTTAAACCCAGACCCTTAAATACACCCTTTCCACTGAATAGCAGGCTTGTGATTTCGGTTTTGGTGGTTTTGGAGCAGTGTCCACTCGTTTTACTGTGGATACAGATACCTTTGTACCTGTTTCCTCCAGCATCTTCACAAGGTCCTTTGCTTTTGTTCTGGGATTGATTTGCACTTTTCGCACCAAAGTACGTTAATCTCTAGGAGACAGAACGCGTCTCCTTCCTGAGCGGTATGACGGCTGCGTGGTCCCATGGTGTTTATAGTTGCGTACTATTGTTAGTACAGATGAACGTGGTACCTTCAGGAGTTTGGAAATTGCTCCCAAGGATGAACCAGACTTGTGGAGGTCTACAATTTTTTTTCTGAGGTCTTGGCTGATTTCTTTTGATTTTCCCATGATGTCAAGCAAAGAGGCACTGAGTTTGAAGGTAGGCCTTGAAATACATCCACAGGTACACATCCAGTTGACTCAAATGATGTCAATTAGCCTATCAGAAGCTTCTAAAGCCATGATCTCGTTTTCTGGAATTGTCCAAGCTGTTTAAAGGCACAGTCAACTTAGTGTATGTAACGTTCTGACCCACTGGAATTGTGATACAGTGAAATAATCTGTCTGTAAACAATTGCTGGTAAAAATGACTTGTGTCATTTACAAAGTAGATGTCCTAACCGACTTGCCAAAACTATAGTTTAATGGAGTGGTTGAAAAACAAGTTTTAATGACTCCAACCCAAGTTTATCTAAACTTCCGACTTCAACTGTAAGCGTTTTGCTACACCCGCGATAATATCTGCAAAATATGTGTACGCGACCAGTAAAGTTGGACTTGATGGGTGAAAATATGATGATACTGGATGAGAGAACAGCGTGTGCAGCCTGAGGCAAGCTTTTTGCTACTTTCTCACATCAATAGCCTATAGTCGCATCATGGAGCCCATATTTGTTTTGATTTCTAAGACATTTTAAGGTTTGTGTCATTCACAACTAAAGTTGCAAAATAACTCTCAATCTAGTGTATAGGGCCTGTTTCAAATGTTCACTTTTACGCTCCCAGCCACTTTATATGCGTTCTTGGTAAAAATGTCCTTTCTATTTTATTCAGCTAAATAAAATTATATTATTCTTACTTAAAATAATGGCACAAGACTTATAAGCATATCTTGTCTGCTAAATGAACTAGCAACGTAGGTCATGGTGCATAGCTAGATAGCTGACTCATATTCTGTTCTTCTGAGATACACATTTTCTTCATATCATAATGTTTCTTTAGACCTGCCTAAAATAAATAATGGATTTATTGTGATGGTGTTTATTAAATGGATTTGTTATACTTTTAAAAAATGTAGATCAGCGGCTTGTATGAGTGGAGGCCTGGAGATGCTAGACGTGTTTATTTTCGTTAACGGTCAATTACCGTGATACCGGCAGTCATTTGCATGAAAATGAGCTGAAATAAAAGATCCCAGAAATGTTCCATGTGCACTAAAAGCTTTTCTCAAATTATGTGTTCAAATTTGTTTGCTTCCCTGTTAGTGGGCATTTTATCCTTTGTCAAGGTAATCCAGCTACCTGACAGATGTGGCATATCAAGATTATTAAACAGCATGATTATTACACAGGTGAACCTTGTGCTGGGGACAATAAAGGGCTGCTCTAAAATGTGCAGTTTTGTCACACAACACAGTGTCACATATGTCTCAAGTTTTGAAGGAGCATACAATTGGAATATCCACCAAAGCCTTTGCCAGATGATTTTATGTTCATTTATCTACCATAAGCCGCCTCCAACGTCATATTAGAGAATTTGGCAGCACGTCCATCCGGCTTCACAACAGCAGACCATGTGTAGCCACACCAGCCCAGGACCTCCACATCCTATGCCATCCCAGGCCCACCCATGGCTGCGCCCCTGCCCGGTCATGTGAAATCCATAGATTAGGGCATAATGAATTTATTTCAATATATTTCAATCCTTATATGAACTGTAACTCAACAAAATCTTTGAAATGGTAGCGTTTTATATTTTTGTTCAGTACAGATGGGTTTTCTACCCGCTGTGAAAAACACTGCAGGCAGTGAGTCAGCCTTTCTGACAGCAGTGGGCTGGGAAGAGGTTTGGTGAGATCGCTTCATCATAGATGTACTGCTCCCATTGGGGCGCTCTGATAATGGGCCCAGTTGGCAGACAGCTCTGGCATGGTGGAATACTTAATACAGAACTTGAATTAGTACTGAACTTTCAACTGTGAAGGGGCCAATGAGGAGCATTTGTTAAGTGTGCATGTGTGTGAAGCGCTTGTATTTGTGTGAATGCAAGTGTGTGTGAGTTTAATGTGAGTCTAGAACCGAATGGTCACTGTTCCAATCTCCCTCTACAGATTCCTTCACAGCAGTGACGAGGATTCTCCAAATCCAGCCATAAACTATGAGGTATTTAACACGCACTCACCTTCATTCACTCTCTTTTCCACACACACACACCTTCCCACTATTTAATAGTGTTGTGTTATACCCCTGAGTTCAGCTGGTCCTGAGGAAGTGGAGTGAGCTGCTACCTGGTGGGGAGTTCAGGTGTTTCATCAAAGAGAACAAGCTGATTGGTAAGTACTGTAGGAAGAGGTTAACACACCATTCACCTTTACTCTCACCCTCCCTCAGCCACATTCAGAGAGCCTGTGTTCACGTGCACTGTTCCCAAGACAGTGTGGCAAGCGTTAGGGCTGTTGTGTGGACTGAAGATCTGTTCTGAGAGCTGTGTGTGTGTTCTTTAGGTATCTCCCAGAGAGACTATACCCAGTACTACCACCACATCTCTAAGCAGGAAGCCCAGATCTGCCACTCCATCCAGGAGTTCTTCAGCCAACACGTCCAGTATCAGTTCCTGGATGAGGACTGTGAGTGGGATTCAGTGTGATGTGATAATTAGAATATATTGTAATAAGAGTAATGCAATATATTTTCTGTTTTACAGTTGTGTTGGATGTCTACAGAGATAGCTGGGTAAGTATTTTGTCATTTACTTTTCCAGACATTATTTCCTGCCTCTGTTTGGTTGTAGCCAAAGCTTTTCTATGAGTATGGGCATCTTTGACCCTGTGTGTGTTTGACAGGGGAAGGTGTGGCTGATCGATCTCAACCCCTTTGGTGAGGTGACAGATTCACTGCTGTTCACGTGGGAGGAGCTTACCTCCGGGAACAGCCTGTCAGCCAATCAAGAGGAGGGTGACACAGCCCAGCAGGTCAGTGACAAATATGTGACACAGGCTGTGGCTTTGTTGTGCATATGCATGTGTATGTTTGTTCATGTGTGAAAGTCTTTCTGCGCTTATTATCCCGTTAACACCAGTTTGTGGTACGTCTGTATCTGTAGGAAGGCCCTTTGTTAACACCAGTTTGTGGTGTCTGTATCTGTAGGAAGCTCCTGTGTTCCGCTACACCACCAGTGATGTGACGGTGCAGCCCAGTCCCTGTCTGAGCTACCGGATCCCTAGGGACTTTGTGGACCTCTCCACTGGCGAGGACGCATACAAACTCATCGACTTCCTCAAACTGGTGAGAACCAGTGCAGTGGTGTTCACACAATTTAAGATTGTCTTATAACAACCCTGTGGCAATCTCCACAACCATCTTACAATTAAAATGTTGTATTTAACCTTTATTTAACGAGGCAAGTCAGTTAAGAACAAATTCTTATTTATAATGACGGCCTACATCGCCCAAACCCAGATGACGCTGGGCCAATTGTATGCCGCCCTCTGGGACTCCCAATCATGGCCGGTTGTGATACAGCCTGGATTCGAACAAGGGTGTCTGTAGTGATGCCTCAACCACTGAGATGCAGTGCTTTAGACCGTTGCGCCACTCGAGAGCCCGGCATTAGTTTTTATTATCTCACACTTTCCCTCTTTGCTGCAGAAGAAACGCCAGCAAGAGGACTCTGAGGAAGAGGTGGAGGAAGAGGTACGACAGTGACAGCCCCTGAGGAGCAGGGTCTCTACACGGTGACTGTTCCCTCAGACTGTTAGCCTAGCATAACAATAACCCTAAAACTGTAAGGCTAGCGTTAGCGGTTAGCACAGAGACCACTATACACATGGAGGTTTGTCCTTATCAGTTCTTGAATCTTCTGATGGAATCCATATACTTTTGGTCATCACCTTAGACCAATCCAGAATGCTGCAGATATAAATGTTTTGAATAGAACAAACAACAAACCATAATGAGGAGAAAAGCATCATGACCGCTCTATGCGGTACATTTCTACCTGCAACACTGTAAAAGTCCCATTAAATCTCATGGTTGTGTGTATTTAAGAGGAGTTCTAAGCAGTGCCCCTGTTCTATTGGCCCAGTGTGTCTAATGTAAATATAAATACTGTAACTTAACATTGTGTAAAGGTAAAGGGGAGTCTGTTACACGAGTCTGTGTATAGGAATAAAGAATGCTCAAATTTATAATACAGTCCTGGGGAAGAGACGTGTCTTAGTTTGTGTGTATAGCAGGTACATCATGGGATTGCAATTTCTGAGGGAGATACCCAAAGGGTCAGAGTTTTCTGACTTAATCCACTGGACTTTCTCTCTTCACACACACCAAATGCACACTTTTCCATGTGCTTTCTGATGGTTTCGTTAGACACACATCTGTATGTAATAGCAATACAAAGGTTTACTCATGAAGTCTCTGTGAAACAGTATTTCAAACATTCCAGTTCCTTACTTACTCTCTCTGGTCGTTATAGTTCTATGTTATTGTAGAATTAGTTTTGATTCTTATCATTTGTTTATTTTCTATGTGCTGGCAAAGAGAGGTGTTCTGATTGGGTAATAAATTGCTGGTGTGTGCTCTTTGTTGTTAATCTGTTTTTGTGTAGACTAAAATAGAAGGCATACTACTTTCACTGGTAGATTATTACATTTCTCTACAGTGGATGTGATTAAAAAAGTAGAATGGAATTTTCCACCAATGATTAGACTAGCAGGTTGAGAAAGAGAGTAGTGCATTTTTATTAGGGTCCACTTGGGGGAGTTGTTTACCTAAAATGAGAACCATCGGAGATGGTGAGCTGTCCTGGGCAGAGACAGTGGTCTGGCATAACAACATCACCATTCACGTGAAACGCATTTCCGTTAGGATGGAATGCCTGGATGTTCTGTTTTGTCTTGAATAGTTACCACTAGTGTATAGCCTAGTAAGTAAAATGCGATAGCAAAGCATTGTTGGATAGAATATTGCTGGTTAACCAATAGATCCTAGCCTGTATACAGATGCAGTGCATTGTTCAGAGAGCTGCAGTGTTGTATTATCTGAGCCTGGAGGCGGGGGCTTGTGTTTTCAGCACACTGGCCCTGCATGTGGTGGTGGGGGGGGGGTGCAAAAAGATCAATGATGGGTGATGCCACACCCATCTGAGGGAAGGTGGGTGCCAGACTGCTGATAGAAAGAAGAGACTACACATCCATCATCCTCCTTCCTCCCTTTTCAATTCCCCCTCGCTCTCTTCTCCTCTTCAGTGTGCCAAGATGGACATAAATCCTAGCCTACATCTCAGCCTGGGTTGACTAATCATCCTTTTGTGAGGGAGGGAGGCAGATATGTGAAAGTCTAACTTGAGAGAGCTGGAGATCAAAGGAGGGAGAAAGGGAGAGTTAGGGTAAGTGGGGAATAGATTTTCTTGAGCTGAGAGGGAACTGCAGTAGTTTGCAGCTGGAATACTCATGAGCGTCTAGAGCACACGCACAGACACACTCTTGGCCCCTCTCTCACACACTCTTTTCTCCTATACACAACCTTTGGTAGGCCTGTCAGATGAAAAAAGTCTGCAGTTATGCACTTCACGACTGGAGGATACTATTCCGTGTGTGTTTTTAGGTGGATTACAGCGCCTTCAGATAAGACACTGCCGTCAAGACTGCTTTGCTGGAGACTGGAGTATTTAACCATCTAAATATTAACACCCAAACTCATGTATTTATTAGTACATCAGAATATAATATGACCATTATAGTGTCTAAGATATTAAACTTGTGTAGGACCCATTTATTGCATTTCATTGCATCACCTGTCAACACTGTTTTGATCAAGATATAGTAATATGGCAAGTTTTCACATTTTATCTGGAGACACCCTTTCTCAAACTTCACAGCAAGTTGCATGGGTCCCAATGTAGACTCCATCATCTGACCTGAAATAGCCCAACATCCATCATAATAAAC
Organism: Oncorhynchus clarkii lewisi; assembly: GCF_045791955.1. NCBI lineage: Eukaryota > Metazoa > Chordata > Actinopteri > Salmoniformes > Salmonidae > Oncorhynchus > Oncorhynchus clarkii. The sequence goes on along the minus strand of NC_092179.1, from coordinate 15,339,842 downwards.
ATTGGCCAATATAAAATAATTTACTTATTTAGAAACAGGTTTGTCTGTTTTTGATGGTTTGCAAATACTCTGGTTTCGTGAACGTATCTTTGGTGCAATGCGAATTATCTCTAGACATCCAGTCACACACACACACACTTGTGCGCAACGCTGTCAAATCGAGCGATGAGCAGCATCCTAGCCTCCCTCATTGCCATAACAACCGATGGCACAATCAGCATGGTTAGATGAAATAATACTCCTCGGTCCTTGCATTACGCACCACACGGCTCAACAGAGGACTTCATTAAAACCGGAACATTTTTTGGGAGAGAGAGACAAGGCGATCGCGCAAAGGTAACACGTAGACCCAAACCATTTACGTCAAGATAATCTAGACCAGTTGAACCCTGCAGGTGCAACCGCTGAAAGCTCATTGTCGGTCAAACGGAAAGCTGTAGACAGAAAAAGAAGCGAAGAAAACAGGAGACCTGTTTTAGAGAGCTGCGGAGATATTTCGACAGCGGGAAAGCCACGAGCTCGAAAAGGTTTTCTGCCTAGCTCGTTCTATGCGCGTGGGTCTGCTCCACACGAGCAGGACGTGTAACTCGAAGCGTGGGAAAGCTGCGTTATCGCGGGGGGCTGCTGAGACTCACTGGCATCGTTTGCCCCGGTTTTCCCCTGTTCCACCATGGATCGGGAGAATGGAGAGTCCGGGAAAGGGACGTGGAAAAAACAAGTCGACGATATCAAGAAAATATTTGAATTGAAAGAGATCCTCGGAACGTGAGTGTGTTATTACTTAATACCATTTTCAAAAGCCCTATTGTTGTGAATGCTAATTGGGTATGAATTTACATTGGTAAACCGCGGTAGGCCTTTGATAACTTTGTTGCAGAATGTAGCGGGACGCTCGCGCTGGAGACTTTGAATCTGTTTCGGTTTAATGACCGTTAAACTCCCGGTTTAACGGGAAGCCAGCAGAGCTGTTAGGTTATCTATGACGAGGTATTTAACGGACTGTAGCGTTAGCCCATGCCTGGTTTGATGAGAGGAGTGTTTGTTGGATACGCTATGATAGAGAAATATCGAATGTCACTTTTTGTAGGCTAGCCTATGTCATTACAAATTACTATGAAGCCTATTTGTAGGTTAAACTATGTAGGAACTGTTTATAGAAAAACCTAGACCGTAGCCTGTGCCTTAATAAGGGGGGTTTGTGTGTTTTAGTAAACTATTTTACAACCGGTTACGCATGTCTTGTTCCGTTGTCTCTGTTGGTTTTATGCCGTCCTGGCTATTGTTTAGGTTAGCCTACTACATTCATCCTCCCTCTCTTCCCGGCCCACCGCTCTGACAGCTCCAGTTGTGCTGCTATCTATCATAGGAATGACCTTTTGGAGACGCAGGCAGTTAAACACTGATAACAATTGAGTCTCCAACCTTGTAAAAAATATAAAAATATATATGACCATTGGTGAGAGGTTATCATGGTTTTCTGTGTTTATCTAATCCAGAATGATTTATCGTTCAATGTTTAATCCTATTTTATCACTAGGCGTATTAGGCCTACCTTGTAACTAACCTCATACATGAACGACTGGTTTTGGTTTGACAGCATCATAACGGTTAATTTGCAACCCATTTGAACAGCTTGTTCAGATGAAATGCTTGGCCAAATACCCCAGCCTCTTCTTGAAGACCGTTATGCCGACCGGACGGTGCGGTGCTGGAGGCTATAGCAGATTTTCTCTCTGGCCTGTTACTTCATTCTGTTTGGCACAGAGGAACAGTTTGTTGACTGGACAGGCAGAATCGAGGGAGGACGGTTGGATTAAAGTGGATTAGCTGGCCATGGAAAACCTCCTAGTCCTGGAATAGGCCACTGTAACAGTTCAGACATGTTGCATAACAGTGATGGTAATAAATGATCATTATTACACGTTTTCAACAGGTCATTTCAGTGGGCAATGTGTCGTGGTTATTGAGTATATTAATAAGGTTGTGGAGGGTTGAAACATAGTTCTGCACTGTGTGTGCATGATGGCCTTTGCAGAATTCCAGGTATGCCCATTTGGAGCAGAGAGTGCATAAATTAGGCTCAAAGGTCATGTCTGATCTTTGTTTTTCATAAGGCAACATCAGTTTCACTCAAATCAACAAAGAGGAGATCGGAATTTCTACCGTGTGCCTGGAATTCACATAACAGATGGAAGGAAGTATGGACAGGTGCATTTTGGGTGTGTGTGTTTTACAGATGGACTAATGAGTAATCAGTTTCTCTGCTTATAGCTCAAATCTCCCCTCTGTTACCATGGTGTCTGTGTCCTAGCACCATTCAGTGGGCTCCCGAGTGGCGCAGTGGTCTAAGGCACTGCATCTCAATGCTAGAGGCGTCACAACAGACCCTGGTTCGATTCCGGGCTGTATCACAACCGGACGTGATAGGGAGTCCCGTATGGCGGCGCACAATTGGCCCAGTGTCGCCCGGGTTAGGGTTTGGTCGGGGTAGGCCGTCATTGTAAATAAGAATTTGTTCTTAACTGACTTGCCTAGTTAAATAAAGGTTAAATAAATTCACAGCGTGACAAAGACACTGATTGGGGTTATTTACAAAGGATTTCCAGAGGTGCTGTTCATCCCCTTCACACGCGCGCCACACTGGTACTGAAGACAGGTTTTCAAAGGTTTTCAAAGACAATCCTCCAGATTCCTTCCTGGTGTAGACATCTTTCTCTGTTTCCTCAGGGGCGGGGCTTGGGGACCTGTCCTCCCGTCTGGTCTCTGGCCAGTGCGTTGTGCTTCGGACTCTGGAACACAAAAGGGCCATCTGGGCACACACACACACACTTGGCCTCAGGTTATAAGTATGACCTGGAATTTTTCTTGGTCAGGGAAAAATTCTCTGCCCTAAAAATATTACTCAGACATTTCATGTTAACGCCATAGCAACACATTAACCAGATATATATATATACTCAGCCTCAGCCTTTGACCTCGCTCCTGCTGATGTCGGGTGTTTTCCCTTTTTAATTCTCTATCAGCAGAAAAATAAGGGGAGAGGAGGTAGGGAGAGAGGAAGGGAAGAAAGACAGCAGGGAGTCAGGGACATTGACCATATTATCTATTATCTTGCTCCAGTCTCCAGACCATTGTAGTCTTGTTTTCAACACTAAGAGGGAGGAGAGGGAATGGAGAAAGGGGTTGAGAGTAGAGAAGGAATTGGAAGAGGAGAGGAATAGATAAGAGAGGAGATGAGGACAGAAGTGAATAGGAGAGGTTTGGAGGAGAAATACTGTTACATTGAATAGGGGTTAGGTAAGAGTTGGGGCTGAGCTTCCACAACATGTTGCTCTGACACATTATGAGCTAGTCTTTAGAAATTGGATGAGAGATGAACATTTTTATTCACCTTGTAAAAAGATGGACAGAGCCTGTCACATGGCACCAGTCACGTTGGTCTTTTGTGCCTTATTGCTTTGCTATACCGTTTCATAATGCTATATGACTGCATTTCTAAGATGTATGCATGTTTATAAGGCAATATTAACACTTCATAAGACGGTGCTTCAAGTCAAGCAGAATGTCACGTCTTTTGACCCCTTTTGACATTTGAGTCATTTAGCAGATGCTCTTATCTAGAATGACTTGCAGTTAGCTAGGTTTGACAAGCACATATCTCAGTCATAGTAAGTACATTTTTCCTCTAAAGTAGCTACCAGCAAAGTCTGAGCTAGCAGGAGGAAAAAGTCAAATCAAAGTGTTTTTCTTTTGTGTGTGTGTGTGGGGGGGGGGGGGGGGGGGGTTGTGTGATGTGATGGGGGGTGCTGTGGGATTATTTAAGATACTCTTTGAAGAGGTAGGGTTTCAGATGTTTTCGTAAGATGGGCAGGGACTCTGCTGTTCTAGCTTCAGGGGGAAGTTGGTTCTATCGTTGGGATGCCAGGACCGAGAAGAGTTTGGACTGAGTTAAGCAGGAGCTGCCCTCCCATAAAGGTGAGAGGGCCAAGAGACCAGAGGAGGCAGAACAGAGTACTTGGATTGAGATGTAGGGTTTGCTTATAGCCTGATGGTAGGGAGGGGCTGCTCTATAGGTAAACACCATGGTCTTGTAGTAGATGCAAGCTTCTACTGGAAGTCAGTGGAGTGTACGGAGGAGCGGGGTGACATGGGAGAATGTATGAAGGTTGAACACCAGGCGGACTGCAGTGTTTTGGATAAGTTGCAAGGGTTTGACGGCACAAGTGGGGAGCCCAGCCAACAGTGAGTTGCAGTAGTCCAGACGGGAGATGACAAATGCCTGGATTAGGACCTGCATCGCTTCCTGTGTAATGTAGAAGAAACAGATTAATTTGGTCTCACTCCATAAAGTCAAATGGTCTGATTGCTGCTGCCGGTTTTAAAATGTCAGTCCGGAGATATTTCTCTATCAATTGGATCAGTCACACAAGCCACTCTGTAGGCTATAGCTTGAATCCATAGAGCTACTATGAGTAGTTAATGTACAGTCGTGGCCAAAAGTTTTGAGAATGACACAAATATGAATTTTCACAAAGTCTGCTGCCTCATTTTGAATAATGGCAATTTACATATACTCCAGAATGTTATGAAGAGTGGTCAGATGAATTGCAATTAATTGCAAAGTCCCTCTTTGCCATGCAAATGAACTGAATCCCCCAAAAACATTTCCACTGTATTTCAGCCCTGCCACAAAAGAACTAGCTGACATCATGTCAGTGATTCTCTCGTTAACACAGGTGTGAGTGTTGATGAGGACAAGGCTGGAGATCACTCTGTCATGCTGATTGAGTTTGAATAACAGACTGGAAGCTTCAAAGGGAGGGTGGTGCTTGGAATCATTGTTCTTTCTCTGTCAACCATGGTTACCTGCAAGGAAACACGTGCCGTCATCATTGCTTTGCACAAAAAGGGCTTCACAGGCAAGGATATTGCTGCCAGTAAGATTGCACCTAAATCAACCATTTATCAGATCATCAAGAACTTCATGGAGAGCGGTTCAATTGTTGTGAAGAAGGCTTCGGGGTGCCCAAGAAAGTCCAGCAAGTGCCAGGACCGTCTCCTAAAGTTGATTCGGCTGCGGGATCGGGGCACCACCAGTACAGAGCTTGCTCAGGAATGGCAGCAGGCAGGTGTGAGTGCATCTGCACTCACAGTGAGGCGAAGACTTTTGGAGGATTGCCTGGTGTCAAGAAGGGCAGCAAAGAAGCCACTTCTCTCCAGGAAAAACATCAGGGACAGACTGATATTCTGTAAAAGGTACAGGGATTGGACTGCTGAGGACTGGGGTACTGTCATTTTCTCCGATGAATTCCCTTTCCGATTGTTTGGGGCAGCTGGAAAAAAGCTTGTCCGGAGAAGACAAGGTGATCTCTACCATCAGTCCTGTGTCATGCCAACAGTAAAGCATCCTGAGACCATTCATGTGTGGGGTTGCTTCTCAGCCAAGGGAGTGGGCTCATGAATAAAGAATGGTACCAACACATCCTCCGAGAGCAACTTCTCCCAACCATCCAGGAACGGTTTGGTGACGAACAATGCCTTTTCCAGCATGATGGAGCACCTTGCCATAAGGCAAAAGTGATAACTAAATGGCTCAGGGAACAAAACCTCAATATTTTGGGTCCATGGCCAGGAAACTCCCCAGACCTTAATCCCATTGAGAACTTGTGGTCAATCCTCAAGAGGCGGGTGGACAAACAAAAACCCACAAATTCTGACAAACTCCAAGCATTGATTATGCAAGAATGGGCTGCCATCAGTCAGGATGTGGCCCAGAAGTTAATTGACAGCATGCCAGGGCGGATTGCAGAGGTCTTGAAAAAGAAGGGTCAACACTGCAAATATTGACTTTTTGCATCAACTTCATGTAATTGTCAAGTAAAGCCTTTGACACTTATGAAATGCTTGTAATTATACTTCAGTATTCCATAGTCACATCTGACAAAAATCTAAAGACACTGAAGCAGCAAACTTTATGGAAATTAATATATGTGTCATTCTCAAAACTTTTGGCCACGACTGTAAGTCATGTATTGAGTTACTTCCGGCGCCGACAGAGATGGCCGCCTCGCTTCGCGTTCCTAGGAAACTATGCAGTTTTTTGTTTTTTTACGTGTTATTTCTTACATTAGTACCCCAGGTCATCTTAGGTTTCATTACATACAGTCGAGAAGAACTACTGAATATAAGATCAGCGTCAACTCACCATCAGTACAACCAAGAATATGATTTTCGCGAAGCGGATCCTGTGTTCTGCCTTTCAACCAGGACAACGGAATGGATCCCAGCCGGCGACCCAAAAAAACGACTCCGTAAAAGAGGGAAACGAGGTGGTCTTCTGGTCAGACTCCGGAGACGGGCACATCGTGCACCACTCCCTAGCATTCTTCTCGCCAATGTCCAGTCTCTTGACAACAAGGTTGATGAAATCCGAGCAAGGGTAGCATTCCAGAGGGACATCAGAGACTGTAACGTTCTTTGCTTCACGGAAACATGGCTCACTGGAGAGACGCTATCGGAGGCGGTGCAGCCAGCGGGTTTCTCCACGCATCGCGCCGACAGAAACAAACATCTTTCTGGTAAGAAGAGGGGCGGGGGCGTATGCCTTATGGCTAACGAGACGTGGTGTGATCACAGAAACATACAGGAACTCAAATCCTTCTGTTCACCTGATTTAGAATTCCTCACAATCAAATGTCGACCGCATTATCTACCAAGAGAATTCTCTTCGATTATAATCACAGCCGTATATATTCCCCCCCAAGCAGACACATCGATGGCTCTGAACAAACTTTATTTGACTCTTTGCAAACTGGAATCCATACATCCTGAGGCTGCATTCATTGTAGCTGGGGATTTTAACAAGGCTAATCTGAAAACAAGACTCCCTAAATTGTATCAGCATATCGATTGCGCAACCAGGGCTGGAAAAACCTTGGATCATTGTTATTCTAACTTCCGCGACGCATATAAGGCCCTGCCCCGCCCTCCTTTCGGAAAAGCTGACCACGACTCCATTTTGCTGATCCCTGCCTACAGACAGAAACTAAAACAAGAAGCTCCCACGCTGAGGTCTGTCCAACGCTGGTCCGACCAAGCTGATTCCACACTCCAAGACTGCTTCCATCACGTGGACTGGGATATGTTTCGTATTGCGTCAGATAACAACATTGACGAATACGCTGATTCGGTGTGCGAGTTCATTAGAACGTGCGTTGAAGATGTCGTTCCCATAGCAACGATTAAAACATTCCCTAACCAGAAACCGTGGATTGATGGCAGCATTCACGTGAAACTGAAAGCGCGAACCACTGCTTTTAATCAGGGCAAGGTGACTGGTAACATGACCGAATACAAACAGTGCAGCTATTCCCTCCGCAAGGCTATCAAACAAGCTAAGCGTCAGTATAGAGACAAAGTAGAATCTCAATTCAACGGCTCAGACACAAGAGGTATGTGGCAGGGTCTACAGTCAATCATAGACTACAAGAAGAAAACCAGCCCAGTCACGGACCAGGATGTCTTGCTCCCTCCCAGGCAGACTAAATAACTTTTTTGCCCGCTTTGAGGACAATACAGTGCCACTGACACGGCCTGCAACGAAAACATGCGGACTCTCCTTCACTGCAGCCGAGGTGAGTAAAACATTTAAACGTGTTAACCCTCGCAAGGCTGCAGGCCCAGATGGCATCCCCAGCCGCGCCCTCAGAGCATGCGCAGACCAGCTGGCCGGTGTGTTTACGGACATATTCAATCAATCCCTATACCAGTCTGCTGTTCCCACATGCTTCAAGAGGGCCACCATTGTTCCTGTTCCCAAGAAAGCTAAGGTAACTGAGCTAAACGACTACCGCCCCGTAGCACTCACTTCCGTCATCATGAAGTGCTTTGAGAGACTAGTCAAGGACCATATCACCTCCACCCTACCTGACACCCTAGACCCACTCCAATTTGCTTACCGCCCAAATAGGTCCACAGACGATGCAATCTCAACCACACTGCCCTAACCCATCTGGACAAGAGGAATACCTATGTGAGAATGCTGTTCATCGACTACAGCTCGGCATTCAACACCATAGTACCCTCCAAGCTCGACCCCGCCCTGTGCAACCTGGTACTGGACTTCCTGACTGGCCGCCCCCAGGTGGTGAGGGTAGGCAACAACATCTCCACCCCGCTGATCCTCAACACTGGGGCCCCACAAGGGTGCGTTCTGAGCCCTCTCCTGTACTCCCTGTTCACCCACGACTGCGTGGTCCCGCACGCCTCCAACTCAATCATCAAGTTTGCGGACGACACAACAGTGGTAGGCTTGATTACCAACAACGACGAGACGGCCTACAGGGAGGAGGTGAGGGCCCTCGGAGTGTGGTGTCAGGAAAATAACCTCACACTCAACGTCAACAAAACTAAGGAGATGATTGTGGACTTCAGGAAACAGCAGAGGGAACACCCCCCTATCCACATCGATGGAACAGTAGTGGAGAGGGTAGTAAGTTTTAAGTTCCTCGGCATACACATCACAGACAAACTGAATTGGTCCACTCACACAGACAGCATTGTGAAGAAGGCGCAGCAGCGCCTCTTCAACCTCAGGAGGCTGAAGAAATTTGGCCTGTCACCAAAAGCACTCACAAACTTCTACAGATGCACAATCGAGAGCATCCTGGCGGGCTGTATCACCGCCTGGTATGGCAACTGCTCCGCCCACAACCGTAAGGCTCTCCAGAGGGTAGTGAGGTCTGCACAACGCATCACCGGGGGCAAACTACCTGCCCTCCAGCACACCTACACCACCCGATGTTACAGGAAGGCCATAAAGATCATCAAGGACAACAACCACCCGAGCCACTGCCTGTTCACCCCGCTATCATCCAGAAGGCGAGGTCAGTACAGGTGCATCAAAGCTGGGACAGAGAGACTGAAAAGCAGCTTCTATCTCAAGGCCATCAGACTGTTAAACAGCCACCACTAACATTGAGTGGCTGCTGCCAACACACTGACTCAACTCCAGCCACTTTAATAATGGGAATTGATGGGAAATGATGTAAAATATATCACTAGCCACTTTAAGCAATGCTACCTAATATAATGTTTACATACCCTACATTATTCATCTCATATGTATACGATTATACTGTACTCTATATCATCTACTGCATCCTTGTGTAATACATGTATCACTAGCCACTTTAACTATGCCACTTTGTTTACATACTCATCTCATATGTATAAACTGTACTCGATACCATCTACTGTATCTTGCCTATGCTGCTCTGTACCATCACTCATTCATATATCTTTATGTACATATTCTTTATCCCCTTACACTGTGTATAAGACAGTAGTTTTGGAATTGTTAGTTAGATTACTTGTTGGTTATTACTGCATTGTCGGAACTAGAAGCACAAGCATTTCGCTACACTCGCATTAACATCTGCTAACCATGTGTATGTGACAAATAAAATTTGATTTGATTTGATTTGTAAGGTAGCTGCTGGGAGTTAAGCACTATAGAGGCCATAGAGCCACAGGGCTTTGTCTGGCCTGGTGTCCTGTGTTCCAGCTTTACCCAAAGGCTGACACAACACTTTCAGAGCACCAGAGTAATGTTTCCAAGTGGCGCGTAGGGAAGCTTTAGTCAGTGTGCGTGTGTTCGTCCCTGGTGTCCTATTTTGCTGTACTTGTGTGTGCGTGTTTTTCTGCAGCATGCTGTTGTTGAATTATTAAACACTGTGTACACCTGGGGGGCCCAGGTGTTCACATGATGCTGCAGATGGGTGTTTTTCAGGTATGCCGCACCTCTCACTGCTGAACTTGAGAGACAGTAGGGCAAAGAGAGGGAGAAGGGACAGAGGGCAAAGCAGAGATGCATTGTGGGAGTGTACCATCTAGGCCACGATGCCCTTAATTGAATGCTCTACTTCCTGGCTCCTGGCATTGTCCTCTTTCTGGGACTGCAGTTATCTCTCTCTCTCTCCCCCCTCTCTCTTTCTGCGTAGCTGTCCCTATTATCCGACCTTGCTGCCTCAGATGAAGTGTATGCAACTTTGAAAGCCAGCCTTGATAGTTTAGCACTGGGTCTCAGGAGTATAACAAGTGTACAGAAAGCATACAGCATTTTTGTATTGTGATCATTCTGTGTGTGTGTGTGTGTGTGTGTGTGTGTGTGTGTGTGTGTGTGTGTGTGTGTGTGTGTGTTTGCACACACATTTGGGCCTAATGGATTAAGGGTAGACTGTAATCGGGCATCTTCATTATAGGAAGAGACACGGATTATCCATCCATCCCTCTCACCTCTTTCCCCCAATCATTATCTCTCCATTTTTTTAATCTGTCCTTGTTCCATCAGCTGTTCCCTCTTCTTTTCTTCAGGTTTTTCTTCAGTGATGGTTATTTTCGCTCGTTGTTCTTGTTATGTGTGACTCCCGGTGCGTGGCCTCATTTAGTTCCTGGGATTCAAGCCTAGATTATGTCTGAGTGGACTCATCTCAATTTGTTTTGACAGTATTGTTATACCACAGTGAGCTCATTCTGATCTAGATGACATACACACACTGTATATAGAGGGCCTGAGAAACATCCATCCAAAACAGTGGTCCCTGGCTACAGCAATGGGTAAAATCTAAGTCACCTTTTCCTCACCATATTTTTGTCATTAATATATTTTTTTAAATCTATAAAATTAAAATGTCATGTCTTTCCAGATGGCAAAACAGATCCAACCTTTTTGAGCGGGAGTGTATCCAGACTCGAATACACACTTGTTTGTATTATCAAGACGTATACAACCATGTTCAGAAGTGCTCTAGTAAACTTAAGGGTGTTTTCACATAGTCCTTTTTAAAATAACTGATCTCAGTCCTCTTTAAAGTGAACTCTGGAGTAAAAAAAAGAAAAAACAAAGCAAATATTGTCTTTGTATTCATACTGCCCTTGACTTTGAATGAGGACTCAACTATTTTGTTGAAACAAGGACAAGCCATTCCATGAGATCAGCAGTGTTGGGTTAGTGAAGTACAGGTAGTTCAACTAGAAATGTAACTACATTTTACAGTTGCTTGGTGGTAGTAGAACTAAATTTAGATCTTGATAATGTTTTCAGTTGTTAATTACTTATTTTTTTGCCTTTTAACAGTTTAGCTAACTACTGGAACTACACTTTTTTTTTTTTCAAAAAAATAATGTGCTGGTTCGAATTTCCTTTCTTTTTTGACAGCAGACCTGCCTAATTCCTAATTTTGTTTTAATGGGCTAAATTGCACATTCTGTTAACATCTGACTCCAGGGTGATCTGTTCTGTTATTTTGTAGTCTGGCATTTCATATTTAGATAAGATAATTTTTCACGTAGTAGTTTGAATGTAGTGAACTTCTTTATTTATTAAGGGTAGCTTCAGTGTAGTTTAACTTCTTCCAGTGTGAAGTAATTGGCAGCTTGGTAAACTACTCTGTATATATACTTTATTTAGGGCTCCCGAGTGGCACAGCGGTCTAAGGCACTGCATCTCAGTGCTAGAGGCATCACAACAGACCCTGGTTCAATTCCGGGCTGTATCACAACTGTCCATATTTGGGAGTCCCAAAGGGCGGCGCGCAATTGACCCAGCGTTGTTTGGCCGGGGTAGGCCGTCATTGTAACTAAGATTTGTTCTTAACTGACTTGCCTAGTTAAATAAAATATTTTCAGAGTAGCTTCTCCAACACTGGTTATCGGACAGCTACAGTGGAAGTCGGAAGTTTACATACACCTTAGCTAAATACATTTAAACAGTTTTTCACAATTCCTGACATTTAATCCTAGTAAAAATTCCCTGTCTTAGGTAATTTAGGATCACCACTTTATTTTAAGAAGGTGAAATGTCAGAATAATAGTAGAGAGAAAGATTTCTTTCAGCTTTTATGTCTTTCATCACATTCCCAGTGGGTCAGAAGTTTACTTACACTCAATTAGTATTTAGTAGCATTGCCTTTAAATTGTTAACTTGGGTCAAACGTTTCGGGTAGCCTTCCACAAGCTTCCCACAATAAGTTGGGTGAATTCTGGCCCATTCCTCCTGACAGAGCTGGTGTAACTGAGTCAGGTTTGTAGGTCAGGGCTTTGTGATGGCCACTCCAATACCTTGACTTTGTTGTACTTAAGCAATTTTGCCACAACTTTGGAAGTATGCTTGAGCTCATTGTCCATTTGCGACCAAGCTTTAACTTCCCAACTGATGTCTTGAGATGTTGCTTCAATATATCCAAATAATTTTCCTTCCTCATGGTGTCATTTATTTTGTGATGTACACCAGTCCCTCCTGCAGCAAAGCACCCCCACAACATGATGCTGCCACCCCCTTGCTTCATGGTTGGGATGGTGTTCTTCGGCTTGCAAGCCTCCCCCTTTTTCCTCTAAACATAACGATGGTCATTATGGCCAAACACTTCTATTTTTGTTTCATCAGACCAGAGGACATTTCTCCAAAAAGTACGATCTTTGTCCCCATGTGCAGTTGCAAACCGTAGTCTGGCTTTTTGATGGCGGTCTTGGAGCAGTGGCTTCTTCCTTGCTGAGCGGCCTTTCAGGTTATGTCGATATAGTACTCGTTTTACTGTGGATATAGATACTTTTGTACCTGTTTCCTCCAGCATCTTCACAGTGTCATTTGCTGTTGTTCTGCGATTGATTTGCACTTTTCGCACCAAAGTACGTTCATCTCTAGGAGACAGAACACGTCTACTTCTAGAGCGGTATGACGGCTGCGTGGTCCCTTGATGTTTATACTTGTGTACTATTGTTTGTACAGATGAATGTGGTACCTTCAGGCATTTGGAAATTGCTCCCAAGGATGAACCAGACTTGTGGAGGTCTACAATTTTTTTCTGAGGTCTTGGCGGATTTCTTTTGATTTTCCCATGTCAAAACAAAGAGGCACTGAGTTTGAAGGTAGGCCTTGAAATACATCCACAGGTGAGTAGGTGTCAACTCATCTTCTCCTTTTTGTGGCACCAATGTGGAGGGGTTATGGCAGGGGAAACAGTGTTGCAGTAGTCTAGTGTTGGGTGCTGGAATAATGACAAGCGAACCTGGGGAGCTTTGTGTTCACATTGCCCTAAAAAAGGGAACTGGACCACTGAATTCAAGCGCACCGAACTCCGACCACCACACGAGATGTTCTCAGTTCAGTTAGTTTCGGGGGCTCTTTTGGGGGTTGTCAGTTCCTTTTGAGTGTTCACTTTGCTCAAAAGATTAAGTGAGCCACACTGACTTCACCACAATTGGCTGAAACGAAGGTGTGTGCATCAATACATGTGTACAACACTCCCTTTTGGGGAGGTTCCATGACGAGTGACTGTACAGACTATTGAGTATTAATGATCATCAACACCAGTCCATTATCGGATCAGAGCCCTATTTAGATACTCCAAACGGCCATTGCGTGGGAATGGGATTGGTATCAGGCGAGGGAGACCTAAGTCTTACTTACTCTAAGTTGTTTTTGATAGTAGCTGGTTTATTCCAGCTAGGCCTATACAGATTAGTCACGATGATTCTGTGTAGATTTGTAAAGACCAGTCATACCGAATGACTTTGGTTTCAAACACCTCATGGCCTAGTTCCTATATGACTCTGTTTTGTAGTTGGTCAGGCACAGAGCATGTTTGTGTGAGGGTGTGTGCTTTCAGATTTCACACACTACCTCAACTCCATGTTAGCGTCTCCAGTCTCATCTGCTGCTCGTGCTCTGCAATCGGAGACTGATGAGACGCGTAAGAGGAGCTCGCGGGGAGAAACTCTAATTGGCCACCAAATTAATGTCACGGCCGCATCAGATCTGGAGCATGACATGTTAAGTGGTTCCTCTGTGTCTTCTGGGATGTGTTTTAATGCTGCGGCATTACTGATGTCTACCCTTCTAAAGCAGCCCAGTTTTCAGGACCATACAGGATGTGGGAACAGTCTTGTTGCGAACACAAAAGAAAAAGGCCTCCGTAACAGACATTTCACTAGGAGAGGTTTAAGTGGTGGTCCGGTGTATATAGAAAGGTCGCTAGATTACACACACACACGCACCACATTCTTACATGGCATTTACGGCAGATTACATCACCAGTCCCCACCATATCAAATAAAGCAGACCTAATAATACTCATATCTCTGTTTTAAACTGTCAGCGTATCAGTGAGATAAGCAATGCTGGAGTCAGACTGCCTGTGATCTGATCTGTCAGGGATGTCTGTGTGTTTCCCGGAGATCCATAGGACCTCTCCCACAGCAGATTAACAGGCCCTCTATTGCCCAGGCTCTCCTCACACACAGCCTATCAGAGGCTTGTTAGAGAAGGATCCTGTATGGATATTGGGATCATACCTGTAACATGATGAATTTGTCCCATAGCATCAGAAGTTTGAGAAAGGACAATGGCTGTTAAAAGTAGGGAAAAGAGAGGGAGAGAAAGTACCTGCATGCAGGTGTGTGTACGTACATTAATATTTATGTATGTGTGTATTTGTAACCAGCTCGGCTGGTTAGAATGTATAACAACATACAGTGCCAGTCAAAAGTTAGGACACCTACTCATTCCAGGGTTAAGAATAAGAAGTGAAGACGTCAAAACTATGAAATAACACATATGGAATCATGTAGTAACCAATATTTTAGCGTGCAAAGCTGTCATCAAGGCAAAGGGTGGCTACTTTGCAGAATCTCAAATTTGTTCACTTTTTTGGAAACTTCATGATTCCATATGTGTTATTTCATAGTTTTGATGTCTTCACTATTATTCTACAATGTAGTAAAAATAAAGAAAAACCCTTGAATGAGTATGTGTCCAAACGTTCGACTGGTACTGTATGTAAATTCTCCTCAAAGGGTTAACAGCATTGGTGGGACTCCAGATGCACTATATATACAAAAGTATGTGGACATGCATTCAAATGAGTGGATTCAGCTATTTCAGCCACACCTGTTGCGAACAAGTGTATGAAATCAAGCACACAACCATGCAATCTCTGGAAGCAACGTCAGCACAAGAACTGTTTGTTGGGAGCTTCATGAAATGGGTTTCCATGGTCGAGCAGCACACAAGCATAAGATCACCATGCGCAATGCAGCGTCGGCTGGAGTGATGTAAAGCTCACCACCTTTGGACTCTGGAGCAGTGGAAACGCGTTATCTGGAGTGATGAATAACGCTTCACAATCTGGCAGTCCGACAGGCGAATCTGGGTTTAGTGGACGCCAGGAGAATGCTACCTGCCCCAATACATAGGAGGAATAATGGTCTGGGACTGTTTTTTCATGGTTCGGGCTAGGCCCCTTATTTCCAGTGAAGAGAAAATCGTAATGCTACAGCATACAATGACATTCTAGACGGTTCTGTGCTTCCAACTTTGTGGCAACAGTTTGGGGAAGGCCCTTTTCTGTTTCAGCATGACAATGCCCCCGTGCACAAAGCGAGGTCCATACAGAAATGGTTTGTTGAGATCTGTGTGGAAGAACTTGACTGGCCTACACAAAGCCCTGACCTAAACCACATCGAACACTGTTGGGGTGAATTGGAACGCCGACTGTGAGCCAGGCCTAATCGCCCAACATCAGTGCCCGACCTCACTAATGTTCTTCTGGCTGAATGGAAGTCCCCGCAGCAATGTTTTAACATCTGGTGGGAAGCCTTCGCAGAAGAGTGGTGGCTGTTGTAGCAGCAAAGGGATGTCGTGTCTTTGGCATCATTAAAACAGAAGGCTTATTTATCAAATAACTCTCTGTAATTATTATTACGCGATTAAACTGATTAATCATGTAACTGTAATTAACTAGGAAGTCGGGGCACCAAGGAAAATATTCAGATTATAAAGTTAGAATTTTCCTAATATAACTTTCAGATATTTGAATATCACTTAGTCTTCGAATTAATGAATTATTATTTACCTCATGTTAGTCTCATTCCAAACGTCGTAAATTGTTGGTTATCTGCACGAACCCAGTCTTCACTATGAGTCATCCATACATCAATTGTCTTAAATTCTTTATTTACTAAGTAATTCACAGAAATGCATAAACAAACAGTAGATACTTACAAGGAAAGGATAATGGAGTTTCCCTAGTGGGATAAATCGGTATCGCGGCTTGGTGGACACAAAGGGAAGTAGGGGTCAACTGAGATGAGACACTACAAAGTTGATAATTATAACAATTGAAATTCTAATCCTTTGCACATGAACGCTCACTCATTCGGGAATAATTGCAATCAATATAAAAAAATTACGCTCGGGATGTCTGTTAAAGTTTGTTTCTGTTGGTGAGTCTGTCCCCCCTCTCTGTCGTGGTTAGAATGGATAGTTCAGAGTGACATTCTTTCATGTCGTTATAGAATAGATGTTTCGGCGGTTGTCGGTCTTCGCGTTCAATGATACCGAATTCCTAGCTGCAGACTAGTAATTAATATCAAAGACTTGTTCTTATTCTGTCGGTATCTATAGTCTAAGAGTTTAACCACGTGGTATGGTTAAAAGATTCAGCCATCTACTAAAATCTTAGGTTTATGGACTCCTCTCAAACCTTGGCCTCTCGTTATCGAGGGAAGCTGGTCTCCTCTCAACCCTTAGCGCCCTCGAAATTGAGGTAAGCTCGGTCTGGTGACAGAAAACCCAGGTGGGGGTTTTATTCATAAGAGCAGAAAAGGGGCTGTCCCAGGACGCCAGACCATAACTGTGCTCATGGGCGGTCCTCTGATTTAGTTATTCTCCAAAGGGAATTGGAGTTTACTTCATTAAATAGTCCAAAATCACATTACACAATTTCACAAGCAGTATCATCCTCACTCATTCATCTTATACAACAATTAGATGTAAGCCTCATATCTGAGGCTATTGTATAAACAGCGTATTGTCTCTCATGAGTTTCACAAAATTGTACCAAACTGACCAGTTCGTAGCTGGATTCTTTACCGACCTTTTATACGTTCTCCAGAACATGAATACTTTTCTGACCTCCAGTTCTGTGAGTGGGAAGAAATTCCTTTGTTCTCTCTATGAAAACTCACTCTCTCTCTATACTATGGCCATGAGGAGATAATCTCCTCCAGGAATTTACGACCTGAGGTCGCAGCAGCCTGAGTGGAGGAGACAGAGAGGGGGGGGTGGTGCTCGCTGTACCCAAAGAGGGCAACGTCATGACGGGGAGGACCAACTCCATATTAATGCCCATAATTTTGGACAAAGATGTTCGACCAGCAGGTTTCCACATACTTTTGTTCATGTAGTGCATCTAGGTGCAACAGGCTATGAATTGATGGCTTTGAGCCAAGGAACCTTCCCTTAGTTAAATGCTATAGCCTTGATGGGATGGGACCTGACTGCTGTTACCATGGATCCTGTTGCTCCCTGCCCTTTCTCAACTTATCAACGGTGTGTTCCTCTCACCTCCACTTCCTGCTCTCTGAGGGCCAATCCTATCACCCCAACTGATGAGTGGAAGGGAGGCGGGATTTAAGGGAAGGAAAATATAGGCCTAGAGAGGGTGAGTTGAGGGATATTGAGGACGTAAAAGAGATTTCTCTTGTCATTCTCTATTGTTACCAAGTGTCTCTGTCACAATAGCATGGCTGATGGTAAACCTTCAGATTGGTGGGAGGAAATGTCTCATCCAAACAACAAAACCTTTTGCGACTTCTTACCTCTGACCCCTAACCCTGCCAGCTTTAAGTCTTTAGCTAAAGCATCTCTAACATCCTTCTTCTTTCCTATCATCTTCTGTTTTCTCTGTCCTGCTCTCTCTCTCATTCTCTCTCTCGCTCTCTCTCCAGTGCTATAGTTAGGTAGCAGCTACAGTTTCTCTCCAGTTCTCCTTACAATGAACCTCTCTCTCCCCCGAGTCAACACTGTCACACCTTACTGTGGGAAAGCAATTGTGTGTGTGTGTAACGTATAGTATGTGTGTTTATGTGCAAATTGTAATTAAAAAAAAATCTGAGGAAATCAGCCATGGTCTTGGTAATTAAAGAACGGTATATCCAGTCCAGTAGTAAGTGATTAGAGGTAATGGAATCAGTGCAAACTCATATGGAGACAGAGGAACATTGGAATAATATCTCATCTCTAGAAAGACCAAAGTCTGAATAACATTTGGCGTATATAGTAGGACAATTTGTCTTCCAGACAGGCAATTTAAGCACACACAAGCAGAAAGGCACAAATGCATGAAAGCACACACATGTGTAGAACCTCTATAAACATACTCACAGTACACACACTATATACACACACATTTCTCTGTTTTATAGGTGACACTTACCTCAGGTCCATTACCTTATTTCTCTTTAGAAGCAGTGTGTGTCTGTGAGTCATATTTTAAAGAATGTCAAAGCCCTTGCTGTGTTGCACTGCATCTTGATTCATGATCTGTTAGTGTGTGTGTGTGTGTGTGTGTGTGTGTGTGTGTGTGTGTGTGTGTGTGTGTGTGTGTGTGTGTGTGTGTGTGTTATAGCTTGGCTAGCGTTGTCCTTAAACGGTACTCAAGGCTGCGCTCAGACTGGCTCTGTCTGGCCAGCCAGAAACCGCTGCTATCACACACGTACGTGCACATAATGCAGTCTTGGTCACCACCATGGTTGCAGTAATGCTCACAATGTACACAACGCACACACACACTATTCCGTAGGTATCCTCATCCAGGATTTTCCATGCACTGTGCTCCGTCCCTCAATCCCTAAGAGCTCTCTTTCCCTCTTTCCATCTCCCCCTCCCTCCGTATCTCGCTCTCTCTTTCTCCACCTCCTCCTTTCAGAATGGTGTTCTAGAGTCAGCTCAGATCCCAGAGCCAGACTCTATAACTAGATTTTACAGATTTAACACCATTATAAAACTACCTATCCATGTCTGTAAGAGAGCCCTGCCTTTGGGAGTGAGTGAGGGTGAGAGAGCGGGTGTAGATAAGAAGACTCTACCCTGATACATGCTCTTGTATCTCCAAAACCACTCTATATGAGAGAGTGAAGTGTGGAGGTGGGATGACGGTCGCTCGTCTAGTAGGTAACGACACCCAGTGCCGTGCGTGCGCGTGTGTCCCTGTGTCTGAGGAGCACTCTCATCATGCCTGGTGTTTTGATGTGTGCCACTGATCACATTTCCCCCGCTGCCTGTCCTTTTGATTCGCTTGAAGCCAAACACTGAGACTACACACAGACACTGAAATGCAGTGTACCCAGAAAGACGGGACACAAAGCAAGACTGCCTTATGTACTTATTACATTGACGTCTCATGTTCCCATATCACAGACATCTGTGTGTGTGTGTGTGTATATCTGTGTGCGTGAAGGCAGACTCTGAGCATCACATCAAGATCTCCCGGTTTTACCAATTTGACTTCAGATTCTGACATTTCTCCAAATGTCAAATTTCAAAGTGGTTCCAAAGAGTCAAGGGCTAGGGTTTGGGATAGGGTCAAAACATTAAGTTTAGGCATTCATTCTGAATTGTTCGGTTAAGGTTTGGGATAAGGTTAAATCGATAAAATGTGAAAACGAGTGTTTGCCACAGCTCCCTTGCAAAACCCAAGCTTACTTCATGGTAATAGCGCTCACTGTTGCCACTAGTGGCCGGTTTTGAAGGAATCTCCCGACGTCCTCAGGACATGTACAGACGTCCAATTTCGAAGTCAATCCTGGCTGCATCCCTCCCGCCTCTTCCCTCTTCTTAACACACTGTGTGCTCAGGTACAATGGAACTACAGATTGGGGAATTCAAACAGCAGCTCCTAAACATCTCCATAATTGCATTGTTAGCATAATTGCCAGCGGTTATTAGCTATGTCAGAGCAACAGGTCTGTTTTTTTATAAATTGGGGCTTTTGTTGGAGCTGCGGGTACACTCATGACAGCATCCTACTACATCCAAGCCCCCCTTCTCTCTCTCCCTCCCTCTAGAGTCTACACTGCCCCTCCTCTCCCTCTCTCTTTCCATCCCCTCCCTCACACGTTCTTGTCATTGTAATGAGGCAGTGCTGGAGATAATGTAGCTAATCAATGACTATGCTAATAAGCTTGCTGACAAACAGTTGTGTTGTTGGTAAGGCTGGTCCAACAGCTCTTACAATCAGCTTCTACTATGACTAAGGTTAGGCAACACCCGAACGAGGCACAATCATGCAATCTTGTGTGTGTGTGTGTGTGATGAAGTGAATGACTGAGTGAGTGTGTGACTAATGTGACATTAATGGTAATTTAAATTAGTGTAGATGTTGTTTAATCACTGTAATGCTGTGTCAAACTGTACCCCGGCCTGCTTTCCTGTGAACACCTGTATGTGTGTGTGCACTGTTCTTCTGCTATTAAAGAAGAGGATGTAATGGTCTGGGTGTTGCTGGTGCAGAGGAGTCAGGCGCAGAACAGCAAAGATGAGTACCGTAATTTCCGGACTATAAGCCGCTACTTTATTCCCACGCTTTGAACCTCGCGGTTTATACAATGACGCGGCTAATTTATGGATTTTTCCCGCTTTCACAAGATTCATGCCGCCAAAAAACTGAGCACCGTCACATAATGTGACGTAAATCGAGCGCGCTCAAACTTCCCATCATTCTGATTACTGCAAGCGGACCAAGTAAGTAGGTTTCTTGATTGAACACAGTTCTCTATTGAGGACATTTGGTCAACACAAACACTCCAACATAATCAATGAAAATCTTCCAAGGAAAAACATACATCTTCTTCTCCAGATGAAACAGGAACACAATAGGATTATCTTTAAACTACAACAAAAAGTCACGGGACTGTCACCGTCTTAGTGGTTCTTCCTGGATAGCTCCTCTCTCTCGGTGGCCATCTTCCAGAGATAGTTTTCCCCCCCTCTTCTCTGCTGGTTCCATTCTCTCTCTTATAGGGGAAGGAGAGTATGTCATTAGTACCGTCAGCTGTGCTGAATTGCCTCTGGTTACCTTGTCTCCCATGCCTTGTTGGGCTACTATCCATGAGCCCAGCCTGCCCTCTGGTGGTCCTTCCACATTACGGTAGTAATTTTGTTACCCTCATCATGGCAAAGACACGGAGAAATGCATATGATGCAGTTTTCAAGTTGAAGGCGATCGATCTGGCTGTTGGAAAAGGAAATAGAGCTGCTGCACGGGAGCTTGGCCTTAATGAGTCGATGATAAGACGTTGGAAACAACAGCGTGAGGAACTGACTCAGTGCAAAAAGACAACAAAAGCTTTCAGAGGGAAGAAAAGCAGATGGCCCAAAGTATTTGCAGCCATTCGACATCAGTGTAAATCGTGCATTTAGGGTGGCGCTCTGTGTTCAGTGGGAGGCTTGGATGACAAGTGGGGACAAATCCTTCACTAAAACCAAATCCTTCACTCTCTCACCTCTCACCTCTCATGCGAAGAGCAACTTATGGTCAAGTCTGCCAGTGGGTCCTGACAGCGTGGAGCATTGTCAAAAAATCCACTATCATCAACGGGTTTCGAAATGCTGGACTGCTGCGTGTTGAAGGGGCAGCATGAGCTCAGCGGGGAATTTGCCTCCGGATGAAAGTGACGAGAGCGACAATGAAAACGATCCAACATCGGATGAAGCAATTCTGAGGCTATTCAACTCCGACACCGAAGGAACAGTGGTTTCAGTGCACAGGAGGAGGAAGATAGTGACCAATGACTTTCTTGGTAGGCTACTGTTTAATTTTTGTTACAAGCCGTGTTTCGTTAAAGCCTATTTATTTTTGTTACAAGCCGTGTTTCGTTTAAAGGCTGTGTAAAGTTCATTTGTTTCAATGTACCGGCAGGCACCTGCGGCTTATAGACATGTGCGGCTTATTTATGTACAAAATACATATTTTTTTATATTTCAGTGGGTGCAGTTTATATTCAGGTGCGCTTAATAGTCCAGAAATTACGGTAACACAAGTAACTTTACTCAAATATTCCAATAACATGTCGTAATACCGAGCCCACAATAACGGACCAAACATACATAAAACAATCACGCACAAAAACCATGGGGAAAACAGAGGGTTAAATAATGAACATGTAATTGGGGAATTGAAACCAGGTGTGTAAAACAAAGACAAAACAAATGGAAAATTAAAAGTGGATCGGCAACGGCTAGAAGGACGGTGACGTCGAACGCCGCCCGAACAAGAAGAGGGACCGACTTCGGCGGAAGTCGTGACAGAGGAGCACTGAAGGGGAACATATCTCTTTCAATATCTCTCTCTAATTGCAGATGTAAGCAGAATGAGACTAGCATGCTAACAAGCTAAAAGGAAGCCGTGTCTGTGATTTGACGAGGACTCTCCATTTAACCCCAGCCTTCCTCTGACACCATGTGGTGTGCTAGCAGGAGTTGGTGTAGCAGCATTCACTCTCTTTGTTAGCAGACCGCGTGGCTGTGTCTGACCACGTGCCTCTCAGCAGGTGTATGTATAGCGAGAAAGCTGAGCATAATGCCCAGTGGTCCATTAGGTGTGCGTGTTTGTGAGCCCTCCTATCAAGGGAACACACGGTACAGGGTCTGCTGATGCTAGGCTATCCCTCTTCTCTCTAAGAGTAAATAGGAAATCTGCAAGGTCATGATAAAGATGAACTGCTGAGTCACCTTCTAAACTCCACTGGCATCAGCGAGGCTCTGGTCTGTCATCACAACAGCTCTCTCTCACCTCTCAACATACAGAGCAGAGAGCTGCTGTTGGCGTAATAGATTAACCACAAACACACAGGTCATATTGATTTTTGCATTGTGGTTGACTGACTGTTAAGTTCCTAACAGGGCTGAGCCAGTCTTCTGTTGGCTGCAGCCCAAAGGTTAACCAGTGGTTGCCATGGTAGTATGTTCTTAAAATACGTATTTTCCAGGAAGTTGAAAACGCATCTTTTCCGGATGTTGAAAAAAGAATTCTAGGTGTTGAAATCAGGCAAATTTTTGGTTCTGAATGAAAGTTGAAAAGAAGTCATTTATAGACCTCTATGTTTGGATCAAATCAAGGCTGGTCCATACCGGACAAAATCTGAACCAAACATAGACGTCTATGATTGGTTCAGATTTAGTCCGGACGGGACCAAAAATCAGTGGATGTGGAAATCAAGGCCGGTCGGGATTGCACCAAAAAAACAACATCCAGAAGGTGTCGTCCGTGCTTACTGAGTTGTAGCCTACAGTGTACCTTGAAATTTAATTTGATGAATGCCCATCTATGTGGTAAGCCTACTGTTTGTAAAACACAAAAAAACACATCCGGACAGGACCAAAAAAGGACATCCAAAAGATGTTCGCTCGTGCTTACTGGGGTGCAGCCTACCATGTCGGCTGCAATGGAATGTTATGAATGCCCATTTATATTGTAGGGCTACCATTTGTGAAACAGGCTGTTGCCATTGGCTTTATTAATCCTGATTCCTGTGACTAATCAATTTGGCTATTTGAGCTCTGAATATCAGCTACTCAACTTTATCAGGAGTTATCGTGAGCCTATTTGCAATGTGTTTACACAGCGGGAGACGCTGGAGTATTTTATTTTTCACAGTGATCAGCTTGTCAAAAATTGACAGATACAAACTTGAACCCACTGACAATGGGGTGACACTACTGAACAACAGTGAGTGTCCATTCCATATTGTCCATTTGACTTGTACTGTTTTTAGGATATGTTATTTGTTGACATGAGAATTGTTTTTTATTTTTATTTTTTAGCACAATTAAGGTTATTTGATGGGAGAAACGTGCATGATGTAAAAAAGTGTCTGTCTCAGATTACATTGTCATACATTTTTATCTCCAGCCTGTAGGCTACAGAAAAGGCTGCATACTCTTTCTACCATAGACTATATCTGCTATGTGATGTTTGTGACGGAACGTTGGTGGATGCATCTCTCCAACAACACCCTGGAGAGGCACGCTGGGAATGGACCAGCAAAATATTTTGCAGCCCTGCCTTTGACAAAGTGGGCACTGCTTATCACAGGGCGTCATCAGCGTTCACCTAAAACTCCCATGTGCCCATATGTTTGAGAGAAATTGTCATTGTTTTTGGGCAGAATTTTGTGAGGTTTGATGTGTTGTTGTTGGAAGTGCGTCTTGGTTAGTTTAGCTCAGAAAATGCTGCCCTCGCCAATCTGCAACCATAGGCGGCCACCTAATGAGCGGGCCGGCCGTGACGGTACCAGCTTCTAATGGCCACTAGCCGTTACCATGGTGAATGTATCCTTTGTGGTTTGAAAACCTCTACACCTCCCAGTTTGTATGTATACATTATAGATGTAAGAGAGAGAGAGGGATATGTCCATGTTCATTTCTGATTTCCACCCATTCAACAATAGGTTGTAGAATTTTGAAGGCAGATTGAAGAGGACAAATAGGAGAAAACGCAGTTAGGATCCCAGTCCCAGACTGGTAGAGATCTTTATTTTCATTTTGTGATGTAGTGGTGGACACAATGATACGTGTCCTCTCCTCTCTTCATTACTACTCAAACAGGCCATTTTTCATTGAATTAAACAGCCACATTTTATCCTTATGATTATAAACCCTCATCACTATCCCTCCCTCTCATAATTTCCCTCCTGTTTCTCTCTCCCTCTCCTCTTTCTCTCCCTCCCTCACCCTCTCTCCCTCACATCTTTCTTTTCTGTCTACCATTTTCCATAATCTCTCTCGCTCCTTTCCTTTTTCTCTCTCTCTCTCCATACCTTTCTCTTGCTCTTTTTTTTCTCTCCCTCGCTGTCTGTTCTGCTTGTCTGCGTTGAACAGTCTGTGTTTACTGGAATGGAAAGAGTCAGGATGAGGGAAGCTGAGGCAATAAGACAGTATGACTGTCCTTTTGGGCTGTAGAAAGGGCTGACTGCCCCCCCCCCCCCCCTCCCCCCTCTCTCTGCGTGAGGGTCAATATAGTGGCCCATGCTGTTGGAAAAGGCAGGTTCAATCCCCTGTATCTAATCATCAATAAGCCATTACTCACTCTGATAGGCTGGTAAGCTCCTTAGCAACACCGCCGCTCTGTTGCTAACATCAGGAACAGGGGAATGCAAAACAGAGGCTTGTTTTTCCCAGAGTTTATAGCATGATGTTGGCGACAGAGATTGATATGTGACCCACCACCTGGAATCGGTCCTATGTAGCAACATTTGAAATCGTTTTTTACATTGATTAAAAGTAGACAAAGCTAGAAAATGGTTTATCATACATTGCAGTTGAGGAACAATTGGAAAGTAATTCTGCTTTGAAAGTTGATAAACTTGTAACCCCACTTTTGAGAAAATGGGCCGTGAATGTTTTGGTAAACATACTGGAGAGCTCTTCTTTGTCTCCACCCATTCATCAGCGTTCACACCCTCTTAAGCCTTAGCTCCACCCATCTCTTTAAAGATACACATGTGAAGCTATGGGCTGAACAGAGTGATTTAAGATAGTGTAGTGAACAACCACAGATTTCAAGACTAAAAGTGGTGAAATTAGTACAAAAAGTAGTAGTAAAAATACACTATCTAGTCCTTGGCCTATATTCTAATCTGACTTTGATGCAGGTCATGTTCTTCACATTACCATCTCTGGTAAACACACACTACAAATAAAATCTTTATTTGTCACATGCACAGGATACAGAAGGTGTAAGCTTTTTTGATCTGAGGGTATAGAACTAGTATTTATTTCTTTATAGTAGCTTGGGTGTTATCGCCATGTCTGCATTCAACTCTGTTGTGTAATTACCTTTTACAGAGTGACCATCTTCTATTATCTCACTGCTGTCTACTGGAAGAACTACACTTAAAGACGTGCTCTGGTACTCTGGCGACGAAAAGTATTTTTTAAACGTCACACTTTGGGCTGGTTGTGTCAATGTGTAGTTCATACATGCATAATATATGAGCCGAATTACTGTCTTAACTCAATTAAGACAGTAATCCCTGGTTTAGAAAGCGACTTTTCTTGAAGCTATGCTTCGCCATTTTCCCAAACATGGGCCGGCCCCCTAGCAATTTAAGTTATAGCCAATGAGCTTCAGCCCCTCGCATTTGAGTGACAGCTAGCAAGATGTCTGCCCAGTGTTAATCAATGTGGTTGCAGGGTGAGCCCAACAGCTCAGTGGACACACCAGAGAGGGAGAGGTCAGCAACACAATTAGACATAACCAAACATAACCAAACATAACAGCGCTATTTTAAAAATATAAGCCCGGCACAAAGCATTGTGACGAGAGGGTTGGTCGCCTGATTAAACACGCATCACACAACACTAGGCCTCTGGGGCTGAATCACTGGCATTCACTGCTCTCCAGTGCTTTCAGACAGACATACACTGAGTGTAAAAAAAAACAGTCTCTTTCCACGACATTGACTGACCAGGTGAATGCAGGTGAAAGATATGATCCCTTATTGATGTCACTTGTTAAATCCTCTTCCATCAGTTTAGATGAAGGGGAGGAGACCGGTTAAAGAAGGGTTTTTAAGCCTTGAGACAATGGAGCCCCACAGTGGAGCTGTCATAATACCCATAAAACAAAGCTGTCAAACAGGGAAATGGTTCCAATTGTTTATCCACCATAAATCTTTCCCATGGGGGATTTTATAAACACTTAAAATAAGGGCTGTGTTTTGTGTAGGCTTACTCTGGCATGACCTTGTCCTAGAGAAATTTACACGGTTATCAAAATGTCACGCCAGGGTAAGCCTACACTAAACACAGCCCTTATTCTAAAAACCCCTATGGGGAAAATTAATGGTGGAAAAACGATTGGCACCATTTCCATGTTTGACCTCTAGATTTTATGGGTATTGTGACTCATACTGTGGTACTCTATAGAGACATGGATTGTGTATGTGTGCCATTCAGAGGGTGAATGAGCAAGAAAAAAGATTGAAGTGCCTTTGAATGGGATATGGTAGTAGGTGCCAGGTGCACCGGTTTGTGTGAAGAACTGCAACGCTACTGGGTTTTTCATGCTCAACATTTACCCGTGTGTATCAAGAATGGTCCACCACCCAAAGGACATCCAGCCAACTTCACACAACTGTGGGAAGCATTTTGGAGTCAACATGGGCCAGCATCCTTGTGGAACACTTTCGACCCCTTTTTGTAGAGTCCACGCCCCAGTAAATTGAGGCTGTTCTGACGGCAAAAGGGGGTGCAACTCAATATTCGGAAGGTGTTCCTAATGTTTTGTACACTATGTATATTCTCACGGGACTTGACCGTTCAGAATTGAATAGGCTCAACCATCCAACCTATATCTTACGAACTGTTAGCATGTGCCAATGCCAGTCTTCATGATTGCACACCATTTTCAATGCAACTTCTGTAGATAATATTGTAGCATACAGTATTGTGCGGTATAGTGATATTTTATGGTGGAGCTGTAATTGCGATATGAGTATAGGGATTTCTGTTATAGAGCTGATCGTGGGCACCTTGATGGGAGGGCTGATCTTGGGCACCTTGATGGGAGGGCTGATCGTGGGCACCTTGATGGGAGGGCTGATCGTGGGCACCTTGATGGGAGGGCTGATCGTGGGCACCTTGATGGGAGGGCTGATCGTGGGCACCTTGATGGGAGGGCTGATCGTGGGCACCTTGATGGGAGGGCTGATCGTGGGCACCTTGATGGGAGGGCTGATCGTGGGCACCTTGATGGGAGGGCTGATCGTGGGCACCTTGATGGGAGGGCTGATCGTGGGCACCTTGATGGGAGGGCTGATTGTGGGCACCTTGATGGGAGGGCTGATTGTGGGCACCTTGATGGGAGGGCTGATTGTGGGCACCTTGATGGGAGGGCTGATTGTGGGCACCTTGATGGGAGGGCTGATGGGCTATCTTCCACAGTGAATGTATTTGATGGAGGGATGTTTTGTGTGCTGAGGTCAGAGCAGAGATTTGTGCATGGGGACATTGGGAACAGAACAGTTTCTGCTGGGAGGACAATGCAGGCCAGGGAGATTGGAGATTAATTTTAAATGAGAGGCCCTGGTAATCTGGGTTGTGTTTAATCTCAGTTTTGGGAATTGGAATGATGATGCTGGCTTAGAAAACCAAACGTGTGTGTGTGTGTGTGTAATGCAATGCATTTGTTTTGTCTAAGTAGAACACATTCTGCATTTTGATGCAAGACCTTTTTTTTTATTCACACTTTAGTTGCAGTTCGCTAATTCTGAGATGTTTTG
This sequence comes from Oncorhynchus clarkii lewisi, assembly GCF_045791955.1. NCBI lineage: Eukaryota > Metazoa > Chordata > Actinopteri > Salmoniformes > Salmonidae > Oncorhynchus > Oncorhynchus clarkii. The sequence continues at coordinate 15,311,720 of NC_092179.1, read as the reverse complement.
TCCTGAATGCTAAAAAGCTGTTAAGCTCCATTTAAAATGAAGATGCTACATTAACCTCATAGCAAAGTTTATGACTCTAGAGGAAAGAGGGAGCGAGAAGGAGAGCGAAAGGGAGAAAGAAAAACTCTAGAGAGTCTGGCTGTAAGTCCTAAAACATGGCACATTTAATCAACTCTAATGAGAGCAGCTTTGTAGATTTAGCTTCTCCGTCTTTTTTAAGTCATTTAATCACGCACCATTCTTCTCCGTACCCCCCTCCTCTCCAGCACCTGTTCTAACTCCCACCTCCTATCTGCGCAATGCCTGTATAATGATGCATCTCTATCTGAGCAGTGTGTGATACAATTAGCCAGTTAGCTATATGAGACCATACAGGAGCTGTTCTATATCAGACCGGCCAAGAGCTCCATCTCATCTGCATTCAATCTCATCCTTCTCTTTTTCTATCTCTCCTTCTCTCTCACTGTCGTAATACTAGCACATTCTCACACACACACACACACACACACACACACACACACACACATGCTCGTTCTTGGCCGCTTCATTTCTGTTTTTCTCTCACTGCGTCCCTCTCTCTCGCCTTCCTCTCTCACTCTCTCCATCCCAGCTCTCTTTGAATTTGTGTGTGTGTGTGTGTGGTGTTAGTGTGGAGCTTGGCAGTGATGACGGTAGTTCGGTGGTGTATAATTGTCCTTGCTTTGGTTTGTGCGGTTCTCTCTCTCTCTGCCTGTCTGTCTGTCTGTCTGTGTCTCTAACATGGAGCATGGAGTCCAGTCACAGTCTAAAGAGACATTTCTGTTCTGCAGTGCCCTGTTTGATTGAAATGGAATTGAACAGATGTCTTTCACCCGCCAAACCAACGGCCGGAGAGATTCAATTATCCCCTTCTTTCTCTGTGTGTGTGGGTGTGCCTCAGCTCTCAGCCTTACCCAGTAACACAAAAGGGAAGGCGTTCAGTCTAAATGTAATTTATTGCCCCGAGCCCCTCCCATCAGACACCTTACATCTGCAACAGTGGTTGGTCCCTTTGTCACACAGCGGGGTGAGTGGTTCTCTAGATGGATCTGAAGTCTGCACGTCAGGTATGTTGTGCGTACAGGGCTAGTGTAATGGCAGGCAAACATCAGACAAAACCAAAGTTGCACTTCTGAAGTGCTATAGCGCTTCCATACAGGCTCTTCACGTTCATACTCCCAGTACCTTATGGGAAAGGTTAGAACCCAACAAATATCATTCTGGCTTTTTGAAGTTGTCTCATGTAAATGTATTTCAGCAGCAGTTGTCATCAGCATGCCTCCCCTGCAATCAGGATTGAATTGTAGATGGTTGTTTTGTCAGGGCCATTTCCATCGAAAAAGACCCATGAGCACCAACATTCATAGCTTTCATTTGACATGCTCCTATAAAAACTAAGCGTCTATATTTTTGGGAAATGAAGGAATACATATATTTTTCAACCATTTTCCATCTTAAAGATTTGGCAAAAGTACTGTCTTTGATTTGTGTTCAAACAGATTGAAAAGGGGTCTTAGTAAACATCTACCAGGAAGTCTTAAAAGGCATCATAAATACACAGTAATGTTGCAGTAAAGAGCCCTGCCAACTAATATCAACATTTGTATTTCATTTTGGAGAGATTGTTTATCTTCTGTAAATGTAAGAAATTTTGCCTTGTGCCTTGTAATTCCGTTACCAAAAACCCACATATCTTTAAAATATATTTTTATTTCCAATCGTCTTGTGGTCCAACCAAGGATCTTAAAACCGTCTGAGTCTGGACAACCCCTCCCTCTCTCTCCCCTCTCTTTTTCACTCTCTAGTTAATGTCACCTCTCCCAGCTCTTACTGACACCGACCCATGACCCCCCTCGCTTTCCATTTACTGTAACCAACAGCCTCACCCACTGAACACCGACACTGTACGCTGAAAAGTAGTCCATTTGTTCAGTCCACCTTGGCCTTGATTTTAGCGTCCATAGACTGACCGGACTGGAACAAATCTAAACCTCATAGGCGTACTGTATGTTTCAGAAGTTTGGATAGTCCAGTACAGTGATTAGAACACAGTACACAGTGCAGTAAAGAAAAGTATAGTACAGTAGAATATAGTGTACTGTACTCTACTTTACTGTAATGTACTCTACTGTGCTGTCCAAACTTGTGAAGCACGAGGAGAATGACATTCATATCCATAATTATGCATTTCTGTGTAGTACAGATCTAGGATTTTTGCATTTATTAGGGATCCCCATTAGTTCCTGCCAAGGCAGCAGCTACTCTTCCTGGGGTCCAAACACATTAAGGCACATCACACATAAAACAAAATCTAAAACCGTACGTCATATAACATTATTACACCACTACATATCTACAATACAAAATGTATAATACCGCCAAACAACAATATGACGGTGTGAGTGCGTGTGCTACCATGTGTGTGTCTGTTCCTGTGTATCTCTTCACAGTCCCTTCTCTTCCATAAGCTGTTTTTTTTATATCTGATTCTACTGCTTACATCAGTTACCTGATGTGGAATTGAGCTCCATGTAGTTATTGCTCTATGCAGTACTGTGCGCCTCCCAAAGTCTGTTCTTGACTTGTGAAGAGACCTCTGGTGGTATGTCTTGTGGGGTATGCATGGATGTCCGAGCTATGTGCTAGTAGTTTAAGGAGAGTCCTTGATGCATTCAGCATGTCACCACTTCTTACAAAAACAGTAAGTGAAGTCAATCTGTCCTCCATTTTGAGCTATGAGAGATTTACATAAATTATTGTTATCTCTCCATGTACTTTAAAGGGCCAGCCGTGCTGCCCTGTTCTGAGCCAATTGCAATTTTCCTAAGTCCTTTTTTGTGGCACCTGACCACACGACTGAACAGTAGTCCAGGTGCGACAACTAAGGCCTGGGGGACCTGCCTTGTTGATAGTTTTAAGGCAGAGGAGTGCTTTATTATGGGCAGACTTCTCCCCATCTTAGCTACTGTTGTATCAACATATTTTGACCATAACAGTTTACAATCCAGGATTACTCCAAGCAGTTTAGTCACCTTAACTTTCTCAATTTCCACATTATTCATTACAAGATTTAGTTGAGGTTTTGTGAATGATTTGTCCCAAATACAATGCTTTTAGTTTGTAATATTTATGACTTATTCTTTGCCACCAATTCTGAAACTAACTGCAGCTCTTTATTAAGTGTTGCAGTGATTTTACTCACTGTAGTGAATAGTGTTGAGTCATCATTACTCAAAGCCAGTGGCATGTCATTCGTAAAGATTGAAAAAAGCAAGGGGCCTAAACAGCTACCCTGGGGAATTCCTGATTCTACCTGGATTATGTTGGCACGGCTTCCATTGAAGAACACCCTCTGTGTTCTTTAGACATGTAACTCTATCCACAATATAGCAGGGGATGTAAAGCCATGACACACGTTTTTCCAGCAGCAAACTATAATCGATAATGTCAAAACCCCCACTGAAGTCTAACAAAACAGCCCCCACAATATTTTTGCAATAATGTCTCTCAGCCAATCATCACTCATTTGTGCCCTGCTTGTTGAATGTCCTTCCCTGTAAGTGTGCTGAAAGTCTGTTGTCAATTTGTTTACAGTAAATAGCATTATCTGGTCAAACACAATTTTTTTCCAAACTTTACTAAGGTTTGGTAATGGGCTATTTGAGCCAGTAAAGGGGGCTTTACTATTCTTGGGTAGAGGAATGACTTTTGCTTCCCTCCAGGCCTGAGGTCACACACTTTTTAGTAGGCTTAGGTTTGAAGATATGGCAAATAGGAGTGGCAAATGTTCACTGTTATTCTCAGTAATTTTCCATCCAAGTTGTCAGACCCCAGTGACTTGTCATTGTTGATAGACCATTTTTTCACCTCTTCCACATTAAATTTACGGAATTCAAAATTACAATGCTTGTCTTTCATAATTGTATCAGTTATACTTGAATGTGTAGTGTTAGGCATGACATGCCAGCAACAAATGCTAATATTGCAAATTAGTGGGTTTTGTGATTTTAATGAGGCATCTGAATGATGCAGCTGAGTTTGCCTTTTGTCCATAATTTCGTTTTAGGTGCTCCAAAGCTTTTTACTATCGTTCTTTATATATGTTATCTTTGTTTCATGGAATAGTTCCTTTTTATTCAGTTTAGTCACATGATTTCTCAATTTGCAGTACGTTTGCCAATCAGTTTGCAGACAGATTTATTTGCCATTTCTTTTAGTGGTATCTTCTCAACCATAACATTTTTCCATTCCTCATCAATCCACAGGGATTTAACAGGTAACACAGTAATTGTCTTTATGTTTGCATGCTTTTAGTAACTGGAACACGCAATTTCATAAATCTGTCAAGTGCAGCATCTGGTTGCTCCTCATTACACACCACAGACCAGCAAATATTCTTTACATCAACATATGAATCACAACAAAACGTATTGTATGACCTCTTATACACTATATTAGGCCCAGCCTTTGGAACTTTGGTTTTCCTAGATATGGCTACTATATTGTGATCACTACTGGATTTGGATACTGCTTCAAAGCAAATTTCTGCAGCATTAGTACGGATGTGATCAAAACATGTTTATGATTTCATTCCTGTTTGTAACTACCCTGGTAGGTTGACTGATAACCTGAACCAGGTTGCAGGCACTGGTTACAGTTTGAAGCTTTTTCTTAAGTGGGCAGCTTGATGAAAGCCAGTCAATATTTCAATCACCCAGAAAATATACCTCTCTGTTGATATCATTTACACTATTAAGCATTTCACACATATTATCCAGATACTGACTGTTAGCACTTGGTCTATAGCAGCTTCCTACAACAATGGACTTTAGGTGTTATTCCGTTACCGGGTGTAAAATCTACTTCACTTACTATAGTTCAATAACCAAAATAGATTTGTTCAAATTCAAGGTAGCATGTCATATCTGACAACCCATTCTTTCTGCAGACATATTTGAATCTTAGTTTGGAGCAAGTGTGTTAGATTTTGGAGAACTTGGTTGAATAGAAACTGGAGGTAAAATCCGTTACTAAAGTTAGCCTCTGCACAGTTCTTCCACTAAATTCGTTTTTGTAAAATGTTCAGTGGAAATTGTTAAAAGTAGTCCTTGTAGATAGATAGATGTGTATTGTATGTTAAACTTTTGAAATCAATGGTTATTGTTTGACATACGTTTTAAAGTGAGAGAACTGAGTAAAAGTGTAATTCCGTTCCCATGGAATTGCCACCAGTCTGTGTAGTCAGCTGTACACTAACAACTGAACCCTTCAACCGAAGAACCATATATCTCCGTTTTATATCTCGCCAACAGCCAGTGAAATTGCTGGTAGCCAAATTCAAAACAACAGAAATCCCATAATTAAAATTCCTCAAACATTCTAGTATTTTACATCATTTTAAAGATAAACTTCTTGTAAATCCAGCTACAGTGTCCGATTTCAAATCGGCTTTACGGCGAAAGCACACCAAACGATTATGTTAGGTCAGCACCTAGTCACAGAAAACCATAAAGCCATTTTCCAGCCAAGGAGAGCCCTCACAAAAGTCAGAAATACCGATTTTAAATTAATCACGAACCTCTGATGATCTTCATCAGATGGCACTCACAGGACTTCATGTTACACAATAAATTTGTGTTTTGTTCGATAAAGTTAATTTTTATGTTCAAAAACTTGATTTGAAATTGGTGTGTTATGTTCAGAAATGCATTGTCTCAAACAAACATCCAGTGAAAGTGCAGAGAGCCATATCAAATTACAGGAATACTCAAAATAAACATTGATAAATGATACAAGTGTTATGCATGGAATTATAGATAAACTTCTCCTTAATGCAACCCGCTGTGTCAGATTTCAAAAAGACTTTACGGCGAAAGCACACCTTGCGATTATGTTAGGTCAACACCTAGCCACAGAAAAACATACAGCCATTTTCCAAAGAAGGAGAGGTGTCACAAAAGTCAGAAATAGCATTGTAAATATTCACTTACCTTTGATCTTCATTAGAATGCACTCCCAGGTATCCCAGTTCCACAATAAATGTTTGTTTTGTTCGATAAAGTCCATCATTCATGTCCAAATACCTCCTTTTGTTCATGCGTTTAGTTCACAAATCCAAGCTCACGAGGCGCGGGCAAGTCCAGGCGAAAGTTCAGACAAAGTCCAAAAAGTTATATTACAGTTCGTAGAAACATGTCAAACGATTTATAGAATCAATCTTTAGGATGTTTTTATCATAAATCTTCAATAATGTTTAAACCGGACAATTCCTTTAGAAAGGAAAAGGAATGCAGCTAACTCTCACGGGCGCGCGTGAGACTGAGCTCATGGCATTCTGCCAGACACCTGACTCAAACATCTCTTATTTGCTCCCCCTTCACAGTAGAAGCATCAAACAAGGTTTTAAAGACTGCTGACATCTAGTGGAAGCCTTAGGAATTGCAGTATGACCCCATAGACACTGTATATTCGATAGGCAATGACTTGGAAAAACTACAAACCTCAGATTTCCCACTTCCTAGTTGGATTTATTTCTCAGGTTTTTGCCTGCCATATGAGTTCTGTTATACTCACATACATCATTCAAACAGTTTTAGAAACTTCAGAGGGTTTTATATCCAAATCTACTAATTATATGCATATTCTAGCTTTTGGGCCTGAGTAGCAGGCAGTTTACTCTGGGCACCTTATTATTCAAGCTACTTAATACTGCCCCCCAGTCCCAAAGAAGTTAATGAAGACTTGGCGAGACATGACACCTGTCTGAATAGCCTGGAAGATGGTGCAAATATTTACTTCGACAAAGTGGTGACACTGGAAGAGCAAGTCACCCGGCTATCATCAGATGTCGTCAAACTTACTTCCAAGATTGAGGATCTCGAGAACAGACAGCGCCGGGGGAACTGTCACATTTTTGGCATGAGAGAGGGACTCAAGACGCCCACAACATTGACCGTGCGCACAGAAGCATACAGTCCACACCGAAGAATGGAGAGCCGCCCAGACCCATAGTAGTTAAATTCCACTTCCTTCAGGAGAAGGAGGATGTCTTCCGTAAGGCAGCGCGAGAGGCTCCCATCACCCACCACGGCCAGAATCTCTTCCATAGGTGTAAACTTATTATGTTCGCCCTGGATAGAGCTCTACCGAGGTTCAATTTAACATGAAAGGTAGCATTTTGCTCTAGTCTAGGAGAGGTAGAATGCAGCCTTCCAACAGGGGGAAGGCCAGCATAGGGGTCCAAGGTTTTCTTCTAGGTATTTTGTAGTTTTTAGCTGTTTTTTAAATTTTATTTATGTTTTATTACTCAAACCTTTCAGCACGCTGGTCATGTGATCGTAATAACATTAATTTCTGATTACTACGACTATGCCTAATTCACATACTCTAGGCTCCACATGCTTTATCAGCTGGTACGTGAAAGGAATTAACCAGGTGGTCAAGTGTAGCCGAGTGTATGCTCATCTTAAGTCCGGACATTGTTTTTCTCCAAGAGACCCATCTCCGGGCCAGTGACCATGATAAACTAAAGAGAGGATGGGTAGACCAAATACTTCACTCCAACTTTGGTGCTAAGGCCAGAGGGGCAGCCATCCTTATCAGAAAAGGCACCCCGTTTGTCTCCTCCAAAGTAATTTCAGATACTAATGGCAGATATAGGGATGGGGAAATGGTTTAGCACACATGTTATTCTGACTAACCTCTATGGTCCTAATTGGGATGAGGCTTAATTTTTTATCTGACCTCATCGCAACATTTCCCAACCTTAACTCTCATCATTTGATATTGGGCGGAGATTTTAATTGTGTATCGTATCAAAGTCTAGACAGATCCAGACCGAAGCCCAACAATGTAATTTCAAAATCAGGCAAAACTCATTTCTAGAATCCTATAATTTGTCTGATCCATCGAGGTGGTGCAGTCCCACTGCTAAACAGTACTCCTTTTTTTCTCTCCAGTCCACCGCTTATACACTAGGATTTATTTTTTCCTGCTGGACAATAGAATTCTTCCTTTTGGAACTAATAGCCAATATCATAGCATCGTCATCTCTGACCATAGCCCTGTCCAGCTAGATATCCGCTTTCCGGACAGTACTGTGCCACTACTACTATCCTGTGGTGTGTTTAAAAATTACATATCGACTCACATTGTCTTTTACAGATCAACCTCACCCCTGATGTGTCTCACTGTGTGGGAGTCGTTAAAAGCTTATCTAAGGGGCCAAATGATTTCATACACAGCGCATACAACAAACAGCGCACCAAACACTTACCGGAGCTATCTCAACTCATTCTAAATGTGGACAACAGATATGCCTCTTCTCCGACTCCTGAACTCTACAAAGAGAAACTGTCAAATTCCGATTTGTGTATCAATCTTTCCACCAAACAAACAGAGCAGCTTCTGTTTAAGTCGAGGCAAAAATTCTATGAACACTAAAGGAAAGCTGGCAAGTTCTCACCATCTTTGACAATCCGCTGCTAGTAGCGCCATACCTGAAATCTGTGTTGCAGCTGATTTAACTTCTACCAATCCCAAGGAAATCAACAATCAATTTAAGCAATTCTATTCTACTCTTTACTCTTCAGGGGCTCTTCCTGACACTCCTCGTATGCCTGCATTTCTAGACTATTTGGACATCCCCTGTCTCAATTCAAATGAACAAACCAACATGGACGGCTCAATAAGTGATCATGAAGCTACTCTGGCAATCCAGTCCATGCAGAGCGGTAAAGCCCCTGGGCCTGATGGCTTCCCTGTTGAATTTTATAAAGCTTTCTTTAAATTATCCTCTATCCTCAGCTCAATGTACAATGAAATAATTTCTAGTCAGAAACAGCCACAGACACTTACCCAGGCGACTATTTCGGGTTTGCTTAAAAAAGACTAGAATTCCCTAGATTGTGGTTCATACAGCCCTGTAAGCCTTTTTGTGCTGGATTTGATAAAATTCTCACTGAGGTCATTTCATGCCGTTTAGAAACAGTGATGCCTAATATAATTAACTCTGACCAAACCGGATTTCTCTCAGGTAGGTGATCTTTCTATAATATGCGGCGGCTATTTTATTGTTCTTTATACTGCCCACTCAACTCAACAGCCAGAGGTTGTCATCTCTCTTGATGCTGAAAAGGCTTTCGACCGGGTTGAGTGGGAATATCTATTTACAGTACTAGAGAGAGTTAGGTTTGGCCCGTCATTCCTTTCCTGGATTAAGATTTTGTCCCCAGTGGCTTCTGTTCGCACCAACAATGTTACTTTAGCCACTTCCCTCTCCACAGGGGGGACAGGCAGGGTTGCTGTTTATCCCCTTTCCTATTTGATATGGCTATTGAGCCTCTTGCTATCGCCCTGCGGGCGGAGGAGAGGATTAAGGGAATACTAAGGGGCAACATAACTCTCACATTGTCCTTATATGCAGACAATGTTTTATACATCTCTAACTATGTGGAGTCTATACCCTATCTCTTGGACATGCTACAAGGTTTTGGGACATTCTCTGGTTAAGTTAAACCTAACAAAAAGTGCACTCCCCATTAATCAGTTCGCAGAAGGAATTGGGTATGCCAATTTGCCATTTAAGGTGGAGCATTAGGTCTTTACTTATTTGTGGATAAAGGTCACACTCATTTAAGGCTCTGTTTAAACATAACTTCAAAACCCTCCTGGAGCGCACTAAGCAGGATTTCATAAGGTAGTCGTCTCTTTCCATTTCATTAACAGTTCACATGAATTCTGTTAAGATGATTGTACTACCTAGGTTTTTCTACTTATCCAAATTATTCAATTTTTTCTGCCGAAGTTGATGTTCAAACAACTGGACAGCTGCATTTCCAACTTTGAAATAAGTCAAATCCACAAATGAGAAAGGTATATTACAGTCAAGCCTTCCAACTTCTCCGGTCTCACTCCTGTGCTCTCCAATGCCCATGAACCTTGGCACCCATGTTTTGAACCACATTGTTAAGAACTCCCTTAAAATTTGGGTCCAATTCCGAAGTCACTTTAGCCTTAAACAAGTGAGAGCGATTTTCTCCATTAACATCTAATCATCTCTTCCCAGCGTCACAGATTGACACGGCATTCCAGTTCTGGCATAGGAATGGTCTGCTGTTTTTTTTGTGACCTATTTGTTGACAACACATTTGTCTCATTAGATACTGTGAGGGTTGACCAAAATATTCCCAATACCCACTTTATTAGATACCTGCAAACTCGCAGCTTTGCTTAAAAACATGTCCCTTCATTTCCACTCGAGCCTACTAAGTGTCCAGTCGAGAGGTGCTTAGATCTTAACCCTTATCTGAAGGGCCCAATCTCCACATTATACGGCATAATACAGGACATGAATCCGCCTTCCTTTGCAAATACAAAATCTGCAAGGGAGCAAGACATAGGTGGCAATGTCCCCGACGATGTATTGAACATATCCACACATTATTTTGCATAAGGCATGGGCTTATTCAGTTTAAGGTTTTGCACCGTCTCCATTACTCAAATGACAGGTTGGCAAAAATAAACCCACATGTTGACCCCAAGTGTTTGAGATGCCACCAGAGTCCAGCGACTGTGGGACATATGTTTGGGTCATGCCAATCTTTGAGTGGCCTCTGGGACCCCATTTTTGAGGCATTCTCATGTGTGTAATACAACATTTAGGCCCAACCCAGTCACTGACATTTTTGGTGTACTTCTCCTAGACTAGAATGCTACCACGCATCAGGCAAATGCGATAGCTGCTAGCTCGCCACCTTGTCCTCTTTACCTGGAAGTCTGCAAAGCCTCCCTCCTTTATGCAGTGGGTTAAGGAGGTGATCTCATCACTGCCTCTGGAGAAGGTTAGGTACATAGTGCATGGGTCCCAACAAACGGTCAGAAACAGACTCCATGAGGGTGGTATGAGGGCCCGACGTCCACAGGTGGGGGTTGTGCTTACAGCGCAACACCGTGCAGGACGTTTGGCATTTGCCAGAGAACACCAAGATTGGCAAATTCGCCACTGGTGCCCTGTGCTCTTCACAGATGAGAGCAGGTTCACACTAAGCACGTGACAGAGTCTGGAGACGCGGTGGAGAACGTTCTGCTGCCTGCAACATCCTCCAGCATGACCGGTTTGGCGGTGGGTCAGTCATGGTGTGGGGTGGCATTTCTTTGGGGGGCCGCACAGCCCTCCATGTGCTCGCCAGAGGTAGCCCGACTACCATTAGGTACCGAGATGAGATCCTCAGACCCCTTGTGAGACCATATGCTGGTGCGGTTGGCCCTGGGTTCCTCCTAATGCAAGACAATGCTAGACCTCATGTGGCTGGAGTGTGTCAGCAGTTCCTGCAAGAGGAAGGCATTGATGCTATGGACTGGCCTGCCCGTTCCCCAGACCTGAATCCAATTGAGCACATCTGGGACATCATGTCTCGCTCCATCAAACCAACACCAGGTTGCACCACAGACTGTCCAGGAGTTGGCGGATGCTTTAGTCCAGGTCTGGGAGGAGATCCCTCAGGAGACGATCCGCAACCTCACCAGGAGCATGCCCAGGCGTTGTAGGGAGGTCATACAGGCACGTGGAGGCCACACACACTACTGAGCCTCATTTTGACTTGTTTTAAGGACAGTTGGATCAGCCTGTAGTGTGGTTTTCCACTTTTAATTTTGAGTGTCTCTCCAAATCCAGACCTCCATGGGTTGATAAATTTGATTTCCATTGATAATTTTTGTGTGATTTTGTTGTCAGCACATTCAACTATGTAGAGAAAAAAGTATTTAATAATAATATTTCATTCATTCAGATCTAGAATGTGTTATTCTAGTGTTCCCTTTATTTTTTTGAGCAGTGTATATATGTTTATTTTTTTGTGTGTATGTACATGTACGTATGTATGTAAAAAATAACTTATTTATTTATTATTATTATTTATTTTTTTAGCCTGTCACATCTGTGAATGTGGAATGTGTTGTGTTGGTTGATTTGAAAAACAAGAAAACTTAATAAAACTTTAAATTGAAGAAAAAAATGGTCCCCATTAATACAATACATGGAAAGCCTGTCTTTACTTTGTAACTTGCGTAGTTTTGGTAAGCAGTCATGTCTGTTCTAGTGGCCATTTATGCTGTTAAGAATTTGTATATACATTTTTTCCCATTGTTTTTTGTTTCTTACTGTTTGTTTCTGTTTTTCTTTCCTATTTAACTTCTTTTTCTAGATGCCTGGATGGATGGATGGATGGATGGATGGATGGATGGATGGATGGATGGGAGAATGAGGGGTTGTGGTTGTACTGTTTTTGTTATATTTGTATCTATAAATAAAGGTACAAAAATAAAATAAAGATAGAAAGTCAATGATCATCTAAAAATACAAAATGCTTCTGACACTTGTTCAGAGGAAACCAAGCATTACAGCTTGCAGCTGAGGAATGGAATGACAATAGAGGCTTCTAGGTAGTGTAGTCACAGGAAGGTTAAAGCAGCCACTCAATCGGCCCCCCTAAAGCCACTGTATTTAATGGGGAAGCCACTAATCTTGCATGTCTGTATCAGTGTTATTGTGTCACTGTCACCTTGTGAGTCTATTGTTCTTCTCTCTCTCTCTGAGACAAAGACTCTCTCTCTTTAGAGGAGAAACCCAGGATGTGTGTCTGATTTTGACAACTCTTCCCTTGGGAAAATATTCACACACACACACACATGCATCTGTGTGCATGTCTGTCTGTCTGCGTGCTTCTCCCATATGAGAGCTTATCTTTGTCTCTGTAGGAGAGATCACTTAGCGCCAGCATTATTCAATTGGGCCCCCGTTAACTAAGAGGACCTGCCACAATGGATATCAGTCTAAGAGTGACACTCACACTCTACACTGGCTGCAGGCTGCCCATGTAGTTTCCATTCAATGCAATCACAGACCCACTGGAGCCTCGCTGAGACAATTACCCAGGTTTATACACCTGAGGAAAAGCAATCGCCCAATATTGCCATCAACTGCAATAGCAGCAGGGCCAAACTTGAACTTCATAACCCCTAGTCAATCCCCAATAACCACCCACACACACACTCAAAGCCCCTTTGCATGTGAACACAGCCGGGGAGATGCTGTATTACACGCTCCCTGTCCAAAAAAAATTAGAAAAAGAGATTTCCAGCCAATCGACGGGGTTGATACTGTACTGTATGTATCCTGTAGTGGCTCTATTCAACTCGCTTCTATCTCTGTTCTGTGTGAATGCTTTAAAGGTTGTCTTTGTTGTACTGCACCACCACCGTTCAGCTTTTCTCTTATTGGTCTCATTCACACATACGGGTCTTTTCTGTCTCAAACCCACACATAGGATTCTCTCTCTCGCTATCAATTACAGGATTCACCCACGCATGCCTCCCTCTCTTCTCTACCATTTCTACTGTATATGTCTCTATCTCCTGTTTCCTCTTCTCTCTCCTTCCCTGTCTTTTTTGTGGCCTTTTGGTTTCACGGTATGTGGTCAGTCTCTTTCCTTCTCCCTGGGCAGTGACTAAATCCACATTCATAGTATAAAGAGATGGTGACCCAGTCCTAGCCTTCCTAATGGGACTGCTGCTTACACAGACCAGCGAGTGAGTGAGTGGGTGGGGGACCAGCTGGCTCTTGCAGCCCAGGGAGATGGGTGGAGGCTGGGTGACCTCGCCCTGGGTAAGAGGGGTTGCCTGTGTATGTGTACTTCCAGGTCATGCTGGTAGGATTAGGGAGCTCAGTTCAGACCCCTCTGTAAGGTGTGTAGCAGGTGTGTGCTCTCGCTTCATTAATTCATGCACTGAGTAAAAGTGACAACCAGCACCCAGCTTAATCACAGATCACTTGTTTTAATGTGTTTACAGTATTTTATAAGGCTGTGTGTGCTTTGATTAACTTCAATGGGTCTGTTACTAGTTTCCATTGAGAAAAAACCTTCTTCACATGAAGAGACCTGAACACCCGATAAGATCAGCTGCCAGTGTGACAGATGTGTGAGAAACTCAGCGAAAGGGCAGAGGGAGTGAGAAGAGGAGGTGAGGGGTGGAGAAGGGAATCATCTTTTGGTGATAAACGTGAGAAGAAATATAAGGGAGAAGAAGAATTCCAGCAGAGAGAAATGGAGGAAGAGAGGATGGCGATGGAGGCTAGGAGAAAGGAAGGAAAGCGAAGGACTGAGGAGGGAGATGTATGAGAATCATGTGTGCGTTCCCAAAACAATGCCTGGCTGTTATGTCCCTGCAATAGTAATTGAAACATGTGCGATACCGAGCGAACACTCTGAGACCATGATTTTGTGAATAATCGACCAACCATCAAGTGGGACCAGAACTATCCAGTTTGTGATTGCGAATCACAAATGAAAGGGAGTGTGTGTGTGTGTGTGTGTGTGTGTGCGCGCGTGTGTGTGTGTGTGTGTGTGTGTGTGTGTGTGTGTGTGTGTGTGTGTGTGTGTGTGTGTGTGTGTGTGTGTGTGTGTGTGTGTGTGTGTGTGTGTGTGTGTGTGTGTGTGTGTGTGTGTGTGTGTGTGTGTGTGTGTGTGTGTGTGTGTGTGCAGCATGGTGACAGGCCTGCATTGCTGTTTTATCTCTGCGTCAGTGTTTTTAGAGCTTTTCAGTGTTGTGTCAGATGGTGGTGTTTTGGAGTTGGCGGTCATCAACAAATGGGGGCTTCTATATGGCTCTAGGGCTATCTGGACTATAGCACTAAACACACACACACACACACACACACACACACACACACAGGTTGAATATTACCATGGTTGTATTACTAAAATTGTACACTTTCCAAAATGATGTTGTCATGCTTGTTGTGCCTTATGTAAAGGCCATCAGCAGAGTGAAATAGAAGGACAGAAAGGAGGAAGTATGAATTAATTCATAACCAGTACCATGTCCCAAAGGCAGGAGCGACGAGAGCGGGAAGAGGAGAGGCGGGGAACGGAAGAGTAGAATAATAGTGGAGAGGAAGAGGGAGGATGTGTACCCTGTCTCTCCCCTCGTTCCTTCATTGCTGATTGACATAGCAGCATGGACCATTAGTCAGCTGATGAATGAAAGCAAACCAGATATGAAATTTGATTTCCTACCGAGCTAACAAGAAGAACGCAGCAGGAAAACAAGGTGAGGGAGGGGCAGGGAGAGAAGGAGAGGAAGTGGGAAGAAGGGAGCCGATATATGGAGGAGAGAACATAGTAAGAATAAACATGAACTGTGGAGAAAGGGAGAGCGAGAGAGACCAAGGGAACTGGGACAAAGGATAAGGAGGAGATCAAGCATATTATAGAGCGATTGAACATGAAACAATGAGTGAAGGACAACGAGAGAGTGATAAATAAAGAGAAATGAGAGAGGGGGAGACAGCGATGGAGAGAGTGAAAGAGTGATAGCTGAGTGGCTGTAAAGTGTGTTGGAGATGGTGATATAGTGAGTGAGTGGTTTGGAGGGTTTCAGATGAGCTGGACAGAGAACAATGAGATTCATGGAGCTGAGACTGCATTAATGAACTACGCTTCATAAATCTCTCTCTCTAGCTCCCCTCTGCCACCTCTCTCTCGCTCTCTCATGGAAACATTGTTAACTTGTTTTGCTGTTTCATGTCTGTGTTTAGTATCTGTACTTGTGTTGAACTGTCTTACACAATTGCTAATTGATTAATCAAATATTTTCTTTCTCTCTCTCTTAGCGGGGCGTTCTCTGAGGTGGTGTTGGCCCAGGAGAGGTCTACAGGGAAGATGTTTGCTGTGAAGTGTATCCCCAAGAAGGCCCTTAAGGGGAAAGAGAGCAGCATCGAGAACGAGATCAACGTGCTCCGCAAGTAAGTCTCCCACCTACCTTCTCCTCCCTAACACCTGTTACCCTGGCGACCGAACGGAAACACCGCCACCCTTCACCACCGCGCATCACGCTTGCATCCCTCCCACTACTCCCCATTCACTGTTATCTTTAGGTCACCGTCCACAGTCTCACACTGACAGAACAGGAGATTAAGGTAGGTAGCGACTATAGAAAACACCCTCTCTGTCTTCTATTTCTTTGCTTAGCGACCTTGTGTCCTAAGCACTGATACTGAACTGAATGTACCTTCTAATCTTTTCTTCCAGTGAGGAACACATTATGTATTTTACACATATTATTCATACATATTGTCAGGTAGCTGAGTAGAGACCTGTATGAACACACACACACACACACACACACACACCAGGGGATAAAACCAAAGATATGCATCTCCACGTCACTGGATAAACAGTAATCCCTCTCCACTGCTTGGACTTGGACTTGGGGGTGTGTGTGTGTGTGTTCAGATATCACCTTGGATCTGGCCCAAAGCTCAGTAGTTCCACAAGGTTTCACTCACTCACTCAGCCACTCACTGTCCAGAAGTAGGCGGCTACAGCATGTGTTGGTGTTATTATTGCAGTATACCATGCTTGTTCCCTAGGGACAGGAGAGACACCACTGACCCTGACAATATTCATGCGGGATAAGTGTTGTCACAGTAGTCCAGTCAGTGGAGGGGGGGGTGTTTCCTAGCCTCTGACGCCTTCCATGTTTGATCTTCGGGTTTTTGCCACTCTCAGCATCTCCTGGCAACCAGCTGATTGACAGGCTAATATGGCCTGCATAGGTCACAAGACACACCTCCTCAGGGTCAATGCTTCGTATCCAAACATTGTCATTCACATGTGCACTATTTATACAAAAGTATGTGGACATCCCTTCAAATGAGTGGATTTGTCTGTTTCAGCCACACGCGTTGCTGACAGGTGCGTAAGATCAAGCACACCGCCATGCAATCTCCATAGACAAACATTGGCAGTAGAATGGCCTTAATGAAGAACTCGGTCAACTTCAACGTGGCACCGTCATAGGATGCCACATTTCCAACATGTCAGTTCGTAAAATTTCCGCCCTGCTAGAGCTGCCTCGGTAAACTGTAAATGCTGTTATTGTGAAGTGGAAACGTCTAGGAGCAGAAACGTCTCAGCAGCCAAGTGGTAGGCCACACAAGCTCACAGAATGGGGCCGGCGAGTGCTGAAGCGTGTGGAAATCGTCTGTCCTCGGTTGCAATACTCACTACCGAGTTCCAAACTGCCTCTGGCGGCAGCATCAGCACAGAGACGGTTTGTCGGAAGCTTCATGAAATGGGTTTCCATGGCAGAGCAGCCTCACACAAATATAACATCACCATGCGCAATGCCAAGCTTCGGCTGGAGTGGTGTAAAGCTCGCCGCCATTGGGATCTGGAGCAGTGGAAACGCGTTCTCTGGAGTGTTGAATCACGCTTCACCATCTGTCAGTCCGACAGAGTAATTTGGGATTGGTGGATGCCAGGAGAACACTACCTGCCCCAATGCACAGTGTCAACTGTAAAATTTGGTGGAGGAGGAATAATGGCCTGAGCTGTTTTGTCATGTTTTGTCATGGTTGCACAGAGCCCTGACCTCAACATCATCGAACACATTTGGGATGAATTGGAACACCGACTGCGAGCCAGGCCTAATCGCCCAACATCCATGCCCGACCTCACTAATGCTCTTGTGGCTGGATGGAAGCAAGTCCCCGCAGCAATGTACCAACATCTAGTGGAAAGTCTTCCCAGAAGAGTGGAGGCTGTTATAGCAGCGAAACTCCATATTAATGCCCATAATTTTGGAAGGAAATGTTTGACGAGCAAGTGTCCACATACCTTTGTAATATATATGTATACACTAAAAGTGGTCATGTGTGTACACACATTCAGAAACACACATGCGTCAAAAATAGAGAACTAGTAGACACACATTCACAAAGATATAATCAGGCTCTCTCCCTTTATGTGAAGTTGGGGTATAGTGTCGTGCCACAGTCTCTGCCCACTCTGTCGCCTACTAGTTTATTTGGATTCTGCCGCTCAACAGGGATACACACACACACACACACACACACACACACACACACACACACACACACACACACACACACACACACACACACAGCCTTCTCTAAGACACAAAGAATCAGTTGTCAAATAATAAGGCATTAACTGTGGAAGGATTTGTCATGTAATGAGATCAGGAATCCTCTATCTCTACTCTTAGGTTCATATCTGCTTTACCCTTCCACGATCCCAGAGAGACTTTAAACACATTCTCCTCCCTGGTGATTTCATCTCAGCCATCTTTCCTCAGACTGTCTATGACTCATATCTCTACTCTCCACCGCTCGCTACGAGCTCAGAGATCTCACACACACCTAATGTACGTACTGAACTCCCCACCTGCTCACGCTTCCTGTGTGTGTGCGCGACAGGTGTGTACAGTATTATTCCCCTTTGCAATAACATCATCGGCAAATGGGTCATGAGGCACACATGCATACACACACACACACACACACGCACAGGCACACTGACCACCACCACATCAGCACAAGCATGTCCCATGTGTACACATTATACACTTTCACCATGGAGCAGTTACCATGGCAAGGCCTGAGTATGGTGTTGGAGGGAGGGAGAGACAGAGGGAGAGAGCTTATGTTTAGTAAGTGTTTGAGATGACTCTAGAGTGGAGGTAAAGGGGGATGTAGATGGTCTGGGATCTGTTTAAAAGGTTATAGTTGTACATGACTAATATACTAACATTGTCTGCGTTTTCTGTCCCTCCAGAATCAAGCATGAGAACATAGTAGCTTTGGAAGACATCTATGAGAGTTCCAACCACCTCTACCTGATCATGCAGCTGTAAGTTCTCTCTCTCTCTCTCTCTCTCCTCCATTCATCTAGTCTTATTTCTTGATCTTAATTCCTGTCATTCTCTTTCTCCCCTTCTACTTCTTACTGTCTCTTCTTATCACCCTCTTTCTCTCTTCTCTCTCCTTCTGTCTCTCTCTTTGACTGTCTGTCTCGCTCGCTGACCTGACCTGCCGTACCCTCAGACTGACTCAGCACTGAGGAATGGGGCAGGGGGTGACTGTTTTAGCTTACACACTCACACACTTTATAAGCCCTCATTACTCCAATTAGACTTCCATTAAGACGGACGACAGGAGAGGGAATGGGACCTGGCTCGTAGCGCTCAGCTAACGTTTACATAATGTTACTCTAACGTTACAGCAAGGCCAACGTGCCACTATGCAGTCCTGGCCAAATTAATCAGCTGGAGTTATATCAGTCTGTCGAAGGAGGACGTGTGAGTTATGGATTTAAATGTGTTGTGAGTTATGTGTGTGTGCAGGAAAGTAGAGCAGTTCTTAACTTTGATCATTATGTTTATTGCTGAGTCACGGCACACGTAATGTTATTAGTTTCAGTGCTAACAGGCTGTTGAATTGAGAATAGAGGATAAAAACACCCACCCATCAGAACCATCTTTCACTTCAGTCTTCTGCCTCTCATCCTCCCCTCATCTCTCTTCTCTTTTCTTCCATCTCACCCTTGTTCTCTTCCCCCCTCACACCTCATCTCTCCTCCCCACCTCTCCTCTCACCTTTACCCCTTACCTCTCCCTTCACCTGCAGCAGGTGTGAAATGATTCTCCCCTGTCTCTTCTGCAGCAAGGCACCTTCTCATATCAGGCTCTGTTACCACGGATACAGAGGTGAAAGGTCACCTCACTCCACTTATGACAGGGCTTAACTTGGTAGAACCAGGAATAACACCTCAGCAGTTAGGGATCGCAGTACTCATCTGAGCTCTGAGTCGGTACCTATCATCCGTGTATCAAGCGTCACCGAGTAGAAACGTTGGACCAGGTCTGCCATCTTTACCAGCCCCCTGTGATCCTGCCTGGATATGAATCATCCTCAGAGGTTGACAGGTTTGGTCTGATTAAACTTTTCTCTGAGTTTGACACGTCAGGTCTGATATAGAGTACCTGTGCTCGGAGTTTGATTTAGATTTGATGTGATTTTAACACGTCAGGTCTGATTTAACTTTGCTCTGAGTTTGACATGTCAGGTCTGATATACCTGTACTCTCTCTGAGTTTGACATATCTGATTTAACTTTGCTCTGAGTTTGACATGTCAGGTCTGATATACCTGTACTCTCTCGGAGTTTGACATATCTGATTTAACTTGGCTCTGAGTTTGATACGTCGGGTTTGGTTTAACGGCATCTGTGCTCGGAGGTTGTCATGTCGTCCGATCTAGCTGTGATTAGTTAGTTGGGTCTGGTGTGATGCTTCCATCTCCTCTGGTTGGATGAAGAGCTGCTGTCTCCAGCGTTCTACAACCATGTCATCACCACATGGCTGATACATCCAATCCTGTTCAAATAAATGAGGGAGAGAGGGAATGGTATGAGAGGCAGATGGAAGTGTGAGGAGAGAGAGAGGGGGAGAGAGAATGAGATTGGATTCAGAATATACTCAGTGGGTCAATGTATCAAGGAGATTGCTTTAGGAGGAATTTGGTATATGAGTGAAAGCCAAAACTGAGAAAGTGAAGCCAAGAACAAGAGGAGGGGATTTGAAGGGGGAGACAAAGAGAAAGCAAGCAGGCAGAAGACAGAGAGCGAAAAACGAATCTAGAGTAGAGCAAAGCTTGAACCTTTTCGACTCAGTCGGTGGCTAATTAATGATGAATGAAAAGGGTTGTAAAAGTGCGTAGTGTTTTACAGAAAATACAAACACGGCTGTGTTTTTTCTCTCTTCTCCCCAACAACACTGAAACCATGTGAGTTAAACAAACCAAACAGTTGTACAGTCAGATCTGTTCTACGGAAGCAGCAGGTTCAGCCACAGGCTTGTGAGTGTTACTGTTAAAACCCCTTCACACCACTACCTTCCTGTAGGAACCACTACAGCAGGGTCAGCAACACCTTCACACCACTACCTTACAATAGGAACCACTACAGCAGGGTCAGCAACACCTTCACACCACTACCTTACTGTAGGAACCACTACAGCAGGGTCAGCAACACCTTCACACCACTACCTTACTGTAGGAACCACTACAGCAGGGTCAGCAACACCTTCACACCACTACCTTACTATAGGAACCACTACAGCAGGGTCAGCAACACCTTCACACCACTACCTTACTGTAGGAACCACTACAGCAGGGTCAGCAACACCTTCACACCACTATCTTACTGTAGGAACCACTACAGCAGGGTCAGCAACACCTTCACACCACTACCTTACTGTAGGAACCACTACAGCAGGGTCAGCAACACCTTCACACCACTACCTTACTGTAGGAACCACTACAGCAGGGTCAGCAACACCTTCACACCACTACCTTACTGTAGGAACCACTACAGCTGGGTCAGCAACACCTTCACACCACTACCTTACTGTAGGAACCACTACAGCAACAACACCTTCACACCACTAACTTACTGTATGAACCACTACAGCAACAACACCTTCACACCACTACCTTACTGTAGGAACCACTACAGAAGGGTCAGCAACACCTTCACACCACTACCTTACTGTAGGAACCACTACAGCAACAACACCTTCACACCACTAACTTACTGTAGGAACCACTACAGCAGGGTCAGCAACACCTTCACACCACTACCTTACTGTAGGAACCACTACAGCTGGGTCAGCAACACCTTCACACCACTACCTTACTGTAGGAACCACTACAGCAACAACACCTTCACACCACTAACTTACTGTAGGAACCACTACAGCAGGGTCAGCAACACCTTCACACCACTACCTTACTGTAGGAACCACTACAGCAACAACACCTTCACACCACTACCTTACTGTAGGAACCACTACAGCAGGGTCAACAACACCTTCACTACCTTACTGTAGGAACCACTACAGCAGGTCAGCAACACCTTCACACCACCACCTTACTGTAGGAACCACTACAGCAGGGTCAGCAACACCTTCACATCACTGCCTTACTGTAGGAACCACTACAGCAGGGTCAGCAACACCTTCACACCACTACCTTACTGTAGGAACCACTACAGCTGGGTCAGCAACACCTTCACACCACTACCTTACTGTAGGAACCACTACAGCAACAACACCTTCACACCACTAACTTACTGTATGAACCACTACAGCAACAACACCTTCACACCACTACCTTACTGTAGGAACCACTACAGAAGGGTCAGCAACACCTTCACACCACTACCTTACTGTAGGAACCACTACAGCAACAACACCTTCACACCACTACCTTACTGTAGGAACCACTACAGCAGGGTCAGCAACACCTTCACACCACTACCTTACTGTAGGAACCACTACAGCAGGGTCAGCAACACCTTCACACCACTATCTTACTGTAGGAACCACTACAGCAGGGTCAGCAACACCTTCACACCACTACCTTACTGTAGGAACCACTACAGCAGGGTCAGCAACACCTTCACACCACTACCTTACTGTAGGAACCACTACAGCAGGGTCAGCAACACCTTCACACCACTACCTTACTGTATTAACCACTACAGCTGGGTCAGCAACACCTTCACACCACTACCTTACTGTAGGAACCACTACAGCAACAACACCTTCACACCACTAACTTACTGTAGGAACCACTACAGCAGGGTCAGCAACACCTTCACACCACTACCTTACTGTAGGAACCACTACAGCTGGGTCAGCAACACCTTCACACCACTACCTTACTGTAGGAACCACTACAGCAACAACACCTTCACACCACTAACTTACTGTAGGAACCACTACAGCAGGGTCAGCAACACCTTCACACCACTACCTTACTGTAGGAACCACTACAGCAACAACACCTTCACACCACTACCTTACTGTAGGAACCACTACAGCAGGGTCAACAACACCTTCACTACCTTACTGTAGGAACCACTACAGCAGGGTCAGCAACACCTTCACACCACCACCTTACTGTAGGAACCACTACAGCAGGGTCAGCAACACCTTCACATCACTGCCTTACTGTAGGAACCACTACAGCAGGGTCAGCAACACCTTCACACCACTACCTTACTGTAGGAACCACTACAGCAACAACACCTTCACACCACTACCTTACTGTAGGAACCACTACAGCAGGGTCAGCAACACCTTCACACCACTATCTTACTGTAGGAACCACTACAGCAACAACACCTTCACACCACTACCTTACTGTAGGAACCACTACAGCAGGGTCAGCAACACCTTCACACCACTACCTTACTGTAGGAACCACTACAGCAGGGTCAGCAACACCTTCACACCACCACCTTACTGTAGGAACCACTACAGCAACAACACCTTCACACCACTACCTTACTGTAGGAACCACTACAGCAACAACACCTTCACACCACTACCTTACTGTAGGAACCACTACAGCAGGGTCAGCAACACCTTCACACCACTACCTTACTGTAGGAACCACTACAGCAGGGTCAGCAACACCTTCACACCACTACCCTACTGTAGGAACCACTACAGCAACAACACCTTCACACCACTACCTTACTGTAAGAACCACTACAGCAGGGTCAGCAACACCTTCACACCACTACCTTACTGTAGGAACCACTACAGCAACAACACCTTCACACCACTACCTTACTGTAGGAACCACTACAGCAGGGTCATCAACACCTTCACACCACTACCTTACTGTAGGAACCACTACAGCAGGGTCAGCAACACCTTCACACCACTACCTTACTGTAGGAACCACTACAGCAGGGTCAACAACACCTTCACATCACTACCTTACTGTAGGAACCACTACAGCAGGGTCAGCAACACCTTCACACCACTACCTTGCTGTTGGAACCACTACAGCAACAACACCTTCACACCACTACCTTACTGTAGGAACCACTACAGCAGGGTCAGCAACACCTTCACACCACAACCTTACTGTAGAAACCACTACAGCAGGGTCAGCAACACCTTCACACCACTACCTTACTGTAGGAACCACTACAGCAACAACACCTTCACACCACTACCTTACTGTAGGAACCACTACAGCAGGGTCAACAACACCTTCACACCACTACCTTACTGTAGAAACCACTACAGCAGGGTCAACAACACCTTCACATCACTACCTTACTGTAGGAACCACTACAGCAACAACACCTTCACACCACTACCTTACTGTAGAAACCACTACAGCAGGGTCAACAACACCTTCACATCACTACCTTACTGTAGGAACCACTACAGCAGGGTCAGCAACACCTTCACACCATTACCTTACTGTAGGAACCACTACAGCAACAACACCTTCACACCACTACCTTACTGTAGGAACCACTACAGCAGGGTCAACAACACCTTCACACCACTACCTTACTGTAGAAACCACTACAGCAGTGTCAGCAACACCTTCACACCACTACCTTACTGTAGAAACCACTACAGCAAGTGTCAGCAACAACGGCCCGCGGGATTTTAGTTTTTGGTCAAACAAATACTGTAAACTCACCAGGAATTCAGCTAAAATGTGTATTCCCACGAATTAAAGAGATGTGATCGTGTCTCAATGTAATCAAGGTATGAAATTATTGTTATTTTATTGTAATAATCTCTTTTTTTTTAGCTTAGTTGTGGTTCATTTGCAGTGCATAAATTATTATAATTATGTTCCGGCCCCCCGACCATCCTCTACGACAAAAATTAGGGGGGGGGGGAAGGAAGAGAAAGGGATGGAGAACGGGACAGAGATGGCAAGAAAGAGCGATACAGAAGCGAGTGAGACCAAATGGAAAGACAATAGTGTGTGTGAGTGTATGTGTGCACAATTAGTGTGTGTGTATGTGCCTACAGTATGGTGTGCGTGTGTGTGTGTGTATTGAAATGGAAGTAGATTTGGCTCCTGTCTGATTGCCATGGTCTCCCTACGCAAATGGTTACGCAATCCTGCAGGATGGTGGCCCATCTCCTCCGTCACTACCACACCGTTATGCCCAGCCAACGTGTGTGTTGTCAGCTTAGCCTTTTGCTTGTCATTCCCTGCCACGCTCGTCTCGGCTGGAAAAAACAAGTCACTGTTGGCAGAGAAGAGAGAGAGTGAGAGAAGAGAAAGGGAGAGATGGAGCGTGGGGATAGAGAGAGAAGAGAAAGGGAGAGATGGAGCGTGGGGATAGAGAGAAGAGAAAGGGAGAGATGGAGCGTGGGGAGAGAGAGAAGAGAAAGGGAGAGATGGAGCGTGGGGAGAGAGAAGAGAAAGGGAGAGATGGAGCGTGGGGAGAGAGAAGAGAAAGGGAGAGATGGAGCGTGGGGAGAGAGAGAAGAGAAAGGGAGAGGTGGAGCGTGGGGATAGAGAGAGAAGAGAAAGGGAGAGATGGAGCGTGGGGAGAGAGAGAAGAGAAAGGGAGAGATGGAGCGTGGGGATAGAGAGAAGAGAAAGGGAGAGATGGAGCGTGGGGATAAAGAGAAGAGAAAGGGAGAGATGGAGCGTGGGGATAGAGAGAAGAGAAAGGGAGAGATGGAGCGTGGGGATAGCGAGAAGAGAAAGGGAGAGATGGAGCGTGGGGATAGAGAGAAGAGAAAGGGAGAGATGGAGCGTGGGGAGAGAGAGAAGAGAGGGAGAGATGGAGCGTGGGGATAGAGAGAGAAGAGAGGGAGAGATGGAGCGTGGGGATAGAGAGAAGAGAAAGGGAGAGATGGAGCGTGGGGATAGAGAGAAGAGAAAGGGAGAGATGAGGCGTGGGGAGAGAGAGAAGAGAGGGAGAGATGGAGCGTGGGGATAGAGAGAGAAGAGAGGGAGAGATGGAGCGTGGGGATAGAGAGAGAAGAGAAAGGGAGAGATGGAGCGTGGGGATAGAGAGAGAAGAGAAAGGGAGAGATGGAGCGTGGGGATAGAGAGAGAAGAGAAAGGGAGAGATGGAGCTTGGGGATAGAGAGAGAAGAGAAAGGGAGAGATGGAGCTTGGGGATAGAGAGAGAAGAGAAAGGGAGAGATGGAGCGTGGGGATAGAGAGAGAAGAGAAAGGGAGAGATGGATCGTGGGGATAGAGAGAGAAGAGAAAGGGAGAGATGGAGCGTGGGGATAGAGAGAGAAAGGGAGAGATGGAGCGTGGGAATAGAGAGAAGAGAAAGGGAGAGATGGAGCGTGGGGAGAGAGAGAAGAGAGAGGGAGAGATGGCGCGTGGGGAGAGAGAGAAGAGAAAGGGAGAGATGGAGCGTGGGGATAGAGAGAGAAGAGAAAGGGAGAGATGGAGCGTGGGGAGAGAGAGAAGAGAAAGGGAGAGATGGAGCGTGGGGAGAGAGAGAAGAGAAAGGGAGAGATGGAGCGTGGGGATAGAGAGAGAAGAGAAAGGGAGAGATGGAGCGTGGGGATAGAGAGAAGAGAAAGGGAGAGATGGAGCGTGGGGAGGGAGAGATGGAGGGTGGGGATAGAGAGAGAAGAGAAAGGGAGAGATGGAGCGTGGGGATAGAGAGAATAGAAAGGGAGAGATGGAGCGTGGGGATAGAGAGAAGAGAAAGGGAGAGATGGAGCGTGGGGAGAGAGAGAAGAGAAAGGGAGAGATGGAGTGTGGGGATAGAGAGAAGAGAAAGGGAGAGATGGAGCGTGGGGAGGGAGAGATGGAGCGTGGGGATAGAGAGAGAAGAGAAATGGAGAGATGGAGCGTGGGGAGAGAGAGAAGAGAAAGGGAGAGATGGAGCGTGGGGAGAGAGAGAAGAGAAAGGGAGAGATGGAGCGTGGGGATAGAGAGAAGAGAAAGGGAGAGATGGAGCGTGGGGATAGAGAGAGAAGAGAAAGGGAGAGATGGAGCGTGGGGATAGAGAGAGAAGAGAAAGGGAGAGATGGAGCGTGGGGAGAGAGAGAAGAGAAAGGGAGAGATGGAGCGTGGGGATAGAGAGAGAAGAGAAAGGGAGAGATGGAGCGTGGGGAGAGAGAGAAGAGAAAGGGAGAGATGGAGCGTGGGGATAGAGAGAGAAGAGAAAGGGAGAGATGGAGCGTGGGGATAGAGAGAGAAGAGAAAGGGAGAGATGGAGCGTGGGGATAGAGAGAGAAGAGAGGGAGAGATGGAGCGTGGGGATAGAGAAAAGAGAAAGGGAGAGGTGGAGCGTGGGGAGAGAGAGAGAAGAGAAAGGGAGAGATGGAGCGTGGGGATAGAGAGAGAAGAGAGGGAGAGATGGAGCGTGGGGATAGAGAGAAGAGAAAGGGAGAGATGGAGCGTGGGGATAGAGAGAGAAGAGAAAGGGAGAGATGGAGCGTGGGGATAGAGAGAAGAGAAAGGGAGAGATGGAGCGTGGGGATAGAGAGAGAAGAGAAAGGGAGAGATGGAGCGTGGGGATAGAGAGAGAAGAGAAAGGGAGAGATGGAGCGTGGGGATAGAGAGAGAAGAGAAAGGGAGAGATGGAGCGTGGGGATAGAGAGAAGAGAAAGGGAGAGATGGAGTGTGGGGAGGGAGAGATGGAGCGTGGGGATAGAGAGAGAAGAGAAAGGGAGAGATGGAGCGTGGGGATAGAGAGAGAAGAGAAAGGGAGAGATGGAGCGTGGGGAGAGAGAGAAGAGAAAGGGAGAGATGGAGCGTGGGAAGAGAGAGAAGAGAAAGGGAGAGATGGAGCTTGGGGATAGAGAGAGAAGAGAAAGGGAGAGATGGAGCGTGGGGATAGAGAGAAGAGAAAGGGAGAGATGGAGCGTGGGGATAGAGAGAGAAGAGAAAGGGAGAGATGGAGCGTGGGGAGAGAGAGAAGAGAAAGGGAGAGATGGAGCGTGGGGATAGAGAGAGAAGAGAAAAGGAGAGATGGAGCTTGGGGATAGAGAGAGAAGAGAAAGGGAGAGATGGAGCTTGGGGATAGAGAGAGAAGAGAAAGGGAGAGATGGATCGTGGGGAGAGAGAAGAGAGAAAGGGAGAGATGGAGCTTGGGGATAGAGAGAGAAGAGAAAGGGAGAGATGGAGCTTGGGGATAGAGAGAGAAGAGAAAGGGAGAGATGGAGCTTGGGGATAGAGAGGGAGAGAGGGAGAGATGGAGCGTGGGGAGAGAGAGAAGAGAAAGGGAGAGATGGAGCTTGGGGAGAGAGAGAGAAGAGAAAGGGAGAGATGGAGCGTGGGGATAGAGAGAGAAGAGAAAAGGAGAGATGGAGCTTGGGGATAGAGAGAGAAGAGAAAGGGAGAGATGGAGCTTGGGGATAGAGAGAGAAGAGAAAGGGAGAGATGGAGCGTGGGGAGAGAGAGAAGAGAAAGGGAGAGATGGCGCGTGGGGATAGAGAGAAGAGAAAGGGAGAGATGGAGCGTGGGGAGAGAGAGAAGAGAAAGGGAGAGATGGAGCGTGGGGAGAGAGAGAAGAGAAAGGGAGAGATGGAGCGTGGGGATAGAGAGAAAGGGAGAGATGGAGCGTGGGGAGAGAGAGAAGAGAAAGGGAGAGATGGAGCGTGGGGATAGAGAGAAGAGAAAGGGAGAGATGGAGCGTGGGGATAGATAGAAAGGGAGAGATGGAGCGTGGGGAGAGAGAGAAGAGAAAGGGAGAGATGGAGCGTGGGGAGAGAGAGAAGAGAAAGGGAGAGATGGAGCGTGGGGATAGATAGAGCGAGAGGGAGGAAGGAGAGAAAGGGCAAGAGAGAGCGGAGCGGATTAGCAATTAATTTCTTATCTCCTTTTTTCAGAGACTTCCTTAGAATGTAACTTTCTTCCTGCTCTTATTTGATCTGTCACTGTGACGATGCCCCCCAGATTCACACTCACTCCGCCAATGTGTGTGTGCATGTGCTTTTTTGTTTGTGTATTCAATATTCATCCAATGCAAATCTCTGCAGTTTTTGAGAGAAATATATTTGACCCTATGCTCATTCTCCATCAATCTCTCTGTGCAGCAACGAGAGGTGCAGTGAACCTGGTTGTTCTTGTGTAGTATATAGGTTATTATTTTATATGGATAGTTATGTTTGTATCTTATGGCGGTTAAGGTTAGAATTGAGATTGATTTAAGCTGATCCAAGATCAGTATTTAGGTTCAGAGAGTAACTAGAAGACGATAAGAGATCTAGTTGCGTCTGTTTTAGGTTCAGTGTGTGGGTTAATATGAATACCAGTAATGATCATGGTTACAGCTCCCCCATGGGGATCAGAGGAGAGGAGCAGCCCCTCAGGCTCCTGCTGCACAATCTGTCAACTCAGTACTGAGGAAGAAGGCACAGTACATCTGCCTCCCAAATGCCATACACAGAGAGAGGAGGGACTTTATTGGGTCAATGTGAAAGCACTAACATCAGCGGGTCAAAACAGTACTTGTTGTCACCGCTGATTCCTGGTATTGACCTTCTATTGAAGGTCAGCTGTCTGTTTATCAATATAGTGTTTATAGAAGGACTGCAGCCAGATGCCTTTAGGGGACATGTCAAACATGAGAGCGCGAGGCAACAGAAACAGTCGATGGGGTCAATACAGGAACCAGGAGAGGGAGCTGTGTACCTATGGAAATGCAAAATGTCCTTCCTCCGTTGTTTCCATATTGTGCTTGTCAATACCAAGAGAGACAGTCATAAGAGACAGATTCTACCTCTTTAATGTTCTTACCGTACATACTAGGAATTTTAATGTATCTCTTTGTTCTAACGCATGTTAAACCTAATATAGAGTCATTTGACTTAAAACATGTAAAAATGTATCCCTATCTCCTCCCTTCCTCCCTCAGAACTAGTCTTTACGGACTGTGGCACTATTAGAGATGAGTGGTTGGCTACTCCCCCTTGTGGTGGAATGTGACAGAAAGATGCTTTACCCCGACAGATGTACAGTGTTACATGGGTTCTCTGCAGTGAAACGAAGTGATGACACCCTGCTCACATACAGCGGAGTGCCACTAAGCTAATGACCAGTGCACTGAGCTGTTCTACTAGTGGCAGACCCAGGATCAGTTTACCCTTTCCATAACCATAAGGGACGGCCGGACATACTACAAATCTGTCCTTAGATCAGTGCTTAGCAGCCATCTATACTGCCCTGTGCCAGTTGGCTGTAGAGGACTGAGGAAAGTTATGGGATGTTCAGCTTCTGGCCTGTGGCTGTTCTGGCACTTTAAAAACCCCATAATCTGGCTAAGAGTCTTAAAACAAACCTGTAAAACAGCAAGGGCACCGTCTGACACACACACACACACACACACACACACACACACACACACACACACACAGTCTGAAGCTTAACTATCCTCCATGGTGTGAATCTATGGTCCGAGAAATATGAGGCACCTTTTTCTCAGTTTCTTTTAGATTTTGTATCCTTCCCATCTCCTGTCCTGTCTCTCTGCTACAGTTATCCCTATACAGTTAGTTTGAGACTGTATGGTGCACTTTGATTGGTTGTGATAGTATAGAGCATGAAGGGATACGTTTAGTGGCACAGAGGGTTGGAATGGGTCAAAGCACTCCCCACTGTGGGGTACACACACACACACACACACACGGTTGAATGGAGGCAGATTCGTGTAGCTCATAAATGAAGTCTCAGTGGATCTGTCTCATAACAGGTTCCCTCCAGATGTGTGTCTGCGTGTGTGCACATCTGTTTCACTTACCTCGTTTACTGACCGCCTCTCTGTCTGTGTCTACAGAGTGTCGGGAGGTGAGTTGTTTGACCGTATCGTGGAGAAGGGGTTCTACACAGAGAAAGATGCCAGTACGCTCATTAGACAAGTGCTAGACGCTGTCGACTACCTCCACAAGTTGGGCATCGTCCACAGAGACCTGAAGGTGATGGTGACACACAAGCTTGCACTCCCCTCCCTCCCTCCCTCCCATCACACACACACACACACAATCACACTGAAACACACACACTGAAACACAGACACAAAAACCTTGTCTAATCTCCCCTGCATCTCGACATGTGCGGATCACTTGTGTTTTATGGACCATGATTCATTGCGGTGATGTGGTGCAGCATGCATTTGTGATTTAGGCCACTCAGCGGGTCACAACACGCAGTGGCTTCTGGGAAATGCACCACAGAGCGGAATCGCCTGAGAGAGAGGAGTACGGTCATACGGCTTCATAAAACAGACAGCAACATAACTGTATTGTGTGGTCGGTTATAGCAAATTATTACGATTTTATATCTACAGTCTGTTCAGGGTATGTATGTAAGTAAACAGATCAAAGGATGGGAGAGCTCAGTTTGAGTGATAGAGGGAGAGTGTTAATCACAATCTATTGCTCCATCTCTCTCTCTCATCCCTCCGTCCTCTCTTCCCAGCCAGAGAACCTGCTGTATTTTAACCCCCAGGACGAGTCTAAGATCATGATCAGTGACTTTGGTCTGTCCAAGATGGAGGGCAGTGGGGACGTCATGTCGACCGCGTGCGGCACGCCGGGATACGTGGGTAAGAGATGCCTCCCCACCCCTTAATCTTAAATATCCTGACTTAGAAGTTAATGCCACATGTTAATATACCTTGTGTCGTTGGCTACTGAAATGTTAATTCTGGAAGCAAATGAAAGCCTTTTAGGTTTTTAAGCTACCATCCTTTCCAAAAGTCGTATGCTACGTTGTGTTCACTCTTACTGAGTGTGATGCCATCACTGTGCTTCACAGTGACACACTTTATAATATAGTATAGTGTAGGAAAAATCACACTGCTTCAATTATGTGTCTGCAATGGGAGAGGGTGCATCTGTGTGCCGCTCACACACACAGACATCCTGCCTCTGGAGTAAGAAGCTCTTATCACACGCTGACAGACCCTGCCCCCAGTCGCCTGCTTTCCCCTTTTTAACAGAGCGACTGAGTCAGAGAGTCAACATGGCGGGGCGCTCTACTGCAGTGCACTACGCGCCAGACGACTGCCATCCCTGTGTCAGACATGGGGATTTATATACTGCATCCCTGACTGTGTGTGTGTGTGTGTGTGTGTGTGCGTGCTTTTTCATCTCAGCGGAGTGTGTGAGAGACAGATGTTTTACATTATTTCCATGACAGAACCTTTCATGTTGACGTGTAGGACGGTGCCTCTGGTAGTCAGACACTCTGAAGACTCATCATGTTGACGTGTAGGACGGTACCTCTGGTAGTCAGACACTCTGAAGACTCATCATGTTGACGTGTAGGACGGTACCTCTGGTAGTCAGACACTCTGAAGACTCATCATGTTGACGTGTAGGACGGTACCTCTGGTAGTCAGACACTCTGAAGACTCATCATGTTGACGTGTAGGATGGTGCCTCTGGTAGTCAGACACTCTGAAGACTCATCATGTTGACGTGTAGGACGGTACCTCTGGTAGTCAGACACTCTGAAGACTCATCATGTTGACGTTTTATCTGCCGGGTCCTATCCACGCTCCTACATCGACACGCAAGTCAGTTAGCAGACACTTGTTTAAGCTTATCCATAGGGAACTGTAGCCGGTGTCCTGTAGGCCAGCTAAACAACACCTTACTAGTTAATGACATTGGAACTGTCCCATCCACATCACATTGGCTTTAAATGCTCAGACACTCCTTTGTTCTCCTTCCTCATCCCTCTATCCAACAATCTTGTGAGATGAGGCCACTGCAGTTTTTGTCCCTCCATCCCTCCCTCCCCATCTGCTGTGGGCTGCTGTAGACCTTTTCCATTCTAAGAGGCTGTAATGTGATGGTTGCTGCATTAGAAATGCTGCTAAATATAGCAGGTCCTGGATGATGGCATTGAGAAGCCTGCATTCCTGAGGTATGAATAGCCCAGGGTTAGCGCCTGGGATGGCTGAATTAAGACCAGACTCTGTGGTTTGGACAGGCCCACCGTCAGAGTGGACACACGCATACACATACTGGGTACACGCACACACACACACGTTGGCCATATTGTTAAAGGAGATACGCACCACACACGCTCAGCCCAGCACAAGTGAAAAAAGTATTACATTTGAGCCTCTCTGTGCACACGCATCTATGCGTGTCCGACTGTGTGTGTGAGTCTATGCTTGTGACTGTGTGTGTGTTTCTTGTTCCGTAATCTGTATTGTTTGGCTGTTGTTTGGGTGATATCAGTTTTATTTGTCTGGGCCGTTATCATTAATTAGTCTGGACAGGCTTCTCTGTCTCGATAATCGCCTACGGAGGGGGGGGTGTCACAGCCTCTGATAGGATGAGCTCCAGCTCTGGGCTCGACAGCAGGGTAATCCAGGACAGAGAACATGTCTCTATGTCCGTCTCTCTCCATCTCTGACTGTCTCCAGTTATGTCATCAGAGTCACATATCTCTCTCTGTCTCTCTCTCAGCTCCAGAGGTTCTTGCTCAGAAGCCCTACAGTAAGGCAGTGGACTGCTGGTCCATCGGAGTCATTGCATACATCCTGTAAGTATTTACAGTCTATTGTACAACTCCTACAGACATGCTATGTGTTCCCATACCCAGTCAATGCCATGAGGGCAGAATTCACAGCTTTATGTTGAGGGCCTTGGTTTGGATCCTTGGTCACTCTGTGATTTTCATGTCTTCTAGAGTGCAGATGTATTACACAAGTTCACACAAGTTTGACTTATTGTGTGTGTGCGTGGATGTTTGTGTTTTGTAATAGCCATTAATGGAGGATGACAGAACATCATACCTCTCTCTTTCCTTTTATCAGAGCCAGATGTTAGTCTGCTACACTCAGTCACCATGTATGGACATAGTGCTTCTGAGGAGAAAAAACTGACTTTTCAACATGTCTCTTTTGTTTTTCATTTGTCTTTCACCCCTCTGTCTGTGTGTGGACAACCTCTGAGTCAGAGCAGATTTAGCGCTGTGTGTGTTTCAGCTCTCGCTGACTGAGTTCCAGACGTGTATGTGTGTGTGTGTGTGTTTAGGGGTTAGAGTTCAGGGTTAGGGACAGGGTGAATAGGGGTAATAGAACAATAAAGGCTGTGAGAACGAGAGAAAGGTGTGCCTTACCTCAGTCATTAGAGCATCAGTGCAAATCTTCCTCATCCCCTGAAAACGTTCCTCATTTTTGCTCCTCTCTCCCTTTCTGTGTTGTTCTTGGCTCTTTGTCGCAAGATGAGCTCTGTGATGTGCAAAGCAGGCTCTGCCCTCTGGTTCTCTCTCATCCTTCCCCTCTTTCCTTGTTCCTTCTCTCGCCCCAATTGCTCAGACATCCTCTGTTCTCCGTTTTCACCTGTTTATATACATCTCTGTCTGTTTGTTGATGTAGCTGTTATGTAACTTTCCATGCTTACACAGCTTTGGATATAAGGATCACTAGGTGTCACTAGGGTCCTTAGAGGTGGGTGTGTGTGTGGGAGTGTGTGTGCGCGCGCACGCGCTCCTGTCACCTCTACACATGTGAGCGAGGAGAAATAATGGTCTGAGAAATAGCGTTCACACAGTCAGTCAGTCCAGCTGGTGGATTAAACTGTCAATGTTTGTATATATTCAATAAGTAGTCCTCAAACATCCTTGTGAATAGCCTAGGCAATATTAAATTAGACAAAATATGTGTTTAGAGTTCATGTAAATATATTAAATCCAAGAATATCCAGTTCTGGATGGTAGTTCTGATGTTTCCTCAGTGAGTTCCCAGTGATCAGTGAGCTACTCCCGTCTTGTCATTTAGCCATTAGCACCATTAGAACAGGCCTCGGACCTCGTTAGCCGATCCTGAGCACCTCAACACAATCCGTCTCGGCATGCCTGGTTGGGTCTCTCCTCAGGTGTGAGGGGATCGCATCAGGTAATCAGGTGGAATAATCGCTCGGGCTCCTGCGGGGGAATGACGTTCAAGTCTTTTAACCAAATGTGAAAGCACAAAAACAAAAAGCTCATTGCGACCACATCAGGCAGAACAGAGTTCGATGGAGAAAGGCATTTTAATGAGGTTTGATCATAATGGCGGCTAATGTTTTCTATGGAAATCGTTTTGCCACTTGAAGAAGTTCAATTAGTCCAGAATTAGGTTAGGAGAGCAGACAGAGAAAAGGTTTAGGATACATTACATTAACCTTGTCAGTTTATTGTTATCAATTGAATAGTTGTTCCAGCATTTATCTCATTCATCCTCATGGTATTCTATTATCATCTTAAAAGTAAACTATTCCCTGAAGTAGGAAGTAAATGCATGTGTTAACTTTTATGAGCTCACTTCCTGTCTGTCTGCAGGTTGTGTGGCTATCCTCCATTCTATGATGAAAATGACTCCAAGCTCTTTGAGCAGATCCTCAAAGCAGACTACGAGTTTGACGCACCGTACTGGGACGACATATCTGATTCAGGTAAGCTGTGGGTGATGGAGTGAGGATCCCCTTCAGACAGAGCACCTTCCTCCTCTTCCACCTCCCACCTGGCACATATGGACACCACACCACCATGGCTACTTTCTCTATGCTGTGATGTCGTCCTCTTGGAATTTGTGTATTGTCAAATCACATTTCATTGGTCACATACACGTGGGTAGCAGATGACATTGCGAGTGTAGCGAAATGCTTCTAGATCCGACAGTGCAGCAGTATCTAACAGGTAATATCTAACAATTCCACAAGAAACCTAATACACACAATCTAGTAAAGGAATGGGATGAGTATATAAGTATGAATATATAAGTATAATTATATGAATGAGCAGTGACAGAGCAGCTAAGATGCAGTAGATAGTAAAGAATAGATACAGTTGAAGTCGGAAGTTTACATAACTTAGGTTGGATTCATCTCAACTTGTTTATCAACCACTACACAAATGTCTTGTTAACAAACTATAGTTTTGGCAAGTCGGTTAGGATATCTACTTTGTGCATGACACAAGTAATTTTTCCAACAATTGTTTACAGACAGTTTATTTCACTGAATCACAATTCCAGTGGGTCAGAAGTTTACATACACTAAATTGACTGTGCTTTTACACAGCTTGGGAAATACCAGAAAATGATGTAATGGCTTTAAAAGCTTCTGATATGCTAATTGACATAATTTGAGTCAATTGGAATTGTACCTGTGGATGTGTTTCAAGGCCTACCTTCAAACTCAGTGCCTCTTTGCTTGATATCATGGGAAAATCATAAGAAATCAGCCAAGACTTCAGGAAAAAAATGGTAGACCTCCACAAGTCTGGTTCATCCTTGGGAGCAATTTCCAAACTCCTGAAGGTACCACGTTCATATGTACAAACAATAGTACGCAAGTATAAACACCATGGGACCACGCAGCCGCCATACGAAAAGTGCAAATCATTCCCAGAACACCAGCAAAGGACCTTGTAAAGATTCTGGAGGAAACTGGTACCAAAGTATCTATATCCACAGTAAAACAAGTCCTATATCGACATAATGTGAAAGGCCGCTCAGCAAGGAAGAAGCCACTGCTCCAAAACCGCCATAAAAGCCAGACTACGGTTTGCAACTGCACATGGGGACAAAGATCGTACTTTTTGGAGAAATGTCCTCTGGTCTGATGACACAAAAATAGAACTGTTAGGTCATAATGACCATCGTTATGTTTGGAGGAAAAAGGGGGAGGCTTGCAAGCCGAAGAACACCATCCCAACCGTTAAGCACATTGGTGGCAGCATCATGTTGTGGGGGTGCTTTGCTGCAAAATAGATGGCATCGTGAGGTAGGAAAATTATGTGGATATATTAAAGCAACATCTCAAGACATCAGTCAGGAAGTTAAAGCTTGGTTCCAAATGGTTCTTCAAAGTTTACAATGACCCCAAGCATACTTCCAAAGTTGTGGCAAAATGGCTTAAGGACAACAAAGTCAATGTATTGGAGTGGCCATCACAAAGCCCTGACCTCAATCCTATTGAAAATTTGTGGGCAGAACTGAAAAAGCGTGTGCAAGGAGGCCTACAAACCTGACTCAGTTACACCAGCTCTGCCAAGCTTGTGGAAGGCTACCTGAAACATTTGACCCAAGTTAAACAATTTAAAGCAATGCTACCAAATACTAATTGAGTGTATGTAAACTTCTGACCCACTGGGAATGTCATGAAAGACATAAAAGCTGAAATAAATCTTTCTCTCTACTATTATTCTGACATTTCCTATTCTTAAAACAAAGTGGTGATCCTAACTGACCTAAGATAGGAAATTTTTACTAGGATTAAATGTCAGGAATTGTGAAAAACTGAGTTTAGATGTATTTGGCTAAGGTGTATGTAAACTTCTGACTTCAACTGTAGATAGTGGCTCGAATAGTTATTGTCCTTGATGATATTTTTTGCCTTCCTGTGACATTGGGTGTTGTAGGTGTCCTGGAGGGCAGGTAGTTTGCACCTGGTGATGCAGACCGCACCACCCTCTGGGACAGGCCTGCGGTTGTAGGCGGTGCAGTTGCCGTACCAGGCGGGGATAGAGCCCGACAGGATGCTCTCGATTGTGCACCTGTAAAAGTTAGAGGGTTTTCAGTGACAAGTCAAATTTTTTCTGCCTCCTGAGGTTGAAGAGGCGCTGTTGTGCCTTCTTCACTTTACTGTCTGTGTTGGTGGACCATTTCAGTTTGTCGGTGATATGTACACCGAGGAACTTAAAACTTTCCAACTTCTCCACTGCTGTCCTGTCAATGTGGAAAGCTCCCTTTGCTGTTTCCTGAAGTCCACGATCATCTCTTTTGTTTTCCTGATATTGAGTGAGCGGTTATTTTCCTAACACCACACTCCGAGGGCCCTCACCTCCTCCCTGTAGGCAGTCTCGTTGTTGTTGTTGTTAGTCTCAACACTGGGGTCCCACAAGGGTGCGTTCTCAGCCCTCTCCTGTACTCCCTGTTCACCCACAACTGGCCATGCACACCTCCAACACAATCATCAAGTTTGCAGATGACACTACATTGGTAGGCACTACAGTGGTAGGCTCATCAAGTTTGCAGATGACACTACAGTGGTAGGCTTACCACTGTAGAGTCATCTGCAAACTTGATGATTGTGTTGGAGGCGTGCATGGCCACAGTCGTGGGTGAACAGGGAGTACAGGAGAGGGCTGAGAACGCACCCTTGTGGGACCCCAGTGTTGAGAAACAGCAAAGTGGTGATGTTGTTTCTTACCCTCACCACCTGGGGGGCGTCCCGTCAGGAAGTCCAGGACCCAGTTGCACAGGGCGGGGTCAAGACCCAGGGACTCTAACTTGATGAGTTTGGAGGGTACTATGGTGTTGAATGCTGAGCTGTAGTCAATAAACAGCATTCTTACATAGGTATTCCTCTTGTCCAGATGGGATAGGGCAGTGTGATGGCGATTGCATCGTCTGTGGACCTATTGGGGCGGTAAGCAAATTGGAGTGGGTCTAGGGTGTCAGGTAGGGTGGAGGTGATATGATCCTTGACTTGTCTCTCAAAGCACTTCATGATGACCGAAGTGAGTGCTACGGGGCGATAGTCATTTAGTTCAGTTACCTTAGCTTTCTTGGGAAAAGGAACAATGGTGGCCATATTGAAGCATGTGGGGACAGCAGACTGGTATAGGGATGGATTGGATATGTCCGTAAACACACCAGTCAGCTGGACTGCGCATGCTCTGAGACGCGGCTAGGGATGCCGTCTTTGCCGGCAGCCTTGCGAGGGTTAACACGTTTAAGTGTTTTACTCACGTCGGCCACGGAGAAGGAGAGCCCACAGTCTTTGGTAACGGGCCGTGTTGGTGGCTCTGTATTGTCCTGGAATCGTGCAAAGAAGTTGTTTAATTTGACTGGAAGCAAGACGTCGATGTCCGTGACGGGGCTGGTTTTCTTGTCGTCATCTGTGATTGACTGTAGACCCTGCCACATACGACGTCCGTGTTTGAGCCGTTGAATTGCGACTCCACTTTGTCTCTAATGACGCTTTGCTTGTTTGATTGCCTTGCGGAGGGAATAACTCCACTGTTTGTATTCGGTCATGTTTCCAGTCGCCTTGCCATGATTAAATGTGGTGGTACGTTCTTTCAGTTTTACGTGAATGCTGCCATCAATACACTGTTTCTGGTTATGGAAGGTTTTAACTTCTTGACGCTACCCATCCCGGGATAATTGTCATCAACAACCGCTGAATTGCATAGCGCCACATTCAAATAATATTACTAAAAATATTTATATTCATGAAATCACAAGTGCAATATAGCAAAACACAGCTTAGCCTTTTGTTAATCCACCTGTCGTGTCAGATTTTGAAAATATGCTTTCAGTGAATGCAATCCAAGCGTTTGTGTAAGTTTATCGATCGCTCGACAAAACATTATGTACACCTAGCATCAAATAGCTTGGTCACGAAAATCAGAAAAACAATCAAATTAATCGTTTATCTTTGATCTTCGGATGTTTTCACTCACGAGACTCCCAGTTACACAATAAATGTTCCTTTTGTTCCATAAAGATTATTTTTATATCCAAAATACCTCCATTTGTTTGGCGCGTTATGTTCAGAAATCCACAGGAAAGAGTGGTCACGACAACGCAGACAAATTCCAAATAGTATCCGTAATGTCCACAGAAACATGTCAAATGTTTTTTATAATCAATCCTCAGGTTGTTTTTAAAATATATAATCGATAATATATCAACCGCAACTGTCTTTCTCAGTAGGAGAGGGAAAGGCAATGGCTGCCCAAACTCTGTTGCGCCAAGTAAAACGCTGCTGGCACCCGGCCATACAATGACGCGATGTTATCTTTCTCACTCATTTTTCAAAATAAAAGCCTGAAACTATGTCTAAAGACTGTTGACACCTTTAGGAAGCGATAGGAAAGGCAATCTGGTTGATATCCCTTTAAATGTAGCAAAGGCAGGCTATGGAACATGGATTTTTCAAAATAGAAGCCACTTCCTGGTTTGATTTTCCTCAGGGTTTCGCCTGCAATATCAGTTCTGTTATACTCACAGACAATATTTTGACAGTTTTGGAAACTTTAGTGTTTTCTATCCTAATCTGTCAATTATATGCATATTCTAGCATCTGGTCCTGAGAAATACGCTGTTTACATTGGGAACGTTATTTTTCCAAACATAAAAACAGTGCCCCCTAGCTTAAAGAGGTTAATAGTCACAGTGGGCACAACATCTCCTATACACTTCCTTATATACTCGCTCACCGAGTCAGACTATACGTCAATGTTATTGTTTGCGGCTACCCGGAATATATCCCAGTTCACGTGATCGAAGCAAACTTCAAGCGTGGAATCCGAATTAGTCAGACCAGCGTTGGATAGACCTAAGCACGGGTGCTTCGTGTTTTAGTTTCTTCCTATAGGAGGGGAGCAACAAGATAGAGTCATGATCAGATTTGCCAAAAGGTGGGTGGGGAGGGGTGTTTTAAGAGTTCTTCACAGACATGATCTGTGAACTTTATATTCTCCAGTTTGGCACCAGTCGAACCATTCCCCCTGCTTGCCAGTAAACCGTAAAACAACAATAGTTATTACAGGAAAGAGAGCTGAGGCTTCGTCCAGGTATTCAGTACACTGGCCAGGGAGTGTGGGAAACATTACACTGACTGTTTACTGTTTGTGTATGATGTGATGAGTGTGAGCAACTGTTCTGTTTTTCACAGCCAAAGACTTTATCGGCAGTCTGATGGAGAAAGACCCGGCGAAGCGTTTCACTTGTGACCAGGCCCTCAGACACCCATGGTGAGAGAACACACTGATTGTAAATGCGCGCACACACACACACATTAACATCCCATAATACCCACATGAGTGTGTGTGTGTGTGTGTGTGTGTGTGTGTGTTCAGGATCGCTGGGGACACAGCCCTCTGCAAGAACATCCATGAGTCTGTGAGCAGACAGATCAGAAAAAACTTTGCTAAGAGCAAATGGAGGGTACGTTTGCATGTATGGTAATAAATGTCTGAGTGTCATTCAAGTGTCCGAGTGTGTCTGAGTGATTGCTTATTTCATGTAGATTTTATAAATCATATACTGTTCGCTCTCTCTCTCTTCCTTACTCTCTCTCTCTCTTCCTTGCTCTCTCTCTCTTCCTTGCTCTCTCTCTTTCTCTCTCTCCCCTTTTCTCTCTCTCTTTCTCCCGTTCTCTCTCTCTTCTCCTTCTCCAGCAAGCCTTCAATGCCACTGCAGTGGTGCGACACATGAGGAGACTGCAGTTGAGCAGCAGTATGGGCCACAGCATGGACAGCTCTCACCCTCACCCTCCTAACAGCCGGGCCGCACAGATGCAGAACCAAAGGAACCAGGCCAACCAGAACCAGGCCAACCAGACTCCCAACCAGACCCCTAGCCAGAGCTCTACTCAACCCTCTCCGAGTCCAAGCCAGACTCGGAGCCAGAACCCTAATGCAGTCATTATGAAGAGCTTTTCTGTGGACTCACCTCAAAAGGACTGTAAGTGGACATGTATGCATCCACACACACACAAACCATGAACTAGTAAACACCAACTACCAGTTTGTTAGTTCTGACTGTGTGTTCATAGCTTCTGTTCTCCCTCCAGGTGCCCCAGCCACTCCCACCCCCTGCAGCCTGGCATCTGCAGCCTCCTCCTCCCCCTCCGGGGGGACGGAGCTCACCCGGCCCCACCCCTCTACTGTTGCCACGGTACTAACAGAGACTAAGTGACGCCAGGTCCCGCGGGGGACCAGCTGGGAGGCTACGGCGCTGTGAGAGAGAGAGCGGAGCGAAAACTGCACCCTCCCTTTCCTTACCTTGCCCCTACTACCCCCTCCCAGCCTGCCCCCCGCCCTGCCCCTCCCCCATGCTGCATCTGGGAGGACTGGGAGAGCAGAGGACTCTAAACCCATTACACCAATAACAACATGCCATACTCACCTTGGACACGCCCATTGTGTCGACTCTGTGGAACCACACCCACTCCGAGAGTATTACTGATTGGTTTACCTTTGAGTGTTTGTTTCTGTCAGAGACCATGATGAGTGAAGTGGGTGTGTTTTCAAAAGCTTCTGTCGAATTGAGTGTTGTCTATGTCAGTCAAACTCAATTTCCCTCTAGTTTTTCCTACATCTTCTATAAGGTTCTACTTGTGAGTTTTTAAAATTCTGTTTATTTTCTATATTTCATCCACTGGGCTAACAGTTACCAACTGGATTATTTTTCATTTCTATTTTCTTGTGCTTTTTTTCCATGTTCATGTTGATTTCTCTTAGTTTGCGTCCATGTTTAAGACGTGCTTTAAAAGTACCATAAGACTGTTGAGTGATGTTTCATGAGTAAGCGCTTTATCTATTTGCACATGAGGTTTGGACGCGGTTTCAGACGTAGATAATGTGTGTACAGCCACCAAGTTAGACTCTTCATCTACGTGAATTTATCAGACAGAGAATAGAGAATGTAAACTGTAAAATGCCCAAAATGGGGTAAGAGCATTGTACAACATCTTTGTTAAGGGAAACATGCACAATGTTTAATTATTGTCTTACTTTAGAAGACTTTCATAACGACCATCCTATAGGGGACGCATATACAGTATATTATGAAACGCACTGCAGGTTTAGGATAGAGTTGAAGAGTGCCGTTAGTTTTAACCATCACCAGTTAGATATATGCGGGGTTTCCCACCCTAAAGATCAGGGGCTACAGGTAGGAAACCAGGCACTTCCAAATGGGCCTCAGAAAAAGTCCATGTAGAAGAGCAGCCATTTCTGTAGTGTCGTGTAAGCATGGGAACCCCTGACCTACAGTATCAGTTTCCCACGATCCAAGATGGTGGAGCTGTTGTCTCTACCCCCATCCCTTTTGCAAAGCCATGACCTCACCACAAGAGCCATCATCATGATGACATCATCAATCGGCACCCAGTACACAAGCTCTCAGGGATTTGGACTGGGCGCCGTGGTGACCCTTGTTGCTATAGAAACCGCTCGAGAACACAGATTTGTCTACAGAGTGTCCAGTGGTCTGCCTCTGTTAAATGCAAGTCCAACGATCCCTTTGTCATTGTAATGTCTAGCCAAAGCAGTCTTGAAACAGAGAACATGAGGACAAACTGATTTTACCTGATTAAAAACTGATGGTTAGCTATGAGCTAGACCTATAACCCTGGCCGATCCCCACTGAGAAATGGATTGTTTTGAAACTTAAGGGCTGAACTCTGATTATCTGGAGAAAGATGACCGAAGACGAGATGTTTTCGATTTCTCTCCCCCTTGCCTTCTTCTTTCTTCTCTGTCCCACCCTCCCTCCCTCTCTTTTTATTTCTAGTTTCTTTAAGACCAGTTCACTGTATACTGTAGAAGTTTCACCCAACACTGGGACTGTTACGCTCAAAACACCAGGGTCCCCTAACCAGACAAGGGCCTGACACAGCATGCATATAGCCTACATTTAGGGGTCATAATGCAGTATTATTACCTGGCTTCGTGGTGCTGGGTCAACCATCA
This sequence comes from Oncorhynchus clarkii lewisi, assembly GCF_045791955.1. Lineage (NCBI taxonomy): Eukaryota > Metazoa > Chordata > Actinopteri > Salmoniformes > Salmonidae > Oncorhynchus > Oncorhynchus clarkii. Next base: position 15,268,595 of record NC_092179.1, on the reverse strand, counting down.
TTAAGAGTGATGTCATGGACTGGATTCTTTTAGGGGGTGGGTAGACTTTACTTTAGGGGTCTGTTTTTGTTTATTTTTATTTTTTTTATCGAGGCAAGCATTTTGTTTTCTGATATGAATGAATATATTTGTTGGAAACGTCTTGTAAATAAATTGTGAATATGAATGATAATTTTTAAGATAACCTTAGCGAATGTTGTGCAGTGCCGGCGTGTGTGGGGGGGGGGTTGATTGTATTTTCTTTTGAATGTTTAATGTGTTTTAAATGAGCTACAGCACCCCTCCATCCCACACAATACTGGGCTTTGATACCACGATATTCAGAGCATACTGTACCAAACACTCAGTAACTGCCATCTACAGAGTTACCATGGAGATAACGCCATCAGCATTCTAAACAATATCTGATCAACAAAAAAAAAAATGTAAAAGTAAACTCAGGCTTTAGTTTGCATTGTGTGTAAACGTTGAAGCTTTGACTGATACGACATCCACTGTTATGGAGCTGAGCTGTTTTTTTTTTTACACTTATCTGACTAAGTCATCGGTCGTCCACTTTGCCCCCTTGCTCACTGACACTACGGCAACAGGCATCACAACACACCTAAACACATGCCCATGATCAACTGTCATGAGAAAAAAAAATCCCACAATGCATCACAAGGTTTTTCTGAAGATGAAATGCAAAGCATGTTGAAAAGTGCTTAAAGAAATCCACCTCCACAACTGTTTGCATTAACTTTATATGCCATTGAATGATGTTTGTATCTATATCTAAAGAAGAAGATCAATGTGTCCATAGAGAGCAGAGTATTGTTGGGGACCACTGCATCTCCCTGTGGGTTCCTGTGAGGTCCAGAGCCCGGGGAATGGGCCTTATTTACTCTGCATGTGACCAAGACAAACGTCCATCTTGTGTGGCGGTCTCTCACTAACGACTCCTGGTAGATGTTCCCTTTAACCACAGATCTAGGATCAGAAAACTCTCCCTTAATCTAAACCTTAACCGTTAGATATAAACATAAACATAGATCTCGGATCAAAATATCCTCCATAAATCTGAACCTTAATCAATAGATACTTACAACCGTAGATCTAGGATCAGAATACCCTCTTTTGATCTGAACCTAAGCCATTAGGGGGATGAGAAATATCTGACCTTGTATCAGTGGTAAGGGGCAACTTTCGTCCTACTTCGTTAAGCAGACACCTCCTTCCATTTTGTGTGGCAGAGTGAGTTGCCCTGCCACTCTTACTGTGCTGTGATGACCTTCTGTTATGGGGCTTGTATATCCGATGCCTTCGACAATCATGTGCACATATCAGTTACCATGACGATGACAGAAGCCAGAATGACTGAGTTGTTTTTTTCTCTCCTGAAATAAATCCTGAACGATCATAAAGCAACTGTCTCCGTGTGTCTGTGTGTGCAGGGACTGCTACACTTTAAGCCATTCAGAGTTTGTTTTTGCACTTAGATTGATTTCCACTTCTAATTGGCTTGTCTGCTGACCCCTGACCAGTTTCCGTTCAAACAGAGAAAGATTAGAAAGGAGTCGCGTCCCTCCATAACCCTTCCATACACACACCCTGACTTCAAAAAGACGACGCATACCCCGGATGCTCAACAGACATCAGACACATTTGACAGACGTTTAGCAGATGTAGGGCCAGATGTTACTCTCACACACTCACTTCAGGTCCAGCCATGACACTGTGTCTGAGTGAATGTGAAGACCCTGATCTACATGCTCACAAAATCAAATCAAATGTATTTATATAGCCCTTCGTACATCAGCTGATATCTCAAAGTGCTGTACAGAAACCCAGCCTAAAACCCCAAACGGCAAGCAATGCCGGTGTAGAAGCACGGTGGCTAGGAAACCTAGAGAGGAACCAGGCTATGAGTGGTGGCCAGTCCTCTTCTGGCTGTGCCGGGTGGAGATTATAACAGAACATGGCCAAGATGTTCAAATGTTCATAAATGACCATGGTCAAATAATGATAATCACATCATAAAACATTCCACGAACAATTGCCTCAGACATCAACGTTGTTTTCCCAATACACATTATTTCTAATTGTATAGCAAATGACTGTTAATTCACTAATGTATTTAGAACTCGCCACTTATAGCAAAGTGTGATTGTAATTGTTTTTTCCATTGTTGAGCTGCTCCTGGGTTAAGGTATGACAGTAATTACAGATAAGTGCTGTTGGGACTTAATTGGTGAAAGTGGTCTGAGATTGCCCTGAAGTTCTTCTGGCACTGGGGGCCAATTCAAACTGCAGCCACATTAAGCACCACTCATACTCACTCCCAGCAAGTCAGCCTCTGTCCTCTCTCACAGTTATTGACCTTTGAACCTGTACAATGGATCTGGACTCTGAGTAGTGTGCAAATTCCTCCCCATTCTTCTTGTTTACATCGTCCCCCCCGCTCTCTCTCCGTCTGTCTTGTGCTCAGGGCTGGCCAGAGGAATGCTCAGGGAGATCATTCTCTCATACACGTTAACAAATTCAAAGCAACACACACACTTAGACACACGCACAATGTGACATTCTCAGAGCGAGTTGAGCCACTCAATGGGTGTAAGTGTGGGTGGGGGGGCTGCTGTTGTTGGACGAGTGGTCATGGTGTGGGTGGATAGTTGACCGAGGCTTGGGGTTCACTGATCTTTTTGCCTTTTAAAGTGTTTCCCTCCCTCTCTCTCTCCTCTGTGCCCAGATACACAGCCCCTCATCCCTCCCACTCTCTCCTACGTAGGCTCCATAGGGGGCCTACAATGGATGGGATATACTGAAATGGCAGCCAGAACTATCTTTCTCTCTTTCCTCCTCCTGCTTTTCCTACTCCATCACGTCTTCCTGTCTTGCTTTTTCACCTCTTCATCCTTTTCCTCATTCTTCTCTGTCACTTTCCTCATCTCTGGTTTCTAAAACATGGCGAGCAGCAGGTCCATCTGATTAACTGTAGATGGATCTAAACTGGTATGCAGGTGACGATCTGTGAAACGTATTACTCTGTTAATTAATTTTGCTGTCACTCTCTCCTCTCCATATTCTCTGTCTCTGAGGCATTGGTGTTTTTCTCAGGGCCAGTCCAGAGTCTAATAGAGCATCAAAAAGAACAACAGTGATCCAGGGGTTATTTGATCCAGGGGTTATTTGATCCAGGGGTTATTTGATCCAGGGGTTATTTGAAGGCAGAATTAAATAAATATTTCAATAAAGTCCTGCTGTCTCTCCCTCTCTCCTGCCCAGCAAAGCACATAAGCACATTCCATTCTGCTCTGTGTCCCTAGCATAGACTGACAGACTATAGAAGAGTGGGGATCTGTGTTTGTGCATGTGTCGAGTGTGTTGTCCCCTACAGTTGCAGGTATTAGTCTGAGGCTGTAGGGGTCTTCGTGATGAGGTTCAAGTCTTAGGACACGAACTCCAGCAAAGGAGGAGGGGAGAAAAGACTGTGTGTGTGTGTGTGTGTGTGTGTGTGTGTGTGTGTGTGTGTCTCTCTCTGTGGGGGTGGCACATCTGGCTTTGTCCCGCAGTGCCTGGAGGAGAGAGGGAAACCCATTAAGAAGAGCCCATAACAGCAACCCACAACTCTCTCTCTTTCTCTTCCCCCACTCTCTATTTTCTTTAACTCTCTCTTTACCTAGAATGGAATTTTAGTTGGTGTGTGTAGTTTGTTTGGCCAAAAACAACAGATTGTGTAATCTGGAAATAAAACACCCAAGCGTTAGTAATGCCTGATTAGAGTTTATATGCAGCTTCAGTAATACATTCATACATAATGATCCCAATGCCTCATGGACATTCTCTTTGGTGGTGTTGACACGAGGACAGCAACAGACAACACATGGAACAAATGCCCACAGACACACCTACCAGAAAGTAACCTCACTTTCTTCATTCACTCTAGTCATTCTCTCATTATATACTCACTCTAAATTCATTTAATCTGTCTAGCCATCAGCTGTATGACAGTGCTGTGTATTAATAGGAACTATACACAATATCTCTCTCATTCTCTCTAGTCATTCACTAATACTAGTTCCCTCTGTCTGCTATTCGAGGGCTACTGGATGCCCTCTCTATGTAATATGTGTAGGAGCTACAGTATATATGGCTGAATATGACACTAAATGGGTATTGTGTGTGTTTGTGGATGCATGCGTGCGTGCCTGTGAACAACAGGAATTAGAGAGACTGCCCAGCAGTCTTTAACAACATCCAGTCCAAAGACTAAAGCGGTGTGTGTGGCGTGCGGTGTAACACAGTCTCCTGGTATCTGCTGGGCGTAGCCTCCTGTGTGATGGAATTGAGGTGGTGCCCAGCCCGTCTCTCCGCTGACCTCAGCCTCTCCTCCAGCCCTTGCCTCTCCTGCTCCGCTTGGCGCTGGCTCTTCCTGGCGTTCCGGAGGGAGCGCTTCACCTTCCGGACGCGCTCCTTCAGCTGCTTGTTCCTCCTCTCCAGCTGGCCCAGGCGCTCCTGCTGCTTCCTGCTCTTCTCCTCCTCCTCAAACAGAGCCCCCTGCACCGAGGAGCACAGGAGCTGGAGGGGAGGGGAGGAGAGAGGAAGAGTGAGAGAGAGAAGAGATGGGGAAGAGAGGGAGAGAGAGAGAGAGAGAGAGAGAGAGAAATTAAATCAACATTGGATTGGAATATCTATTAGCAGAAGTGTCATTCACCTAATTATTTTAAATGGGGTGCACTAACTGGTGAACTTTTTAGTGTACAACTCAATGATACTTGTGTCCCGCTCTTTTCAAAAGGCATGACACTAAATTTGTGTGATCAGTCTCTGAGTATTTATCTGACAGGGCAACAGGGACGTTGAGATGAGGCTATTCAGAAAATACGGGGCAGAATAAAGCATGCCAGTTAGTATGTTGTCAGTTGGCATCAGGAGGAGAGTGTGTGAGCCCCAGTGACATCATCTTCCCATCAGTGTGTGTTCTTTTTGTTCGTTTAACTCCACTGCCTTAGTTACTTCTCCTTGGCTGGTGCTTTTCTTCTCCCCCCTCCTCCTATCTCCCTCCAGTGAATCAAGGTGCATTGGAGCCTCTGTCGAGTACAGTACCCTGTCATCTCGCCCGGAGTTATGACAGCTCTGAGGGGCCACAATTTTCCAGCTCATTGGCGGGGCGAGACCTCTCTGTGGGACTTCCCTTCCTAATGCTACGTTAGGCTACAGGTCGGCATTGCGGAGGGCCCCATTCTGCCCTAACAAGCATCCCATCTCCCTTTAAACATAGAGTGGTATCTGGAAGGAAAAACAGAAAAGTTAAAATAATGTATCTATTCTATACTGTTACTCCTAAAGTCCAGTACTAGAGTAGTGACTGTTAAATGTGCAGACAGTGTGCAATCTAAAAAAATGTGGGTTGTTTGGATGACCCAAATGTTGGGTTACAGGTATTGGGTCACTTAGTTGGGTTGTTGATGCTGGGTTATTGAGATATGACCGACCGGGTCAGATCAGAATACTGGAGGTATTGCTTAGTAGGGGCGTAGCTTTCAGGAAGTTGTTTTTGGCCACCTGTAAGGGTAAATGTAATTCTGGTTCATCTGTTGTATTGTCATCACATGTTAAGGTTGAACAATGCCACTTTTGTAGCATTGAGTTATATAGTTGTATAGTTACCACTTTGTTACAATATGTAAATAATAATGTTGTTAATTGTATATTAGAACATAATGTGCAAAAATATTCAAGGAACATTGACATTTTAACTGTAATGACATTTACTCTCACGGGTGGCCAAAAAAGAACCCTGAAAGACACACCCCTAATAGGCCACGTCTCCTGAAAATAACATACCCAGCTGCTGGGTCAGCCCAGCATAAAACAGAATAAAAACCCAACTGATGGTTAAATTAATCAATGTTTGGGTAATCCAAACAACACAACATTTTGGGATATTCACACCAACCAACTGGCTGGGTAAAGATAACCCAGCATGTGTTCAATATTTACCCAGCGCTGGGTTACCAAACAACACAGCATTCTTTTAGAGTGTAGTGATAGTTTACCTCAGAAAAACTAAACCACCCAATCAATGTTCCCTTACATTTTTGGGGGTCAAGAGCAAATTTTAGGTCTTGTGAGCGGAAACTTGAACGTTGTGAGAATTTTTCTGCAACTTCCGCCGCACATTTACAGTGGACACTTACAGTACCTTTACAGTTTTAGATAGTAGCCAATAAGCTATTGTGGCTACTCGATTATAATGTAGACCTACCAACAAAACCAATGGAGCAAATCCCATAACATGTTAACATGGAAATAACTTGTGATTTCTATGATACAGCCTAATATGTGGTGTTCAATTCAGGCCTACATTGAATTAGACTTTTAAATATGTTTATTCTTTATGAAGTGCTTGACATGAATTCATGATTTTTACTTGCTCTGTAACTCACATTTCAGAAGGCACTCGCACGTCCGAGCTGTCTTTATTGCAGGTGCAATAAATAACATATTAAGCTTTATATATATAGACTCGTGGCCTTCGTCGGAGCTTCGTGAGTGTTTTTAATTTGCACCCTTGTGTAGACATGGCTCCACCCACATCCGTTCAGTGCATCTGAATGGGGTGGGAGTCGAGGGAAAATAAACATGTGTTACCAAATAGAACAATGTGCATTTCATAAGTATTCGAACAAAGTGTGTACATGAAACGTATTAACCACGTCCGTAAAACCTCAACGAGGACATCAACCTATCGAGTAAGTTTCCATGTTTATTTTCCCTCGACTCTGACGAAGGCCTTCAGGTTGATACACAAAGCTTAATAAAGAGCAGTGATACTAGCAAGTTGTTTTTCTCTACTTGGTCTGTAACACCATGGGACAAAAAGATGGCTGTAACTTGCATTGTATTGTGTTGTAAGATGCAAGAAACAACTTTCAAAATAAAATTCATTATTATTACCATACAGAGAATTAGACATTGTCGGCTAAACCCTCTGCCTATTGGCTTATGTGTATATTCAAGCCTGTGTCAAAATACAACACTGGCCCTTTAATTAAGACATAAGCTTTTTACCAACTTGCTTTTCAAAGACAGCTTGAAATGTAGCCCACACGTTTGTGCTCTTGTAGGAAGAAGTTCTCCCCATTGCTGACCTATACTTATCTATAACTGGGCTAGTAACTCGCTAACTAGCAAAGAATCAACAAATGTGCACACCGTGGCTCTGTGCTCTGATCTGAACTGATCGCTCATGGGCTACCCCTGCCAGTAGAATTCTACTTCGTTGCGCTCTGGCTCTGCCTCTGCCTACAACAAGATAACAGACTCAGTCTTACAAAGTTAGATTTGTTTTGGTTTGTTTCATTGAAAAGGGGCTGATATAATGTTGATTCGATCACAGAATGATCGTTGATCTATATAGTGCAAACTAATGGGGTGAACTCAGTGAAGTTCTATTGCTTCTCTGTGCAGTCTGGCATTTCTTCTGCGCGGCAGTCCTGGAGGAGATGCGCGGCCACTCAAACACGAGCAGTTTAGAGGGAACATTGCAACCAATCCGACTCTCCCTCGCTGTGTACCATGTTAGTCGCGGGGCTAGAGACCTGGTACTTTGGGACATTATCCAAAGCTAACTCCCAACCATCCACCCATCTATACTCAGCACCAGCTGTCAAAACATCCGGGTGTTACCTACCTGCTGTGGAGGATCATCTGTGTAAACACCACTTAGAGAAACAGGCACACCAACACACAGACACACACACACAGAAACACACGCACACCGAGCAACACACAAACCCATAAACATACACAGCAGTCTCCCCTCTGACCTGAACTGAGGTCCTCCTTCTTACAGCCTCTGAACAGCTGTAAAACCTTCATCTAAACACCGTCTGTGTGTGTGAGTAATCCAACTGTGTGTGTGGTGTGTGTGTGTGTGTGTGTGTGTGTGTGTGTGTGTGTGTGTGTGTGTGTGTGTGTGTGTGTGTGTGTGTGTGTGTGTGTGTGTGTGTGTGTGTGTGTGTGTGTGTGTGTGTGTGTGTGTGTGTGTGTGTGTGAGAGAGAGACTGAATGTGCAACAAGATCTCACTGTTTTACCAATTTGACTTCAGATTCCGACGTTTGTTCCCGTTTCTCCTAACATAACACTTAGAAATGTATCCAAACGTCAAATTTTGGCAGTTAAGTTTGGGATAGGGTTACAGTCACAAAAGAAACAACAACAGTTACATTTAGGCATTCATTCCGAATGATTAAGTTAAGGGTTGCACTGGGATTGAACACACAACCCTTGGAGCCAGAGCTCACAGTTTACACTGGGATTGAACACACGACCCTTGGAGCCAGAGCTCACAGTTTACTCCCGTCCACAACACCCTAGCAAGTCGCAAGCTACTTCATGGTAATGGTGCTCACCGTTGCCCCGAGTGGAAGGTTTTTAAGCCCTCTCCCGACTTCCTGGCTCCCTGGATGGACGTCAAATTTCACCTTGGTTCTTGGTTGGTATGTATACATGCTTGAGTTACAGTGCAGCAGCCACTGTATGGAGCATACACTGTCCTTCTGTTTGGCAGAGTATACACTGTGAATACTCCACTGAGAGCATGTGTGGGGGAGTTGGGGGGGGGGGGGGGGGGGGTCTAATTTGATATTTCCATGCCCTAGGGAAGAAGGCTAGGGTGCATTAGATGACAAAGTATTTCCCATTGCTGTGACTGAATTCAACTAAATGAAACTTCCATTAAAAGGGGTTAGAAAGGGAGGGTTATTACACTATTGTTACTACAGTTCCTGACATCAGGTAGCGACTCAGAGCTGACTCACAGAACACACTGACTGTTATAAAGATGCGGCTTTAGGCTGGAGAAGCACTGAGGTATGGGGCATTTGTACATATGAGAGACCCAGCTTTGTCCTTCATCTCCCTATAACTCCAGTCTCTTTATCTCTCTCTCCCTCTCTTTTCTCTCTCTCCTATCTCTCTTTATCTTTTCCTCCCTCCCTCCCTCTTTCTCTCTCCTACTGGTCGCTATTTATCTCTCATTTATCAACCCCTGCAGGCTTTTCTCTACAATAAAGGAGAGGAAGTCTGAAGAGAGAACACTGAGGGAAGGAATTCTGAGGACAAAGTGTCCATGGATTCGTTTTGGCGCTCCGGGACCGCTCTGGGGTGCATAAGAAGGGGTTTAATCGAGTGCTAATTGGGGGTTTGGGTGTAAGTGGAGGCACTCTCATCTTTCCTTCCCCTCCAGCAGGGCCAGCCTGCATGGGATGTCCATCTGCAACCTCAGCGTTCCCACAGGAAAACTCCAGACTACTGTAGCCTCATCCTCCTAGCCTCTCCCAGCCATTCCCTAACTAATCACCTCCATCTGCCCAACACATCACTGGAGAGAGCCTCAGTCACACGTTACACACATGTAGAGGTTGTTTGTGTGTTGCGTTTACCCTCCACTACACCACTGCGTGTGTGTGTGGGTGTGTGTGAGCTGTGGTTCCATTGTACAGTTCGCACAGGGTTTGTAGTATCATTTTTAAGCCTGTTTTTCCTCCTATTAACTTTGTCTATATTTCTATAGCGTAAACTCTGACAACACACACACATCTGCTCCTCCACATGGACACACAGCCCTCCTAAGGTTGCAACCCCTGCATGCCAGCACCTGCGCTCACGCCACGCAGAGTGTCTTTAACCCTTAACCTCTAACCTCTCAACCTGTTAACCCATCAGAAACCCGACACCCGATGTGTCACAAGTCTTCCGTCAACGTAGTAAGGCTCTCTGGGATAGAGACAGGAAGAGGAGAAGACCTGACCACTGTACCTCTGAGGTTTCACATGGCATCACCCCTCCTCTCCAGTCTCCCAGAGACCTGTTCCATTTCAGTGTCTGCAGGTCTGAAAACAATGGGTACGTAGGTGTAAGCCATATATATGGGGCGGCAGGTAGCCTAGTGGTTAGAGCGTTGGGCCAGTAACCGAAAGGTTGCTAGATCAAATCCCTGAGCTGACAATGTAAAAATCTGTCGTTCTGCCCCTGAACAAGGCAGTTAACCAACTGTTCCCCGGTAGGCTATTGTAAATAAGAATATGTTCTTAACTAGTTAAATAAATAGAAAATATGATCACGTGAAACTACTAGCATGTGAACACCGACTATGAGCATGTGGCCAGGTCAGCGACAGTCCATTGGGCATGGCTGAGTGTGTTTTGACATTAATATCATGCCTAGGAGGTCACATGACTTAATCAATGACTGCTTTGATCTAGTTAAGGAGCGTGACCTAGACACACACAAACACACGGCTAGCTGGGCAGGCAGTCTGTGTGTTGGTGCGGTCTCTGTGTCTGACTCTTAAACTGTGTGTGTGTGTGTGTGTGTGTGTGTGTGTGTGTGTGTGTGGGGGGGGGGGGGGGGTCTCTATAGCTAAGGAGACACGCCAATACACCTCACACAACAAAGTAGTGTCTGAGGATGATGGTGGCTCAGAGGTGAATGTCTGACGATGTGTGTCTGTGTGTTACTCTGTGAAGGTCAGTGAGATGATTGCTGCAGATGTACACAGAGAGGGGTGTGAGCACCTGCTGTATCCAGGGGCAACAAGGTTGTAAAGCATAGAGTTTAATATGTTCCATGGCCGGCCTTAGTTACAACCCTGCTCTGCTACACAAGGTAGCACTTATATTTCCAGCTGTTCAGGCCCAGAGGACACTACCCTGCCCTCTCATCTCTCTTTTCCTGACCCTTTCTCTCCATATCTCTCTATTCATCTCCCTTCTCTATCTTTCATCTCTTTCTCTTTCGCCCACTCCATTCATCTACCCTTTTCTCTATTTTTCTCCCTTTCTCTCTGTCTTTATCCCTCTCAAACCCATATTCCCTCCATCTCCCTTTCTCACTCCTCCCCCCTCTTTCTCTACCCCCCCATTATGTACAGTGGATACAGTGTGTTGAGTAGTCATACCCTGCTGTCCTCCTGGGGGTCCCATTCTGGGGAGAAGGTCTGGAGGGGTTGGCTGTGGGAGCAGTTGGAGAACTGGAACAGGCTGGAGAACGTACGGCGGTTGTCTAAGGTGTCTGGGAAGATGGCGTCCTGGAAGTTGACCCCGTGGGGCAGGATGTTGTAGTTCTCATCCATCCTGTAGGAGGTAAACAAACAAACACTGTGAGTGAATGAGTGCATGCTTCCTATAGGGTCAAAAAGTGACCCCTAAAGGGGCTCAAGTCTGTATTATATCACCCAGTGCATCCAGAAAGGAGAGCATAGAGGAGCTAAATATTGTAGGCCAATATGCTATAAAATCTATGTCATGCTTTTGTGTGTGTTTATGATGTATCACGCTCTTTTTAATGTATTTGTGATTCTGTGCGATGTACACAGGTTCCCGGTCACTAGGTCATCCTGACTCACCAGGTCATCCTGACTCACCGGAGGAAGAAGATGTAGGAGTAGTTCTCCATCACGGTGTGAGACTGGCACGACAGGTACCCCAGCCCTGTCAGGTTGAGGCGCGAGCCCGCCGGCACCTCCAGCATGCTGCCCCACGCCTGGTCGCACATGAGCTCCACCTCTGCGGAGTAGAGCAACCCTTCCTCGGCGCCTTCATAACCATACCCGTACGGGAATGGCAGGGAGTTGTGGAGGCCCTCTGCCCCGCCGTACTGCTCCCGGTGAATTGCCAGCACCTTGGCGTACACAATGATCTCCGCCAGTTCCGCACGGCAGTTCTCACTCAGTGGACGCCACTCGTTTGGCAGTTGGCACCCGTGCGCAAAGCTCGCCATGTAGCCAAGAGCGAGAAACAAGGGCGCAAAGATCATCATGTCTGGTGTGCACGTAATTATTGTCTTTCACTTTGGGTACTCCTGTTATTCGTTTTTCCTCTAGGGCACAAATCCGTTAAAACATATTCTATAAATAAATCCTACTTTTTTTTTACAATAAAAAGTACAGCTCATTTATATCCAGCGATAGGGGCATATGATAACGGCACTGTTATCGTACCGTTGAATTGTAGTCAGTTAAAACTTCATTGGTTCCAGTAAAATGTTGGATGAAAACTATTTGACAGATCAAACACAGAGCGAAACAGACCTGCTCCACGTTTTTAATCTGGGTCTCCTTGAGCAGTGGCATACGTTTGTCAACTGTTAATTCCGTTAAAGACAGAGAACTTCAAGTATATCCACAGACAGATAATCCAATGTTATGACCCCGTGTTTAAGTGTGCATTTTTTTTTTGCCCGATGCAGCGCAAGTCCAGTCCCATTCAAAGACATTCTCGAAGGCTCCTCAGAGCCCCTTCATTCGCAAAGATCTCTCCGACCAATCAGACTGACCCAAAGTTTACACAGCCAATCATTGAACCGCCCGGTTTTACTACAACAACGTTTTTATAGGCTTATTAAAGACATATTTGTAATGGAGAGGAGGAATGCAGGCATGCGCTCGGTGGGCGTAAAGCCTTCTTTTGCTTTTGTTGTTGTTGCTTGTTTATTCATTTTGACACGTCAAGCATTGTGTGCTTTCTTAGGCAAATCAAATGCATGTACTCTTGTCTATGTTGTGCGTTAAAGTCTTTGTCAAAGAATAGTAGGAATGCTTGCTTGGCCAAATGTGTGTAAGCATTAGTCGGATAATATGTGATTGTTAATAAATAGCCAATGACATAATGTAGGCCAACTTTTTAATATCATATGGCGAAACATACATACCCAGAGGAGGCTGGTGGGGGGAGCTATAGGGTGATTGAAATGGCTGGAATGGATACATTGAACGGAGTCAAACATGTGGTTTCCATATGTTTGATACGTTCCATTGATTCCCTTCCAGCCATACAATGAGCCCGTCCTCCTATAGCTCCTCCCACCCGTCTCCTCTGATTTACACCCATGTCACGTGGATGAACACATGGCCCACAACAGACAAGAGCCTACTTTGCTGCAGGGTCATTCCATACACATTTTTTCTCTCCAAGTTAATGTTGCCATCTAGTGGACATGTGAATAACCTGCAAACCAAAAACATTAGTTTGGGGTCCAAGGCAAGCCAACTATATACCCCACTGTATTATTCATTCAGGGGTGCCCATATAGCCTCTCATCCTTCATAATCATACAGAAATTTTACTACTCAGTTTCTATGTTTTTATTGTGATACAGTGCCATAGTGCGGTAGGCGGATGGTGGGGAAATTAGGCAAAAGGTTTTTCTATTTGATTAGACTGATGTGAAAATAGTCTACAATAAATTCTCAATTCTCCAATGAAATTGTTAAATAAATGATTGAGGAGTCGGCTTTCTGATCTCATATGTATTGGGTTTATCAGGCAAATGTCACTCCTTTCCCAAAAGTGCAAGGTCACTCCCAAAGGGAAAACCCGCTGGAATTGCAGTCCATGACGTCACCGTCAGCTGCTCTGTACGCTCTTGTAGGCCAGTTCGAGGACGTCACTAACGCAGCATATTCACTGATTTGCAAAATATATAGATGCGTCTACGGCTTTTGAAGGAAAATCACCGTAAACCCATCCATCTGATTGAAGATTTGATCCTTTCCGCAGGTGATACAATGTTTACACACACTTTATTGTGACGTTAAGACAAGGAAATGCTGTAAACCAATAACAAGTCAGAATAAAACGATACAGAAGTGTTAAGGTCTGATCTTCAACAAGAAGTATCCGAGTTCTTTCGAGGTGTACTTTAATCACGTGTGAGTATTGAAATTACGATTAATTTGTTAGGCCCTGGTGTAATGTGACGCACTGGAACTACGATTTCGTTCTCACCCTGTTTTTACTCAAACTAGCTGAAGAAGTAGTCAAATATGGTACCTTGTTTTATTGTCGAAGGTAGGTAGAATGTCATGTGAAAGGAATATGAGAAAAGGAGGTTAGCCTTGACAGATGTCAGTCAACCCATGTTCTGAGTCGGTAGTCTAGCCTGTTTTGATCGTTCACGTTATTTTAGAGAATTTGGGGGTTAGTCCCGAATAAGACTGAAACCCAGGTCCAGCGAAAGCCAACACATTATGCCTCGTTCAAACCAACTGGGAACTCAGCGCTTTCATGACAACTGAGAATTCGGGAGTTGGGAACTCGGGCCTCTTTCTAGAGCGCCGAATTCCCGAAACTTAAGATCACTGGCGTCATGATTTGACCTCGCCCCTCCAACATTTTTTTATTTGACCTTTTATTTAACCAGGTAGGCCAGTTGAGAACAAGTTCTCATTTTACAACTGTGACCTGGCCAAGATGACGCAAAAGTAGTGCGACACAAACAACAACACAGAGTTACACATGGAATAAACAAACGTACAGTCAATAACACAATAGAAAAAAAAATGAAAGTCTATATACAGTGTGTGCAAATGGCGTGGGGAGGTAAGGCAACAAATAGGTCATAGTAGCGAAGTAATTACAATTTAACAAATTAAAACTGGAGTGATAGATGTGCAGATGTTGATGTGCAAAAAAGTAAATGAAAACAATATGGGGATGAGGTAGGTAGATTGGATGGGCTATTTACAGATGAGCTGTGTACAGCTGCAGCAATCAGTTAGTGAGGGAGCTATAAGTCTCCAACTTCAGAGATTTTTGCAATTCGTTCCAGTCATTGGCAGCAGAGAACTGGAAGGAAAGGCGGCCAAAGGGGGTGTTGGCTTTAGGGATGACCAGTGAGATATACCCGCTGGAGCGTGTGTTACGGGTGGGTGTTATGGTGAACAGTGAGCTGAGATAAGGTGAGGCTTTACATAGCAAAGACTTATAGATGATCTGGAGCCAGTGGGTCTGGTGATGAATATGTAGCGAGGGCCAGCCGATTAGAGCATACAGGTCGCAGTGGTGGGTGGTATATGGGGACTTGGTGACAAAACGGATGGCACTGTGATAGACTGCATCAGGTTTGCTGAGAAGAGTGTTGGAGGCTATTTTGTAAATTACATCGTCGAGGATCGTAGGATAGTTAGTTTTATGAGGGTATGTTTGGCAGCGTGAGTGAAGGAGGCTTTGTTGCGAAATAAGAAGCCTACTCTAGATTGAATTTTGGATTGAAGATGTTTAATATGAGTCTGGAAGGAGAGGTTACAGTCTAGCCAGTCTAGTCTAGTCTAACTACAAATACCAAAGTCAGAACCGTCCAGAGTAGTGAATCTAGTCGGGCAGGCGGGTGCGGGCAGCGATCGGTTGAAAAGTATGCATTTAGTTTTACTAGTGTTTAAGAGCAGTTGGAGGCCACAGAAGGAGTGTTGTATGGCATTGAAGCTCATTTGGAGGTTTGTTAACACAGTGTCCAAAGAAGGGCCAGATGTATACAGAATGGTGTCATCTGGGTAGAGGTGGCTCAAGGAATCACCCGTAGCAAGAGCGACATCGTTGATATATACAGAAAAAAGAGTCTGAGAATTGAACCCTCTGGTACCCCCATAGAGACAGCCAGAGGTCCGGACAACAGGCCCTCCGATTTGACACACTGAACTATGTCTGGGAAGTAGTTGGTGAATCAGGAGAGGCAGTCATTTGAGAAACCGAGGCTGTTGAGTCTGTCGATAAGAATACGGTGATTGACAGAGTCGAAAGCCTTGGCCAGGTCGATGAAGACTGCTGCACAGTACTGTCTTTTATCGATGGCAGTTATGATATCGTTTAGTACCTTGAGCGTGGCTGAGGTGCACCCGTGACCAGCTCGGAAACCGGATTGCACAGTGGAGAAGGTACGGTGGGATTCAAAATGGTTAACTTTGATTTCAAAGACTTTAGAAAGGCAGGGCAGGATGGATATAGGTCTGTATTTTTGGGTCTAGAGGTCTGTTCCCATTTTGGGTCTAGAGTGTCACCCCCTTTGAAGAGGGGGATGACTGCGGCAGCTTTCCAATCTTTAGGAATCTCGGAAGATACGAAAGAGAGGTTGAACCCGACCGGTAATAGGGGTTGCAACAATGGCGGCGGATAATTTTAGAAAGAGAGGGTCCAGATTGTCTAGCCCAGCTGATTTCTACAGGTCCAGGTTTTGCAGCTCTTTCAGAACATCTGCTATCTAGATTTAGGTGAAGGAGAAGCTGGGGAGGCTTGGGCAAGTAGCTGCGGGGGTTGCGGAGTGGTTGGCTGGGGTTGGGGTAGCCAGGGGGAAATAGACTTTAGTGTCCTAGAACTCTTTGGAGTTAGAGCTACAGGATGCAAATTTCTGTTTGAAAAAGCTAGCCTTTGCTTTCCTAACTGACTGCATGTATTGGTTCCTGACTTCCCTGAAAAGTTGCATATCGTGGGGACTATTCGATGCTAGTGCAGTCTGCCACAGGATGTTTTTTTCTGGTTGAGGGCAGTCAGGTCTGGAGTGAACCAAGGGCTATATCTGTTCTTAGTTCTACATTTTTTGAAAGGGGCATGCTTATTTAAGATGGTGAGGAAATTACTTTTAAAGAACGACCATCCTCTACTGACCGGGATGAGGTCAATATCCTTCCAGGATGCCTGGGCCAGGTTGATTAGAAAAGCCTGCTCGCAGGAGTGTTTTTTGGGAGCGTTTGACAGTGATGAGGAGTGGTTGTTTGACCGCGGATCCATAGCGGACGCAGGCAATGAG
Source organism: Oncorhynchus clarkii lewisi (assembly GCF_045791955.1). Taxonomy (NCBI): domain Eukaryota; kingdom Metazoa; phylum Chordata; class Actinopteri; order Salmoniformes; family Salmonidae; genus Oncorhynchus; species Oncorhynchus clarkii. Next base: position 15,252,028 of record NC_092179.1, on the reverse strand, counting down.
GCAGTGATCGCTGAGATCCTGATTGAAAACAGCAGAGGTGGGGCCTCCCGGATGGCGCAGTGGTTAAGGACGCTGTACTGCAGCGCCAGCTGTGCCATCAGAGTCCTGGGTTCGCGCCCAGGCCCTGTCGTAACCGGCCGCGACCGGGAGGTCCGTGGGGCGACGCACAATTGGCCTAGCGTCGCCCGGGTTAGGGAGGGCTTGGTCGGTAGGGTTGTCCTTGTCTCATCGCGCACCAGCGACTCCTGTGGCGGGCTGGGCGCAGTGTACGCTAGCCAAGGTGGCCAGATGCACGGTGTTTCCTCCGGCGCATTGGTGCGGCTGGCTTCCGGGTTGGATGTGCGCTGTGTTAAAGAAGCAGCGGCTTGGTTGGTTGTGTATCGGAGGACGCATGACTTTCAACCTTCGTCTCTCCCGAGCCCGTACGGGAGTTGTAGCGATGAGACAAGATAGTAGCTACTACAACAATTGGATACTACGAAATTGGGGAGAAAAAGGGGTAAAATTCAAAAAATAAATAAATTATATAAAAAAAAAAGAAAACAGCAGAGGTGTATTTAGAGGGCAAGTTGGTCAGGATAATATCTATGAGGGTGCCCATATTTAGGGTTGTACCTGGTGGGTTCCTTGATAATTTGTGTGAGATTGAGGGCATCTAGCTTAGATTGTAGGACTGCTGGGGTGTTAAGCATATCCCAGTTTAAGTCACCTAACAGAACGAACTCTGAAGATAGATGGTGGGCAATCAATTCACATATGGTGTCCAGGGCACAGCTGGGAGCTGTGGGGGGTCTATAACAGGTGGCAACAGTGAGAGACTTATTTCTGGAGAGATTCATTTCTTAAATTAGAACATGAACACAGGGGTGTCAAATTCATTCCATGGAGGGCCGAGTGACTGCTGGTTTTTGGTTTCTTCTTTCAATTTGTGTTCAATAAAGTGATGGGAGTTCCAAACTAATCAGTGACCTTAATTCATCAAATACAAGGGAGAAGTGAAAACCAGCAGACAATCGGCCCTCCAGAGAATGAGTTTGACACGTGCCTTAACAGTCAACCAGTGTTTCCCAAACTCGATCCTTGGAACCCAAAGGGGTGCACGTTTTGGTTTTTGCCCAAAGCTTGAAGATTATTTGAATCCGTTCTGTAGAGCTAGGGCAGAAACGAACACATCCACCGAGGTTGGGAAACACGTGAGTTACACCAAAAGGTCCGAACCTCTTGAAGAGTTCGCTAGGTGTTGCTTTAACATTGCGACAATATATAATCAGTTTATTAAATGACATGAAAAGTGGCCAGCCAACTCCGGCAGGCTGCAGGCCACTCTCTGATTGGCGCTGTGAGGAGCCGCCTAACACATGACAGCTGCTGATAAGATGATTCAATAATGGATATTTCCCAGTGTACATGATTCATCGGGCAATAGTACTCCTTCACACCTCTGACAAGGCGTGTGGTGTTTGCTGTTTTGATGCATGCAGCTCTAGAGAATATAGAGCGTGATTGTCCTAGCACGGGCCTTCCCTCAAATCCGAGTCCCTGTTCTCATTCTAGTGTATTCCATGGTCTGAGAATGTATTGTCCACTTGCATGTCTCCACACCGACTCACCTTGCTGTAGAGTGATGGCGTCCAGCTCCCCCATGGTGAACGGGGACGTCTCCCGGGGTCCGAGCTCCCACCCTGGCCACAGCCCCACCACAGGCACCCTGGAGGAAACGCTGCAGCAGATGAACCGCCTCATCCAGGAGAACCGAGACCTGAAGGGTGAGGCATGGAGAGGGGACCAGAATGTGGTTCAGCCTTAAAGCTCATTGAGAATCTACTGCATGGGGCGGGGACATTAGGATGTTACGGCATATGAGGTTCTGATTGTCTTGCAATGGCGGATGATGTTATTGACTGCTCTGTCAGTGTGTGTTTCTGTGTGTTTTTACAGTAATGTACTCTCTGTGTATCTTCCCCTGTAGAGGCACTGAAGCAGACTAACATGTCGATGAAGGAGCGCTTAGAGGGTTTGTCTGTGTGGAGGGAGAAGCAGAGGGAGGAGAAGGAGTTCCTGGAGGAGAGGCTTGATGAGGCGCGTGGCCGTGTGGAGGCCCTCTCCTCGCACAACCAGGACCTTAGCATGAAGGTGGAGGAGCTGGAGGGAGAAGGGAAGGGACAGGTGAGAGAAAGGGAAGGCTAATGTTCACAAGGTTTGTTCTCTGGCTAGACCAGACATCAGCTTATTAATAGAGAAATTAATGTTTGGAGGATAAATGATTGTCTGTAGTTTTAGCTAGATTTTGTATAACAAAAGAGACTTGGAAAATAACAATGGAGTGTTGATTTATTTATATGTGTGTGTGTACAAACACGTGTGTGTTTATGGGTATAATGCTGAGCAGACTTTTGTCCTATCTGTGCTGTGTCACCTCCAGGCCGAGACAGCCAATCAGAATGCAGAACTGGAGGCGCTGCATGCCCAGCTGGTGCGTCTGCAGGCAGAGAAGAGTGACCTGGTGGCCATGAACTCTGAACTCCAGCTCAAGACAGGTCAGGGGTCAGAGGACGACTCCTTCATAGAGATCAGGATTGCTGTGAGTAACACTCACTCACTCACTCACTCCATCCATCCATATTATAAGGGTGTGTGTCCTGACTTTAGCACTGCTGTGTGTGTGTAGAGAGAGGATACTGGAAAGGACCTGTATCATAATGAAAGGGACCCCAGGTATGACATGAGTGTATCCAGGCAGGAGTCTGAGGAGCTGACTGTCAGCCAGCTGCTCCAGTCCCTGAGGAAGGAGACCCAGAGGGTGGAGAGGCTACAAATCGAGCTCCAGGCTACCAGATCCAGGTAGGCCGCATTTCTGCCTGGGCTTTATGTTTGGTTGGAACCGAAGACTGATGTTCATATGTCTTTCAGAATCACAGAGCTGGAGGAGAAAGAAACTAACACGGAGAGCTCCACACAGACCTCACTACTGCCAGAGGTGGTTTCCCCAGCACTAGTCAACACAGCATGTGGTACTGAGTTAGAACCAGAGGAGGAGCCCCAACAGAACTCTGGGAAGGAGAAGGTAGATACACAGATAAGCTCTTACCCAGCCTGTCTCTCACCCTGTAAGAACAGGGAAGTCAATGAGATTGAAATGTATTAATGCACAATATGTAACAGGGATTTTCCAGGTGAATTAAAGAAGTTACAGAGAAAGTAAATCAATGTGGTTTAAAACAAGTTGCAACAGGGAGACACCTCCAACACAGAAGCAGGCCCTTATATTCTAATCTCACAGCACCAATGTTCTGTAAACACCCGTCGAGAGGCTTGTAGGAAGTCACAGCATCAGCTGCTACAGAGTCAGTGTCCCAGAATACAATAACAATCAGCGTCCCCTGTCCTCATACCTCCAGTCTGGCGTCAATCACTATCAGATATGAACAATCCGTGACATTCAGTATCAAGTCTAGTGACCATCAATCAGAAAGTTTCCTGAATAAAACACTGGAAATCATGTGTATTACAGAACGAGAACATAAATATGCTTAGCATTGTTAATTACTCTTAACTGGATATTAACTTTATTCATCTTACATTTCCCCATTACAATGTCCTAACCCTTAGCTTCTTGATCAGAACTGTCAGTATGTTGGACTGTTGCCTGTTATGTGGCAGGCTGTGTCAGAGGTGGAGGATCTGAAGGCTCAGATGATGACCCTGTTTAATGAGCTTCAGCAGGCTCAGAGCAAACTGGATGAGGCAGAGGGCATGAAGATGAACCTGCAGGACAGGTGAGCGAGACAGAGAGGGAGAGCTACATAGACAATGAAAATGTGCAAACTATGCTAACCTTTGCTCATTCCCTTTCCCCTAATACCACCCTTTCGCTTTGCTTCTATCCCTCTGTCTTTCTCTATCTCCCTATCCCTCCCTCTCTCTGTAGATGTAGGGATGTGGAGCGCGACGTGGTGACTCTGAAAGCCCAGCTGGTAGAGAAGCAGGAGGTACAGAGTGAGAATGACAGACTGAAGCTGCAGGTGGACAGTATGAAGGCCCAGAGCCAGCTAGAGCAGAGGAAGGCTGGAGAGGAGAGGTGGGACGGCAGTCAAGCATGCACACACACGCACACACTCTGACATATGCCTACTCCATCTGACACTGTTGGGCATTGGGCCCCTTGGGTGGGGTCTTGGGACATAAATTCCCTGCTCCTCTTTTGAAATCATCCCACCCCCCCTATCGGTTTTCACAGGTCAGTGCCATGAGTTTCTATATCTAAATAATATCTTAGTCGTCATGAGTCAATTGCCCCTCCTCCCCTCCTCAGGACTAACCTGACCCAGCTGAAGGATGCCTACACCAAGCTATTCGAGGACTACAATGAGTTGAAGCAAGAGAGCAAGAACAGAGAGGTGACCACACTACTTAGCCTCTGTTAAACATAAATCAGTCTAGTTTGGCACATTGCACTGTTTTGTCCTTTGTCAAAATGATATGGCATGGTGAATGTGATGAATCTCACCGTTGCCCTCTGTGTGGCCTCCAGCCACTGGTCACTAAGGAGGTGGGAGACCTGCAGACCAGACTGGACGCAGCAGAGAAGGCCCTGGCTGCTAAGCAACAGCAGATAGATGTTATGAAGCAGGAGATATATCAGAAGGAGAAGGAACTGGAGACCATCTCTGTGTTCCAGGCTCAGGTAGGTTTTCTGTGTGTGTGCTCCATCTAGTTGTGTGTGTGCTCCATCTAGTTGTGTGTGTGCTCCATCTAGTTGCGTGTGTGTGCTCCATCTAGTTGTGTGTGTGTGTGTGTGCTCCATCTAGTTGTGTGTGTGTGTGTGCTCCATCTAGTTGTGTGTGTGTGTGTGTGCTCCATCTAGTTGTGTGTGTGTGTGTGCTCCATCTAGTTGTGTGTGTGTGTGTGTGTGCTCCATCTAGTTGTGTGTGTGTGTGTGTGTGCTCCATCTAGTTGTGTGTGTGTGTGTGCTCCATCTAGTTGTGTGTGTGCTCCATCTAGTTGTGCTCCATCTAGTTGTGTGTGTTCTCACACTTGGAAAAAGGTTCAAACATTCTAATTTAATTGCACTGAACTGTGTGTGAACAGTTTGGAGTGCTACAGTAACTTAAAAGTGACTGTCAGTGAAGGAAGTTTCTTTGTTAAACCAGTAGTTAAATGAAGGCTAAGTACCCTCCCAAAAAAGTTTAACAACTGCTTATATTTTCATAAAGTGAAATAGGTGCAGCTTTAAAAAAAAAAATAATAATAATAATATTTTTTTTTACTTCTACTCTGACTCAGTGGCTTGATATGAATATGCAATGGGGAAAAAATTATTAAATGAAACACAAGAAAGAAGGCAATAGGCAATCTTTACTCTAGAATGGAATAATCAGCCGTAATATCAGCAGTTTGATGTCCGTGTGCAGTACTGGAATCTCCAGCGACGATCTCTGAAAATCCACAATACATTTTGAGGTAAACATTCTCGTTGTTGTTAACCTCGAGACCAGATATTGAGGGTGTTGGTGTCGGATACATTTGTACTCAGTCTAGGACAGTGAGGACTCATTCAATTCTTCCCGAAACCAGCGGAGTAAAAAACTATCAGCTTCCATTCAGTCACTACATAAAACCACTTCACCAGGCCAAATATATACACTCCTTTCTGGAAACATTAAGACAGTCTTTATATCTATTATAGACATGTTTCTACAGTGGTGAACCTATAGGTCTTCAGTGTGTGACAGGGTAGTACAGTGGGGAACCTATAGGTCTTCAGTGTGTGACAGGTTAGTACAGTGGTGAACCTATAGGCCTTCAGTGTGTGACAGGTTAGTACAGTGGGGAACCTATAGGTCTTCAGGGTGTGACAGGTTAGTACAGTGGGGAACCTATAGGTCTTCAGGGTGTGACAGGTTAGTACAGTGGGGAACCTATAGGTCTTCAGGGTGTGACAGGTTAGTACAGTGGTGAACCTATAGGTCTTCAGTGTGTGACAGGTTGGTGTTTCTGAAAGGACAGCAACTGTAATACCATCACACTCATGTAGGAGAGTGGACTTTTTATAAAACACAAAGGGCCAGTGGTGTAGTGCAGGGTATATGCAGGTATCTAGATTCTGATGGCATAGGAATGGATGACTTGGCTAGCTAGATTTATCTCCCCAGAGACCAGCAAAGAAAAATCCAGATTGGATCTTTTCTCTTTAGTATTAAACCTTTCCTTTCCAACAAAAATTTAAGAGATTTAAATTAGAAATATTGAAAATAATAATTATCATGTTATTATAATCATTATTTTATAAATCATTAGCCCTTGTCTAAAGGCTTACAAGGCCATTGTTCTCCAATGTGTTTGGGTCAGTAATATTTGTAGAGCGGCTCTATTTTCTCTCAGCATGCATTTTTTAAACTTTTCTATATGTCTAAAGAATCTATATGTTCTGAAATATGAACACGGATATACTGGACATTTTGAACTCTTGTGGTGGTGATTTGACACAATTACAACCATGGTCTTAAATTGGACTCGCATTTTTCCGGTCTTGACTGTCTCGCCCACCCTCCGGTCTTGAATCGGTCTCGCTTTAGGTGGTCTTGAACACAACACTGGCACTTACTGGTCTATGCAGCATAATGAGATCATTTTGTTCATTGATGAAAAGTAGAACAGCACTAACAATTAGAGAACACGTTTCATTTTGGGAATCAGTCAGTGAAAGTGCCGATGCAAAAAGAAAGGCCACTTTGGTTGAATATTGATAGTAGGCTAATTTAGTGCCTTTTCTCACCTTTTTTATGTAAGGGATGGATTGTCTTGAAGGGCAGTTAACATGTAAGGGCTGGTCAAATTGGTTTTCCCATCGGAGGCCTGCAACACACAAGCAAGGGCACAATAACTGAATAGTGTTATAATTTTAATTACGCAAAAGGCATAATCAAATGGTAATGGTAGTCTGCATCTGCATCTCCTAGACATTTTGGTTACTCACTCTTCATGTATTTCGGCTGAAAGCCAATTATAAATGTTTTCCTGATAACCAACCTCTTACACAAAGAAATTAACACTTCCTTTAGCCTACAACTTAAAACAACAGCCTATCTTGCCCGTTGACCAAGACACCAGCAAGAAACAGAATATAGAAATTGGGTCCATTCATGGCTTCTGAGTCTTTTAACACAACAGCACAAGCAAGGGTAATGATCCATTTATATAGCCACACCCAAGCAGTGTTCTTGGGCCATGTACTTTGGTAATTGTTGTGTTTGTATTGCTGGCATCATTCCAAGTTTTGTTTCTGAGAAATGTTGCAAAACGGACATTTTTCATAAATTATCCCTCTTTATGGTTTAAAAAAATGTATTTTATTCCCCAGGGGCTTATTGGTTGGCGCTTCCATACTTCTACAACAATTTAAAGAACATTGAACATGAACACTACATTCTGTTGATGGCATTCACATGAATCTGTACAACAATACAGCCACACCTTGTAATCATTGACACGTATAGACAAATGTTTTTCTGTGATTATGTGCATGTGTCATTTTTAATAATGTGTTTTGTGTGCATGTGTTGTTTTTTTTTTGTCCAGGCGGAGGTGTACTCCTCTGACTTCTACGCGGAGCGAGCAGCTCGGGAGAAAATTCACGAGGAGAAGGAACGTCTGTTTGCTCAGCTGGAGTTTGTCAAGAAACAGAACACTCAGCTACAGGACGAGGTGGACTCACTGGGCAGGTGCGCATCAGATTACATATTGAGGATATGATCACAGACTGGTCATATTAGGTGACGTTCACTGCCATTTTGGATCCACCGCCTGACTACAACTGGTTTCTGTAGGCAATCTCTGAGCGATATGCAGAGAAGACACATGCCACGTGGAGGCAACATGCAGGGAGCCAGAGGTACAGGACAGTACATTGCTTTAAGTCATTCACCTTGCTGAGAGAGCAGGGCTCAAGCCAGGGCACATCATATTGTTTTCTGCCAATTAAATGTTCTCGTATTTATTTTATCACAAACACTCTGCTCCTCTTCATCCCATCAAATTATTTACAACAATGATAATTACATAATTTATGCTGTGTGTGTACAGTTGTGGCCAAAAGTTTTGAGAATGACACAAAGTTTGCTGCTTCAGTGTCTTTAGATATTTTTGTCAGATGTGACTATGGAATACTGAAGTATAATTACAAGCATTTCATAAGTGTCAAAGGCTTTTATTGACAGTTACATGAAGTTGATGCAAATAGTCAATATTTGCAGTGTTGACCCTTCTTTTTCAAGACCTCTGCAATCCGCCCTGGCATGCTGTCAATTAACTTCTGGGGCACATCCTGACTGATGGCAGCCCATTCTTGCATAATCAATGCTTGGAGTTTGTCAGAATTTGTGGGTTTTTGTTGAGGATTGACCACAAGTTCTCAATGGGATTAAGGTCTGGGGAGTTTCCTGGCCATGGACCCAAAATATCGATGTTTTGTTCCCCGAACCACTTAGTCATCACTTTTGGTTGGGAGAAGTTGCTCTCGAAGGATGTGTTGGTACCATTCTTTATTCATGGCTATGTTCTTAGGCAACATTGTGAATGAGCCCACTCCCTTGGCTGAGAAGCAACCCCACACATGAATGGCCTCAGGATGCTTTACTGTTGGCATGACACAGGACTGATGGTAGGTGGTGCCCCAACAATCGGAAAGGGGATTCGTCAGAGAAAATGACTTTATCCCAGTCCACAGCAGTCCAATCCCTGTACCTTTTGCAGAATATCAGTCTGTCCCTGATGTTTTTCCTGGAAAGAAGTGGTTTCTTTGCTGCCCTACTTGACACCAGAACTTCCTCAGTCTTTGCCTCACTGTGAGTGCATATGCACTCACACCTGCCTGCTGCCATTCCTGAGCAAGCTCTGTTCTGGTGGTGCCACGATCCCGCAGCTTAATCAATTTTAGGAGACAGTTCTGGCGCTGGCTGGACTTTCTTGGGCGCCCTGAAGCCTTCACAACAATTGAACCGCTCTCCTTGAAGTTCTTGATGAACCGATAAATGGTTGATTTAGGTGCAATCTTACTGGCAGCAATAGCATTGCCTGTGAAGCCCTTTTTGTGCAAAGCAATGATGACGGAACGTGTTCCCTTGCAGGTAACCATGGTTGACAGAGGAAGAACAATGATTCCAAGCACCACCCTCCTTTTGAAGCTTCCAGTCTGTTATTCAAACTCAATCAGCATGACAGAGTGATCTCCAGTATTGTCCTCGTGAACACTCACACCTGTGTTAACAAGAGAATCACTGATATGTCAGCTGGTCCTTTTGTGGCAGGGCTGAAATGCAGTGGAAATGTTTTGGGGGGATTCAGTTCATTTGCATGGCAAAGAGGGACTTTGCAATTAATTGCAATTCATCTGATCACTCTTCATAACATTCTGAAGTATATGCAAATTGCCATCATACAAACTTGAGGCAGCAGACTTTGTGAAAATTAATATTTGTGTCATTCTCAACTTTTGGCCACGACTGTATATAAGGGAATATCGTTACCATACCACTGTGTGTCTGATAGGTGGTGATGCCAGGGACTGGCAGCAGCAGGGGAATATACCGGAGCACGTCTGCCCCAAGTGTAACGAGATCCTACCAGACTTGGATAGCCTGCAGATTCACATCATGGACTGCATCATCTGAGCCTTCATCATAGTCATCAGCAACAACAAAGACAACTGCCGCAGATGCACCTTACTCTGATTCTTCCTCTTCATCATCATCCCATTTATGGCAGAGTGAAATGCAGCCTTTATGCTCTAAAAAGTGCATTTATTTTGCAGTTAACGGCTATGTTGCTCTGGTCTATGTTTTAGAACATATAACTATAATATAAAATGTATTCTTACAGTGCACAACTAGACACAATTTTTTTTTGTTAGAGGGGCGAAAAACATCCTGTAAAATGTATCACGTTTAATATACTGTTAGGTGATTAAATGGAGAACTGGAATTTGTATTTTTAGTTTAACTCGTTTATTTTCTTATGACAGCTGTCTGTCACATAGTTTAGAATTAACTCTTTAGCAAGAAACAATTTGGTGTATTAAATGCTTATTATGGATTTTCGGGTGGTTTAATTTAATCCAGCTGTAATTCTGTTTCGATGAAGGTTATGAATAGATTATTATTGCAGCATAGATATTTCCTTTTGAATAATTCAATGGAGGGAAGGATGCCCAAGACAGTTTGTTGTTTTTTGTAAATGTATATTGCACATACATTTTATCCATCATCATGGTTTGTACATTTATAATTAAACCTATGTAGTCTGCAGGATGTATGACTATGCAAGGGAGTGTGTACTGCTTTAGCTAACTACTAACTTCTGTATCCAGATGGATTCACAAATCCCGTGGTTCTGTAAAATAATGAAAATATGTAATAAAGGTTATTGGTACAGTAGGCTGTTTCTGTCTCTTTGTTGCACACACATCTAGAATATAAAACTCTTATTGCACCTGAAAAAATGCAACATGAGAGTACCCACCATGGATATGGAACAGAATCGGCTTTATATCTATGGTGTAAAGCAGCTCGAGCTGCAACAAACACTCAAACTGGACAGTTTTATCTCAATCTCTTAATTCAAACACTCAATCATGGACACTTACTGACAGTTGTGGCTGTTTTTCGTGATGTATTGTCTCTACCTTCTTACCCGTTGTCGGTGTCCAATGTTTATAACCTATTTTTGTGCTGCTACCATGTTCTGCTGCCATGTTGTGTTGCTACCATGTTGTGTTATGTGTTTGCTGCCATGCGATGTCTTAAATCTCCATGTAGTGTTGCCTCTTGTCGTGATGTGTGTTTTGTCTCTTTTTTTAGATATATATATATATAATGCCGTCATTGTAAATAAGAATTTGTTCTTAACTGATTTGCCTAGTTAAGTAAAGGTTAAATAGCTTCAGATGTTTGTTTCGTCAATGCAATCCGGGTTCTTTGGGACTCACCGTAATCTGACCTCTTAACACAATAACCATTCAAATTCAATATGGTCTTGATCCCGGATCCCGGATAGCACAAACCATGTTTGTTGACATTCACCAACTTTGTGTATATATTAGCACAGCGGCTGTTGCCTATATATAAATGAGCCATGCCTACTTTAGAGACACCAGTCAATAAAATGAAATAAACGTATCAAATGTGGATAATAATTACAAAAAAAAATGTAAATTAAGTATACACTAGGGATACATTTATGATTTTAGTGGCGATATGCGAGTAATTTGCAGCAGTGTGAAGTAGTTTTTTGGGGTATCTATTTTACTATTTATGTTTTAGACAACTTTTACTCCACTTCATTACTAAAGAAAATAATGTACTTTCTACTCCATACATTTTCCCTGACACCCAAAAGTACTCGTTACATTTTGAATGTTTAGAAGGACAGGAAAATAGTCTAATTCACGCACTTAAAGAGAAAATCCCTAGTCAACCCAACTGCCTCTGATCTGGTGGACTCACTAAACGCAAACGCTTTGTTTGTAAATCATGTCTGAGTGTTGGAGTGTGACCCTGATTATCTGTAAATAGAAGACATTTGAAATGATTTCGATAGTTAAGGTATCTTTACTTTTACTAAAGTATGATAATTGGGTCGTTTTTCCACCCCTGGTGATCTGTGAGAGGAAACGTCTACAAATTATTTGGACAGGCGAAATAGTAGCTGCTATTCTATTTGATAGGGGTCCTTCGTTTGGCGCCAGATTTCAGTTCTTTCTCCGTAGTAATTTGAAGAAACGAAGATAGCTACCTAGAGAAGTGTCTGAAACCATCAAATAAGGTGAACAACATAATTATTTGCAAGAAAATGTCGTTTTCTTGGTCACTACACAAAAAGTATACAATCGACAACGTAATTTGACCAGAAGTGACCTTCATTACCTCAAAGTGGCATTGTTGCTTGCCGTGTGATACACACTCACTGCTTGCTACGTTGACGTTGTTACCCCGGATTTCGCACTGCCTGGAGTGGTGATCATATGCATCATTTGTTTGCTAGCTTGTTGTACGCTTTGTTGCGAGTATAAGCATTGTGGGAAATATATGTGTGTGTGTGTGTGTGTGTGTGTGTGTGTCAGGTGATGATGACAATGACCTTCTAACAGAGCTGCTGGCTGAGAACGAGGCTGGAGAGGAGCAGCAGGCTAGCCAGGAAGCAGAGGACAACCTAGATGGCCTGTTTGACAACGATGATGAAGAGTATTGGAGGGGGACGGTGAGGACATCGAGGAAGAGGATGGAGACGTTGCTCTCTTTGGAGATGCGGATGGCATTGAAGAGGAGGAGGAAGTTGAACCACAGCCGTCTGGAGGGAAGGCTCCAGACAACCTCGATAAATCCCAAGACGATTTACAAGGTTTGTCCACAAGAGTTCAGTACCTCAAAATGATTATGATAGCGCTGTAGTGTAGGATCAACGCCTATAGTATGTATACAGTAAATGTTTCTAAAAATGCAGATACCTACTCTTAAAGTATGTCAGCTTCGCAGGCTGTCTCCTTTTCTTTTTAATTCATGGCAACTTTCTGGTTGTAATCATATTTGTTGTGTTTCTGTGTGTTCTCAGAGGAGCTGATGCAGAGGCTGCAGCAGCAGCTAGAGGCCTCCCAGAAGAGCTCTACAGCCACCTCTACCCCAAACAGCATCCCAGGAACAAAGGCACCTTCTAAAGCTAACACTCCCTCACAGAGTCCCCCCAAACAGAGCTCCTCCAAGCCAGTTCGTCCCACACAGAAGACCAAGCAGGTATTACTTTCATATGTTTTTTTAGCCCAGGTAGTTCCATTTGAGTTTCAGAATGTATTCCCATTAAAGTCAAGGCTGACCATACAGGAACACTGGTGACACCATGTCATGTAAGGAGCATCTGTGTAAAGTGTAATAGGTGAGGGTGGTGCCTGTGGATGTGTGTTTTAAAGGAATCTCTTCATCTGTTGTTTTTGACAGAGGGAAAGCCCTCGTCTGCCCCAGACCGAGGAGACGGCACCAAGCTACAGGAGTCCTCCGACTTCACCGCTCAGCTCAACAACGCTGACCTGTTCAAAAGGTCAAAGGACAGCTCACCAGGTCCAGCCCAGCACTACAGCAGCCGCTACAGACACCAGAGGTCCACTGGTGGAGATTAAGACTCACAGCTCCTTCCAGCCAATAGCAAGCAGTAGTAGGACCAACAGCACGGTACGTTCATTGCTACCTTCCCAGTCCAATGCAGCTGCAGCCCTGTCCGCCGTACGACAGGCCAATCCCCTTCCATCTCTCCCTAAAGACATCGCCATCGAGAAGTACTCTGGACTGCGGCTGAGTTCAGAGCACACACACACCTCTCTCGCACACGCACTCATCTTGAATGTTTCATTGGTTTCAGGTGACCACGCGTGTCCTCCACGGAGATGGATCGTAAGATGGCCGACCGCAAGCTGATTCGGCTCTCCCAGTTGCCTTAGCGCCTGGCCCGGGAGAAACTGGAGGAGTGTGACTCGGGTCACCTTCGCTGTGCTGGTCAACAAAGCCACACCACAGAGCAACAGCAGTGTAAGACCAGAATTACCTCCTCTCTACCACAGGAGGATGGTGGCATCTTATTTGGGGAGGATGGGCTTGTGGTAATGGATGGAGCAGAAATAGGTGGAATGGTATCATGGTTTCCTTGTGTTTGATGCCATTCAATTTGCTCCATTCCGGCCATTATTATGAGCCTCAGCAGCCTCCACTGCTCTATACTGTATACCAACATGCAACTTCAACATCTACAGTAGGTCAATGATCATGTGGTTTTATTGACATGGACACTCAGTTTGTGTGTGTGTGTTCTCACCATGTCTCTCCTCTCTTCTCCCACCCCTTTTCTGTCTCTCTCCCCCAGATGTCTCTGTCAGTAGACCACCATCAGAAGGTGTTGTTGATGGGGAGGCTCAGGACTATGGCACCTGTAAGGCAGCCAAGAAGAACGGAGACCCCTGCTCTCAGATTGTCAACCTGGTGGGTTTGCCTTTACATCCAGAAACACACACAACCTGAACCGCTCAACAGCTCCTCCATCCACTCTCTGACCCCCACTGACCCTCAGAACCGACCTAGAGGCTGATCGGTGTCAGTCATATACCACCGCCAAATAGAGGGACATTTGTGAAGTGACATATTTGAACGCTTTTCTCTGCAGTAGGAGGGTGTAGGACTGTTGTCATGTGCTATCTCTCTCTCTGCAGTAGGATTGTTGTCATGTGCTATCTCTCTCTCTCTGCAGTAGGAGGGTGTAGGACTGTTGTCATGCGCTATCTCTCTCTCTGCAGTAGGATTGTTGTCATGTGCTATCTCTCTCTCTGCAGTGGGAGGGTGTAGGACTGTTGTCATGCGCTATCTCTCTCTGCAGTAGGATTGTTGTCATGTGCTATCTCTCTCTCTGCAGTAGGAGGGTGTAGGACTGTTGTCATGCGCTCTCTCTCTCTGCAGTAGGATTGTTGTCATGTGCTATCTCTCGCTCTGCAGTAGGAGGGTGTAGGACTGTTGTCATGTGCTATCTCTCTCTCTGCAATAGGAGGGTGTAGGACTGTTGTCATGTGCTATCTCTCTCTGCAGTAGGTTTGTTGTCATGTGCTATCTCTCTGCAGTAGGAGGGTGTAGAACTGCTGTCATGTGCTATCTCTCTCTGCTGTAGGATTGTTGTCATGTGCTATCTCTCTGCAGTAGGAGGGTGTAGGACTGTTGTCATGTGCTATCTCTCTCTCTGCAGTAGGAAGATGTAGGACTGTTGTCATGTGCTATCTCTCTCTCTGCAGTAGGAAGGTGTAGGACTGTTGTCATGTGCTAGCTCTCTCTCTGCAGTAGGAGGGTGTAGGACTGTTGTCTGGACTGGCCACCCCACATAGACTGGTTCCCCTCTAGGTTTCTTCCTAGGTTTAGGCTTTTCTAGGGAGTTTTTCCTAGCCACCGTGCTTCTACACCTGCATTGCTTGCTGTTTGGGGTTTTAGGCTGGGTTTCTGTACAGCACTTTGAGATATCAGCTGATGTACGAAGGGCTATATAAATACATTTGATTTGATTTGTCATGTGCTATCTCTCTGAAGTAGGAGGGTGTAGGACTGTTGTCATGTGCTATCTCTCTCTCTGCAGTAGGAGGGTGTAGGACTGTTGTCATGTGCTATCTCTCTGCAGTAGGAGGGTGTAGGACTGTTGTCATGTGCTATCTCTCTCTCTGCAGTAGGAGGGTGTAGGACTGTTGTCATGTGCTATCTCTCTCTGCAGTAGGAGGGTGTAGGACTGTTGCCATGTGCTATCTCTCTGCAGTAGGAGGGTGTAGGACTGTTGTCATCTGCTATCTCTCTCTTTGCAGTAGGAGGGTGTAGGACTGTTGTCATGTGCTATCTCTCTCTGCAGTAGGAGGGTGTAGGACTGTTGTCATGTGCTATCTCTCTCTCTGCAGTAGGAGGGTGTAGGACTGTTGTCATGTGCTATCTCTCTCTCTGCAATAGGAGGGTGTAGGACTGTTGTCATGTGCTATCTCTCTCTCTGCAGTAGGAGGGTGTAGGACTGTTGTCATGTGCTATCTCTCTCTCTGCAATAGGAGGGTGTAGGACTGTTGTCATGTGCTATCTCTCTCTCTGCAGTATGAGTGCCAGTACCGCCCCAAGGCCCAGTATAAGAAGATGAGTGCACAGCAAGCCGAGCTGCAGTCGTCTTTCTCAGGGAAGGTCAAGGGGAAGGGCAACAGCCTGAAGGAACGACTGTCAGACCGGCTTCCACTATGGAGGCATGTCCTCACCAGCCTGCACTGCTGCACTGTGAGTGTGTGTGTGTGTGTGTTGGTTGTTCAGTGTGTTTACCTATGTAAGCGTCAGTCGTCTCTAAGCAGTTTTTTCTATTAGTGCCGGTAATCAGCCGGTTACAGACTCATTTTCAACCGGCTACTTTTTCCACTTCATATTAAGTAGGCTGCTTTTCATTTAAACATTTAATTTTGCTAGTCCACCGAGTCCTCTCCCGCTAGAATGAAAGATATGCATATTCTAGTGATCTGTTGATAGGATAGGTGCCTGTCAGTCACAAAGCGAGCAATGGCAGGGAAACGCAGTCTACTGTCTGTTTCGCCTCCCGGTACAATTTGTGCTCACTGTGGTTGGTTGCAGTCAGATTTCTTTACACAGAGGAGGGAGAGCGCATGACGCTCGTGAATTTCCACATCCCACGTAATGTAAGTGGTAACGATGAGTCGAAATCCACTTAGCCAAATGATAGTTTTCTGGCTCATTTATTTATTTTATTTAGCGTGTTTCACATAGCCAGTCACGTGGCGGCGCATTGGCTATTTACTGTGTGGTGATTGACAACAGAACAGCAGGTGTTGACTAGTTTATTAAATGTGTCGAACTGTCTTGAATGAAGTCTCCTGTATCCCTTTGCCATTCATAAATCCTGGGACTTGATTATATGTCTGTGGTATCAGACAAGCACACCGAAGGACTTTCCTAGGTTTCCTTTGATAGGATGTCGGCATTTGCCAGACAGTGATTCTAAAGTGAGTGACTCTGGTCTCGTCGGTCAGTGTAGCCTACCTAATGGCATCGTTGAGAGAGTCTGTCATCTGGCTCCCTTGTGAATCATCACTGCAGGAACGTTAGGTAGTGGAGAGCCTCATTCTGGTCCAAATATGATAATTGGGGCCCTCACGGAATCCAGGCATTAAAACAATTCAACAATATTCAATCCCCCCCCCCTCGGGTTCTTCATTGCTGGGACTTACTTGCTAGTTGAGATTTCTGCCCTTCACTCCGTTGTCAATTTAGCCTACATTTCACTGATCTTAGTAGTTTTCGGTTTGGCTATTTGTTTTAAGTGTATGTGGCGGTTCTAGCTTGTATGGCGCCCCGTACGGCCCTGGGCGGCTGCCCATGTCGCCCGTACCTAAATCCGCTACTGATTTGGTTTTAGTCTATAAATAAATCTCTTTGCCAAAATGTGTCATCTCTCCCATGTCATTTCAGTCATCCTGATGTGAAGTTTGTTCTATAGAGGGTATTTGACTCTGATGTGTATCACAGAAAGTATTTGACTCTAGCCACAAAATGAAGGAGATTAAAAGGGGGTGGGGGAATTCTTGCAGGGGGGAGATTTTCGGCACAACGCCGGAAAATCTGTGACTAAATCGAGTGCATCTACTGCGCTGCCCAATCAGGTAGCTCAAATCACCGTGGCTACAGCTCGTCCATGACACTGGCCACAGCCAAGTTTAATAGGCTAGTAGCCTACGTCAGATTGAATGACTTGTAAAACCATGACCACAGAGAGACTGTCAACGAATACAGCAGAGAGTTGCTGTTTATATGGCCCCTAGTCCAGGGTTAACAGTTCCTATCTCTCTCTTTAGGCGGAGTACCAGCAGCAGGAGCTCTACTTTGACCCCCTGGTGTAACACTGTAATGATTCCCCCTTCCCCTAGTCCAGGGTTAACAGTTCCTATCTCTCTCTTTAGGCAGAGTACCTCCTGGTGAAGAAGGAGGCGATGGAGGACAAGATGAGGAACATCAGAGAGCAGAAATGTCGAGCCTCAGCTGTAAAAAGGTCTGTGTCCAATCACAGGTCTTATTCTCTAGTGTCATCAGCTATCCTGCAGTTTAAATCAGCAGTTAACCACCAAACCAACAGTTCTATTCTGTTGAGTCCAAATCTACTCCACCTGGGATTTGAAACATCAGCTTTCCTTTACGGTAGTCAGATGAACAGCCAGATGAAGGCCTTCCGGGTGGTCAGTGGTCTAAGGCACTGCAGTGCTAGCTGTGCCACCAGAGATTCTGGGTTCGAGTCCAGGCTCTGTCGCAGTCGGCCGCGGCCTGGAGACCCATACGGCGGCGCACAATTGGCCCAGCGTCGTCCGGGTTAGGGAGGGTTTGGCCGGCAGGGATATCCTTGTCCCATCGTGCACTAGCGACTCCTGTGGCGGGCCGGGCGCAGTGCACGCTGACGCGGTCGCCAGGTGTACGGTGTTTCCTCCAAGACATTGGTGCGGCTGGCTTCCGGGTTAAGCAAACGTTGTGTCAAGAAGCAGTGCGGCTTGGCTGGGTTGTGTTTCAGAGGACGCACGGCTCTCCACCATCGCCTCTCCGGAATCCGTACGGGAGTTGCAGTGAGTTGCAGCGATGAGACAAGACTGTAACTACCAATTGAATACCACGAAATTGGGGAGAAAAAGGGGTTTAATTGAAAAGCCAGATGAAAGTCCCATCTCCTAGCACCTCAGAATTTTCCCCATGGGCCAACTAGCAATCTATACCGGTATGATTAACCTGTTGCGACGACCAAACCCGGATCCGGGATTCTATTTATAGACCTAAGCTCATTACCATAACGCAACGTTAACTATTCATGAAAATCGCAAATGAAATGAAATAAATATGCTAGCTCTCAAGCTTAGCCTTTTGTTAACAACACTGTCATCTCAGATTTTCAAAATATGCTTTTCAACCATAGGAAAACAATCATTTGTGTAACAGTAGCTAGCTAGCGTAGCATTTAGCGTTAGCATTAGCGTTAGCATTAGCGTTAGCATTTAGCAGGCAACTATCACAAAAACAAGTAAAGCCTTCAAATAAAATAACTTACCTTTGAAGAACTTCTGATGTTTTCAATGAGGAGACTCTCAGTTAGATAGCAGATGCTCCGTTTTTCCAAAAAGATTCTTTGTGTATTAGAAATAGCTCAGTTTTGTACATCACATTTGGCTACCAAAAAAAAAAAAAAAATAACGAAAATTCAGCCCTCAAAACGCGAACTTTTTTCCAAATTAACTCCATAATATCGACTGAAACATGGCAAACGTGGTTTAGAATCAATCCTCAAGGTGTTTTTCCACATATCTCTTCAATGATATATCCTTCGTGGAAGCCTGGTTTCTCCTTGCTCTCAAATGGAAAAATAATTGCACCTGGCTTTACGCTCCAATTTCGACGCAGGGACACCAGGCGGACACTTGGAAAATGTAGTCTCTTATGGTCAATCTTCCAATGATATGCCTACAAATACGTCACAATGCTGCTAACACTTTGGGGGAACGACAGAAAGTGTAGGCTCATTCCTTGCGCAATCACAGCCATATAAGGAGACAATGGAAAACAGAGCTTCAGAAATTCTGATCATTTCCTGGTTGATGCATCATCTTGGTTTCGCCTGTAGAATGAGTTCTGGGGCACTTACAGACAATATCTTTGCAGATTCTGAAACTTCAGAGTGTTTTCTTTCAAAAACTGTCAAGAATATGCATAGTCGAGCATCTTTTCGTGACAAAATATCGCGCTTAAAACGGGAACGTTTTTTATCCAAAAATGAAATAGCGCCCCTAGAGATCAAAGAGGTTAACTGTCCCAATGGCGTGTATAAACCTAGCATGATAGCAGATCAGGCAGACTGCTCAGAATTCTAATTCACCTACTATCAACATTATTTAATCATCCTGTCAGACCAATATAACTGTGTCTTTACGGCTTAGTACAGATACATACAGTGGGGCAAAGAAGTATTTAGTCAGCCAATTGTGCAAGTTCTCCCACTTAAAAAGATGAGAGGCCTGTAATTTTCTATGACAGACAAAATGGGGGGGGAAAATACAGAAAATCACATTGTAGGATTTTTTATGAATTTATTTGCAAATTATGGTGGAAAATAAGTATTTGGTCAATAACAAAAGTTTATCTCAATACTTTGTTATATACCATTTGTTGGCAATGACAGAGGTCAAACGTTTTCTGTAAGTCTTCACAAGGTTTTCACACACTGTTGCTGGTATTTTGGCCCATTCCTCCATGCAGATCTCCTCTAGAGCAGTGATGTTTTGGGGCTGTTGCTGGGCAACACGGACTTTCAACTCCTTCCAAAGATTTTCTATGGGGTTGAGATCTGGAGACTTGCTAGGCCACTCCAGGACCTTGAAATGCTTCTTACGAAGCCACTCCTTCGTTGCCCGGGCGGTGTGTTTGGGATCATTGTCATGCGGAAAGACCCAACCATGTTTCATCTTCAATGCCCTTGCTGATGTAAGGAGGTTTTCAGTCAAAATCTCACGATACATGGCCCCATTCATTCTTTCCTTTACACGGATCAGTCGTCCTGGTCCCTTTGGAGAAAAACAGCCCCAAAGCATGATGTTTCCACCCCCATGCTTCACAGTAGGTATGGTGTTCTTTGGATGCAACTCATCATTCTTTGTCCTCCAAACACGACAAGTTGAGCTTTTGCCAAAAAGTTATATTTTGGTTTCATCTGACCATATGACATTCTCCCAATCTTCTTCTGGATCATCCAAATGCTCTCTAGCAAACTTCAGACGGGCCTGGACATGTACTGGCTTAAGCAGGGGGACACGTCTGGCACTGCAGGATTTGAATCCCTGGCGGCGTAGTGGTTCTGGGATTTTTGCTCACCGTTCTTGTGATCATTGTGTGAAAACCTTGTGAAGACTTACAGAAAACCTTTGACCTCTGTCATTGCCAACAAAGGGTATATAACAAAGTATTGAGATAAACTTTTGTTATTGACCAAATACTTATTTTCCACCATAATTTGCAAATAAATTCATTAAAAATCCTACAATGTGATTTTCTGGATTTTTTTTCTCATTTTGTCTGTCATAGTTGAAGTGTACCTATGATGAAAATTACAGGCCTCATCTTTTTAAGTGGGAGAATTTGCACAGTTGGTGGCTGACTAAATACTTTTTTGCCCCACTGTATGTGTTTATCTATGTCTTGTCTCTAGTGTAAGTACACATACTTCAAGCCTGCTGATCGCTGTGTGGAGGAGAAGCATGAGCTGCAGTGGCTCGACGCCACCAAATGCTTCTTCAAGGGCCCCTGTGGACAGAGAGCCATTGCACTGGACCGCCTGCCACAAACACTGCAGGTGAGACACGTACACTCTCAAACACAATGCAGGTCACGTGCTACTGCGCTCATCAGATATGCTAATGCTGCGTTCTCTATTGCAGTAACTGTCCTGTTCAAATGGGAAAGAGACGGCATGTTGAAGGTAAGTGTCGCGTTTTAGTGGGTTTGGAGTTCAGATGGACCCAAAGCACTTCCTTCTCCCATCTGATTGGTCCTGGGTTTGACTACTACTTCCTGTTCCTGTCCACAGGAGAAGTCGGGGCCTAAGATAGCTGGGGAGGTGACGAGCAGCCCAAGTTCCTCAACGGCATGCTGTAGTCCTCAGTCACTTACAGTCACCTTCATCATTGTCTTCATCATAGGAAGCGACTGCTGCTGGTGCTATTGGACTTTCTGGTGTATATTTCTCTGCATGTTGTAGAGTGCTTTTTTAAATGTCCTTTTAATGTTTGTTTTTTTACTGTGGATATAATTTGAAGCTGATTATGGATTTTAAATTGCTGTGTTTTGAATGGATTCAATTGTATTTCCGAATGAGTTGTTTGTTGTTCCCTCCTGCTGGCTTTGATGGGAATGTGCTGATTAAATCGTGCTGAGTAATTTTACCAACCATCTCCTCCCTTTGTTTGACTTGGGCTCGCTGGAAGAAATTGTCTCCTGTGCTATATTTTGTCCTTACTCTGAGGGGGTTTTCGAGACACCCAAAATAGTAACAGGAGCTGGATAAAGAGAAGATCAAGTAGGTCTGAACAAGGGAACTAGCTCACTGTTTTGCTTCTCCCAAATGTGATTTTAATACAGCTTGACGTGATAGCCTGCCTCCTCAAAGTGATTAACAGTCAGTTGTATTGATCTAAGCAGGTTGTATAGAACACATCATCTATCAACCGCACCATGTGACCAGGTTATGGCTCAAATATAGGAACAAACAGGCACTAGTTCAACTCCTGAGGTAGAGACCTGTCTGTCAGTGTCCTTATAGTCCCTCTCTGTCTGTCCTGTGCTCTCGGCCCAGTGCTGTCTAAAGTTGCAGCTGTGGAACGTTGGTAGTCTCGCATGGAGTCACCACATTAGTCTCAGTCTGAGTTCCCCAGCACTCACTCACTCACTTTCATTTTACCATCCCTTCTTCAGCTTCCCCTCACTCTTTCTCTCACTCACACATTTAATTCAGGTTATGAATCTACGTGTCTTAAGTGGCACAGGGTCCTGCCAATCACAGGCTGGTGCACCATGTTCTGATCTCCTTGGCCTATCGAGCATGCTCACCAACCGCGGGGACAACGGGGGTAAAGTTCATCAAAGTGGAACTCACGCCACTGCTCTGTCTTCTCCCGTGTCCTCTCATCCTGCTCTGTCTTCTCCCGTGTCCTCTCATCCTGCTCTGTCTTCTCCCGTGTCCTCTCATCCTGCTCTGTCTTCTCCCGTGTCCTCTCATCCTGCTCTGTCTTCTCCCGTGTCCTCTCATCCTGCTCTGTCTTCTCCCGTGTCCTCTCATCCTGCTCTGTCTTCTCCCGTGTCCTCTCATCCTGCTCTGTCTTCTCCCGTGTCCTCTCATCCTGCTCTGTCTTCTCCCGTGTCCTCTCATCCTGCTCTGTCTTCTCCCGTGTCCTCTCATCCTGCTCTGTCTTCTCCCGTGTCCTCTCATCCTGCTCTGTGGATGGAGAAGGGAAAGAGGGTTGAGGGTTTTTTGTTTGTGCCAACCTGCAGAGTGTAGAACTCGGAGGACTAAGAATGTGTATTTCTGTCCTTCATGTGAAACACTTCGGTTTACTTATGTGGGAGAAAACACTTCCCAGAAACGCAATAGTCACAAGAACTACCACAAACCCAACACATCCCTATACAGACGTGTGGTCAACGTGTTCAGTGCAGCACACTGTGAAAACTGTGATTAGACACTGTGATTACTGCAGATAAATCAAGCTGTGGCGTTTACCACTAAGAGGTATAAGGGTCTGAGTTTAACCAAATGGGCACTTATGGTTTTAAACCTCATCTTTGGAACAGAGTTAGTCGGTCTTACCATCGCGCTCCTCTTCCACGTAGTTCTCAAACTCGTTCCTCTGTTCGTCATAGTACTCTCTCCTCTCATCAGCTGACAGCCTTACCCTCTGCTTGGCTACGGAGGGAGGAGGGGGAAAAGAGGGAGAGATGGAAGAAGGTGTTATGGTCACTAAGGTAGAGTGAGAGGTGTTGTCTTAGTTATGTCATGAACCTCAAAGATGTTTGGCGCCAAACTTCCAACCTGTCCTCACCTCACACGTTCCTCACACCACACACTGCAGGCAGTCCAACTCTTATCACACAGTTTTTGGGAGAGATACTATACCTGTTGCTTTATATATATATACACATACACACAGGCCGGTACTGTATACATGGGACACTAGCCCTCATTGGGGTACTCACATAAGTTTTAAGGTGACATCACAATATTTTGGAGTACACACACACACACACAAGAACACACACACTGAATAGTAGGTTGTTTTCTTACAAAACGGTCTGGTGGAATGAGGCTTTGCGGAATGGAAACTTTCTCAGGTACTAGACTTACTGGTTGGGTTCACTATCTCTCCCTATTGGCATGGGAAACATATATTTACATTGCCAGAGCAAGTGAAATAAACAAAAAATTAACAATAAACATTACAATCACAATTTTCTAAGGGATAGAAACATTTCACATGTCATATTGTGGCCATGTGCTGTGTTATAATGATGTGGAAATAGTTAAAGTACAAAAGGGAAGATAAATATTAGTTGTTTTTACTGGTTGCCCTTTTCTTGTGGCAAACAGGTTACAAATCTCTCTGTCTCTCTGTCGTCGTGGCTGCAGACCTGCTCACGCGTCTTACTGTAACCCAATGACCAAGTTAACACCTTTCCATTATCCTCCTCAGGTTTCTTCTCTTTTCTCTCTCTCATTTCCTCTTGTCTCTCTCTGCACTAGAATGGTTAATTGGTCCACACATTCCTGTCTCAGCTCCTGCAGTGCCTTCCATTTGACCTGCGCATCAGGGAGGGAGAGATTGACTTTCATTACACCTCCCAAATCATAAGGGTGTCACTGATCTAAATGACCGTGTAAGAACCACACACAGCACAGGGAGTGGAGGAGGACAGTGTGTGTGGTCTGCTCCGGGTTACTGATCTGAGGTCAGTTCAGGCCAATGAGGACAGTTCTTTCATCACTGTCCAATCAGTGACCAGGGTCTCGCTGGAGATGTCAAAGATGCTTTTGTATCCGTCAGTTTGTACGCGTGAAGATGTAGTGTGTGTTTCGCGTTTTCAACTCTGATGTTTTCGCTGCTTGGAAGACTTGTAGACCAGGATACTCCTTAATAAGGAGATGGGGATTAAAATGTGTTTGTCTGTGTGTTAACTTGCTGTGTGTGTCCCTCTGTTGTATTGTGTGTGTGGATGCATATGTTATCCCCCTGAGGAGAAGCAGGTGTCTGTGTTTTGTGTTGATGCATGCAAGCCTTGCCAGGCCTGGGCATATGCAAAGCAGCAGAGCCCATTCACCTCTCTGGTATGGATAATCTCAGTACTGTTCATTGCCCCGATGGGCACAGCTCCCATAAGTTACAAACAATGTGCTATCCCCTCCACAGGAGGTTGGTGGCACCTTAAAACTTCTTCTCGATATGACAACAGCCAGTGAAAGTGCAGGGCGCCAAATTCAAAACAACAGAAATCTCATCATTAAAATTCCTCAAACATAGAAGTATTTTACATCATTTTAAAGAAAAGCTTGTTGTTATACTTATTATTATATAAATACTTATTTTCCACCATCATTTGCAAATAAATTCATTAAAAATCCTACAATGTGATTTTCTGGATTTTTTTTCTCATTTTGTCTGTCATAGTTGAAGTGTACCTATGATGAAAATTACAGGCCTCTCTCATATTTTTAAGCGGGAGAACTTGCACAATTGGTGGCTGACTAAATACTTTTTTGCCCCACTGTAAGTCAGATATTACAAGAATATTCTATGAGTCTTGATTGTGTATTACTGACTAGAACATATAAGAATCTCGTTAAATGATTCTATATATTTTCCATATGGGCAAGTGGTGATGCAGCCAGTCAAGATGCTCTCAATGGTGCAGCTGTATCCTTTTGAGGATCTGAGGGCCCTGAGAGCTGAATAACGTTTACTGTTTCACATTCAAGCTTCAAGGTGAAGTTCAGCTTTTTTCTTCTTTCCTCTAAAAGGAATCTGCCTTCAGTATCTGTGTAGCCACAATTATGACAAACAGCCAGACCACCTCCACAAATACTGCAAAAGACATCATGCAGTTTACTATAATGCAGTAACCCGAGGACGCCACCTTGAGGATTGTTTATGCATTTACATTAACACATGCAGGTGTCTATGTTTTGGAAAAATCAAGAAGAGAAGGCTATGTTGAGACTGAAGTAGGAAACTGAGCAGAGGAGTCTGTCCTTGGCTTTTGTTTTTCTGAGTGAATGAGTGGCTAAGAGACCGGTGTGTGTGCGTGTGCGTGTGTGATCATGAGTATCAGGTTTGTGGGTCTCGATTTTGACACTGAATTACATGTGTAGGGTTGGTAGGATTTCATGTATAGTGTATGTCTGATTAACTGGTAGACTTAAGGGCTTTACTCTGAATGGAATGGTTGTTCTCCTTTCCATGACACACACGCGCGCGCAGTCCTCAGGTGTTTTCTTTGTTTCCACAGGAGAGGCATCAGCCCAAGTCAGGAAACATCTCAGCCTCCATTTGAAAACACAGGGCAAACACTTCCTCACACACAGGAACTCTCCTTCCTTCACACATAGGATTTACATATCACTTGCCAGGTATCCAGACTGGTGCTGTATATGGAAATTGGAGGTGGACACTATTCATCTTAATTGTAATGCTCTTTCTCTGTCTTTAAATTGTCCTTATTATCTCATCCCCCTATCTCTGATCCCCCCTCCCCCACACCATTCTAAGAACTATACCTCCCCCCAACACTATATCTGGATCTGGAACAAGGCGGGACACTGGGATTGTACGTGTCTCCACGGTGATGGAGATTTCACAGAGCTTTAGCTGCTGAATATTCATGAGGACTGGGGCTGGGGGGAGGAGCTGGCTGGAAGTGTGTCTGGGAAGCATATTGGGTTGAGGGGGAAGGTTTAGGGTAAACACGTCAGATTTAGGGGATCAAGAATGGTCTCCGAGGTGGTGTTTGTGTGTGTGTGTGTGTGTGTCTGGGATGTGGCACAAAGGAGTGAGGAAACCAAGAGAGTATCTCACCCTCCTCATTAGAATCTCACCCTCCTCATTAGAATCTCACCATCCTCACTAGAACTCCAAGGAACAGATGATAAAGAGAATAAAGCACTTGATTCTGAGTCCCGTTTATTGTCAGTTACATCGACAATAATGAAAGGAAATCACAAACTAATTTACAAAGTACTCATTACAAACTCTTTAAAAGCAGCATAGATTTGATTGTTAAGGCGGTGATGTCAAATACACCTAGGATTCTGTTATATTAAGGCATCAAGGTTACTGGTATTTCATGGTGGACTGGTCTATAAAGCGACACCCTGAGTACCTGGTTTCCAAAGTGTACTAAAACACACCCATATTCCTGACAGAAATAGCCTCCTATTCACCTTCATCCACTCACCTCTCATACACACTCTCTTTCTCCTAGTCTATCACGCTCTCTCTCTCTCTCACACACATTCTACCTCTGCTCCTCTCACTCCAGTCCACCACACAGTAAGTGCTTTATTGTCAGGCAGAAGATGATCACTTCAATCAATGCTTAACTGTGCAATAAACATCCCTTTAGTTTAATATATATATATTATATATAATATACAGTCATATCTAACTGACAGGAAACAGTCCACCTATATCAATGGTTCATTGTCTTCCCCTCATGTGTTAAACTGTGGAATACCGCAGGGCTGCTGCCTTGGGCCACTTCTTTATTTAATATATACCAACGACCTTCCCTATGCCTTAGCTGAAACTCAAGCTACTATATTTGCAGATGATACTACAGTTTATGCAGCAAGCTTTACAAGGAGATTTGGGGAATATCAGGGAGTGGGTTTGCCCAAAAAAACTTGTTTTAAACACCAAGAAAACCAAAGTTATGCTGGTCTGTTCCACTAGGAAAAGGCCAAAACAGCATGGGGTACAATTAAGTATGGGAGGAGTACAAATTGAAGAAGTGGCAGAAACCAAACTACTGGGAGTGCAGCTAGACAACTGCTTATCATGGTCGTCTCAAATAACTAATCTATGTAAAAAAATATATTAAAACAGCATGCATAATCAGAAGGATAGCTAAATATTTACCAGGGAAAATTATTCAGCAAAAAACACAAGCATTAACTGAGAGTCAGGTGAACTACTGTTCTGTGGTCTGGGGAAAAGCATCATCAAGGGAAGTTAGGAGGCTGCAGATTGCACAGAACAAAGCAGCAAGAATTGTTTTAAGGTGGAGATATGGTTCTTCTGTTGTAGTCATGCGCAATGTTCTTGGTTGGTCATCAATCGACAAGATAATTGAAAAAAACCTGCTTATTTTTAAGCATGTTATTGCTTAAACATGTTATTTCATAATATACATCATTTAAAATGGCCAAGTTCTATTCACAACGGTATTCAGTTGGTAAGAGACACACATTCAGTAAATACTAGGAATAGATTGTCAACCACAAAATATAATTTCGATTTAGAGCAATAAAGAAATTTTATAAATTAACTGAGCAAACCAGAAACCTTTCAATATATACATTTAAACATTATTTTAAAATGATTTAAATATAATACATAGAAATGTTGTGGGACTATAGTAGATGAAGAATCAATATTTTTTAGATTGAGTATTTCTTGGGTCATTATGTTAGTATATTATGTATGTTTGTAATAGTGTGTTATATGTGAAATGTGTTTGTATTATAAATTATATTTGAATGTTTAAGGACTCTTGGAAGATTAGTCCAAATGGGGACTAAAAGAGATCCAAATAGAATCAAATCAAATATGTTAAACAAACCCGGCAAACAGCCCTGACTGGACTCTTGGACACTCACTCAACGAATAAATTACTCCCGTCAATGAGTCTCAGTTTATTGGCTGGTGGATTAGCCAACTTTTTCAATCTCCTTTGATTGGCAGGTTGTTAGTGGTGAGTGACCGTCACACTGTGGTGGGCGGGCTCTCTCACAGATTGGTCCTATCCCCTTGCACCAGACGGCCCCTTACAGCCCAGGTATCCTATACCACACACAAAACAGACAGTGTTACACACAACACACTGTTACCCACAGTTTATTAACAATGTGTTTGATGTATACTGTATCACTCCTGCAGAGATGTGATGTACCTCAAATGTGACGTCATTAACAGCGTATTTCCTTGCTGCGATCTCTTTCACCTCCTGGCCTATGTTCTCCTGGGTGGTTCCCCTCACGTCAATGTAATAGCAGTCAGCACTGGCATAGTGGCAGGAGATGGCCTACACACACACACACACACACACACACACACACACACACACACACACACACACACACACACACACACACACACACACACACACACACACACACACACACACACACACACACACACACACACACACACACACTTCCATGATTTCGGGATCCTAGAATGGTTAGGTATCTATGGCTTCCAGAGTGTTTTTCAGTGTTGAGTGTGATACCTTGCGGAAGCCCTGCGTCTGGTTCATTCCAGATCCATGGATCAATAGAGGGTGGAAGAACACTGTGTCTCCTTTCTCCATCTCCAGGTGCACCCTGGGATGATTGGGGTCGTGGTCACGGACACCGTGGTACATCTTATTGACCCCACCCTGAGGAAAAGAAAAGGGAAGTGATGTCACAAGATCTAGTGGGGGTAGTCGTGCTTGTTGAGGATGCAGGTGTGTGTGTTTCACCTCCCACTCTGGGTAGTCGTGTTCTTTGAGGGTGCCGTGGTGAGAACCAGGAAGGACCACCAGACAGCCGTTCTGGCGGTGAATCTTCTCCATGGCGGTCCAGGAACAGACAATACGGTCCGCCGGACGGAATGGAAAATAATGCAGGTCCTGGTGCATGGGGTGGCGAGATGTCTTATTACCTGAGATAGATCACACACACAAATAAACATACATTACATGGACAGGCTCTCTGTTTTCACTCTCTAGAACAGGGGTGGGCAACTCCAGTCCTCGAGGCCCTGATTGGTGTCACACTTTCTCCATCCCTAGCAAACACAGCTGATTCATCAAAATGCATTCTAAACTGAAGATCATGATTAGGTGATTGGAGTCAGGTGTGTTAGCTGGGGCAGAACTGTGACACCAGTCGGGCCCTCGAGGACTGGAATTTCCCATCCCTTTTCTAGAAGGTGTGTCTATGTGTGTCTTTTTGGATAAGGGTCAGTGTTAGACGTTGAGGGTCAGGGGTTAGAGGTTAGATATGGGTCACACTGTTCTGTACCTGTGTCTGGGGGCTTGTTGATCAGCATGGTGTGCATGGCCATGATGTTGGGACCAGTGAAACACTCCACATAATTCAGGATCTGAGACAAAGACATGTGAAATAATAAAAACTAGATGTGGAAAAAAATAAGAGAAAAAGGAAAGAAAGACTGTAAGAAGAACGTGTGTGTTCTGAGCTTATGTGTGCGCGTGAGAGTGTGTGCGTGTGTGTGTGCATGAATGCGTCCGTGTCAGCCTGATCACTAGAAATAGACTTTGATTTCGGACATTTGAAAAGGTCCTGAGAACGTGGATATCTATGCCTTCCTAAGCGCTCACCAAAAAATGAAATAAAAACGATTGCCTGGCAGGAACTCGTGATGCTCGGAGACAAAGCGCTCTGCCCAGACCACTGCGTTACGGCAGTTCCCAACGCTCTAGCAAAAAAAGACGTCGAATTTCGATGGGAAACTATGAGATCTTGATGCAGTCCACCTGCGTGGGTCCGTGTTTGTGTGTCCATGCAGTGTGTGTACCTGAGGCAGGCTACAGTAGCGGAATAACTCAGGCTCTTCCTGGAAGTCCTGCAGCTTGGAGATGGCCTTCTGGTTAGGGACGAACTCTGACTTGGCGATGGACACGTCCCTCATCACCACCAGTCCCGGGACCTGCACCTCCCGACGGCATATCCGCTCAAATGCCACCCTGCCACACACACACACACACACACACACACACACACACACACACACACACACACACACACACACACACACACACACACACACACACACACACACACACAAACAGTCCTTGTTCAGTGTAGCATCACTAATTAATCCCAGCTGTTAAAGCCATGTGTCTCTGGTACAGAGGAGCAGTGTTCTGGCATTCTACTGGTGAACCATGCTGCATGTGGGGTCAAAGACAGGGGACATATTGAAGCGCTGGTGGAGACAGTCAAGTCAAGTGATCTTCAGGCATTCTACTCTTCTGTGGTCTCTTTTGTACTTTCATCGTGGCACATTCTTACGTTAGACGCCCGTTTTTTGTTTATCTAGTGTTATCCTTTCAGTAACATCTGAGACCTTTCTGTTGTCTCGCTCATGGTGTTGTGTTCTTACCTGAATCTGTCAATGTCCTCCCCAGACACCAGGCCCTTGATAAGGAGGAACCCATCCTCCTCATAGGAGATTCTCTGCTCAGTGCTCAGCAGATCATTGTCAAAGGAATACCTGGATACAGCAAGTGAATAACAGTGTGATAAATGCTTATTAGACTCTGTGCCTGACAGTGTGATAAACACTTATTAGACTCTGTGCCTGAGTGTGATAAACGCTTATTAGACTCTGTGCCTGACAGTGTGATAAACACTTATTAGACTCTGTGCCTGACAGTGTGATAAACACTTATTAGACTCTGTGCCTGACAGTGTGATAAACACTTATTAGACTCTGTGCCTGACAGTGTGATAAACACTTATTAGACTCTGTGCCTGACAGTGTGATAAACACTTATTAGACTCTGTGCCTGAGTGTGATAAACGCTTATTAGACTCTGTGCCTGACAGTGTGATAAACACTTATTAGACTCTGTGCTTGACAGTGTGATAAACATTTATTAGACTCTGTGCCTGACAGTGTGATAAACACTTATTAGACTCTGTGCCTGACAGTGTGATAAACACATATTAGACTCTGTGCCTGATAGTGTGATAAACACTTATTAGACTCTGTGCCTGACAGTGTGATAAACACTTATTAGACTCTGTGCCTGACAGTGTGATAAACATTTATTAGACTCTGTGCCTGACAGTGTGATAAACACTTATTAGACTCTGTGCCTGACAGTGTGATAAACACTTATTAGACTCTGTGCCTGACAGTGTGATAAACACTTATTAGACTCTGTGCCTGACAGTGTGATAAACACTTATTAGACTCTGTGCCTGAGTGTGATAAACGCTTATTAGACTCTGTGCCTGACAGTGTGATAAACACTTATTAGACTCTGTGCTTGACAGTGTGATAAACATTTATTAGACTCTGTGCCTGACAGTGTGATAAACACTTATTAGACTCTGTGCCTGACAGTGTGATAAACACATATTAGACTCTGTGCCTGATAGTGTGATAAACACTTATTAGACTCTGTGCCTGACAGTGTGATAAACACTTATTAGACTCTGTGCCTGACAGTGTGATAAACATTTATTAGACTCTGTGCCTGACAGTGTGATAAACACTTATTAGACTCTGTGCCTGATAGTGTGATAAACACTTATTAGACTCTGTGCCTGACAGTGTGATAAACACTTATTAGACTCTGTGCCTGACAGTGTGATAAACACTTATTAGACTCTGTGCATATGTTACAATGTGTTTAGATACAGAGTGACGGTAACTCAAAGTTGAATGAACTACTGAGAGGATCTCAGCATTGTGTAATGTGCACAGTAAGTAGGGCAAGGGTCAGTACCTGTACTTTTAGACTGTCCTGATATAAGGCCATTGACATAGTCAAAAACAGCCCAAATAGGAGATTGATGTGTCACTTACCTCAGTGCTTGTGGTTGATAGTAGGTAACGTTTTGGCCAGAGGTAGATGCTTGCTTTATGCAATGAATTAAGGCCATACATGAATGATCTCTTATAACAAAATAGTTATTTGTAGCTATTACACATTTATGCAAAATATGTCATACCGTTAATTATAAGAGTAAATTAAATTGTGAATACCTATAGCCTAATAGTTACACGCGCGCCGTTTACGCATACATAGCCTATAATATAGTGTAGTCTTATATGGATAAATAAACACATTTACAGAAAATAAATACATTTTGCAATGTTATAGTTCCACTCCCAATGTTCAGTTCGCTCTGAAAAGGCCGGATAATTTACTCATGCCCCGGCCTGTCCTGCGAAGCTGTACCGACGCGCAGTCCCTGAAAGTCGGTCAGAAATCCCAGCACCGCGCAGCCATGGAGAAACACACGACATTTACAGTAAAACACTTGAAAAGGATACAACAAAAGAAGATGGTCGATCTAGATGATTCACGACCACTTTCAGTCTGTCTGCCGCTCGAGACATTTTGCAAGAATATGTTTTATTCTGTATTCCCTTCGATGCGCAGACAGTCATATGCCCACTGTTATGTAGAGCTACAGTATGCTGCTGCTGTCATACTCTCCAACTAGGTCGAAGTCCACAAGCGAGAGTGACATTGACACACGCGCGCGCGCACACGCACACACATGCACTTTTGTTTTACTATTCTTGTGGGGTAAAAACAATTTGGTCCCATTCAATATTCTATTTTCCCTTACACCTAACAGTCACCCTAAACCTAACCCATAACCATAACCCTTACCTTAACCCGCAAATCCCCTAAACCTAACCCATAACCCTAATGCTAACCCTAATTGTAACCCTAACCCTTTTGGTCCCCACAAGGATGGTAAAACCACACACACACACACACACACACACGCACGCACGCACGCACGCACACACACACACACACACACACACACACACACACACACACACACTATTAATTGAATGGAAGCTTTCCCTCATTTCAACCTGACCTCAGAGCTCATTTCAGTCATAGTGAACAACAACAACAACAAACAAGCAAACAAATATTTAGACACAAAACAATAAATACCACTCCTCAATCCCGTCAGATGGCAACCATCCACATAAGCCCACAAGACATGAGAGAATAAAATAAAACAGAGCATCTTTGTGACAAATGTACAAAACATGCAACAGATATAGCCTTATAACTGAATAAACTATTAGGGGACAGAGATCAACAGATATAGCCTTATAACTGAATAAACTATTAGGGGACAGAAATCAACAGATATAGCCTTATAACTGAATAAACTATTAGGGGACAGAAATCAACAGATATAGCCTTATAACTGAATAAACTATTAGGGGACAGAGATCAACAGATATAGCCTAATAACTGAATAAACTATTAGGGGACAGAAATCAACAGATATAGCCTTATAACTGAATAAACTATTAGGGGACAGAAATCAACAGATATAGCCTTATAACTGAATAAACTATTAGGGGACAGAAATCAACAGATATAGCCTTATAACTGAATAAACTATTAGGGGACAGAGATCAACAGATATAGCCTAATAACTAAATAAACTATTAGGGGACAGAAATCAACAGATATAGCCTTATAACTGAATAAACTATTAGGGGACAGAGATCAACAGATATAGCCTTATAACTGAATAAACTATTAGGGGACAGAAATCAACAGATATAGCCTAATAACTGAATAAACTATTAGGGGACAGAAATCAACAGATATAGCCTTATAACTGAATAAACTATTAGGGGACAGAGATCAACAGATATAGCCTTATAACTGAATAAACTATTAGGGGACAGAAATCAACAGATATAGCCTAATAACTGAATAAACTATTAGGGGACAGAAATCAACAGATATAGCCTAATAACTGAATAAACTATTAGGGGACAGAAATCAACAGATATAGCCTTATAACTGAATAAACTATTAGGGGACAGAGATCAACAGATATAGCCTTATAACTAAATAAACTATTAGGGGACAGAGATCAACAGATATAGCCTAATAACTGAATTAACTATTAGGGGACAGAAATCAACAGATATAGCCTAATAACTGAATAAACTATTAGGGGACAGAGATCAACAGATATAGCCTTATAACTGAATAAACTATTAGGGGACAGAAATCAACAGATATAGCCTAATAACTGAATTAACTATTAGGGGACAGAGATCAACAGATATAGCCTTATAACTGAATAAACTATTAGGGGACAGAGATCAACAGATATAGCCTAATAACTGAATAAACTATTAGGGGACAGAGATCAACAGATATAGCCTAATAACTGAATTAACTATTAGGAGATAGAGATAAACAGACACAGACTCAAAATGAGAATTAATTCCCTTAGCCTAAGTAGATCGAGTAATGTTTTTTTAAGTCTCAAAAGTAAAAGTATAAATAATTTCAAATGACGTATCTTAAGCAAACCAGACGGCACAATTTTCTTGTATTTTGAATTTATGGATAGCCAAGGGCACACCAACACTCAGACATAATGTACAAAGGAAGCATGTGTGTTTAGTGAGTCCACCAGATGAGGCAATAAGGATGACCAGGGATGTTCTCTTGATATGTGCGTGAAAACAGACAATTTGACTGTCATGCTAAGCATTCAAAATATAACGAATAGATTTGGGTATCAGGGAAAATATATGGAGTAAAAAGTGCATTATTTTCTTTAGGAATGTAGTGAAGTAAAAGTTGCCAAAAATATAAATAGTAAAGTAAAGTACAGATACCCCCAAAAAACGACTTAAGTAATACTTAAAAGTATTTTTAGTAAGTAATTTGCACCACTGATTAATAGGCCTAGTTATCAGGGAATGTAGGCTATGATTTATCTAGGTCGTAGGCCTTCTGCAGGAGGCGCTACAAAACTGCTCATTGAATGAAGGAAGGGCCATATTGGTGCTGCTGGGAGGCGGCCACCAATCGCATTCAGTTTCTTTCTCCCCTCTCTCTCCATGTCAGCAGCAGCATAGGCGGAGGCGTCAGAATGCGGGCAGCCAAAGCTTGCACCCCTACCGGTTCATCCACAGACACAATCCGTTCTCACTCCCCATAAACTCCCTGCTCGTCATAGAAGTGAGCTTTCGGAATATGGTCTGTAATGTTTATCATTTGAATTTTGAAGACGGTGTTCATGTGAGAACATTCTGTACGGAATAATGTGAGCAAGAGAAAAGCAAGACGTAGACGAACAGTTTTTTACGGGTGGGTGGAAAAACAGGCATCCGGCCTCCGAGGAAGCGCCTATCGAGGTGTGGAAGTCAGATCGAAACAAAGTACATCGTTTCTGGTAAGTAGCCAAATGTTGTGGCTTCATGTAGGCTTACAAGCACACTATCCATCAGAATGGCTACAACAATGTCGCTTTGAAAGGACTAGAAACAATGTTGCCAGTGGGCAATGTTGCGTCGCCACAAGGGTCTGGTTGAGTTGACCAACTATTTTGCTCGCTTGTCAAAATAGGACTAGCTACAGGACACCTACTAATACGAGTTGTATTAACACAATTATATGTGTTGCTTATATACCTTAGTGAGTGGTTACAATGGGCAATACCATTGTTGTCTATTTGCTTTCAGCCTATAGGCTACGCACCATTTGATTTTCAACACCATGTTGTCAACACCTTTTAGGCTGTAACCCAGGAAAAGCTGAAGCTTGTAACGTTACATACAGTAGGTTATATTGAAAGTGCTGAGTATAGTATAACTTGTGTAAATAGTCAATGCCTTGACCCATGACAGTTAGATGCATGTCATCACATTTTATACG
The DNA here is from genome assembly GCF_045791955.1 of Oncorhynchus clarkii lewisi. Lineage (NCBI taxonomy): Eukaryota > Metazoa > Chordata > Actinopteri > Salmoniformes > Salmonidae > Oncorhynchus > Oncorhynchus clarkii. The sequence continues at coordinate 15,216,224 of NC_092179.1, read as the reverse complement.
CAAAGAATACTTTCAGTGTTACACTGGCTTCGTTTGTTTTTTGCCAATTTTATGTTTTGCTGTAGCCTATCTGAACCGTTAAAATAAAAATGTATTATAGGCCTTGCGGTCCATAACAGGTGTCGCACATTGTAAGTTTGTCAAATGTGCATCTATGAAACTGATTGGCTACTGTGTACAATGTTAGCAATGAATGTAAGGTTGTTAGGCCAATAAGCTACAATTCACAGCGTATAGATGTCTGAACTAGGGTAACTGTAAGTGTGTAATAGTGATGATGAGGAATTGGTTCCTTAGACCACAGTAATACCTGGCACAGTATAATCTCAGTGTAGCACCCATTGGCTGTGACTGCCTCTCAAGGAAACAATATCATGGTGGAAATGGATCAGTTCAGAGTCAAATTTCTCTCTGAAACCATGCCACAAAGATACTAGGCAAGCAGACTGGCATAGGATACATCCCCCATTTAATATCATACCTTGTTAGTGTAGTTGGTAGAGGCCAACATAGAGAAGAATTGAGGTAACATATTCTGTCCAAATGTCCCTCTTTCCTATCCTATCGGCAGACCCACACTTTGAGAGGTGTGTGTGTGATTATGATGACACTCGTCCTCCGGTGCTTGTCTCATTGGAGCAGTGTCGTTTGACCTCTGACCCCTGTGGTGTTTTTCCAGTGGTGGTGTAGCATACATGTCTATCTGGAACATCCCTTAACTGTGCTTCTGGAGCCAACATGTCCCTGGGCTGAAACATGCACCCTCCCCTCCATCTACCCCCCCAGTACTGCATGTGTCCAGCGAGTGCTTTTTCATCCATCATAGGTGTGTCTATGTGTGTCAAATCTTAGTAGTTGTCAGTTAGTTCTTGGCCAGAGGTATGTGTGTACATGCACTCAGGTTAGACCTAGCAGTTCCCTGCAGGTAGAATGACCCAGATCAGGGGTATGTAGGCAGGTTGTTCTAACTGTGTGAAACCAATCCCTCAGGACAGGCTAATTATACTGACCCAAACCCTCATTTTTCTGTCCCAACTCTCTCTCTAGAGTGCTACAGTGTAACCCTGCTGATAACAGCATGCCAAGATAGCCGTGATATTGATCAGTCTCAGTGCTGGAAGGTGAAGTGCATGGAAGGATAACAGAGACAGAATCAGATTATATTCAGAAGTGATGGTGTACTGGTGCTCCATGAAGTTCCTCTGTCATGACTAAAAGGGCTCACACTCATCCTCTCAGGTCTGATTAGATATGATCATGTCGAATATTCATGGCAGTTGCTAAGAATATCGTGCTGTACAGTCTTTTGCCAGCCCCCTCTCTCTTTCGCTCTGTTTTTTAAAATGTCTCTCTTTTTGTCTCTCCCTTGTCTCTCTCTCTCTGTGTGTGTGTGTGTGTCAACTCCCCTCTCTCCTCCTTTGACAGCAGACTCTAAGGCGGTACCATCCTCTCTCTCCCTGTCTTTGGGAAGGTTCCTCTGTGAGTCTTCTTTTCACGGGACCCTCTGCCTACTATACCCACAGTGTCTCCCTGTCTGTCCGACAAATGTTCAATCCATATGTCTATCTGTCTGCCTTCACATGCAAATCAGCAGACCAAGTCTGAGGGAGAAGAGACGAGAGGAGATGGTCCAGCAGTGATGGAAAAAGTACCCAATTGTCATACTTGAGTAAAAGCAAAGATACCTTAATAGAAAATGACTCAAGTAAAAGTGAGTCACCTAGTAAAATACTACTAGATTAAAAGTCTGAAACTATTTTGTTTTAAATATACATAAGTATTAAAAGTAAAAGTACGAATAATTTAAAGGAATTGGGCTCCCGAGTGGCGCAGCAGTCTAAGGTACTGCATCTCAGTGCAAGAGGTGACACTACAGTCCCTGGTTTGAATCCAGGCTGAATCACAATTAACAGAGAAAGGCCCACAGTGGCAGTGCACATATTCACACTGCAGATGTGCTAAAGTACGCAGTATGCTCATGAAGTTCCTGTCTGCTATGGGAGGGGGGATATTTCACTGACAGGCTTACAGAAGATCATCCTAGGTTAGAACACACTGTTGCCATTGACAACAGAACCAGGCGCTTTCTCTATTTCTATCCATCCCAATTTGAGGTATCGCTCTCTCACTCACTCACGCACTATCATATCAGGCCTTAATCTTGTGTTATGTAACTGTGTCTTGAGAAAGCTCATTGATTAGGGACAAGAGTTACAGCACACACCGTGCCCCACAGCCAGAACTGTAGCTAGCACTGAAGACATAGCTAACACCGTACTGAGGCATGAACAAGTGCGTGTTTATATGTGTGTGTGGGCGAGAGAGCAAGATATACATATATTTTCCATGAATTTCTTCCTCTTTAGTCCTTGTGTGAATGTTCATGTGTGTGTCTCTCTGCCTGTGAGGCATGCACGTCCCTATTCCTACTAGTAGGATTATGTGTGGAGGAAGAGATGGACCGGGAAGGCAGGCCACCTCACACAGCCCTCTGCCTCTCCCCTCAGTCTGGTCAGCCAAGGGTTAAACTGTTTGCCTGGACGTGGGGAATGTGACATCAGATAATCATTAGGGGCAATCAGATGCTTTCCCTCAGTTCCTGATTCAAGAGAGGGAGGAGGAGGAGTGGAGGCTGATGAAGACCCCCTTTATCTGATGCCATGTGTCTTCAGGACATGGTGCTTTGTCAATGGGTGTATTTTGGGTCACGTAGCAATTATGTTATTTTTTTCGGGACAGTCTAATTGTAGGCTTGATAATGAGTGTAATTATCGCAGCCTGCTTGGGCCTCACTCCCACACAGACATATTAAAGAGTCTTAGAACTGAGGTAAAGGAATGTTCAGACAGCTATAGAACGAACCAGAGAACAGCATTCTGTAAGATGGAATACACAGAGGTGTTACTTCTATCATTGCTATTTTCCCAATATACATGACTAAGTATTGACAATACACCATTAAAGTGTGAAGGAGATCATTTGATGGGGGGGGCCATGCCTAAAACCTAATGACTTATTGGCTATATCCACCTACTGTGTGTGTGTGTGTGTGTGTGTGTGTGTGTGTGTGTGTGTGTGTGTGTGTGTGTGAGAGTGTGAGAGTGTGAGAGAGTGAGAGAGTGAGAGAGTGAGAGAGTGAGTGAGTGAGTGAGTGAGTGTGTGTGTGAGTGAGTGAGTGAGAGAGTGTGAGACAACTGTTGACCAGCCCTTTTTCCCAGGCCTGCTTTAGAACATGGGTGACTGAATCAGCACAACTAGCGAGGGGAGGCGGAGGGACAGACCACGTATGCACACATGCTGATTATGGAAGTTATGTCGGCCATGTAAGGAATGTAGAAGAGGGGTGGGCTTGTGTGTTTTGTATGGTGGGGATCATCTCGTTGTGTCTCTATTAATAGTTTGAAAGTGAAACTGAGGAAGTTGTGGTGGAGACGGCTCAACTGTAAAAGACATTCAGTGTAGTTGATTTGTGGTTTGATGTGCTGACTAGTCATGGTATTTTAGCACTGTGTCAGCGGTCTTCGCTGTTTGTGTCTGGTGTATTGCTCTGCCAACTAATAGACTGTACTTTCAAGGTGTGTTAGACACGTACACTTCCTTGGCTTGCTATGGCGACAGAGCCACAGCTTCCTTCCTGCTGTTCTATGGAGAGAGTTGAGGTCATACACAGAAATCAGCCATTTATATCAGCCTGCAATGTGTGTGTGTAGGCCAACAGTACAATACCAGTCTATTGTTATCTGGTTTGGATGTCATCTTATATGAATGGCTCTGGACAAGAGTTGATGTACGTGGGTACGTACGTGATGTACGTTGTTTTGGTGGAAATGGGACGCCTTCTGAGGGATATACTTTCTGTCCCCTGAAAAGAGTTTGGAGGGAGGCGTGGTGGGGTTTGAGGGGTTTCTGTAGACGAGCCCAATGCCCCCCTTTTGTTGTCTGAAGAGGGGCATTGTGGGAACTGGAGCAGCCCTTTTGGAAGGAGCCCAGGGTCTGATTAACACCACACCGGTACCATGCACAGACCGGCACTGTGTGTGTGCACTTACACATTCTGTCTTTGTCCCATCTTTTTTTTCTCTCTCTCCCCCTGAGGAAACTGTCCCATCATTTGTTGCCCTGTGGGGGTTGGGACATTGGCTTGTAATCTGGAGATTAGAGGGTGGCATTGTCCGAGCAGCAGCAGACCGACAGATTATTCTCACACACACACACACACACACACACGAACAGTAGCACTCGTACACTAAGCACACCACATACTGTACATACACACTTCAGATACTGTACTCATTATACACACTCATATAGGTAAATTCCCTGAAATAGACACACGCACAACAGCACAGACTGACTGTGTCTAATACAGAGTGATGGTGTCCCGTTAGTCTTTCCTGTCTGCCATGCTGAAATAGTCATGGATCCGTAATCTTCAACCAGCCTACACTATACACAGAGTAACATGAGTTCAGCTACGATAACAGGACAAACCCTACCTTGTTATGTAACTTCACATAGTGGGGCATGGCACACTGTTCTGACAGGTACGTAGTTTACATTCCTTCACAGTGCTGTACAGACCCTCATATCCCAACCCGCATAGCACACAGTGACAGCACAGGTACAGCAGAGTACGGAGTCTGTTGACTCTGGTTCACTAGTTCAGCTGACACTGTGGGGCTCTGGAGCTGTAGGAAGTCATGGGAACCTTGTTAGTTAGCAAACCGACAAGAGGCTGAAGAAATTGAATCTAGCCGAAGCTAAAGTTACATCACAAAAAGGGTTTGTTCTGTTCTAGCTGAACTGTGTGTGTGTGTGTGTGTGTGTGTGTGTGTGTCAGACGTTGTATCTTGGTGCCAATTTGTCTCAGGACTCTTTTGAAGGGTCTTGGGTAGAGGTTGACCGATTTATGATTTTTCAACGCCGATACCGATTATTGAAGGAACAGAAAAAGCCGATACCGATTAATCGGCTGATTTTAAAATAAATAAATAATTTAATTTAAAAAAAATAATATATTTTTTGTAATAATGAATGAACACTTATTTTAACTTAATATAATACATAAATAAAATCAATTTAGCCTCAAATAAATAATGAAACATGTTCAATTAGGTTTAAATAATGCAAAAACAAAGTGTTGGAGAAGAAAGTAAAAGTGCAATATGTGCCATGTAAAAAAGCTAACGTTTAAGTTCCTTGCTCAGAACATGAGAACATATGAAAGCTGGTGGTTCCTTTTAACATGAGACTTCAATATTTCAAGGTAAGAGGTTTTAGGTTGTAGTTAATATAGTATTTATAGGACTATTTCTCTCTATACCATTTGTATTTCATATACCTTTGACTATTGGATGTTCTTACTTTAGTATTGCCAGTGTAACAGTATAGCTTCTGTCCCTCTCCTCGCCCCTACCTGGGCTCGAACCAGAAACACAACAACAACAGCCACCCTTGAAGTATCGTTACCCATCGCTCCACAAAAACCGCGGCCCTTGCAGAGCAAGGGGAACAATTACTCCAAGTCTCAGAGCGAGTGACGTCACCGATTTGAAACGCTATTAGCGCGCACCCCGCTAACTAGCTAGCCATTTCACATTGGTTACACCAGCCTAATCTCGGGAGTTGATAGGCCTGAAGTCATAAACAGCTTAATGCTTGAAGCATTGCGAAGAGCTGCTGGCAAAATGCACGAAAGTGCTGTTTGAATGAATGCGTACGAGCCTGCTGCTGCCTACCATCGCTCAGTCAGACTGCTCTACCAAATATCAAATCATAGACTTAATTATAACATAATAACACACAGAAATACAAGCCTTTGGTCATTAATATGGTCGAATCCGGAAAAGTATCATTTTGAAAACAAAACGTTTATTCTTTCAGTGAAATACGGAACCGTTCCGTATTTTATCTAAAGGGTGGCATCCCTAAGTCTAAATATTGCTGTTACATTGTACAACCTTCAATGTTATGTCATAATTATGTACAATTCTGGCAAATTAATTACGGTCTTTGTTAGGAATAAATGGACTTCACGCAGTTCGCAACGAGCCAGGCGGCCCAAACTGCTGCATATACCCTGACTCTGTTGCATTGAACGCAATAGAAGTGACACAATTTCCCTAATTGTAAGAAATTCATGTTAGCAGGCCATATTAGCTAAATATGCAGGTTTAAAAATATATACAGTGGGGAGAACAAGTATTTGATACACTGCCGATATTGCAGGTTTTCCTACTTACAAAGCATGTAGAGGTCTTTAATTTTTATCATAGGTACACTTCAACTGTGAAGTGTACCTATGATAAACTGTGATTTTTAAGTAATTAATTTGCATTTTATTGCATGACATAAGTATTTGATACATTAGAAAAGCAGAACCTAATATTTGGTACAGAAACCTTTGTTTGCAAATACAGAGATCATACGTTTCCAGGTTTGCACACACTGCAGCAGGGATTTTGGCCCACTCCTCCATACAGACCTTCTCCAGATCCTTCAGGTTTCGGGGATGTCGCTGGGCAATACAGACTTTCAGCTCCCTCCAAAGATTTTCTATTGGGTTCAGGTCTGGAGACTGGTTAGGCCACTCCAGGACCTTGAGATGTTTATTACGGAGCCACTTCTTAGTTGCCCTGGCTGTGTGTTTCGGGTCATTGTCATGCTGGAAGACCCAGCCATGACCCATCTTCAATGCTCTTAATGAGGGAAGGAGGTTGTTGGCCAAGATCTCGCGATACATGGCCCCATCCATCCTCCCCTCAATACGGTGCAGTCGTCCTGTCCCCTTTGCAGAAAAGCATCCCCAAAGAATGATGTTTCCAGCTCCATGCTTCACGGTTGGGATGGTGTTCTTGGGGTTGTACTCATCCTTCTTCTTCCACGGTGAGTGGAGTTTAGACCAAAAAGCTCTATTTTTGTCTCATCAGACCACATGACCTTCTCCCATTCCTCCTCCTCTAGATGGTCATTGGCAAACTTCAGACGGGCCTGGACATGCGCTGGCTTGAGCAGGGGGACCTTGCGTGCGCTGCAGGATTTTAATCCATGACGGCGTAGTGTGTTACTAATGGTTTTCTTTGAGACTGTGGTCCCAGCTCTCTTCAGGTCATTGACCAGGTCCTGCCGTGTAGTTCTGGGCTGATCCCTCAACTTCCTCATGATCATTGATGCGCCACGAGGTGAGATCTTGCATGGAGCCCCAGACCGAGGGTGATTGACCGTCATCTTGAACTTCTTCCATTTTCTAATAATTGCGCCAACAGTTGTTGCCTTCTCACCAAGCTGCTTGCCTATTGTCCTGTAGCCCATCCCAGCCTTGTGCAGGTCTACAATTTTATCCCTGATGTCCTTACACAGCTTTCTGGTCTTGGCCATTGTGGAGAGGTTGGAGTCTGTTTGATTGAGTGTGTGGGCAGGTGTCTTTAATACAGGTAACGAGTTCAAACAGGTGCAGTTAATACAGGTAATGAGTGGAGAACAGGAGGGCTTCTTAAAGAAAAACTAACAGGTCTGTGAGAGCCGGAATTCTTACTGGTTGGTAGGTGATCAAATACTTATGTCATGCAAATTAATTACTTAAAAATCATACAATGTGATTTTCTGGATTTGTGTTTTAGATACCGTCTCTCACAGTTGAAGTGTACCTATGATAAAAATTACAGACCTCTACAAGCTTTGTAAGTAGGAAACACTGCCGATTTTGCAGGTTATCAAATACTTGTTCTCCCCACTGTACTTGTGCATTGATTTTAAAGAAAGGCATTGATATTTATGGTTAGGTTTGGTGCAACGACAGTGCTAAATCATCACCCGTTTGGCGAAGTAGGCTGAGATTCGATAAGAAATTAACAGGCACTACATCGATTATATGCAACGCAGGACAAGCTAGATAAACTAGTAATATCATCAACCATGTGTAGTTAACTAGTGATTTATGTGAAGATTGATTGTTTTTTTATAAGTTTAATGCTTACTAGCAACTTACCTTGGCTTCTTGCTGCCCTCGTGTAACAGGTAATCAGCCTGCCCCTTGGACTAGTAACCGGAATGTTGCATAAACAAATCCCCGAGCTGACAAGGTAAAAATCTGTCTTTCTGCCCCTGAACAAGGCAGTTAACCCACCGTTCCTAGGCCGTCATTTAAAATAAGAATTTGTTCTTAACTGACTTGCCTATTTAAATGAAGGTGTAAACTTTGTTTTGCCAAATCGGTGTCCAAAAATACCGATTTCCGGCTCTAATTAATCGGCCATTCCGATTAATCGGTCGACCTCTAGTCTTGGGTGGCAGGCTATGTGTGTGTTGAAGATGACACTTGTGCGCAGATAAATTATTAACATTGTGAATGCTTGGTCGTCCTGACTGCAAGTGGGGTTAAAGTGGTATTGGGAGGAGGTAGTGAGCTAATGGGAAACATGGCTGAGAGGCAGGCCATACTCATGAATGACTTCCTAGCCTAGTCTCATTTTCTAGCCATTCTGCCTTCACAGACAAATCAGAGGACATGGTGATAATGGAGAGAAAAGGAGACTAGCTGAAACTGTTGAGAGGCCTGAGCGGGAGGGTGGAATGTTTCTCTTCCTGACTTCCTAACCATCACTCAGGTGACGAGGAATGTCACACCTGGAGTGACCGGGACAAAGACAGGAAGCACCACTGGCTGGCCCAGTGGGAACAGAACAGAGACCGTGGGACGCAACAACCACCTGTGCTGGCCTGGGTGTCTCCGGGACGACCTCTAGGTGAACCTGGTGGGCACACCTGTTCTCTAGGGCTTTGTGGTTTAGAGTTGGGGCCTGGGGCAGGTCGTGAGAAAGGGGAGGATCAATAGGGAAAGGATAACAATGGGAAGAATACAGTGAAGTGATAAAGCATTGAAACATGCAAGGATGAAATAATTGATCTGCTCTTCATGTTGTTGGAAAACACTTCCAGATAACTTAGGCATTTCACTGCTAATGTTCATATCCGTCTTGCATGTGTTTGTGTGGGACATGTGTCCCTCCTATCTCTGTCCTGTGGAATGTGAACTATTCCAGCTGTTCCTTGCAAAGAGGAAGCCCGTGTTTTGGGACACACTCGCACGTTGTGCCCCTCTGGCTGGCTGTCCTGAGTCGTCCGGAAGCAGCTCGTTAGACCTTGTTAGTGTGGTATGGCTTTAAAGGAGAAGAATAAGTAAATAGCAAGATGTGTAACTGTAAGGCTGAGAGGGCTGGTGGGAGGAAGGTGCTACAGGAAGAGAGGATGGATGGGCTGACAGTTATTGACTTGGCTGTCAGACTACAAGGGGTTCAATAACCGCACCGGTGTGGCCTTCTGCTCGTCGCACACACAGAGGGAGACGACGAAGCACAGAGTATTTTATCTTCTCAAATGGTCGTCATGTGAGACTGAGACATTGCTAAAGCTGGTTAAACGGTAGCGGTCTAGGCAACCCCAAAGGGTTGTATGTAGCTGGCTGTGAGCATGTGTGTTTAGGGGTGAGGTCTGGGTCCTGTTGGACTCTGTGCCGTTCATCTCTCCATTTGACACAGGGATAATGTATAGCCTAGTCTGTGCTTATCCTCTTATCTCCCCCACACACACAGTGCTTTTTCTCCCTTTCCAACCCCCCCTTGCTGCACACAGATGACACTATAGTGTCTGGGAACCAATTCGAACCGTGTCTGTGCGTCTGTGTGTCACGCCACTCACTATGGGGCTCTGATCACTTATTTTCCTGCTTTAATCTGTGGGTTGTTTGTATTTTTGATCGGACAGACTCACTTTTCTGATAGCTACTTCATTGAGGAAAAATCTATGACTGAGAGATGTTTGTCCCACCTAGCTACTGTATCTTAAGATGAATGCACCAACTGTAAGTCACCCTGAAATATGAGCGTCTGTTAAATAACTAAAATGTAAATGTGAAGAGAGAGAGAGAGCGGGAAGGAGCACGTGCCTGTGTGGTGTTTATGCTTGTCTGTATAATGGCATGCCTGTCCTCTGTAGAATACACTGTATTCAGCTGTGAGTCTGCAGTACCCAGTCCTAAAAATAACCCCCCTTACTGCCCCTCTCCTCCCTCCCCCTTTCACCCCCTTTCACCCATTCTCTGCCCTCTATTCTGTTCCACTTCTCTCCTTCTCTACATGATCTGATTGTTCCTCTTCTCCTCTTTCTCTCTCTCTGCCCTCCTTCTGTTCCATTTCTCTCCTTCTCGACAGGATCTGATCGCTCCTCTTCTTTCTTGCTCTGTCCCACTCTCTTGGCATCCTCTCTCCACTCTCACACTGAAGGAGATTTTACAGCATTTGGGACATAGTTATTTCTGTCTCTGTTTGCGCAAGGGCCTCTAATGTACACACACACTCTTACTCACTCACTCACACACACACACTCACACACATGTCCATTAACCGTTAGCTCTGTTATTTCAGCTCATCCCTCCAGGGTCAGTCACGCTGAAACTCCTTTTAGCTCCTTACACTGAGAGGTGTGTGCGTGAGCTGGCGTGACTGGCTCAGTTCCAGTCAACCAGTGTGATGGATGTCGAGCAGCAGCGTTTTGTGCTAACACATCCCATTACATCACTGTGAACGGTTGCCCCCTGGCTGCACTGGTTTATGGTCATTGGCAGCAGAAGTCATTACCTCTCAGCCGGTTGGCTCGTGTGGGTTTTGGGAGGTCAGGCGTCCCCAGGTTGTCATAGTGATATGCCCGACCTCTCACCCCTGAGCTGCAGGTCAAAAGATCAGAGGGGAAGCAGCGTTATTTCTCTAATGGCTGTGTTCCGTTATTTATGTTGCTATCTCATCTTTGTTTTTGGGGGAGGTTGTTTGGTAGGCTAGCTGAGATAAGGCTACGTTTGGTTAAGGGGATGGTTTGTGTGTGTAGGATAAGGTTTGGGTTCATGGTGTGGAGGGGGAGTGATGAGGGAGGGGATTTGATGAATGCCTCGGCCTAACCGGGTTAGCGTTGATTGTATTTGATTTGGAACTGAGCTGCCTCCAGAGGGGTGTACTATAAAGCACTATCAATGAGTTAGCCAGCGAAGTGACAAATTAAGCACGTGGTGTAATGAGTAGGATTCTGTGTGTTCACATGCAAAAGTGATTGCTTTTGATAAAAACACTATCTGCTTCCACAATGAAAACTACTTAGAAAATTCTGACATTTTATGTAAAATACAGTTGAAGTTGGAAGTTTTATATACACCTCTTAGCCAAATACATTTAAACTCAGTTTTCACAATTTCTGACATTTAATCCTAGTAAAAATTCCCTGCCTTAGGTCAGTTCGGATCACCACTTTCTTTTAAGAATGTGAATGTCAGAATAATAGTAGAGAGAATGATTTATTTCAGCTTTTATTTATTTCATCACATTCCCAGTGGGTCAGAAGTTTACATGCACTTAATTAGTATTTGGTAGCATTGCCTTTAAATTGTTTAACTTGGGTCAAACGTTTCGGGTAGCCTTCCACAAGCTTCCCACAATAAGTTGGGTGAATTTTGACCCATTCCTCCGACAGAGCTGGTGTAACTGAGTCAGGTTTGTAGGCCTCCTTGCTCGCACACACATTCTCAGTTCTGCCCACAAATTTTCAATAGGATTGAGGTCAGGGCTTTGTGATGGCCACTCCAATACCATTTTGCCACAACTTTGGAAGTATGCTTGGAGTCATTGTCCATTTGGAAGACCCATTTGCGACCAAGCTTCAACTTCCTGACTGATGTCTTGAGATGTTCCTTCAATATATCCACATCATTTTGTTGACAGCATGACTGAGCAGCGCAGATTACTGATTGATTTGAAAAAGGCCCTTCTCCCTCACTTTTTCCCCCGTTCACGTCACGGGCCATAGCCCGGTGCACCGCGGTTCAGCTTAATGGAACTCCCTCAGGGTCCAGTAAGGGGGTGTAATGCTGTGTTTGGGTGAGTGCTCGGAAGTATCTTGTAGTCTGCATGTCTATAACCCCATTCATTTGACGACCGTGGTGGTTTTGGTTAGTAAGGCACACCTGCAAGATGAGGAACCCCTCTGGCACTGGTGTGTGTGCACGTACTGGTGTGTTTGTGTGGTGGCCTACAGGAGTCTGTGACTGTCTGTGATCTTTATATCATAGGGGTGATGTCAGCTAGCCCAGGGTTAAGCCTGTAACTGTAGCCCGTCACTCACCTCCATGTACACAGCAGACTGATAGAACAGGTAGGACTGGGGGATATGGCCTAAAAATCAAATCTCCAATTTTAAATTATTTTTTTCATCTGAATAAGCTTTGCTGCACAATTAAAGGGCAATAGACTACATTTCAAACAGTCAGCAATAATCTAATGAATTCAGGGCTTGTAAAATTACTCCTAGGCTAAATATAAGCCTTACACAACCAGAAGACCCTCTAATTATTACATTATTTTATCAAAATAGTTTAACCTGCTTTAAAAATATGTATATTATTCCCTGATCGGGCTTTCAAGTCTGTCAATAAAAATGCCTTTTTGTTAAAATTGTAACCAGAACCATGCTCAATGCAGATCCACCAATAATGACCAACTTCTGGTAGCAGGCATTATAGAAAATGAACACGGGTCTCAAACAATCTCTCAAGCACAAGCCCACTCGCTAATGAGTAGCCAGCTAATCTTTTCTATTTCAAGTCTAGTCCAACTTGGCTCTATTTGCTTGCTAGCAAGGTAGAACAGTTGAACTGCTCTGAATAGACTCGAAACGCTCATCAAAACAAGAAAAAAATGCATTCTTGTGATACAGGCATTTGGAACATCACGCTAAAACTCAAAATTGTTATTGATTTGATACATCCCCCAGCCCTATGGACAGGTACTAGGTGTTTGCCTCGGGGGTGTAGTTGAATAGCTTATCACGGTGTTAACAGTATTAGCCTCGGTTCTTTGGAAGGAAGGGTCGTTGACATGTATTTGACATTTTGTATCTAAAAGTAGGATTGAGAACGAATTCATCAAAGTTGGCATATTTATTTCATTTTGGCCTTACCCAGTCCTCCTTTAAGACTAGGTGCTGCAAAGCAAAAGTTGATGTCATATGAAGCTTTACCACTTGCTCTGAAATATGAATAGAGTTTCTATTTCACACACATGTACATTTCATTTATGAATATGGAAAATTATAAACAGAAATATTGAAAATTATTATTTTAGATTTGGCATTTTTTCTTGTATATTGTTAAACATAATATACTCTACTGGCATATCAATGTTTCAGCGTTGGATCTCTGCTAGTTTTAAAGTTATGGCCTGTTTTTATAGAGAGATTGGCACAGTAGGCAATGTAACCAATCACGGCACTCCTTTTATTGGTGTCATTACACATCCTGCAAATCACCACCCGAGGGGGACCATTTTGAATCCATTTTCACATTCACTCTGTTGGTAATGCTGACAAATTGGATCATAACAAAAGTAGCAGGGATCCCACTCTGGAACTTTTGATTTGCCCGTAAAGTATATTACGTTCAACAATAAATTCGTACTTTTCTATATTCATGTTTAGATTTTTTTTGTAAGCAAAATGAATGTAAAAACGTGTTTATTGAAATCAATATACTACTCATATTACAGAGCAAGCGGTAAAGCTTCATATGACACCAATTGTTGCTTTGAAGTGCCTACAGATGAAACGGTATGGAGTCCTAAAGGAGGCCAACTTTGATGAATTATTTCTCAGTTATGCTTTCAGATGCATATGTCAAGAAAACTTCCTCCAAAGAACCCTTCTATGGATTACATTTCGTGAACATTTCAAAATCATGTTTTTTTTTTGGGGGGGGGGTTCCTGGTTTCGTATTGAATTACAGTACAGCTCGGTCTCTGTTCTTTCTCTGTACTTTCCTCAGCTAACAGTACATGCCTGGAGTTACCCTGGTGATGTCATGCCTCTTACACAAACACAAAGACGCCATTCTGTTCTTCTCACTCCAAATATGCTCACTTTCTCTTTTCCTCCCTCTTTTTATCCTTTGCTTGCTCGCTCTCGCCTTCACACTCTCGCGTGCACATCGACACCCACATATTCACATACGTCTTTTCTCATTCCATTTATTTGTATTTTTTTCCATTTTCAATTGGATATTAATTTGACCATATCATATTTCCTAGTTACTTGACAAAGAGTGGGAGTGAGACTGGAGGAGAAAGAGCAACCAGCCAGATAGAGTTCTGGGATAGTCTAGACCTCCTAATCTTTTGGAAGCAGAATATAGACTCTGGGGCCTTGGTCACCATGGTGACGAGAAGAGTTCAGGGTCTAGAGAGGGACAAAAGTTGCTGTTCTCTTTTACAATTTCAAGGCAGATTTCCCTAAATGGGGGTGGAACTACTGTATCTTACTTTAGGGACATGCCTTCAAGGGAGCTGTCTTAGTTGTCAAATTTGAAGGAATTGACTTTGATGTGAGTGTGTGTATTAGTCTTAATTAGGCCTTGTCGTCTGCCGTCTCTCCCCCGCCTGCCCTTTGAAGTCTCCTCCTCTTCGCTGAGCTCTAGCTTACCCATGATGCACTGGGGGACCCCCAGAAGGACAGGCTAAGGGGAACGAGGGAAGATCTGAGGCAGTGCCTGGTTTGGGTTTGGTATGTGGGTCAGGATTTCACAGAAGAATGTATAGGCTGTGTGTGTGCCTGCTTGCGCTTGTATGTTTTTTTGTTGTTGAAGGGATGCTGATTACAGAGAGAGAGAGGGGGAGAGACGAGGGGGATACCGGGACAGAGCCTTCAGCCAGTGTGTTGGATTGTGTTTGATGGGGAATTCTCTGTGCTTTCTCTTTCACATCATTTAGATATGCCAGCCCTGTCAAATGAGCTCTCTTTGTTTTGCTGTGGCCCAGAGATAATACCTGTCTCTGTTACATCCCTCTGTACTCTATCTGAGAGAGTGCTTATCTCGCTGCACAGGGGCAGCAGGTAGCCTAGTGGTCAGAGTGTTGGGCCAATAGTTGAAAGGTTGCTAGATCGAATCTCTGAGCTGACAAGGAAAAAATCTGTTGTTCTGCCCCTGAACAAGGCAGTTACCCCACTGTTCCGAGGCCATCATTGTAAATAAGAATTTGTTCTTAACTGACTTGCCTAGTGAAGTAAAGGTTCAATTAAAACAATGTATCATACTTTAATCAAAATTGCAATATCCATATCTCGAGGCTGATAAATTTAGTAAAACATCATGAATGTAACATGTTATAAGGATCCCCTGAAACTCTGACCAACACTTTGGTTCCTACCCTGTCACAACTTCTACAGGTTTTTTTCATTAGTTGTCATGCTAAACAACACCAACCATAGAGTTGGAATACTCATTTTATTTATATGATTCCAACAGTTCACCCAAGTGTTTTGATCTAAATCGCAAGTAAAATCACATTTGCAATATTTGGTTAAAAATAATTCACAATTAGATTATTTGCCCATATCTTGCAGCCCTACCTGTACACCAGGCTTCCCCAGCTGGTGGCCCGTGGGTGATTTTATTTGGCTCCCCAAGTTTTCTGAGCAAAAATAAAAAGCTAGATATTTTATTTATTTATTGTTGGCTATAAAAGACTGTACAAAACCACCAGCAAATCAGGTCCAAGTGATTTTTAATTTTGGAAATCTGTTCTGAACTATTACCATGCTAAATATATTTATTTATTTATTTTGTACACACACTGAGTGAACAAAACACCTCCTCTTTCCATGACACCGACCAGGTGAATCCAGGTGAAAGCTATACGATCCCTTATTGATGTCACTTGTTAAATCCACTTCAGTCAGTGTCGATGAAGGGAAGGAGACGGGTTAAAGAAGGATTTTTAAGCATTGAGACGTGGTTTTGTATGTGTGCCATTCAGAGGGAGAATGGGCAAGACAAAAGATTTACAGTAAGTGCCTTTGAACAGGGTATGGTAGTAGGTGCCAGGCTTTCTGTCAAGAACTGCAACGTGCAACTCAATATTAGGGAAGTGTTCTTAATGTTTTGTACACTCAGTGTATGTGATCTTATACAATGTGAGCAAGGTTTTAAATTATTTATGTTTTAGTCAATTTGCAGTCTACAAATTATTTGAAATTATGTTCCAGCCCCCTGACCATCTGCTCAAGAAAATAATGTCCTGCGGCTGAATCTAGTTGATGATCCCTGTGTGTGTGTGTGTGTGTGTGTGTGTGTGTGTGTGTGTGTGTGTGTGTGTGTGTGTGTGTGTGTGTGTGTGTGTGTGTGTGTGTGTGTGTGTGCGCGCGCGCAAAAAACCACTAGAGAGATGGTGAGTTAGAGAATGAGAGAGAGGTTGAGTTTTCTCCTTGTGCTGCTGATACAGGATTATGGACCCTGTCCAATGGGAACAGCTAATCTAGTAACTCTATATCTACACTGCAGGGTGGCAGAGAGGGATCTGCTCTAGTTAGCGGAGATGGGATCAGCAGTGTGTGTTTTTTTTCTTGTTGGATAGAAGACTGCCCAACACACACACATTGGAGGACAGCTGTGGCTTCCTTGGCCCTCAGTTCTTCTCATATTTCCTTGCCAGCTCATTCAGCAGGTAAAGAATGTGTGTGTCACTCCCCACAGCAGCAAACACAACCTTTGTCTCAGCAACCCAATCATCCACAGCCTGCCCACTTTCCTAGCCTGTCTGCCCAAGGACAGTGATGCTCTGAGGGGCAGACACAGGCATAATCAGTCCCAGCCACATGACCAGGCCTGTGTCCTGCACTCTGCCCATTGGCAAAAGGAAGGAGTTGTTGGGATGATAACGAACATGCCAGTAACATCAGTATCATTGCCTTATTGGCATTACCGCACTCACTATTGTGTGTGTGTTTATTTTATTTCACCTTTATTTAACCAGGTAGGCTAGTTGAGAACAAGTTCTCATTTGCAACTGCGACCTGGTCAAGATAAAGCATAGCAATTCGACACATACAACAACACAGAGTTACACATGGAATAAACAAAAGATACAGTCAATAATACAGTAGAACAAAAGAAAACAAAAAGTCTATATACAGTGAGGTAGGATAAGGGAGTTAAGGAAATAAATAGGCCATGGTGGCGACGTAATTACAATATAGCAATTAAACACTGGAATGGTAGATGTGCAGAAGATGAATGTGCAAGTAGAGATACTGGGGTGCAAAGAAGCAAGATAAATAAATAAATACTGTATGGGGTTGAGGTAGGTAGATAGATGGGCTATGTACAGGTGCAGTGATCTGTGAGCTGCTCTGACAGCTGGTGCTTAAAGCTAGTCTCCAGCTTCAGGGATTTTTGCAGTTCGTTCCAGTCATTGGCAGCAGAGAACTGGAAGGAAAGACAACCAAAGGAGGAATTGGCTTTGGGGGTGACCAGTGAGAGATACCTGCTGGAGTGCGTGCTACGAGTGGATGCTGCTATGGTGACCAGTGAGCTGAGATAAGGCGGGGCTTTACCTAGCAGAGACTTGTAGATAACCTGTAGCCAGTGGGTTTGGCGAGGAGTATGAAGCGAGGGCCAATAAACGAGAGCGTACAGGTCGCAATGGTGGGTAGTGTATGGGGTTTGGGTGACAAAACGGATGGCACTGTGATAGACTGCATCCAGTTTGTTGAGTAGAGTGTTGGAGGCTATTTTATAGATGACATCACCGAAGTCGAGGATCGGTAGGATGGTCAGTTTTACGAGGGTATGTTTGGCAGCATGAGTGAAAGATGCTTTGTTGCGATATAGGAAGCCAATTCTAGATTTAATTTTGGATTGGAGATGCTTAATAAGAGTCTGGAAGGAGAGTTTACAGTCTAACCAGACACCTAGGTATTTGTAGTTGTCCACGTATTCTAGGTCAGAGCCCTCCAGAGTAGTGTTGCTGGACAGGCGAGCAGGTGCGGGCAGTGATCGGTTGAATAGCATGCATTTAGTTTTCCCTGCGTTTAAGAGCAGTTGGAGGCCACGGAAGGAGAGTTGTATGGCATTGAAGCTCGTCTGGAGGTTAGTTAACACAGTGTCCAAAGAGGGGCCAGAAGTATACAGAATGGTATCGTCTGCGTAGAGGTGTACCAGAGAATCACCAGCAGCAAGAGCAACATCATTGATGTATACAGAGAAGAGAGTCGGCCCGAGGGTTGAACCCTGTGGCACCCCCATAGAGACAGCCAGAGGTCAGGACAACAGGCCCTCCGATTGGACACACTGGACTCTATCAGAGAAGTAGTTGGTAAACCAGGCGAGGCAATCATTTGAGAAACCAAGGCTGTCAAGTCTGCCAATAAGAATGTGGTGATTGACAGAGTCGAAAGCCTTGGCCAGGTCGATGAATACGGCTGCACAGTAATGTCTCTTATCGATGGCGGTTATGATGTCGTTTAGAACCTTGAGCGTGGCTGAGGTGCACCCATGACCAGCTCTGAAACCAGATTGCATAGCGGAGAAGGTACGGTGGGATTCGAAATGGTCAGTAATCTGTTTGTGAACTAGGCTTTCGAAGACCTTAGAAAGACAGGGTAGGATAGATATAGGTCTGTAGCAGTTTGGGTCTAGAGTGTCACCCACTTTGAAGAGGGGGATGACCACGGCAGCTTTCCAATCTTTGGGAATCTCAGACGATATGAGAGGTTTAACAGGCTAGTAATAGGAGTTGCAACAATTTAGTCAGGTTGTCTAGCCCGGGGTATTTGTAGGGGTCCAGATTTTGCAGCTCTTTCAGAACATCAGCTATCTGGATTTGGGTAAAGGAGAAATGGTGGGGGCTTTGGCTGGTTGCTGTGGAGGGTGCCGGGCAGTTGACCGGGGTAGGGGTAGCCAGGTGGAAAACATGGCCAGCCGTAGAGAAATACTTATTGAAATTCTCAAGTATAGTGGATTTATCGGTGGTGACAGTGTTTCCTAGCCTCAGAGCAGTGGGCAGCTGGGAGGAGGTGCTCTTATTCTCCATGGACTTTACAGTGTCCCAGAACTTTTTTGAGTTTGTACTACAGGATGCAAATTTCTGTTTGAAAAAGCTTGCCTTCGCTTTACTAACTGCCTGTGTATATTTCTTCCTAACTTCCCTGAAAAGTTACATATCACGGGGGCTGTTCGTTGCTAATGCAAAACGCCACAGGATGTTTTTGTGCTGGTCAAGGGCAGACAGGTCTGGAGTGAACCAAGGACTATATCTATTCCTAGTTCTAAATTATTTGAATGGGGCATGCTTATTTAAGATGGTGAGGAAGGCACTTTTAAAGAAGTGTGTGTGTGGGGACCACGAGTGTGGCTGATAAGATAAATGGAGAATGTTCTGTTGGAAAATCATATTAGTGAACTCAGAACACACTCTTCCCCATCCTGCTCTCTCTTTTTTTCTCTCTCTCCTGCTCTCTCTGTTTTTACCTCCATCTCAATTGAATTTAAGGGCTGGTAAGGGAAACATATGTTTTCATTGCCAAAGCAAGTGAAATAGATAATAAACAATACAAATGAACAGTGAACATTACACTCACAAAAGTTCCAAAAGAGTAAAGACATTTCAAATGTCATATTATGTGCAAATAGTTCAAGTACAAAAGGATAAATAAACATAAATATGGGTTGTATTTACAATGGTGTTTGTTCTTCACTGGTTGCTCTTTTCTTGTGGCAACAGGTCACACATCTTGCTGTTGTATTTCACCCATTAGATATGGGAGTCTGTGTAATCTGAGAGAAGTATGTCTCTAATATGGTCATACATTTGGCAGGTTAGGAAGTGCAGCTCAGTTACCACCTCATTTTGTGGGCAGTGTGCACATAGCCTGTCTTCTCTTAAGAGCCAGGTCGGCCTACGGTGGCCTTTCTCAATAGCAAGGCTATGCTCACTGAGTCCTTAAGTTTGGGTAAGTCACAGTGGTCAGGTATTCTGCCACTGTACTCTCAGTTTAGGGCCAAGTAGCATTCTAGTTTGCTCAGCTTTTTTGTTAATTCTTTCCCCCTTCTCTCTCTCTCCCCCTCCTAATCACTCTGTTTTACCTCTCTCTCTCTCTCTCTCCCTCCTGCTCTCTCTGTTTTTATCTCACTCTCGTATTTTCCTTTTTTCTCTCACTCCATCTCCCCTGACTCTCTTTAGAGCAGGTTGGTTGTGCTTAAACAAATGAAGACACCTACAGACACATTCTCACACACACACACGTTTGTTTTACTATCCTTGTGAAGACCACCAAACGGTTGATTCCCATCCAAAATCCTATTTTCCCTAACCTTAACTCTACACCTAATCCTTAACCCCTAACGTAACCCTAATTGTAAACCTAACCCTTAAGCCTAAAATAAGCTTTTTCCTTATGGGGGATAGGTGGAATGTCCCCACTTGTCTTCAGGTCCCCACAACGATAGTAAAACTAAAAACACACACACGCATGATCACACACACTCCCCTCCTTCATTAACTATGTTTGTTTTAATGAGATCAACTCCAGCCGAGATGAGAAGAGAACCAGGTCATACCCGTGCAACACACACACGCGCACACACACACGCTTAAACCTGACATCAAAGCGTCCCTGCCTTCACCCTGCCTGGTACATGGTGGGTGTTAGGGCATGTGAAGGGTGGGGAGACTAATCCCCTAACACACACAGTGTTTCATAGATTTTCATTGGTAGATTAGTGGTTGACTGGCGAGGGGGGATGTGCTGCTGTATGTGTTTTATATGTGTTGGCCTGGGGCATATTTGAGGGCACAGATAGAAATGTCATGTATAGAGCTGATGTGATTCCTCACTCTTCATTACAGAGAGGCATGTCTGTTCTACACTATATATTTGTATCTGATCGTTCTTTGACGTTGTGCCCTATTGACCGGCACCTCCAAGCCTGGAGGTAATTCGAGTTTACAGGATTAGGCTGGACGTACTGAGTGTATGTGCACTGGAGAGCGTGTGTGTGGGTTTGTGTGTGTGTGTGTTAGGATCGGGGTTGGGTACACTGCAGCCACAGATCCAGACAGTCATTGATTTGAATGATTCCTGCAATGCACACACATGCCATCAGGAATGACATTTTAAGGATGGCGTGTGCG
This sequence comes from Oncorhynchus clarkii lewisi, assembly GCF_045791955.1. Taxonomy (NCBI): domain Eukaryota; kingdom Metazoa; phylum Chordata; class Actinopteri; order Salmoniformes; family Salmonidae; genus Oncorhynchus; species Oncorhynchus clarkii. The sequence continues at coordinate 15,195,228 of NC_092179.1, read as the reverse complement.
TGCGTGTGTGTGTGTGTGCGTTTAGACAGACAGATGGTGTCTCAAGTCTACAGTCGTGGCCAAAAGTTTTGAGAATGACACATATTAATTTCCACAAAGTTTGCTGCTTCAGTGTCTTTAGATATTTTTGTCAGATGTGACTATGGAATACTGAAGTATAATTACAAGCATTTCATACGTGTCGAATGCTTTTATTGACAATTACATGAAGTTTATGCAAAGAGCCAATATTTGCGGCTTGGACGCTTCTTTTTCAAGACCTCTGCAATCCGCCCTGGCATGCTGTCATGCATGGCAGCCCATTCTTGCATAATAAATGCTTGGAGTTTCTCAGAATTTGTGGGTTTTTGTTTGTCCACCCGCCTTTTGAGGATTGACCACAAGTTCTCAATGGGATTAACGTCTGGGGAGTTTCCTGGCCATGGACCCAAAATATCGATGTTTTGTTCCCCGAGCCATTTAGTTATTACTTTTGCCTTATGGCAAGGCATTGTTTGTCACCAAACTGTTCCTGGATGGTTGGGAGAAGTTGCTCTCAGAGGATGTGTTGGTACCATTCTTTATTAATGGCTGTGTTCTTAGGCAAAATTGTGAGTGAGCCCACTCCCTTGGCTGAGAAGCAACCCCACACATGAATGGTCTGATGGTAGCGCTCACCTTGTCTTCTCCGGACAAGCTTTTTTCCGGGTGCCCCAAACAATCGGAAAGAGGATTCATCAGAGAAAATGACTTTACCCCAGTCCTCAGCAGTCCAATCCCTGTACCTTTTGCAGAATATCAGTCTGTCCCTGATGTTTTTCCTGGAGAGAAGTGGCTTCTTTGCTGCCCTTCTTGACACCAGGCCTTCCTCTTTTTCCAAAAGTCTTTGCCTCACTGTGCATGCAGTTGCACTCAAACCTGCCTGCTGCCATTCCTGAGCAAGCTCTGTACTGGTGGTGCCCCGATCCCGCAGCTGAATCAACTTTAGGAGACAGTCCTGGCGCTTGCTGGACTTTCTTGGGCACCCTGAAGCCTTCACAACAATTGAACCGCTCTCCTTGGAGTTCTTGATGATCCTATAAATGGTTGATTTAGGTGCAATCTTACTGGCAGCAATAGCATTGCCTGTGAAGCTCTTTTTGTGCAAAGCAATGATGACTGCATGTGTATCCTTGCAGATAACCATGGTTGACAGAAAAAGAACAATGATTCCAAGCACCACCCTCCTTTTGAAGCTTCCAGTCTGTTATTCAAACTCAATCAGCATGACAGAGTGATCTCCAGCATTATCCTCGTCAACACTCACACCTGTGTTAATGAGAGAATCACTGACATGATGTCAGCTGGTCCTTTTGTTGCAGGGCTGAAATACAGTAGAAATGTGTTTTGGGGTTTCAGTTCATTTGCATGGCAAAGAGGGACTTTGCAATTAATTGCAATTAATCTGATCACTCTTCATAACATTCTGGGGTGTATGCAAATTGCCATTATACAAACTGAGGCAGCAGACTTTGTGAAAATTTATATTTGTGTCATTCTCAAAACTTTTGGACACGACTGTGTACTGTTGAGCTAATGATCTCAGAGGGAGTGAAAGAGAAATGTATACTACGTGACCTAAAGTATGTGGACACCTGCTCATCGAACATCTCATTCCAAAATCCTGGGCATTAATATGGAGTTGGTTCCCCCATTTGCTGCTGTCACAGCGTCCACTTCTGGGAAGGCTTTCCGCTAGATGTTGGAACATTACTGCTGGGACTTGCTTCCATTCAGCCATGAGCATTAGTGAGGGTGGGCATTGATGTTGGGCGATTAGGCCTGACTAACAGTCACTTCAGCACCTCGCCGGTCACGTTCTGTGAGCTTGTGTGGCCTACCACTTCGTGACTGAGCCGTTGTTGCTCCTAGACGTTTCCACTTCACAATAACAGCACTTACAGTTGACCAAGGCATCTCTAGCAAGGCATACATTTGACGAACGGACTTGTTGGAAAGGTGACATCCTATGACTGCCAATGTTTGTCTACGGAGATTGCATGGCTGTGTACTTGATTATATACACCTGTTAGCAACGGGTGTGGCTGAAATTGCAGAATCCACTAATTTGAAGCGGTGTCTACATACTTTTGTAAAAATAGTGGAGATGGGTGGAGAGATGGATAGTTAGATAATCTTGGTCCTCTTCTTGTGTCTCTGTCTGTCTGATGTGAGGTTAGTGCTGTGTTAGGATGTTTTCTTTATGTAGTGGCTAACTGTATCCCATGTGTGAGAGAGCGAGACACACACACACACACCGCAACCTTCACTGCTAGCTGGCAGTGTGTTATCACTGTGTCCAGTTTGGGATGGTGTGAGGGGGTTAAAAGGGTGGGTCCCGCTCGTCCGAGGGGTGTCACCGCGGCAACACAATGGGCAGGAAAACTGGCCTGGGGCAGAGAGAGCAAGGTGTTTCCTATGACCTGGCTTACTGCTGTGTCAGCATGCACACACATACTGATACACATAAACTCACACACTGATACCCAAACCATACACTGATACATACACACATACTGTATTGTACATTTATGTATATTTACCATACACACACAAATCAAACACTAACATATTCACACAACACATAATTAATTGGTACTTACACATATACAATGGATCCTACACGGATGGATGCACACAAAACACAGCCATACCATCGGACCAGGCAGGTATTTGTGGTGCTATGGAATGTGGCCAGTTCTCCAAGTCTGTGGCCTTTTCACCTCCCATCACACTCAGCCAACCAGCCTGCCTCGGCCAATCACTGCAGCCGCTGGACTAGGTCTGTCACTGCAGCCCACCAATCACACAACAAGACACAACCACATGATGACCACTGCTGTTACTTAGAGTGTGGCCAATCTGAGGACACTGATGGTTGTGTGTGTGTGTGTGTGTGTGTGTGTGTGTGTGTGTGTGTGTGTGTGTGTGTGTGTGTGTGTGTTTTAAGTGTGTGTATGACTGCTATTCCTATATGTAGCTGATACTGTGGATTTGAGGCTCATCTCTGTATTGCACCTCTTGTCATTTTAGCCACAGTAGATGGCCTTGATAAATTATGTATGAGTGTCTGCACGTGTGTGTGTGTGCTAATACATTTTGCTTGCAATTAAGGAAAGCAGTATCATGTTTGGATGTTAAATTCATGTTTAATTTGTGCTTTATGAAGGCCCTAGCTGAGTGCTGAGGGGAGGTGTGGTGACTGCAGTATTAATCTACTCATCATAAATATTAGATTAAAAGGAGGTGTAGTTTATTTATGAAGGGTGCTATTTTAGCCCACCCGTGTGTTCTCGGCCTCTACATACTCTTGCAGCTTAAGGTTTGGGCTTCTCACTGTCTTATGTGTGTTCATGTTTTGGTAGCATGTACAATATCAGTCCATACTGGAATAATAACATGGTCACTCCAACCCAGCTGTACCAATATCAAGATAAGGAAGCTAGCATGTTGCTATGTGAGCAACATTTGAGAGAGTTCTCAACTATATTATTCGTAGCTGTCTATTTACCACCACAGAACAAAGCTGGCACTAAGACCTCTCTCAAGGCCATAAGCAAAGAAGAAAATGCTCACCCAGAAGAGGCGCACCTGGTGGCCGGGGACTTTAATGCAGGCAAACTTAAATCAGTTTTACCAAATTTTTACCAGCATGTCACATGTGCAACCAGAGAAGAAAACAATCCTAGACCAACTTTACACCACACATAGAGATGCAGCAGTGTACAAAAGGGAGGGGGGTGTCAATGTAAATTGTCCAGTGGCGATTTTATTAATTGTTCAGCAGTCTTATGGCTTGGGGGTAGAAGCTGTTGAGGAGCCTTTTGTCCTCGACTTGGTGCTCTGGTACCGCTTGCCGTGCGGGAGCAGTGAAAGCAGTCTATAACTTGGGTGACTGGAGTCTCTGACAATTTAATGGGCTTTCCTCTGACACCGCATATTATATAGGTCCTGGATGGCAGGAAGCTTGGCCCCAGTGATGTACTGGGCCGTTCGCACTACCCTCTGTAGCACCTTACGGTCAGATGCCAAGGAGTTAGCATACCTGGCGGTGATTCAACCGATCAGGATGCTCTTGATGGTGCAGCTGTATAACTTTTTGAGGATCTGAGGACCCATGCCAAATCTTTTCAGCCTCCTGAGGGGGAAAAGGTTTTGTCGTGCCCTCTTCACGACTGTCTTTGTATGTTTAGACAATGATAGTTCGTTGGGGATATGGACACCAAGGAACTTGAAATTCTCAACCCGCTCCACATCAGCCCCGTCAATGTTAATGGGGGCCTGTTCGGCTCGCCTTTTCCTGTAGTCCACGATCAGCTCCTTTGTCTTGCTCACATTGAGGGAGAGGTTGTTGTCCTGGCACCACACTGACAGTTCTCAGTACTACCTCCCTATAGGCCGTCCGTCTCATTGTTGTCTGTGATCAGCCTACCACTGTTGTGTCGTCAGCAAACTTAATGATGGTGTTGACTGCGTGCCAAACACGACTCCATGGGTGAACAGGGAATACAGGAGTGGACTAAGTACAAGACACTTCATGGCTACCGATGTGAGTGCCACGGGGCTGTAATCATTTAGGGAGGTCCGCGCATGCTTTGAGTACACGTCCTGGTAATCCGTCTGGCCCAGCGGCTTTGTCAATGTTGACCTGATTAAAGGTTTTGTTCACATCGGCTACCGAGAGTGTTATCACACAGTCATCCAGAACAGCTGGTGCTCTTGTGCATGCTTCAGTGTTGCTTACCTCGAAGCGAGCTTGCAAGGCATTTAGCTTGTTTGGTAGGCTCGCGTCACATGGCAGCTCGCATCTGGGTTTCCCTTTGTAGTCTGTAATAGTTTTCAAGCCCTGCCACATCCGACGAGCATCAGAGCCGGTGTAGTAGGATTCAATCTTAATCCCATATTGACACGTTGCTTGGTTGATGGTTCCTCTGAGGGCATAGCGGGATTTCTTATAAACGTTCGGATTAGTCTCCCACTCCTTGAAAGCGGCAGCTCTAGCCTTTAGCTCGATGCGGATGTTGCCTGTAATCCATGGCTTCTGATTGGGATATGTACGTACAGACACTGTGGAGACGACGTCATCGATGCACTTATAGATGAAGCCGATGACTGAGGTGGTGTATTCCTCAATGCCATTGGTTGAATCCCGGAACATATTCCAGTCTGTGCTAGCAAAACAGTCCTGTAGCATAGCATCCGCGTCTTCTGACCACTTCCGTATTGAACGAGTCACTGGTACCACCTGCTTTAGTTTTTGTTTGCAAGCAGGAATCAGGAGGATAGAATTGTGGTCAGATTTGCCAAATGGAGGGTGGCGGAGAGCCTTGTATGCATCTCTATGTGTGGTGTAAAGGTGGTCTAGGATTTTTTTTTTCTGGTTGCACATGTGACATGCTGGTAAAAATGAGGTAAAACTGATTTAAGTTTGCCTGCATTAACGTCCCCAGCCACTTGGAGCGCCACTTCTGGGTGAGCATTTTCTTCTTTGCTTATGGCCTTGAGAGCGGTCTTAATGCCAGCTTCGCTTTGTGGTGGTAAATAGACGGCTACAAATAATACAGATGAGAATTATCTTGGTAGATAGTGTGGTCGACAGCTTATCATATGGTTCTCTACCTCAGGCGAGCAGAGCAATACCTCGAGAATTCTTTAATATTAGACATCGTGCACCAGCTGTTATTGACAAATAGACACACACCCTCACCCCTGGTTTTACCAGAGGTAGCGTCTCTGTTCTTCCGGTGAATGGAAAATCCCTGCCAGCTCTACAGTGAGGGGAAAAAAGTAATTGATCCCCTGCAGATTTTGTACGTTTGCCCACTGACAAATAAATGATCAGTCTATAATTTTAATGGTAGGTTTATTTTAACAGTGAGAGACAGAATAACAACAACAAAATCCAGAAAAACTCATGTCCAAATTTGTATAAATTGATTTGCATTTTAATGAGGGAAATAAGTATTTTACCCCCTCTCAATCAGAAAGATTTCTGGCTCCCAGGTGTCTTTTATACAGGTAACGAGCTGAGATTAGGAGCACACTCTTAAAGGGAGTGCTCCTAATCTCAGTTTGTTACCTGTATAAAACACCTGTCCACAGAAGCAATCAATCAATCAGATTCCAAACTCGACACCATGGCCAAGATCAAAGAGTTCTCCGAGGATGTCAGGGACAAGATTGTAGACCTACACAAGACTGGAATGGACTACAAGACCATCGCCAAGAAGTTTTGTGAGAAGGTGACAACAGTTGGTGCGATTATTTGCAAATGGAAGAAACACAAAATAACTATCAATCTCCCTCGGACTGGGGCTCCATGCAAGATCTCACCTCATGGAGTTGCAATGATCATGAGAACGGTGAGGAATCAGCCCAGAACTACACTGGAGGATCTTGTCAATGATCTTAAGGCAGCTGGGACCATAGTCACCAAGAAAACAATTGGTAACACACTACGCCGTGAAGGACTGAAATCCTGCAGCGCCCGCAAGGTCCCCCTGCTCAAGAAAGCACATATACATGCCCGTCTGAAGTTTGCCAATGAACATCTGAATGATTCAGAGGACAACTGGGTGAAAGTGTTGTGGTCAAATGAGACCAAAATGGAGCTTTTTGGCATCAACTTAACTCGCCGTGTTTGGAGGAGGAGGAATTCTGCCTATGGCCCCAAGAACACCATCCCCACCGTCAAACATGGAGGTGGAAACATTATACTTTGGGGGTGTTTTTCTGCTAAAGGGACAGGACAACTTCACCGTATCAAAGGGACGTTGGACAGGGCCATGTACCGTCAAATCTTGGGTGAGAACCTCCTTCCCTCAGCCAGGGCATTGAAAATGGGTCGTGGATGGGTATTCCCACATGACAATGACCCAAAACACACGGCCAAGGCAACAAAGGAGTGGCTCAAGAAGAAGCACATTAAGGTCCTGGAGTGGCCTAGTCAGTCTCCAGACCTTAATCCCATAGAAAATCTGTGGAGGGAACTGAAGGTTCGAGTTGCCAAATGTCAGCCTCGAAACCTTAATGACTTGGAGAAGATCTGCAAAGAGGAGTGGGACAAAATCCCTCCTGAGATGTGTGCAAACCTGGTGGCCAACTACAAGAAATGTCTGACCTCTGTGATTGCCAACAAGGGTTTTGCCACCAAGTACTATGTCATGTTTTGCAGAGGGGTCAAATACTTATTTCCCTCATTAAAATGCAAATCAATTGATAACATTTTTGACATGCGTTTTTCTGGATTTTTTTGATATTCTGTCTCTCACTGTTTAAATAAACCTACCATTCAAATTATAGACAGATGATTTCTTTGTCGGTGGGCAAATGTCCAAAATCAGCAGGGGATCAAATACATTTTCCCCTCACTGTATATTGTCAGTTTCTTCGTTCAGCCACGTCTATGTGAAACATGAGATGTTAGTTTTTTTAATGTCCCGTTGGTAGGATAATCTTAATAGTAGCAAGGAGAATGGAAGGCATTGGGAGTTTACTCCCTCGCCTCCGACTTTTCAGAAGGATCCCCGATATGCGTCTCCTTTTCCGACGTCTTTTCTTCACACAAAACAAAAAGTTTATTCCAGTCCGCGGTGAGTAATCGCTTTTCTGATGTCCAGACGTTCTTTTCGGACATAAGAGACGGTAGCAGCAACATTATGTACACAATAAGTAAAAAAATAGAATAAATAATAATTCACAATTGGTTGGGAGAAACGTCAGCTATGTTCTTCAGCGCCATCTTTTCTTATCGAGACAATTACAAGTTACTTGTTTACGCCTTGCCACCTAAAACGTGTGTGTGTGTGTGTGTGTGTGTGTGTGTGTGTGGGTCCAGTGCTGACCTTTGCCATCTGTGCCCTACAGGCCCTGCCAGCCCAGCCAACCCTGAGGAGTGTGTGATGGAGAAGATGAAGAGGTTTAAGCGGCGTCTGTCTCTAACGCTGCGCTCCAGCCACACCATAGACGAGTCTCTGTCTGAACTGGCCGAGCAGATGACCATCGAGGACGGCGGCAACAAGGACAGCGGTCAGTAGGCGTGTGTGTGTGTGTGTGTGTGTGTGTGTGTGTGTGTGTGTGTGTGTGTGTGTGTGTGTGTGTGTGTGTGTGTGTGTGTGTGTGTGTGTGTGTGTGTGTGTGTGTGTGTGTGTGTGTGTGTGTGTGTGTGTGTGTGTGTGTGTGAGTATTAGATATTGTATTAGTAAACAAACAGAGCACACACACACACACGTCTACTGTGCTCTGTGCAAGTCCCAGTGATGAGAGACTGATGATGTTACTATTATGAAGTGACTCTTGACTGAATGCCAGTAGAGAAGGATACAGCCAGCCAGTGGACACACACACTAGGGCCCTTTGGTCACCCCGAGGATACAGCCAGCCAGTGGACACACACACTAGGGCCCTTTGGTCACCCCGAGGATACAGCCAGCCAGTGGACACACACACTAGGGCCCTTTGGTCCCCCCGAGGATACAGTTGAAATGTTTGATGTAGCTGGCAGCCAATGGTATCCTTTCTTGCCATCTGAAGTGATTAGAGTGAGACTGAGGGAACGGGGTGAGAGACATCGAGAGGGGAAATTGACACACAGGGAGAGCGAGCAGCAGTGTGAATGATCGTGTCCTAGAGAGTAGCTCTTTATGTCCTTATGTAACAACAGAAGCAGCCTGGTGAGATGAAACGCCTACTGGGACACACACACACAACGCAGGGGGACGGAAGGTTACGCTGCCACAATGTTTGTGGAAAAGACATCACACAGAAAAGGAAAACACTTTCACAAACGTACTGCAACATCCCAAAATGTCTGAAGCTAACATCCTCTGGCCTACTTTAGGTTGCATAAGTGTTCTTTTCTGCTGTTTTTATATAAAACAAGGAAGCACTCTGTTTACTGAATTCTGCTCAACAGAAGACCGAACAGTACATGAACTACTTGTACAAATGACTGATTGATTCATTGGTAGATTGCGTGATGAATCGGATGGATGGATATATAGATGGGCAGATTGATTGACATATTGTTTCTCCTTGCAGAGCCGATCGTGCGTAATGGGCGACCGCCCTCCTCCCACAGCATGCACTCGTTCCTGCACCAGTACACCGGCTCCTTCAAGAAGCCCCCCCTCCGCAGACCACACAGTGTCATCGGAGGAAGCCTGGGCTCCTTCATGACCTTCCCCAGCAACGGCAGCCGCCTCGGTGAGTTACACAGAGAGCGAAACAAACAGACTCGGAGATGCACAAGCACGTATACACTAACGGCACGCATGCTTGCACAAACACTCATATGCACGCGCGCACATGTCATACACACACACTCATTCAAACATGTAGCCATATTTACTAATGACACACCCACTAGCAGCACCACTATAAGCAACCTGTTCTCCTTCATGGTCATGCCACCCGGTCGTCACCCGGCTGCCAAGGTGAGTTGCCGTGGAGATGGGCATACTCGTGCCTGTGCACCAGGAAGTGACAGAGAAAGAGCAGATGGCGACAGAGGACAAACAGGAAGTTAGTCATAGCCCCTGAGAGTTCCATCCTGACATGGTCATGGTGTGACTTTTCATCACACACAACACCAGACTCGTCTGTCTCTCCATCTTTATCTCCAATCTTCCTCTCAATTATGTGTTTTTGCATGAGTCAACTGTTCTCATTCTACACTGTGTGCTTGTGCGGGTGTATATTTGCATCTAAAAGTTTGATGTTTGTGTGATTTCATACATTTGTGTGTGTCTGCGGACAATGTTTTCCCTGCATTTTCTCTGAGCCATCACCATGACGATAGCTGTTCTCTGGTCTCCAGGGTGAGCCAACTATTTTGGTCTGCGGTCTTGTCTATAAGTTGTCATGAGGAGCGTCACCTCAGACTGAACTGTGTCCCAGTTAGTTACATGGGTTTGGGGATATTGGGGGGGGGGAACAGACAATCAGGCAAGTCTATCTGGGACAAGATGGAACTAGATTAGTACACACTCATGTACCTGTTTACCTCAAAGAACAGAGGGAGAGAGGGAGAAATAGGGCCAAAGAGAGTGAAGTTGGAATGAAAGGAGGGGTCTTAGGTAGGCAGAGAAGGAGATAGACGGCTGAAGAGAGAAGCAGAAAGGAGGGAGATGACAGTAGTGCGGTGTGCTGGATGATATGGGATGGTATGACGACAGGCTGCTGGGTTGGAGGTCTTGACAGAGAGAATTTGTGCCACACTCAGATACAGCTACTCATTAGCACACTGTGTGTGTGTGTGTTCATTAGTTCACCCCCCCCCCCCCCCCCCCCCCCCCCCCCCCCCCACACCACTACACACCATGTTCTTGACCAGAGGCTGTAGTTTTTTATGATCCTAGAGGAAGCAGAGTTGGTTAGTGTTTCATCTTTGGCCTGTGGGGGGGGGGGGGGGACTGCGGGATAATGAAAGAAGGGAACTTGAGAGAGAAGGAGAGGTTGTAGGATCAGGACCAAGCCATAAACTGTAACTGTTGACAGAATGAGATAAAGCACTCCTGTCTCTAACTTATTCTCTCATATTCTTAGACTCAGACTCAGTAGCCTCAGTTTTTCTAATGACTGCCTTGCCTGGTTCACCAATTACTTTGCAGACAGAGTTCAGTGTGTCAAATCAGAGGGCATGTTGTCCGGTCCTCTGGCTGTCTCTATGGGGGTGCCACAGGGTTCAATTCTTGGGCCGACTCTTTTCTCTGTAAATATCAATGATGTTGCTCTTGCTGTGGGCGATTCCCTGATTCACCTCTACGCAGACGACACCATTCTGTATACTTATACTATACACTGTGCTATCTAACCTCCAAACGAGCTTCAATGCCATACAACACTCCTTCCGTGGCCTCCAACTGCTCTTAAACGCTAGTATAACCAAATTTATGCTTTTCAACCGTTTGCTGCCTGCACCCGCACGCCCGACCTAGCATCACCACCCTGGATGGTTCCGACCTAGAATATGTGGACATCTATAAGTACCTAGGTGTCTGGCTAGACTGTAAACTCTACTTCCAGACTCATATCAAACATCTCCAATCTAAAATCAAATCTAGAGTCAGCATTCTATTCCGCAACAAAGCCTCCTTCACTCACGCCGCCAAACTTACCCTAGTAAAACTGACTATCCTACCGATCCTCGACTTTGGCGATGTCATCTACAAAATAGCTTCCAACACTCTACTCAACAAACTGGATGCAGTCTATCACAGTGCCATCTGTTTTGTTACTAAAGCACCTTATACCAACCACCACTGCGACCTGTATGCTCTAGTCGGCTGGTCCTCGCTACATATTCGTCGCCAGACCCACTGGCTCCAGGTCATCTACAAGTCCATGCTAGGTAAAGCTCCGCCTTATCTCAGTTCACTGGTCACAATGGCAACACCCACCCGTAGCACGCGCTCCAGCGGGTGTATCTCATTGATCATCCCTAAAGCCAACACCTCATTTGGTCGCCTTTCCTTCCAGTTCTCTGCTGCCTGTGACTGAAACGAATTGCAAAAATCGCTGAAGTTGGAGACTTTTATCTCCCTCACCAACTTTAAACATCTGCTATCTGAGCAGCTAACCGATGGCTGCAGCTGTACATTGTCTATCGGTAAATAGCCCACCCAATTTACCTACCTCATCCCCAAACTGTTTTTATTTATTTACTTTTCTGCTCTTTTGCACACCAGTATCTCTACCTGCACATCACCATCTGATCATTTATCACTCGTGTTAATCTGCAAAATTGTAATTATTTGCCTACCTCCTCATGCCTTTTGCACACAATGTATATAGACTCTCTTTTTTTTCTTTTTTTCTACTGTGTTATTGACTTTTTTATTGTTTACTCCATGTGTAATTCTGTGTTGTCTGTTCACACTGCTATGCTTTATCTTGGCCAGGTCGCAGTTGTAAATGAGAACTTGTTCTCAACTAGCCTACCTGGTTAAATAAAGGTGAAATAAATCAAATAAAAAAACAGCAGACTACTGACTCAGTTTGACACAAGCTATAGCAAATCCATGCCATGTTTATCTCATAGAAGATCACGAGTGTCATTTGCCAGGCAAAATGTTGAAATTGAGCAAGTTCAGCTTCTAAACTGTAACTCTTCCTCCCTCTTTCTCCTCTTCCTCTCCTCCTCCCAAGACATCGTCCATGAGAACCTGAAGATGGGCTCAGACGGGGAGAGTGACCAGGCGTCTGGGACGTCGTCGGACGAGGTGCAGTCACCCACCGGGGTGTGTCTGAGGAACAGGGTGCAACGACGCATCTCCATGGAGGTACACCCTCCCACCACCACCCCCTGTCTCTACAGAAGGGAACTACACCTCTCCGGGCTCCCCATCTCTGTCTTCTCCTCCGCTCTTTCTCTGTTGGTGTGGTGGGGATGAGAGATAAGCAGGGAACACTTTTAAGAGGCTTTCACTGTCTGACTCTGAATACTGATATGAAACCTGTACCAGTGAGGAAGAGGGTAGAGCGATGGGGGGGGGGGGGGAGAGAGAGATGTGGAGGGAAAGGGAGGTAGTGGTAGTGGGATAGAGAAAGGAAGACGGAGATGGAGAAAGATGAGGGTTGATGGCAGGCAGGGTGGAAAGTATGAGCTGGTTCAGGCCACAAACAGACGACTGACTAATGGAATGTTGTCATGTGACAGTAATCTGCGGCACGCTTGGCCTCTGACTGCTGGCATTCCAGACGATCCCCTGCCTCATAGCTGTTCAACAATCATGAGAGTAACTTCGGATGGAGAGAGACTGCTCCACATAGCTCAGTGAGAACCTGGGGTTTAAAGGGGGACTGTCTTTAAAAAGATACGAATCCCGCTGAAAACGTACTGATGTGGCATCAGTATGAATTCGAAACAGTTATTCTAGTGTCAAAATTTACTACAAAGTGTAAATAGGATAATTTTGGTCATAAAGTTAGTCTCATCCGTGCTTCACAACGGGTAAATGAAGGTTGAGTTTTAATTTAACGATGTCCATTTGCCCACTAACATGGGGTGAACAGCTGCGGTGATTGATCTCTATCCACTCGCATAAACAGTGACAGACTTGCCCAGCAGTTCCGGCTTTGTATTTTTCAAGTAAAAAAGTGCGCACTTGAAAAATACTGCACCAAACACTTTGGTTAGATGTACATTTGTGTAACTAAAACATCCTCGGCAACAACTTTAATCATAATTAATTACAGATTTATTGAGTTATCTTAGATTCATTTTGGGGATTTTGAGGAAGTTTAATTCCACGTTTACAATGTCTCATGGGGGACCAACACCTCCAATACTGAAATCTTGTTTTTCTAATAAGCAACAAAAAAACACACGTGCCAATCGGCGTATGTTCAGTCGCTCTTTAAGCCTGGGGATGTTTTTCCTTTCATCTCTGTGACTCGTTTTTGCTTTTTTCTGTATGTGTAAGCTGTGTTCTTTTTGCTATTTTCTATGTGAGTGAATGCTGTGAAGTATGACTTAGTTCCTGGTGTCCCATGGACTATTAGAATTTCTACTATATATTTAGTGCAGGGTTCATGTTAGTCTCACTGGTTCTGTTTACGGAGTTCCTATAGAATCACTGGTAGGAATGCTGTTTCCTTAGCCTGGTGACATTCTGCCACCTGGTGGTCAGTCTGGAGAAGTGTAAACAGTACTTGACTACCTGTATATCAGTATTATGGTATTACACACACACGCGGATTTACCTATTTCTCCTTGATGCCAAGTGTTTATTTTAATAGTCTGAGCGGAGGCACAAGAGGTGCTTGACCTTTTTAGATGGGAATCATCAGGTATCTGAATAATAACACACACACACGTCATCTCGGTTACTACATCTAACCAGATTCACACAAACACTCATGTGGGTACATATCATTCGGCCCATTTTCTCCCCCCTTTGAAGCGGCGTGTTTATGGGGTTAGTTGGCTGTAACAATACACTGATTCATATCACGAGCTATAGCGAGAACATGATGCTCTCTTTTGATCTGTTTCTATGGGGGAGAGATGGCAGGCGGTACACAAGTGTTGCGTGATATCCATGGTGGGTGTGTGTCATTAGTGTGTGAAGATGCTTGTTTGCTTATCTATGTTGTTTTTGTCACTCTTGTTTTGTGTCGAGTGTGCGATGCCATGTTTTCTCTTCAATAATGATTTTCATGTATGGATTATTTTTGTATAAGTGCCTCTATTCTTCTGTCTCTTTCTGGAGTGAGTGGGAGGGGAGAGTCATTTCTAGGACAGAATGTGTGGGTGTAGTCATGGAGCTTTCTGCTGTCTACATGTCTCACACACAGACAGACGCAGTATTCGATAGGACACATGATATATGTGTATGTTACGCCTCTAACCCAATTGTGTGTGTGTGTGTGTAGGACCTGAACAAGCGTCTGTCTCTGCCTGCTGACATCCGTATCCCTGACGGTTACCTGGAGAAGCTGCAGCTGAGCAGCCCTACCTTCGACCAGCCCCTCAGCCGACTCTCACGCAGGGCCTCACTGGTACGTGTGTGTGTGATTGAAGGAATATAACATTATTGCCCTACAGTGTTCAGGTACCGCCCTCCTTTCTGGCAACAGGCATGAGGTTGAATTGGACTGTCTCTGTATGTAATTTTGTGTAGTGAATGAAGAAAAAACTGTACAAACGTCATTCAACACAGAAAAGAAGACAAACAACATGGAAGATGATCTCTTTATTTGTGTTTTTCAGTCAGAGATTGGTTTTGGGAAGCTGGAGACCTACATCAAACTGGACAAACTGGGAGAGGTCAGAGAACACACAAACATAAATATCAGAAAACATGCTTTTCACAAGAAAGTTATTTTGTTTTGAGTCCGGTCATAACCAGTTAGTTTTTTCTATAGGGGACCTATGCTACAGTATTTAAGGGCCGCAGTAAGCTGACTGACAACCTGGTGGCGCTAAAGGAGATCCGGCTGGAGCACGAAGAGGGAGCACCCTGCACCGCCATCAGAGAAGGTGAGTCTATACCTCTCTGCCTTTCCTCCTCTCTATCACTTTATCCCTGCTTCTCTTCCGCTCTCTCATCCTCCCATTACTGATTTCAATGCTACATTCTATCTTTTATTTTTTATCACTCTTAGCTCTTTCTCATTCACTATTGTTTTTTATTTTTTATTTTTTATTTGACCTTTATTTAACTAGGCAAGTCAGTTAAGAACAAATTCTTATTTTCAATGACGGCCTAGGAACAGTGGGTTAACTGCCTTGTTCAGGGGCAGAACGACATCCCCTTGTCAGCTCGGGGATTTGATCTTGCAACCTTTCGGTTACTAGTCCAACGCTCTAACCACTAGGCTACCTGCCGCCCATTGTTCCTTCTCTTGCTCTCCCTCATCCCTCTCTTTCCTTCCCTCTCTCCAGTGTCGTTACTGAAGGACCTGAAACATGCCAACATCGTGACCTTACATGACATTGTCCACACAGACAAGAGCCTGACGCTGGTCTTCGAGTACCTGGTGAGAATCACTAAATTGCTCACACTTCATGCTGGTCTTTGTAGTGCCCCAATTATCTGAGGAGTTTATCGTCTTAAGTAGGCTGTTGTACATGTACTTCCTGTCCTGTCTGACTGACTGCTGTCCTCACTTCCTGTGCAGGATAAAGACCTGAAGCAGTACATGGATGACTGTGGGAACATCATGAGTATGCACAACGTCAAGGTGAGTATGACCAAGACGAATGACCTAGCACTCACTGTACTGGAAGTCACTTTAGATAAAAACCCTTGTATAATAGTGGTTAACATTGCATGTGTTTGTGCGGTTCTAGATCTTCTTGTTCCAGATTTTGCGGGGGTTGGCGTACTGCCACAAGCGGAAGGTTCTCCACAGAGACCTAAAGCCCCAGAACCTGCTCATCAACGAGAGAGGGGAACTCAAACTGGCTGACTTCGGTCTGGCGCGGGCTAAGTCTGTCCCCACTAAGACGTACTCCAACGAGGTGGTGACTCTGTGGTACCGGCCTCCTGACGTCCTGCTAGGCTCCTCCGAGTACTCCACACAGATTGACATGTGGTAAGAACACTACATCCTAACAAGCTACGCCAAGGGTAAACAAATCCTACTCTGGAGGTCCGGAGTAGTGCTGTTTGTCTCTTCTACCTGATAATGAATTGCACCCACCTGGTGTCCCAGGGCTAAATCAGTCCCTTATTAGAGAGGAAGAATCAAATAAAAAGCCGTGGCTGGCTTTGAGGTCCAGGTTTTAGGGCCCTATATCCTTACACCCTAGCAACCACAACCACTTCATTCAATGTATTTTACACATATAAACTTTGATTAAGTGCTCTGCGTCCTAACTCCTTCATCCTACTCCCTAGCCTCTATTTTCGTGTGTGTGTGTGTGAACAAGCTGTGTGTAATTCTCTCTCTCTCTCTCTGTGTGTAGGGGTGTGGGGTGTATATTTTATGAGATGGCTGCAGGTCGGCCCCTGTTTCCTGGCTCCACCGTAGAGGACGAGCTCCACCTCATATTCAGACTGCTGGGTGAGGACAGAGTACAGCCTGATTCGGATGTTACAGCCTAACTAACCCACTGACCTAGCGCCACCTAGTGTCTGCTACAAGGACGAACACACTAACACAACCACAGAACTCTCTAAATAAGCAGGAGAGTCCTCAGACATGCTGCTGATGATGGGGACATTATTTGAGCGTTAACTAAACTTTGATAGAGCGTTATTTGAAGACGGTCCCCTCTCTCTTTCTCCAGGCACGCCATCAGAGGACAGCTGGCCAGGGATCTCTGGCGTCGAGGAATTCAAATCCTACAACTTCCCAAAATACAAACCTCAGCCGTTCATCAACCATGCGCCCAGGTAGCGTGTGTGCGCGCGCGTACATGAGGTTGTTTGAGTGCACACGTTTCTGTGTGGGTTTGTGAATGCGTATATGTGAGTGTGTTTAGTCAGTACATGAGGCAGGAAGTCCTGTGGAACTTTAGTAAACCAACTCTCCACTTCCTTCCTTCCCATCAGTCACCACCGACTGACATTAAACCCTGTGATTCTCTCTCTCTCCTTTTCAGGTTGGACACAGAAGGCATTGAGCTGGTGTTATCATTCCTGAAAGTGAGTTTCTCTGGCTACATTTTCCACACACTGTGTAACCTACGCAGTTATACGCTGAACCACTGGCATGCAGTACTGATAATGAACAACAGGGGGCACAGTAGTCACTTCTGCCTTACTGATTCGGTTTCAGTTGTTGCTGTAATGTCAGTGTGTTAACTGTTGGTCTCCCTCCTCTCCAGTATGAGTCCAAGAAGAGGATCTCAGCAGATGAAGCTATGAAGCAGGCCTACTTCAAGAGCCTGGGGACACAGGTCCACACACTGCATGAGAGTGAGTCTCTAAACCTGGGGATGGTCTTGTCCTCTGAATGGCCTGGAGATACACTCACACATAATTACAACCCTCTCTCTCTCTCTCTCTCTCTCTCTCTCTCTCAGGTATATCAATATTCACTCTGAAGGATATCCAACTGCAGAGAGACCCTGGCTATCGGAACTCCTCACACCTAGAGTCAGGTGTGTAAAACACACACACACCTCTTCTTACCTGGAGCTCTATAACTGTTATGACAGACATGGAACTCTATCTCTCTTTCTTATCCACTCCATCAAATCAAATGTATTTATATAGCCCTTCGTACATCAGCTGATATCTCAAAGTGCTGTACAGAAACCCAGCCTAAAACCCCAAACAGAAAGCAATGCAGGTGTAGAAGCACGGTGGCTAGGAAAAACTCCCTAGAAAGGCCAAAACCTAGGAAGAAACCTAGAGAGGAACCAGGCTATGTGGGGTGGCCAGTCCTCTTCTGGCTGTGCCGGGTGGAGATTATAACAGAACATGGCCAAGATGTTCAAATGTTCATAAATGACCAGCATGGTCCAATAATAATAAGGCAGAACAGTTGAAACTGGAGCAGCAGCACGGCCAGGTGGACTGGGGACAGCAAGGAGTCATCATGTCAGGTAGTCCTGAGGCATGGTCCTAGGGCTCAGGTCCTCCGAGAGAGAGAAAGAGAGAATTAGAGAGAGCACACTTAAATTCATACAGGACACCGAATAGGACAGGAGAAGTACTCCAGATATTACAAACTGACCCTAGCCCCCCCGACACATAAACTACTGCAGCATAAATACTGGAGGCTGAGACAGGAGGGGTCAGGAGACACTGTGGCCCCATCCGAGGACACCCCCGGACAGGGCCAAACAGGAAGGATATAACCCCACCCACTTTGCCAAAGCACAGCCCCCACACCACCAGAGGGATATCTTCAACCACCAACTTACCACCCTGAGACAAGGCCGAGTATAGCCCACAAAGATCTCCGCCACGGCAAACCCAAGGGGGGGCGCAAACCCAGACAGGATAACCACATCAGTGACTCAACCCACTCAGGTGACGCACCCCTCCCAGGGACGGTATGAGAGAGCCCCAGTAAGCCAGTGACTCAGCCCCTGTAATAGGGTTAGAGGCAGAGAATCCCAGTGGAAAGAGGGGAACCGGCCAGGCAGAAACAGCAAGGGCGGTTCGTTGCTCCAGAGCCTTTCCGTTCACCTTCCCACTCCCGGGCCAGACTACACTCAATCATATGACCCACTGAAGAGATGAGTCTTCAGTAGAGACTTAAAGGTTGAGACCGAGTTTGCGTCTCTGACATGGGTAGGCAGACCGTTCCATAAAAATGGAGCTCTATAGGAGAAAGCCCTGCCTCCAGCTGTTTGCTTAGAAATTCTAGGGACAATTAGGAGGCCTGCGTCTTGTGACCGTAGCGTACGTGTAGGTATGTACGGCAGGACCAAATCAGAGAGATAGGTAGGAGCAAGCCCATGTAATGCTTTGTAGGTTAGCAGTAAAACCTTGAAATCAGCCCTTGCTTTGACAGGAAGCCAGTGTAGGGGGGCTAGCACTGGAGTAATATGATCACATTTTTTGGTTCTAGTCAGGATTCTAGCAGCCGTATTTAGCACTAACTGAAGTTTATTTAGTGCTTTATCCAGGTAGCCAGAAAGTAGAGCATTGCAGTAGTCTAACTTAGAAGTGACAAAAGCATGGATTAATTTTTCTGCATCATTTTTGGACAGAAAGTTTCTGATTTTTGCAATCTCTCCAGGCAACAGCAAGAACAGAAGACAGAGCATGCTCTTCTAGACGGTCTGCTCCCGGGCGCTCCAGGGTGGAGCTGGTTCCTGTTGCTATAGTAACCGACTCTCGCTTGGGATGAGAATGAACAGGACAGAGCCCCCTCTCGCATGAGCCCCTCACCCCTGGAGAGACCCCCTCACCCCCATAGAGCGAGTGAGTCTGGAGTTGATTGGGGAGGGAGAGATGAACTACGTTTATTTATTTGAAGATATGGAAGGGGGGTAGGGGGTATATTTTGCTGCTAAACTACTACTGTCTGTATTTAACACGCAGTTTGTGTATATGATTATGTGAACTCCGACACCATGCACAATCGACCAGTCGCTAAGGTTACTATTGTTATTGATATGAATTATGGTTATTATGATTCCACTGATGATCTCAATGTTGTTTATCATAGCTGTTACCTTTGCTGTTGTGCATGTCGTTGTGTTCAGAGACTGAATGCCTTTTTAGCATTTTTTTCTCAAGTACTTTCTCAAGCTTCCTCTGATGGCAGTGTGACTGAAGTGAGACCAGACCAGTGCAGACTAGGAGAGAGGGACTGGGAGTGTCTGGTCCTCAACTGGAAATCTTTCATCTGAACTGAATCATTTCCCGGCCTCCCTCTCATTCTCCTTGACCTAGAACGTTTCAGGAGCCAGACGGGTGTTAGGAAGGGGTCAAAATGGGGTTGAGATGGGGTCCAGTCGTCAGGAGAGCACAACGACCCTCAGTCTTTTAGCCAACGAATGGGACCACAGCAGAAGGTGGAGTTTGACTCCCCAGGACATTTCCGGTCTCCCTCGCTGCTTGTCATGGCAACAGGAAAGCGCCGATTAGGGAGGAGAGAAACACTGAAACGCCGCAGGAAGTAATGTGACCTCCCGAAGGAACCCATCGGTCTCTCCCTCTGTTTCCCCTACCCCCCAGGATGGTCTTGACTTAAGTTATTTTATTGTATGCAAGTTCTTAATTTTCTCTTCTTGCCTTTTTGGAGGTCTACAAATACCGGCTGTTTTTGTGCATCATCAATAACTGTAAGCAGTTACTAGTTTTTTGAATGGCTCTCTACTCTGTAGCTGGCCATGGGAGTGGGGATGTACCATGATTTCAGGGCAATACTAGGATGACAGGTGTTTTAAAATGGCTGACTTGATTTGACAGTATTAAGAGATTTTTGTTTTCTATGTTTGACCTTTTGACCTCTCCTTGTGAATACAGTGTCGTGTGGCATGTCAAGGGGCAGCAGCTTCGCCTCTCAAAGGAGAAAAAATACTTGTTGTTTCAGTCTGCATTGGACCACTTGTCTCTATTTCCAGCGTTTGTACACATTTCAAATTGAAATTTTAAATAGACTTAAGCCGCTGTGTGTGTTTAACTGACAGTGTTGTATATTAATATTGTCATACTGTACTTTTTCAAGTTTAAGAATGACCTGTGTGCGCATCTGACATGGAATGCCAGCTGTGGTAACTCAACCTCTCTGGGACACTGACAGTTGGTGGTCCTGTACCTCTTTTTACTGGAACTATTTATTTCTCATAATCACAGTAAAATGTGTCTGTTTGCTAAATACATTTTGTCTTTATTGTGGTTTTCTGGGTGAAATTGCAGTAGCTGATGACACACACACCAGATAAAATGAGTTGTATAGCAGTCAATGCTTCATGTTTATTTAAAAAAGTCATTTTTACTTGACTCTCAAACATCAAAACAAATAGCAAATCATTGAGAATACATTTGTATCAATTCCTTTATAAAAAAAATAACAAAGCTGTTACAAATAAGCTTTTGTTTAATATTGAACTGGAATTTCGTCTATAAAAAAATAAAAAAAAGCTTGAAAATAAAACATTTACATAACTCTTAAGTTTGAGAAGGCACAGCCGGTACAAGGTAATAATGCTTAGTGTAATGCAATACAAAACCATAGAAAAACACTTAGCCAGAACAATACAACCAGGTTCACAGCCTCATGTGAACATATCAACCACTATACAATGATATAAAGCTTTATAACCACGCCCTGTCTCTTATAAAGCGTTATAACCACGCCCTGTCTCTTATAAAGCGTTATAACCACGCCCTGTCTCTTATAAAGCGTTATAACCACGTCCTGTCTCTTATAAAGCGTTATAACCACGCCCTGTCTCGTATAAAGCGTTATAACCATACGCCAGACAAGGTACAATGCATGGAACAGCATTCTGAAGAGGATAAATATGGGATAACTTAATTTTTTTTCAAGATGGATGAGATGAGTAAGTAAAAAAAAAAAAACAGTTTCAACGAAACTAAAGAAGATGTATCTTCAAGTCAATGATATTGACACAGTTGAAGGCTGATCCAGTAGGTTTGCAGCAGTGTCCTGATATTTGCTGGCTTAACCTGATTTGGCCTCGAGTCCTGCTGTGTCGGGGTGCAGGATTTGAACTTGTTCGGGTCGGGCCTGATTTTAAGCCTGTTTTGGTCCAGTTGGTAGTAGAGTCCAGTAGAGTATGGTACTGTCCTCCAGGAAGATCAGGACTTGTGTGGGCTGTGGGAGAGCAGTAGGGGGGAGGAGGTGTCCAGGCTGGACAAGGGGACTGGGATGGGCCCATTCAGCAGGGTGGGGAACTACAGACAGATGGACAAGACCGGTGAGATCCACTGTCAGATAGGAAATGGCACACAATAAAAATGATGCACCCCATATTATAGTGAGGTGAAGTACATTCATCTCTATCCCTAGTATAGTGTTATACATGTGTACTATTACTGCTAATGATCATTTTCTTTATAAAGAACTCTAGCCAAAACTCTGGGTAACTCTGGAGAGGCTGATGACTGGGTTTAAGAATCCCCTAAAATGGTGGCTGAGGTATTTTAACGCCCATCCCTACTGACGATGGGAGGAGAGGCACTTCCTGATGTGGGAGTGGGTGGGGCTCCTGACCCCCCCCCCCCCCCCCAGCAGGAAGCTGCCCCCCCCACCCACCCCTGTCCACACCAGAAAGGAAACATCTGTAGCTTATTTTGAAACCCATGCACACGGTGAGTCACACACACACTTAAGTACAATCACAGTGAACCGCTCACACACACAAAACTAAATAGCGGTGGTGTCATGTGACTCTTGTTGTTGTTGTTGAGAAAATGAGGCTGTTTGGGGGAATCTTCTGTCTTAGCAATGGTTGCAGAATTCAGGGAACTTTCAAAACATTTTCTGTTTTTCCAGAAGTCCTGGATGGAGGACTACAGATTTACTGCTTATTCCCTCCTGGATCTGGGATCCTACAATCGGGATTTCGGGAAACCAGGGAATTTATTTAAGGTTCCCGGAATTTTGCAACCCAAGTCGTAGCTCAAACTTCTAACTCAGACGGTCAGCATTCACTATCCCTCTTCTTTTTTTACCAGTTCGAGTGGAGCCCTTTCCCTCTCAGCTCAGCATGAACAAGCAAATACTAAACTGTCCTCCCATAACCCTTTGTCACCCATCCCACAACTTTCTTCTCTGTCCCTCCCTCTCTCCTCCTTAACTCCCATCAGTCTTCACTCCAGGTGGTGTCAATCTTACTTTCCTTTCTCCTCTCTATTCTCTTTTAGAGAGAGTGTGTGTGTGTGTGTGTCACCTGGAACAGGGGTCCATGGCCCTGCAGGCGAGCGGGGCTCAGGGATCCTCCGGGACTCAGACTGCTCCAGAAATGGATACTGGACAGCAGGGGACTGGGGGTGAGGATGAGACCTGAGGGAGTCTAGAGGGGGAGAACAAAGAGTTTATGGAAAGAGTGAGAGATGTCAATTTGTTAAATGTTCTGTTGGTGTTTTTATTGGTGATCTGTAAAATGATCTAGCTGAGTATGAACACACACAGCACAGAGGTTTAATTTCTCCCTGTGGTTATTCAGTCCTGCTGCGCTGGCACTGTTTGTTTTAGTAAAACACTGGAACTAGGAGGGGAGAGAGGGCTTCATACCCTGCTTTGGGGGAGACTGGGGGAGTGAATTCAAGAATGACTTGGGGAACTCTTGAGGTCACAGAACTTGGAAAACTAGGTTTTCGCTGAGAAGCTACATATGACATCAATTTCTCCCTATTGCTCTCTCTCCCTGACTTAATTTCTCTGTTAAAGGGGGGTTGTGTTTATGTGGGTAAGGAATGATGTATGCTATTTTAATGTGTTGTTTTGTTGTGGCCCAATAAAGAGGAGTTCTAGATTCTCTCTCCCTCTCTCTGTATCCGTGGTATTAAAACAGCCCTTACCTTACGACGCGATTCAAGAGATTTAGGAACATATGGCTTCACTTAGACCTCCCCACCCTCCCTTCTCTCTCCCTTCTTTGCACTCTCTCAACTTACCTCTCTCTCCCTCCCTCTCTCCTCCTTACTAGTCTCGCTCCCCACCCTATCCCTCTTTTCCGCTTACCTCTTTCACTCATTCCCTCATTTCCTCTCTCCGTCTCTCCTCAATAACTCTCTCTTACCTCCCTCCCTCTCCTCTCCCTACCCTGCTTCATGGTAAGGAAAGGACAGACCGTTCCAGAGAGACTCAGGGATAAGTCCAGATAAGTCATGTATTTTCCCCCAATGTCATTACACACATAAATCAGCACGTACACACACAGAGGGCAAGGGTGGAGCGAGTGTATGCGTTTGTGTTCAGGGCTAACCTGGGAAAATATTGTGAGTGAGGGTGGTGCTGACCTGTGCAGTGAAGAAGGCTGGTGTTAGGGACCCAGAGGGCAGCGCAGGACTGTTGAGGGCGATAGATCCGATGTCATTGGCTGTCAGGAGCAGGGAGGGTGCAGATATCTCCAGGCCTTTTGGCTTCCTGGTTTTTGGCGGGACGCTATTGGCTAAGCCCCTCTTCTCTGGCGTGGGTGTGACCTGGCCACGGTCTCTGTGACCAGACGATAGGTTAAGGGGTTGAGCACTCTGCACTGATTCATCAGTCTCAGGGGCGGGGCTCCGTGCCCTCCAGAGTGCGTGGGTGGGGCTGTGTGATGGGGAGGAGGAGCAGGACGAGGAGTAGGCTAGCCTTGGGGAAGGTTTGGACAAATAATAGCCCTCGTTTGAGGAAGGGGGCGGGGATGAAGGCAGCGACACCACCGGCAGTGCCCCGTCCTTATGGCTGCGGTTCTGAACAAAGCGAATCACTGTGCCACTGTCATCATGGTGATCATGTCGAGGCTCCACCTTGATTGGCCGGAGCAGATCAGGGGGGCGGAGGAGGTCCTGGGGATGCTGGAGGGAGCTGACAGTAAAGGAGGAGTAGAGGCCTGAGTGGAGGTACTCGTTCCTCCCTGGGGGGCCGCCCCTCATCCCCTCCTCATCCCCCTCCCCCTCTGACAGGGCCCCACCAGTCTCATCAGACCCCCGCACACCCATCTCCACCGCCGCAGGGTCCATCTTCAGGATCTCCGGAAAGGACACAAATTTGTACACAAACTTCTGGCCAATCACCTTCTTGATGATGTTCTGGCGAAGGGGGGAGGAGTTGAAGCATCATATGTTATACAGTAATAACAGTGTAATGTTAACATGCATGCCATGATATATGGTGGTTTGACCTGTAGAATTGGTACAGACATGTTTAATGCGGTGTTGAGGTATTTATGAGGATCCCCATTAGCCGCTGCAAAAGCATCAGCTACTCTTCCTGGGGTCCACATGAAACATGACATAATAGATAGTACAGAACATTATTAGTTAATGTACTGATATGTATTTCAGTCCTTAACAATATCTAGGTCTAAGACATAATACAGTGCAAATTACAATACAACATATTTAAAATGGCTGTGTCTTGTCATAGTCCCTTTTGTGCAGTAAGGTGTCATTTCTTCTTCTTTTTTTACTGGGTTTAGTGCTAGTATGAGTTACCTGGGGTGGCAGAGAGTTCCATCTAGTCATGGCTCTATCTAATACTGTGTGTTTCCCAGCCTCTGTTCTGGACCTGGGGACTGTGAAGAGACCTCTGGTTGCATGTCTTGTGTTGTACTTCTGAGTGTCTGAACTGTGTGACAACTGCTTGACAACTGCTTGACAACTGCTTGACAACTGCTTGACAACTGCTTGACAACTGCTTGAGCAGTTCGGTACCTTCAACATATCAATACCTTGCACAAAGACCAATAGTGATGCAGTCAATCTCTCAATACATGCTGCCTTGTTCTGGACCAACTACAATTGACCTATGTCCTGCTTTGCTGCCCATGACCACACAGCTGGGCAGTAGTCCAGGTGCGACAAAGCTAGGGCCTGTAGGACCTGTCTGGTCGACTGAGAAGTCAGAGCAACGCCCTATCACGGACAGACCTCTTCCCATTTTAGCAACCATTGAGTCTATATGTTTTGACAATGACAGCTTGCTATCTAGGGTTACACCCAGCAGTTTAGTCTCTTCAACTTGCTCAATTGCCACATTACTCAATAAGATACAGTGGGGCAAAAAAGTATTTAGTCAGCCACCAATTGTGCAGGTTCTCCCACTTAAAAAGATGAGGCCTGTAATTTTCATCATAGGTACACTTCAACTATGACAGACAAAGTGAGAAGAAAATCCAGAAAATCACATTGTAGGATTTTTAATGAATTTATTTGCAAATTATGGTGGAAAATAAGTATTTGGTCAATAACAAAAGTTTATCTAAATACTTTGTTATATACCCTTTGTTGGCAATGACAGAGGTCAAACATTTTCTGTTAGTCTTCACAAGGTTTTCACACACTGTTGCTGGTATTTTGGTCCATTCCTCCATGCAGATCTCCTCTAGAGCAGTGATGTTTTGGGGCTGTTGCTGGGCAACACGGACTTTCAACTCCCTCCAAAGATTTTCTATGGGGTTGAGATCTGGAGACTGGCTAGGCCACTCCAGGACCTTGAAATGCTTCTTACGAAGCCACTCCTTCATTGCCCGGGCGGTGTGTTTGGGATCATTGTCATGCTGAAAGACCCAGCCACGTTTCATCTTCAATGCCCTTGCTGATGGAAGGAGGTTTTCACTCAATCTCACGATACATGGCCCCATTCATTCTTTCCTTTACGCGGATCAGTCGTCCTGGTCCCTTTGCAGAAAAACAGCCCCAAAGCATGATGTTTCCACCCCCATGCTTCACAGTTGGTATGGTGTTCTTTGGATGCAACTCATCATTCTTTGTCCTCCAAACACGATGAGTTGAGTTTTTAACAAAAAGTTATATTTTGGTTTCATCTGACCATATGACATTCTCCCAATCTTCTTCTGGATCATCCAAATGCTCTCTAGCAAACTTCAGACGGGCCTGGACATGTACTGGCTTAAGCAGGGGGACATGTCTGGCACTGCAGGATTTGAATCCCTGGCGGTGTAGTGTGTTACTGATGGTAGGCTTTGTTAATTTGGTCCCAGCTCTCTGCAGGTCATTCACTAGGTCCCCCGTGTGGTTCTGGGATTTTTGCTCACCGTTCGTGTGATCATTTTGACCCCACGGGGTGAGATCTTGCGTGGAGCCCCAGATCGAGGGAGATTATCAGTGGTCTTGTATGTCTTCCATTTCCTAATATTTGCTCCCACAGTTGATTTCTTCAAACCAAGCTGCTTACCTATTGCAGATTCAGTCTTCCCAGCCTGGTGCAGGTCTACAATTTTGTTTCTGGTGTCCTTTGACAGCTCTTTGGTCTTGGCCATAGTAGAGTTTGGAGTGTGACTGTTTGAGGTAGTGGACAGGTGTCTTTTATACTGATAACAAGTTCAAACAGGTGCCATTAATACAGGTAACAAGTGGAGGACAGAGGAGCCTCTTAAAGAAGAAGTTACAGGTCTGTGAGAGCAAGATATCTTGTTTGTTTGTAGGTGACCAAATACTTATTTTCCACCATAATTTGCAAATAAATTCATTAAAAATCCTACAATGTGATTTTCTGGATTTTTTTTCTCATTTAGTCTGTCATAGTTGAAGTGTACCTATGATGAAAATTATAGGCCTCTCTCATATTTTTAAGTGGGAGAACTTGCACAATTGGTGGCTGACTAAATACTTTTTTGCCCCACTGTATCTAAATTAGGTTTCTCACTGAGCAAGTGATTTGTCCCAAAAATTATTATTTTTGTTTTTGAAATATTTAGCAACAGCCTATTGCTAGTTACCCTTTCTAAAACTGACTGGATCTCTATGTTAAGTGTCTCAGTTATTTATTTGACTGTTGTAGCTAGAGGTCGACCGATTATGATTTTTCAACGTGGATACCGATTATTGGAGGCCCAAAAAAAAGGCGCTAACCGATTAAATCGGACGATTTAAAAAATAAATAAAAATAAATTTAAAAAACAATTACAACAATACTGACTATTTTAACTTAATATAATACATCAATAAAAATCAATTTAGCCTCAAATAAATAATGAAACATGTTTGGTTTAAATAATGCAAAAACAAAGTTTTGGAGAAGAAAGTAAAAGTGCAATATGTGCCATGTAAAAAAGCTAACGTTTAAGTTCCTTGCTCAGAACATGAGAACATATGAAAGCTGGTGGTTCCTTTTAACATGAGACTTCAATATTTCAAGGTAAGAGGTTTTAGGTTGTAGTTAATATAGTATTTATAGGACTATTTCTCTCTATACCATTTGTATTTCATATACCTTTGACTATTGGATGTTCTTACTTTAGTATTGCCAGTGTAATAGTATAGCTTCCGTCCCTCTCCTCGCCCCTACCTGGGCTCGAACCAGGAACACAACGACAACAGCCACCCCCGAAGCATCGTTACCCATCGCTCCTTGCAGAGCAAGGGGAACAACTATTCCAAGTCTCAGAGCGAGTGACGTCACCGATTGAAACGCTATTAGCGCGCACCCCGCTAACTAGCTAGTCATTTCACATTGGTTACACCAGCCTAATCTCGGGAGTTGATAGGCCTGAAGTCATAAACCGCTCAATGCTTGAAGCATTGTGAAGAGCTGCTGGCAGAATGCACGAAAGTGCTGTTTGAATGAATGCGTACGAGCCTGCTGCTGCCTACCATCGCTCAGTCAGACTGCTCTACCAAATATCAAATCATAGACTTAATTATAACATAAAACACAGAAATACAAGCCTTTGGTCATTAATATGGTCGAATCCGGAAACGTATCATTTAGAAAACAAAACGTTTATTTCAGTGAAATACGGAACCGTTCTGTATTTTATCTAACGTGTGGCATCCCTAAGTCTAAATATTGCTGTTACATTGTACGAACTTCAATGTTATGTCACAATTACGTAAAATTCTGGCAAATTAGTTCGCAACGAGCCAGGCGGCCCAAACTGTTGCATATACCCTGACTCTGCGTGCAAGGAACGCAAGAGAAGTGACACAATTTCACGTGGTTAATATTGCCTGCTAACCTGGATTTATTTTAGCTAAATATGCAGGTTTAAAAATATATACTTCTGTGTATTGCTTTTAAGAAAGGAATTGGTGTTTATGGTTATGGTTAGGTACAGTCATGCAACGATTGTGCTTTTTTCGCAAATGTGCTTTTGTTAAATCATCCCCCGTTTGGCGAAGTTGACTGTCTTTGTTAGGAAGAAATAGTCTTCACACAGTTCTCAACGAGCCAGGTGGCCCAAACTGCTGCATATACCATGACTCTGTTGCAAGAGAAGTGACACAATTTACCTAGTTAAAAGAAATTCATGTTAGCAGGCAATATTAACTAAATATGCAGGTTTAAAAATATATACTTGTGTATTGATTTTAAGAAAGGCATTGATGTTTATGGTTAGGTACACGTTGGAGCAACGACAGTCCTTTTTTTCGAATGAGCACTGCATCGATTATATGCAACGCAGGACACGCTAGATAAACTATGAATATCATCAACTAGTGATTATGATTGATTGTATTTTATAAGAAGTTTAATGCTAGCTAGCAAGTTACCTTGGCTTCTTACTGCATTCGCGTTACAGGCAGGCTACTCGTGGAGTGCAATGAGAGGCAGGTGGTTAGCGCGTCGGACTAGTTAACTGTAAGGTTGCAAGATTGAATCCCCGAGCTGACAAGGTAAAAATCTGTTGTTCTGCCCCTGAACAAGGCAGTTAACCCACCGTTCCTAGGCCGTCATTGAAAATAAGAATGTGTTCTTAACTACTTGCCTAGTTAAATAAAAGGTGTAAAAAATACAAATAATAGTTTTTTTTTTTTTAAATCGGCCAAATCGGTGTCCAAAAATACAGATTTAGATTGTTATGAAAACTTGAAACCGGCCCTAATTAAATCGGCCATTCCGATTAATCGGTCAACCTCTAGTTGTAGCCGACGTGTATGCTGTTGATGTCAGCGTACATAGACACACAGGCATTACTCAAGGTCAGTGGAAGGTAATTTGTAAAAATAGAAAACAATGGCCTTAGCAGGCTGCCCTGCGGTATACCACACTCAACTGAATTTGCATGAGAGAAGCTTCCATTAACAAAGACCCTCTGTGTTCTATTAGATGGGTAACTCTCAATCCATAATAAGGCAGAGGATGCAAATAACACCTACATTTTTTTCAGCAATAGGTTATGATCAATGACATTAAAAGATGCACTGAAGTCTAACAAAGCAACCCAATCTTCTTACTATCAATTACTTTCAGCCAACCATCAGTCATGTGTCCATGTAGAGTGCCCATCACTGTAAGCATGCTGAAAGTCTGTTGCTGAAAGTCTCTTTTTCTGCAAAATATTTGATCAAATGTTTTTCCAAAAGTTTGCTAAGCACATGTAACAAGCTGATTGGTCAGCTGTTTGAATAATTAGTGGGTCCTGCTATTCTTGGGTAGCAGAATGACCTTTATCTCCCTCCATGTCTGAGGGCACACAGTCTTCCAGGCTGAAATTGAAGATGTGGCAAACGAGTCACAATGTATTCCGCTACCAACCTCAGCAGTTTACCATCCAGGTTGTCGGTACCAGGTGGTTTGTCCTTATTTATAGATAGCAACCATTTTTCACCCTTCCACACAGACATTGTGGAACTCAAAACTACAGTGCTTGCCTTTTCATTATTTGGTCCATTATGCATAAATAGGAAGACTCAGCATTTGTTGTTTGGATGTCATACCTAAGTTTGTTAATCTTGTCAACAACAACAAATATTAAAGTGGTTGGTAATATCAAAGGGTTTTATGATGAACAAGCCATCTGCCTTAATGAAGGATGAAGCCGAGATTTGCTTTTTTGCATCAAATATAATTAAAGTTCTCCAGAGCGTTTTACTATCATTATTTTATATAATTTATCTTAGTTCCATAGTATAGTTTCTTTTTCATTTTGTTTAGTTACATGATTTCTCAATTTACTGTATGTTTGTGAAGGGTTTATACCATGTTGGTGTACCTGGTCATTCGTGTTGTACCTGGTCATCCATACCAGCAGGTGTGTATTTGGTGTTTGTGTAATGCCAATGTAATCTATGGGATGTACCTTGTCAACCGTACCAGCAGGTGTTTGTGTTGTGCCAATGTAATCTATGGGAGGTGTACCTTGTCATAGTAGTAACGCAGGGCGCGGCTCAGCTTGTCATAGTTCATGTTGGTCTTGTTCTTCCTCAGGCCCCACAGCTTGGCCACCTCTTCTGACTTGAGCAGTTTAAACTCCCCATCGTCAGAAGTCCAGCAGATCAGGTGCTTGTGGCTCTGGTCCAATAACAGCTGCAGCAGGAACTGCCACAACGTGATGGCACTCTCCATGACTGGAGAGAGAGGGAGAAAGAAAGAGGGGTTACACTTGCACGGCATGTAAATCGACGAACACCCATTCTAACCCTCAAGTACAAAAGCCTCCCCCCATGTCCCGCCCCCAACCAAGAAGGCATTTCCTGCACCATAAAAGCCTACCCATAAAGACACAAAACACACCAAAAACACATTTAGATCATCACTACAGCAGACACTGGAGTCATAGTATTTCGCTACTCCTGGCACCATGTGCCAGATCCGGTGCCAATCAATGTACTGTCTATAGACATATGTATGCCTATGAGGTGAAGTGCCAGCCAGCGACATCATACATCTCATATTACAATATGTTGAAGTTGGGAATAAACGCCATTACTGCATATGCAATGAGACACACCAGGGGCTATGTAAAACTTTCACTCGCTGGAGAGCTTGGCTGGCTGCCCAAATGATAAGAAGACGGGTCAACACAGCAGCTCTTTGTGAATAAAGGGCTGCCTGGCAGCTTTAGTACATCAGACAAGTCAGAGAAGCTTGTCCACTCAAACTCTATGCCACTCCACTAACACGCATGCACACTCGGTCACTTGCACTCACTCACACGCTGTGCTTTGTGCCTGTGCGCTTCGTAGTAGTAATTATGTTTCATTATAGGTCAAAATAAAGAGTTCAAGTGTGTGTGCTTGTGTCAGAGTTCAGGGACTTGGTGCTGCCAACTATGGCCAGACGGTTGGAGCTAGGGATGTTTCCGTGGTGATAAAAGAGGACGTGGTCAGTGCCCCTCTGCCAAGACAGGCCCGACGACACTATTTACCTTGACTTCACTGTCCGTCTGTCTCTCACTCCACACAGACAACTTTCTGTGCATCTCTCTCTCTCTCACACACACACACATACACACACACACACATGCCCCAGACACAAGCGTGTCTGTTTGAAAATACTGAACAGAGAATCCTGCTTTCCCTCCTCCTCCATCCCTCTCAGTGGGAGAGCGACCATCCAGGAGAGGAAAAAGGTGAATACCCCCTCTGTCTCTGTTTCCTGAGGAGGTCTCCTCAGTGTGTGTGTGTGCATGTTTTTGTGTATGGTAGGGATGTGTGGGTGTGTGTATGTCTATAGTGTGTCTGATGGGAGACCATAAAGCTGTCTAAATGAGGACTTCCTCTCATTCTGCTACAGGGCGTCTTCCCGGGGAAAGGCCAGTCCCAACTCAAAGGTAGGAATTCCTGTCACCGGGAACCATCGGAAACACAGAGACCTCACAGATGAGACAAATGGACGGGTTTCCTCCTCGCCTCGCTCTGGTACAGCAACACACACCACCCATTTCCTATTCCACAACAACATATGGAGAATGCATTGCATACATGTATGTACTCTGGGTCTCCCCCAGGACATGCTGTGGCATGATGTATGAGGGATTTAGTCTTTTGATGTTCCATAGTGACAAGGGTTAACTAGCCAAGCTCAGAGACAAAACAGCAGGATCTGTTCATTTGGGGATATCCTTAGCAATAGTAAGGAAACATGCAACTCTGCATTGCCTGATAAACACGGGATTGGTGCAATTAAAAACACTGTCATCATAGATTTACATCTGTTTTATTGCAGCATTGAACATGTCCACGTTATTTATTTGTACTGTGGGACGATAGGCCCACAGCTGAGTGTCTCTCCACCTGGACAGGTACACACACTCTACATGTAGCTTCTGGTAGGGATTATTTATTTTGTTAGGGAGTTTCTAGTATCTTATAACAGTGCTATGACACAGAGAGAGAAATTATACAGCTGGTCCTTTGAATATGCTTCTCCAGTATCGACCAAACGGAAACCCGTTATGAGCTCTCTGTGTGGGGGGATTACTTAACCATGACTAAATGTGCTCTCTTCCTGCGCACTACCAATGGAAAAACCAACTAGCCACTGCGCTACGCGTTCCTGTCGCTAGCACGTACTGTACAACCAACAGTGACTTAATGAGACCTCATAGGCTATATAATGCCTCTGGTCGCTGTATCGTACCAAACGCCGTATATAGACGCACTAGAGTATGGGTTATCATCCGTGGAACGCCGGGCTCGGGTTTATGCAGAGCCATCGGTGTTGGAGAGCCTGGAACACTCAAACGGCTCTTTGTTTGCCCCATGACTCATTTTCAAGATGTTGTCTGCTGCCAGTTTCAATCCGGAAGCGCATGGCAATTAGTCTGTAGAGTCCAGACAAACCAGAAAGTCTACTAGAGTTGTTAAAGGGCCATGAGCGCATTTTCACACCAACAGCTAATTGGAGTTGCCAAATGCATCACAAACAATAACTTGCGCGAGAAAAGCAGACTAGAGCACCGTGACAGACCCGAGCGATTTGAGTTTAACATCCAATGTGTGAATAACGGAGTAGCCCAACGTTAGCAAACATCAAAACGAAAATAAACGTAACTTTTTATGGCGTACTTTTATGAATAGAAGGAAACACATACCTTTTACGCAAATGTATACATCTGTGCCAAGATAGCGTAACAAATCGCGGATATGCTACCAGCATCTATCGACTGTCGTCCCCTAAATTCCAAGTTCATTGTGATGACCCGAGTTATATATTTCCAAACTATATTTTCTGGTACAGAGTTCACTTCTAAGTCATCATCACTCAAACTCAGTGACTATCCTGGTTTAATAAAGTTAATATGAATATCATAGATAAGCATGCCTCCACATACCCTGGTGTTGGACGTCTGCTTTCCTTCTGTATATGTTTTTAAAGATAATTCCGTATAATGCGCTGGTTTTCCATTCTGATGCCGTCTGAGCTGCGGGACTCGAGACTGTAAGGGGATCCGGAGGTTTTTTTCTTCTACAGAGCAGGAAGTCGGAGCGCGCAGACAGAGAGCCGGCTCACTTCCTCTCGCGCATTATTCCCCAGGCTCTCGGCCGTCTGTGTAAACACGCTTTTCCTCCTCTTTGCGCCCGCGCGCACACACACACACAGTAATATTGTAATTCTGACTACTTACTGGCCCAACTGACGTCACCTTCTTGGCCAGCAGCTGGAGGCGTTCGTGTTCCTTCCTCCACACACACACACACACACACACACACACACACACACTGCTCTCTCTCTCTCTGTGTGTGGTGAGATGATGGAGAATTTTAAGGATAGCCTACTTCTTGAAATTGAATGCAACAACTAGCCCCTTTCCATAATTTGATGTCAATGAGATTTCACACACACACACACACAGAGAGAGCAGTCAGAGTGTGGATCTTACATGGATCTGATTCAATCCTGGCCTTAGTGGAATAAAGTGATGTGATTATGTTTGTGTTAATGAGAAAATGCAATAAGTAGACTTATGTGTGCACATGAGTTTGTGTGTGTTGGGAGTGGATCCACTTTTCCGGTTTCATGTATGGATTTCCTCTCACTGACAGGAAACCGTAGCTCACAAAACACATGCAGTCACATAGGTCAGTAGCCTACAAATGGCGGGCCTTAGGGTTCCTGACCCGCCCTACTGTAGTTTACCTCCTTGTCCAAATTTAAATATTGAAATATGAATAAGAATTTATTTGACTGAGGCGCACCCTGACAGAAAGATGCATCAATCTCAGAAAAAGCATCCGAGCAAGCTGAACTAAACAGTTTGTAACCAAGAAATTATAGTATTATATATTATTTATGTCCAGACAGCATCAGATACATGGGCTCCTGTTGACAACGCTTCAGTTGAAATTTGCATAAAGTAGAGGGGGAGCTCAACTTTTTCTACCGCTCCTCTAGCAGGGTTCTCGCTGCTCAACTTCCCACAATCCCCTGCACATCTCTCTGTGTGTTCTCGTTGAAAATTAATGGGGGCGGACTTCTCCTGCCGAATTCGTTGCTGGTGAAAACCTTCAGACCAGAGGGGCGCTGTTTTGCTCGCTCGGATGCTTTCTCCAGTGAGAGAGAGGAAGAGGCGAAGCCCAATGCGTTTGTATGGGCATAATATGCAGTCCTCAGTTTATAGCCTGCCTTCCCACCTTTGGGACGGTAACTCCCATTGTTAGGGCGGAGACATGAACATCTCGACATTATATACAGACTCTTTTGAATTGGAAAGGAAAGTTGGCGAGAATTATTTTAATTTTTATTTAGACAGGCGTAATGAAATCATTTAGGAAAAACATCCATTTACTTTAGTGGAAGCCATCATGATGGCTTCCACTAAAGTAAATGGATGTTTTTCCTAAATGATTTCATTACGCCTGTCTAAATAAAAATTAAAATAATTCTAAATACTTCACCAGAGAGCATGACTTATCCACAAAGCAATCATTAGCTTCTTCTTTTTTAATAGCTGTAGGTAGGCCTACGCATATTTGGGAAGCCTGCAATATGGGCAGCGTGCATGGCAATGGGCCTAGTTGATTGAGTTGCGGCTGTCAGTGAAAAGCATCTAAAATATGTGTGAAGATAATGTGTGTTGAGTATCATTTAAAATGTTGCAGGGGGGGGGGGGGGGGGGTGCTCTCAGCTTTCCAGAATGCGCTATGGCATGTCTCTCACCAGAATACATGCTCTCAGCTTTCCAGAATGCGCTCAGTTGGCATGTCTCTCTCCAGAATACATGCTCTCAGCTTTCCAGAATGCGCTCAGTTGGCTCCTGCCAATTCTTGCGAATTCATTGTTTCATTGTGTGAATTGTTTGCCCTTTAATTGTGTATTTTAATAAATTCCCCAATATGTCGACAGTAGTCCTAGTAAATGTACCGTTAAAAATTATCAAAATGTTTCTCTCTTAACAAGTTAATTATTTATCTTAAGGCTTTCTTACTTCTATATTTAAAAAAATATATAGATCTAACTTCATTGGAATATATTTACACATTTTTAAAAATTTCAATGCATGTGTCTATATACGCACGCACAAGCACACTTTTAAAATAGAGGTTCTCTAAGAAAAATTGTGGATCTTCTCCACTTACATCATGTGAGGCTGGAGAAATAGTGTTTTGGGATATTTATTGAATGTTGTAGCTTGTTGTATTACCAATACCTAATGCAGACAAAGTAGGTCAAGGGTATAAGTAGAGGACAAGGAGTAAAACTAAAATCAAACGTTAAACTCTGGCTCAACTCAATTTATTGAGTGCCTCTCTCTGGCATTTCGGCAAGCCTAAAGTTGGTAGGATGTCAAAACTGAATTTGTGTAGCGTAGAAATCACTTCGGAAATACAAATCCACAAATTGGATTTAACACCCATTAATTTAATACAAAAAATTGCAACTTCATCTGTTTAGTATTGCACTTCCGGTGAAGGGGACAACGCGAGAGTTTTCCATCTCGCTCCGCCTATTTCTCTTGGTAACAACAAACAGCGCCAAACTGCTGTAACCGTTAATGGACCGAACCCCGGTGTGTTGCGTTCCTGACGGAACAATGGACCCGTTATGGAAAAAAGTCAACTCATTTACTGGACCTATTCCCCGGTCAAGACACGGACACCGAGCAGCGGCTATTCGGGAACTTATTATCGTGTTTGGAGGTGGAAACGAGGGGATAGCGGAGGAGCTCCATGTTTACAACACCGGTAGGCTAACGCGTTAATGAACGCTAGCTAATGGATGAGACACATTTTGTGTTTGAGAAGTGAGCTAACTTAACTATTTGGTTTTCCTAGCCATCTGGTGCGACTAATATGTTAATGCCTTGAAAGTTTCACAAACATTCCCTGAAGCTAAGCAGCCAGCTTGCTTACTTGGCTAACGTTAGCTAGCGAAGCTAACCAAATTTATATATACTGTCTATGGTTGTTATCAGATGTAGTTTCTGTGTAGAATAGCTAACTTAGCTAGCATACAATTGATGTGGTGTGGAACAGATGATCACTTGAGAATCTCGAGGCCATGTAGCTAACAAACAAATAATTGTCGACTTAGCTTTTATAAGTTATATTGCGTAATTATAGTCACACAGGGCATTATGATTGAGTAAACATGAGTTATTCTCAGGTGATCAGATCTCTGGCCCTTTGTCTAGTCTCTAAGCAGTGGTTTCTCCCAGCGGTGAGAGGGGACATCCCTCCAGGCTGTGCTGCCCATGGTTTTGCCTGTGAGGGAACCCGTATCCTGGTCTTTGGCGGCATGGTGGAATTTGGCAAATACAACAACAGCCTGTACGAGCTACAGGTGAGGCTCTCGCACTCACTTGCGTCTTCTATAATAAACATCCTCTTGTCATGATTTATGCATAAGGTGAAGGGTGTGCTGCAGAATTGTCATTCACAGACCTGTAGCTCTGATGGAAGGTCTTCACAAGTACAGCATCTTCCCCCCTTAGATTGTACAGTAGATTGTATGTAGTCACTCGGATGGATAAGATGCCATAGTTGACCTCTGACCCTTTGTCTATCAGGCGAGCCGCTGGCTGTGGAAGAAGCTGAAACCCAGGCCACCAAAGAATGGCATGCCGCCCCCATGTCCCCGCCTCGGACACAGCTTCACCCTCATTGGGAACAAGTGCTACCTGTTCGGGGGACTGGCCAATGACAGTGAGGACCCCAATGGCAATGTCCCAAGGTATGGAGCTATGTATATAGCTCCAACAGTCTCCAACACAGCTTCTCTAATCAGGGTACTGAGGGTTGTGATAATCATAAGAAACCTTAATGCTTGCTCTGTCACTAATGATGTTCTCATCTAGCCTGGACCCAGATCTGTTTGGCCACACCAATGACCATAGGAGTTGGCAAGACCGCATAAACAGATCTGGGACCAGGCTAGTTCTCATTCCACTGGCTCTCTCTGTTTTCTCTCTGCAGGTACCTAGATGACTTTTATGAGCTGGAGCTGCAGTCAGTGTCAGGGGTGAAGGGTTGGAACATTCCAGATACTAAGGGTGTGGGTCCGTGGGCTCGAGAGTCCCACACCTCGGTGGCATACACTGGGACAAGCTCCCCCAAACTCTACATCTTCGGAGGGATGAGAGGCAGTCGCCTTGACGACCTCTGGCAGCTTGACCTCGGTAACCTCATCTCAGTCTACTAACATGCTTTGATGAACCACAATCTGACCACAACACTTTGAATTAACTAATCTCCTTGGTGTGAATTCAGGTTGCTGTAACCAACCTTCCGTTTCCATAAACCGCAACCTTGCATTTGTGTTTATGGCGATGAACTGATTGAAGTGAGGTAATCTAACTGGCTCTCCACTCTCTTCTGTCTGATCTTTAGAATCTATGACATGGTCTACACCTGACACTAAAGGACCCCTTCCTCTACCCAGAAGCCTTCACTCTGCCAACGTTATAGAAAACAAGTAATGGAAATATGTATTTTGTGTGTGGTGTATATGTTTGTGTGGCATCATGGATGTTTGCCTAATATGTTTTTTTTTTTTTTTTTTTTTTTTTTTTTTTTTTTTTTTTGCCTCTGTGTGGGAAGGATGTATGTTTTTGGGGGATGGGTCCCCTTTCCAGAGACAGACAAACCTAACGCCCTGGGTGCTGAATGGATATGTACCAACTCCTTATCCGTGCTCAACTTAGGTCAGTATCATACATCATTATTACAAGCTCATCACTTAGGGTATCTGGCTGGTCACATAACGGGCATTCCATTTAAATTCATATTATGAGAATCATCACATTGAATTGAAC
This sequence comes from Oncorhynchus clarkii lewisi, assembly GCF_045791955.1. Classification (NCBI taxonomy): domain Eukaryota; kingdom Metazoa; phylum Chordata; class Actinopteri; order Salmoniformes; family Salmonidae; genus Oncorhynchus; species Oncorhynchus clarkii. The sequence continues at coordinate 15,156,740 of NC_092179.1, read as the reverse complement.
CCAGTAAGGTTAAATCAATCAAATGTATGTATAAAGCCCCTTTTCCATCTGCAGAAGTTAAAGTCCTTAAACAGTTTACCCCTTTTCCTGTTGATATCAGACACCATGACATGGCAGAGCCTAGGCCCGGATCAGCAACAGGGGCAGACAGTGAGCCAGGGTGACCAGGAAGATCCCCAGCCCAGCAGCGGGGGACCCCGAGCCAGGGCAGGCCACTGTGCTGCCTCTGTCGGCTCCCGCCTCTACATCTGGAGCGGCCGTGACGGCTACCGGAAGAGCTGGAACTACCAGGTGTGCTGCAAGGACCTGTGGTATCTGGAGACAGGTGAGAAGAGAGACAAGGATACTATTAATATCAGCATATGTCTTATTACTGTCGCTCAAAATGTGCTGCAGCGTCATACCATATTTAAAGCATATTTGTATATATATTTTTTAAAACCTTTATTTAACTAGGAAAGTCAGTGAAGAGTGTATTTCTCAGTTGTTCACACTTGCTATCTGCAAGGCCATTTTGCTGCTACAACCTAACTGTAACTTGTGGTGTTTTCAGAGCGGCCCTCCACCCCAGCAGCAGTACTACTGGTCAAGTCCACCGTCAACATGCTCCATGTGGCCTGGCGCCCCCTACCTGCAGCAGAGTGTTACATCCTCCAGCTGCAGCCCGTCTCCCCCTCCAACACCCCAGCCAACCCCACTGCCCGACCCAGCACAGATGGCCAGGAGAGGAACCCCCAGGACCAAGGTGAGAGGAGAAATCTACCTGCTGCTCACACACAACCAATCAGAGACCATTAATTTGAATAGGAATGACAACAGGGAATTTCACATGGCCTTCAGAGGAGTTCTGTCTGATGCCAAGCAATTGGCTTTGAAAGTGGTTTAGAAGCAGAAGCCTTTGTCCAGGGCCATCTGGTCCACTCTCAAGGTCAGGGTTGACGCCTGTACTGGGCCAGGGTTGAAGGTTGAAGCAGGCTAAGAAGAGGCATATATGTAAAGCTATGCTTGATGTGCTCTTTTTCCTCCAGATGTCCAGTCAGCTCAGGTCCCAGACGACCCCACCTCACAGGAAGCCCAGAATACATCCCAACAGGTCAGATGGTGACCCTTATACCCATATCTAGTTGTCTTAGCTACAGTGCTGGGAAAGTGCTATATTCAGATGGTGTTAGTACTGCCATTGAAACCGTAACAGCTAAGCTAAATGTTACATCCATATTTTGTTAATGCTACATTGACTGACACTGAATATTGCGGTCTCTTCACCTTGCACGCCAGGAGGTGGCTGCAGGGCAGAAGGTGACTCCCATGGAAGTGTCAGAGGCTGTTCGAGACCCCCATCCAGAGAGAGAAAGTGATGCTAGTGGAAAAACACACTCCGAGTCCTTTGGACAGGAGGGTGACCCCACAAAAACCTCCCAGCGCTCGGACACAGTGGCGAGCAGTGAGCACCAGCCAGGTAACAGCATGGACCCCAAGCTAGCTTTTTACTAGTATGGTTTGAATATCATCGGCATAACCAATGACAGTCCTTCCTCATTCACAGGACAAGAACCTGACAGCACTTCCTCAGATCCCAACACTGTCAAATGCAAGGTAGGATTAGAATACTAAGGAAGTTATTCATTTGTCTACCACAGAGACTGAAGGAAATAATGCCTGTCTGTGCCCTGTAGGTATCTGGTGAGAAATCAGATGAGTCTGAGTGGTTTGATGCTGGAGTGTTCAAAACCCTGTTCTCTGAGGTTACCCACTACTACCTGCCACCTGAAAATGACATTATTTCCACCATCTACAGCAGACCCACTAACACTAAAGAGGTAAGCCACATCTTGGTTTGAATCTTAAATGACAGTATATAATGAAAAACATGCCCCAGAATGTGTGCAGATAACATGCAGTAACAATCTTCGGCTAGCAGTCATTTTTGTTAATTTGTCTCTAATCTGTTTATTGATTTCCCAATTTGACACACACCACACTCCCACAGATTAATTTGCAGGGGCCTCAGGACTATGAGTGGAGGGAGAAGCAGGAGCTGTGTCCAGGTGTAGCGTACAGGTTCAGAGTAGCAGGCATCAACAGCTGTGGTCAGGGAGACTTCAGCCCTGCCAGCGAGTTCAAAACCTGCCAGCCCGGCTTCCCCGGAGCGCCCTCAGCTGTCAAGATCACCAAGGTACAGTACACTCCTGCAGCCTACTTTACACACAGAGAAGGTTACTGATGAGGGGTGTAAATGAGGCCAAGCACACTAACAGAATGTGCTGCCAGCATTCGTTATTGTTCAACAGAGGCTTCAGAGAGCTCACATGGGACATTGTGACTTCTTTCTGCCTTTCTAGTTCCACAATATATTTCTAGTTTTATCAAATGTGTATCATTGTTTCATCTCAATTAGCTGTTTTTCCTCTCATCCTTTATCCACCAACCCCCTCCCCCAGGCTAATGACTCTGTCCACATCACATGGGACTCCCCCACCTCCCCGTCAGGTAAGATCCTGGAGTACTCCATGTACCTGGCGGTGAGGAAGAGCCGGTCCAGCAGCAGCTCTGAGCGTCCTGGCCAGCTGGCCTTCATCAGGATCTACCGTGGCACCAAGACCTCTTGCACCGTCAGCCCCGCCCACCTGGCCAATGCCTACATCGACAGTTCCGCCCCCAACCGGCCAGCTGTCGTCTTCCGCATCGCGGCCAAGAACGAGCAGGGCTACGGGCCCGCCACACAGATTCGCTGGCTACAGGGTATGCGGCAAGACGGGTGGGGGGGTGTTTATCCTGACCCTGAATCAGTACTCTAGTGGCATACTGACTGTCACAACTGAGTGGTTTCTAACCATGGGCTCTGTCTCCTTTCAGATGCCAGTAAACTCAAAGCCTCGTCGTCACAACCAGACGGCAGCCCCACAGAGGCAGAACAGGAGGCAGCAGACAGGTGAACAAGCTCTGCTCTCATCTGACTAAACCTTAGGAGAAGGTTTATATGACATGAGTTGTCCCTTGCCGTTGTCAGGCTTGCTCTTTTTAGAGTTTGATGTTAGAGGACTTATTGTCGTTTTTTTCTCCTCGTGTCTTGCAGCTCAGGTTGAAGATGGACTGCCAGACGCTTGCCGATACCCAGGAAAGATGATGTAACTAGTCAGAGGGCATGACTACTTTCCAACCCGAGCCATGTCCCTCACAAAAAGGCTGTACAGAACTTATAGATTTTTAAGTTATTTTTTATGTTTTTTCTAATTGTTGTACATAACTGTTGCGTGTGTTAATTTCCACTTGTCATTTGACCACACTGTATTACATTATAGTGTACTAAAATTTGTACTTCCATTAGTATTTTTGAAGTTAAATAGATAACTGATGTTATGACCAGAGAATTTCCCCTCTTGTCAAACAGACAAGGAATGAATGTGCCTTAGTGTATGAAGGGGTTTTGAATGGGGATGATGATCAACTGGCCAGCGACTGCTTCACTATAATTAACATGTAGCAAACTTGAATAGTAGTGCGATATTTTGTGTGTTTCTAATTTGGGCCAAGTCGATGGTTGTATTTCAGCCTCAGCATGCAGAATTATTTTTGTTAAGTATAACATGATTCCAGCACAGCACTTCTTACATGCCTTGTCGGTATGGAATGTGAGGGTTTGAGTCCATCAATTTGTTGTTCATTTACCATTTTCATATTTATGAATACTGTTATTATCCTTTATTCAATTGTCTTCATTTTTATTTTGTAGCCATGGGAAGTAAGCCATGTGTTTATCTTAAGCTATCCATACTTCTGTTCATACATAAATACAGTGATTAACACTACCTTTCCTCTCTTATAGCACTGTAGCTCACTATGCAATGTGGAAATCACTAGGTTTCTTTAGGCCGCTCATTGAATTTACAAATTGAATTGTAGATTTGATCCAGACATTAATTCCATCTCCGGCAAAAGCGAAGATGCATATGATTCAAATATTTTTGTTGTTGTTGAAACTAACTTTTTTTTTTTACCATATGTTACTCAGTGAGCATGTAGCCTAGATCTCATTTTTGTTTTGTTAATATGAGCTCATTACAGGAGAGAATTGTTTTAACGTTCCTGTTTTGTTACAGGGTTGTATTGACAAATAATCCGGGCTGCATGACTATGTTATCCCTGTACTCTTGGTAGGTGTATGTTGTACAATGTGTCAAAGGAGAACCTAGAACATTGTGGACTTTTGTTAACAGTCCAAATGTGGTTAAAATACACCAATAAATAAAACTGGTCATGACAATCTGCTAATGAGCATTGACTATGTGTGTGTGATCATTGTCTGATATCAGGTCATTGGCATCAGTTATTTAACATCTACCGGTAAATTACAAAATACACCGCAAAACCTTTAGTTAATTTGTGAAAATGGATCAAACTGAAAACTTAAATTCATTGCAGCAAGTGTTCAGGACTCACGAGCACTTTTCCAAGAGCTTATGTAATGTTGCCATTTAACCACATTGGGCTAAAATTGTAGTAGAGTTAAGATACCACAAAAGCATTAGTGAGGTCGGACACTGATGTTGGGCGATTAGGCCTGGCTCGCAGTCTGCGTTCCAATTCATCCCAAAGGTGTTCGATGGGGTTGAGGTCAAGGCTCTGTGCAGGCCAGGCCAGTTCTTTCACACCGATCTCAACAAATCATTTCTGTATGGATCTCGCTTTGTGCACAGGGGCATTGTCATTCTGAAACAAGAAAGGGCCTTCCCCCAAACTGTTGTCACAAAGTTGTAAGCACAGAATCGTCTAGAATGTCATTGTATGCTGTAGCATTAGGGGGCCTAGCCTGACCCATGAAAACAGCCCCCAGAACATTATTCCTCCTCCATTAAACGTTTACAGTTGGCACTATGCATTGTGGCAGGTAGCGTTCTCTTGGCATCCTCCAAACCCAAATGAGTCCGTCAGACTGCTAGATGGTGACGCATGATATTTCACTCCAGAGAACGTGTTTCCACTGGTGATGTTTCCACTGGTGATGAGTCCAATGGCGGCGAGCTTTACACCACTCCAGCCAACGCTTGGCATTGCGCATGGTGATGTTAGGATTGTGTCCGTCTGCTCGGATATGGAAACCCATTTTATGAAGCTCCCGACGAACAGTTCTTGTGCTGGCATTGCTTCCAGAGGCAGTTTGGAACTCAGTGGTGAGTGTTGCAACCGAGGACAGATGTTCTTTTACGCGGTCCTGTTCTGTGAGCTTGTGACCTACCGCTTCACAGCTGAGCCGTTCCTGCTGAGCTGCTCCTAGATGTTTCCACTTCACAATAACATCACTAAGGTAACTGAGCTAAACGACTACCGCCCCGTAGCACTCACTTCGTCATCATGAAGTGCTTTGAGAGACTAGTCAAGGACCATATCACCTCCACCCTACCTGACACCCTAGACCCACTCCAATTTGCTTACCGCCCAAATAGGTCCACAGACGATGCAATTTCAACCACACTGCACACTGCCCTAACCCATCTGGACAAGAGGAATACCTATGTGAGAATGCTGTTCATCGACTACAGCTCGGCATTTAACACCATAGTGCCCTCCAAGCTCGTCATCAAGCTTGAGACCCTGGGTCTCAACCCCGCCCTGTGCAACTGGGTACTGGACTTCCTGACGGGCCACCCCCAGGTGGTGAGGGTAGGTAACAACATCTCCACCCGGCAGATCCTCAACACTGGGGCCCCACAAGGGTGCGTTCTGAGCCCTCTCCTGTACTCCCTGTTCAACCCACGACTGCGTGGCCGCGCACATCTCCAACTCAATCATCAAGTTTGCGGACGACACAACAGTGGTAGGCTTGATTACCAACAACGACGAGACGGCCTACAGGGAGGAGGTGAGGGCCCCCGGAGTGTGGTGTCAAGAAAATAACCTCACACTCAACGTCAACAAAACTAAGGAGATGATTGTGGACTTCAGCAAACAGCAGAGGGAACACCCCCCTATCCACATCGATGGAACAGTAGTGGAGAGGGTAGTAAGTTTTAAGTTCCTCGGCGTACACATCACAGACAAACTGAATTGGTCCACCCACACAGACAGCATTGTGAAGAAGGTGCAGCAGCGCCTCTTCAACCTCAGGAGGCTGAAGAAATTTGACTTGTCACCAAAAGCACTCACAAACTTCTACAGATGCACAATCAAGAGCATCCTGTCGGGCTGTATCACCGCCTGGTACGGCAACTGCTCCGCCCACAACCGTAAGGCTCTCCAGAGGGTAGTGAGGTCTGCACAACGCATCACCGGGGGCAAAATACCTGCCCTCCAGGACACCTACACCACCCGATGTCACAGGAAGGCCATAAAGATCATCAAGGACAACAACCACCCGAGCCACTGCCTGTTCACCCCGCTATCATCCAGAAGGCGAGGTCAGTACAGGTGCATCAAAGCTGGGACCGAGAGACTGAAAAACAGCTTCTATCTCAAGGCCATCAGACTGTTAAACAGCCACCACTAACATTGAGTGGCTGCTGCCAACACACTGACTCAACTTCAGCCACTTGAATAATGGGAATTGATGGGAAATTATGTAAAATATATCACTAGCCACTTTAAACAATGCTACCTAATATAATGTTTACATACCCTACATTATTCATCTCTTATGTATACGTATATACTGTACTCTATCATCTACTGCATCTTTATGTAATACATGTATCACTAGCCACTTCAACTATGCCACTTTGTTTACATACTCATCTCATATGTATATACTGCACTCAATACCATCTACTGTATCTTGCCTATGCCGCTCTGTACCATCACTCATTCATATATCTTTATGTACATATTCTTTATCCCCTTACACTTGTGTCTATAAGGTAGTAGTTTTGGAATTGTTAGCTAGATTACTTGTTGGTTATTACTGCATTGTCGGAACTAGAAGCACAAGCATTTCGCTACACTTGCATTAACATCTGCTAACCATGTGTATGTGACAAATAAAATTTGATTTGATTTGACTTACGGTTTACCGGGGCAGCTCAAGCAGGGCAGAAATTTGATGAACTGACTTGTTGGAAAGGTGGCATCCTATGGCCGTGCCACGTTGAAAGTCACTGTCTTCGGTAAGGCAAATGTATTGCCAATGTTTGTCTATGGAGATTGCATGGTTGTGTGCTCGATTTTATACGCCTTTCAGCAACTAGTGTGGCTGAAACAGCCAATTCCACTCATTTTAAGGGGTGTCCAAATACACAAAAAGTATGTATAGACATTGCTCTTCTGATATGTTTTGTGTTCACGTTTCACGGCTAGAAAGGGACAGAACGGAGCTGATGGCCCAGTATCAGGGCACAGACCCGTCGAGAGACTGTAAACGCATTGAGTCTCTGCTGAGAGAGAAGGCCCAGCTCCACCTGCGTCTGAAGGGCCTGGAGGCTGACGTGGCTGAGCTCCGGGCCCAGAGGGACAACTCTGGCCAGCAAGCCGAGAACGTGCAGCACATCCAGGTCTGCCAGTTCGCAGAATCCCAGGCTGCAGCCAAGTCACTGGAGGTAAGAAACTTGTGGTCTCTGTCTGTCAATCTTGAACTGTTATTGTCACTATGAATATTAAGCTACATGATGAAATATATCTGTTGGAGTAAGTCCTAACTTAGGTAGAATGACTACTGTGTGCTTAGTTTGATTTGTGGAATAATTCATAATTTGATTGTGTTTCAGGCAGAGAGGCAGTCACTGCGCCTGCAGTTGGAGTGTCTGGGGAGCGAGTTGCAGCTGAGTCATGAACAGAACACCCAGCTGACCGGCAGACTACACAAGGCTGAGAGAGGTCAACACTCTCACCTGCCAGGTAAGTACCTATGTGATCCTTAACCTCTAACCCCAGAGATCATCAGCTGTATTTCTAAATAGCAGATGCTCTTATCCAGATCGACTTACAGTCCCCACCATTACCCCTTATATCAATAGGTTGCTGTGTGCTCATGCCAGTTTCTCTGTTTCTTTCAGATGGAGGGCGAGGCACTCTCACAAGCTGGAGTTGGCCAATGTGAAGCCGGAGTGTGCCAGGTCTAGAGGGGAAGTGGAGAGGGAGAGAGATGCACTACAGGGCCAAATGGAAGGTAACTCCGCAAATAACCTCTGTGTGCAGTACATGTATGATCAAAACACATCACTCTCATTTTAGTCTGCAAACGTAACTCTTTCCTTCCAGTCTCTCTCCTTTTGACTCCAACTTTTTCTCTCTCTCCCCCTCCTCCTTCCTTTCTTCTCTGGCTGTCTGTCAGGTATGCAGTCTGATGTGGAGGTGTTGAAGGGGATGGTGGAGAGACAGAAGGAGGTGCTGGCTGAGAGGGAGGGGGAACTCGTCCGGAGGGTGCAGGCCGCTCGCGACGAGGAGTACCACAAAACAGCCACCGTGCACGAGGAGAAGTTAGGCTCGCTCTCTCTCACACACACTGTCTCAGATTACTTTGATGAAGTTGTGTAAATCGATCTTGTGTGTGTCACAGGAGGTTGGTGGTGCCTTATTTGGGGAGGGTGGGCTCGTGGTAATGGCTGGAGTGGAATAGTATAAAACACATGGTTTCCAGGTGTTTGATGCCATTCCATTTGCTCCATTTCAGTCATTTTATAAGCCGTCCTCCCCTCAGCAGCCTCCACTGGTGTGTGTGTATATAGTGTGTGTGTGTGTGTTCAGGTTCGTGCTGGACGATTCTCTGGCTGAGCTGGAGCAGCAGAGGGCGCTACAGGATGCTGCTGGCCACACCCAGAAAGAGGAGTGTGAGGAGCGTCTCCATGGCGCCCAGCTGGGGGAGGAGTCTGCCCATAAGGAATTGCAGAACCTCAGGTTAGTAAGAGGTGTTGCTTTACCTGTGTATAGTATGCATTACTAATATATTTCATATAAATGTGTCTTAATGACCCTGTGTATGTTGCGTGTGTCAGGACTAAATTGCAGCAGCAGGGCTCTCAGCTGGAGGAAATGGAGACACAGAAGACAGAATGCCAATCTGAGACGGGTACTAAACTGCCTGAGGCTCAGCGCCTGACTGACATTCCGTTTGTATTGCCCTTTCAACATTGATTGGCTGATGTAAATGCCCTATGTTAAAGTTAATGTCCAAACAACGTTGAGTTGACCACGTACCCGTCCCTCCCTCTCACAGCAGAACCAGGAGCTGGGGTTGCAGCTGGGTACGTTGTCCCACTCCGAGGCTGAGCTTCTGGAGTCCAACCAGTGTCTGAGGGAAACCCTGGAGAGGGCCCGGGAGGACCTGAGGAGCGCCCGCTCACAAGCTGAGAGGACCCAACACGAAGCCGAGCGGTACTCTGCTTCACCTTTATACTGTGGTCTGTATACTGTATAGATATGCTGTCTATGAGGAGGAATGGAACTGTTTGAAATTCTACTGTTGGAACCATCAAGAGGTTTCTATTCTAACCCTCTCTCTCGCTCTCTCTGCAGATTGGTGGAGGAGCGTCGTGTGGAGGGGTTCGAGGAGAAAAACAAACTGCAGGAGAGGGATGCAGAGCTGCAGGAGAAGTACGGCTTGGCCAAGGAGAAACTACAGAGGGCTGCGCTGGCACAGAAAAAGGTCATCCTCGTACCTGGGTCTGAGGGGCCTAGTCTTCATGTGAGTACACCGAATCTGGGTACCTTCTCATATACCTTATCACTGGTGTTGACAGATCAGGGCCGGTATCCATAAAGAGTCTTGGAGTAGGAGTGCAGATCTAGGATCAGTTTTACTTTTAGATCATGATGAATAAGATTGTGGACAGGGGGGGGGTCTGGTCCTGAAAGGAATAGCTAGGTGACGATATCCTGTCAGGCTGTTTCACCACCTGGTACGGCAATCGCACCTTCCACAAGGGTGGTGCAGTCAGCCCAACACATCACTGGGGACACACTGCCTGCCCTACAGGACATCTACAGCACCCAGTGTCACAGGAAGGCCAAGAAGATCATGGACCTCAGCCACCAGAGCCACGGCCTGTTCACCCTTCTAACATCTAGAAGGTGGAAACTGTACAGGTGCATCAAAGCTGGGACACAGAGACTGAGAAACAGCTTCTATCTCCAGGGCATCAGACGGTTAAATATCCATCACTAGCCAGCCTCCGCTCGGTACCCTGCCCTGAACCTTAGTCACCATCACTAGCTGGCCTCCGCCCGGTACCCTGCCCTGATCCTTAGTCACCATCACTAGCTGGCCTCCGTCCGGTACCCTGCCCTGAACCTTAATAGACCTGCATGGTCATTCCAGACGTCTGCATTGGCCGTGCAGCATTTATGGTGATATGGCCTCTGCAGAAGTCAGGGCATTCATACTACTAATGCTTCGCTGCGCATAGCTGTTGTCAAGGAAGTGAGTTTGTGTTTATACAGGACCTCCCGCCCTCACCTACCGTCAAGCAAACATGTTAATGCGGAGCCATCCGCATTGTTACAAAATTTGAGAGTTGCACGGTTTTTTTATTTTTTTATTTTACCTTTATTTAACTAGGCAAGTCAGTTAAGAACAAATTCTTATTTTCAATGACGGCCTAGGAACAGTGGGTTAACTGCCTGTTCAGGGGCAGAACGACAGATTTGTACCTTGTCAGCTCGGGGGTTTGAACTTGCAACCTTCCGGTTACTAGTCCAACTCTCTAACCACTAGGCTACCCTGCCGCCCCAGAGAGTTGCACGGTGACATGGTACGGTGCTCAATTTGCCCACTGCATGTCTCTGGGGGCTCTGCAAGTGAGTCACACCATCCATACGGCGCCGCCGACCACATTTTCTGATCAAGCATAAATTGGCTCTTAGTTAGTGAAGTGACCAGTGTTAAATTATTATGCTATTGTTTACATACTGTTTCACTCACTTTGTTTATACTTCTTGTCATGGCTCATTTTTTTAGCTATACATTTCTTGATTATGTGTGTATTACTGCAGTTAGAGCTAGAAACACAAGCATTTAGTTGAACCTGCGATAACATCTGTGTACATGACCAATAAACTTTTGATTTGATAGGTGTTAGCAATATGGTAGAGGTCACTGCTCCATCCCTTTCTGTCCCTTCTCATCCTCTTTCTCCCCACCCCACTCTCTCTCTCAGGAGGAGCAGCACCAGAGAGGGTTATCACTGCTGTGTCGGAGGCTGGAGGAGGTAGCCTGTACTCAGCAGCAGCAGCAGCAGCAGATGGAGGAACTGGGGCCTCCCATGGACAGGGGCTCTGGCCTGCACGACTATCTCCCTGAACTTTGACCTCTCCACACTGACCCCACCCCCCCCAGAGAGTGAGCGTGACCTTCACTGTAGGATTTATTACTCCCTAGAAGTGATGTTTTAATTTAAGTGAGCTCTCAAATATTTTGTGAAACATTTTATTGGCACAAAACATATCAAATGAAAAGAGAAAGAACTACATGGATTCAATGTTTACGTGCCTTGGTGAGTAACGGTGCTGGAGTCCTTCCATGCCTTGACTGTTGATGCCTATGTAAAGAATGATATCAATGGCCAACCAGGGCCTTCCTCAGTTTTATTTGACTGTTGTGAGATTTGTATCAAGTGTTTACACTAAAGCCATCACTCTGAAACTTTAAAAGCGTGATAGCACCAAAGGCATTTGTGTTAAAGGTTGGTTTCACGGCTCTAAAGAGCTGTGACTTGCACAACATTTTTACCACTTTTTTTGTAATGTGTGATTGTATTTGAAATTCATACAAAAATGTTTATGCTTTACTGAGGTCATGTACATATTTTTTGTTCTGAGCTTTACTTGTGAGAACCATTTAACACCACAACCTAATTTTTATGCTGATGTTACTGTTGTGCCTCGTCTCTTATAAAAGCTTTCCAGAACATGCAAACTGCTTTTTATACTGTTCAACATACCTTGTGTCAATTGAAGCTTATCCTCAATACTGGCACAACTAAACTAATGGTGTTTTCTAATGCAAGAAATAGACCTCAACCTTTCACCTATTACTACCTGTCAGGGCAAGGAGATTGAGGTTGTAACCTCATAAATATCTTAATGATGGCCTCTCTTTTTTAAAATTGCATATTCAACATCTTACAAAAAAATTAAAGCTGAAATTGGGATTTTATTTTAGGAATAAGGCCTGGCTTTTGAAGCCAGGAGGCTAGTATCAGTTACATTTATGCCTTTACTAGACTGTGGGGATATTTTATATATGAATGCTTCCGCTCAGTGTTTGAGATCATTTGACACTCTTTACCATGGCACTTTGAGATTTATTTTAAACTGCAAAACTCTTACGCACCACTGTACTTTGTATACCAGGGTTGGCTGGCCTTCTCTAGTCACTCGTAGGCTCAGTCACTGGTATACTTTTATTTACAAAGCCATTTTATTTGGGCATTTTTATTGTTCAGAAATGTGGTGGGTACTCTCTTTGTTCGCTGGACTTTATCCTGCTAACTGTTCCAAACGTCCGAACTGAATTTGGTAAAAGGGTTTTTATGTACTCTGCTCCGTCGTCTTGGAACACCTTACAAAATACTTTTAAACTGGAAGAACTTCTCCCGATTGGTGTTTTTAAATCACAGATGAAGGATTTTGAGGCTGATTCCCTGACCTGTCAGTCTTTTTAATTTGCTGTTTTATACTCTTGTGAAGTCCATGGTTTTTACTAGATTACTTGTCTGTCTGTAATTTTTTTGTAATGAGTCGGTGCTGCCTATCTTGGCCAGGGTGCTCTTGAAAAAGAGATTTTAATCTCAATGAGCCCTTCCTGGTTAAATAAATAAAAATGTAAAAAAACATTCTTTAGTCTTTCGGTTGAGGAAACAAAAGTCCCAGCTTCAGAATAAGAGTATACTGCTTCTGGGTAAATGTCTAGCTGGAATGTGACCTAATTCATGCTATCATTTGGTTCATCCCAGTAATCTGAAACACCTCCCTCTTTTATTCTTTAATTGCAAATCCCTATGTAGTCTCCTGACATTCCGTCTTTAGAACAGCTTTCTGGCCTTCAGCATTTCGAAGGGGAGGGAGTGAGCTCAGTTTCACGAACAGTTGAGGCTATCAAACAGGCTCTTCACGTGCTGCAGTTGCTCCTTCAATTCCACAGGTGCGCCGTTCTGATCCAGCTTCAGTTTAATCTGCCAGGGAAACACCACACACATCCAATTTTTGTTTACAAGTGGGCAAAAAAAAACGCCAGCTCGTGGCCATAAACTTCAGACCTCAGTCAGTAGCAATATGCCACAATGGGGGAATTATCATTCCACACTAAGTCTTGGCATGAGCTTTAACTAAATATTTGGCACAGGTATGGCCAGCTGCCATTGTAGAGCTCAAAACAGTCAACATAGATCATTACAAAATGAAGACCTGAAAACAGCCTGACCACCACCCCACAGAGAAGTGGTATAGGCTGTGTTTTATCCTCTGCCTTGCCACTGCAGTTCTCATTTCCCAAGATCTCGGCTTTGTGCCAGTCAGCTTTACAGTTACACAATGACCATGTCAAGTTGGCCAGCTTTTTCAAGATGTTTAGTTCTGGTTGAAGTGATTAGACCGTGCAGGGGAACTGTGAAGGTTGTGGGAAAAATCATGAATGCATATTAAGGGGAGATTATGTGGGTGGTGAGACTACTAAAGTGGAGGGCGAAAAAGACGGACAGACACTTTACCTCATCAAAGTACCGCTGCATGTATTTGTAGAGCTCACAGAGGGCAGCAGATTCATTGAATTCGTTTTCATGTTTCTAATGAAACAGAAATATAAATGTAATGTCCGTAAAGCACAATATCAAAATGATGATTTATTTGAAAAATTAACAACTAGAGGGGAGGTACCTTTGACTCCTCATGCAGGAACTCCTTGAACTCAGAGCTGTTGATTGGTGGCTGGTCCCTGACCTGCTTGTAGTAGGCCCTCACTTCCTGCTTGTACTGGGAGATATCTTTGGCATAGAGCAGTTTATTGGTTGGGTCATGCTGGAACAGAGAGAGGGTAGAAGAGTCATGTCAAATCTAGGTGATGTATTGTCAGTGCCAGGTATTCTAAGAGGCCTGCAAGTTATGAGACAGAGTCTGTGGCTTGGATTTTGTTTTACATCTATGTGCTCGATTCAATCAGATTTGCGCTAGCCGACAGTGTAGGAGGTGGAACAGTGGAAGAGCTGTCAAATCCATAAGCGGCTACCGGCATTATACCGATCGCTGCTAGTGCTGACCGTTTAACTGACATTTATTTTTCTTTTTTTTAAACTAATGGATCGACGCTGGATCAATTCATTTGAATTCCATTTCGTTCGTTTTTTTTTCTGTGAGCTCAATGCGCCGTGTTGGGAGTTGTAGTTTCCAACAAGCCAATATTCTACATAGGTTACCACAAAAAAACATGGTAATTAACTAGAATGACCATAATCCACTGTGCTCCTACTTGGCCTGTCTATGTAGGACAGACACAGAAAGGGAGAGAAGAGACAAGCAATGTTGCCTAAAATTCTTTGGGTCACTGAGCAAATTTTAGGTCTTGTGAGTGGAAACTTGAAAGTTGTGAGAATTATTTCAATAGGCTATTTGAGCATTGTAGACCTACCAACAAAACCAATGGAGCAAATCCCATAACATGTTAACATGGAAATAGCTTTTGATTTCTATGATACAGCCTAATATGTGGTGTTCAATTCAGGCCTACATTGCATTAGACTTAAAAATATATTTTACATTATGAAGGGCTTGACATTAATTATTTTTTAGTCTGTAACACTATGGGCCAAATAGGTGACTGTAAATTGTATTGTATGATGCAATAAACCCCTTTACAAAACAACATGTATTATTACCAATTCACAGAGAATTCGATCATGTAGACTTCTCCTCTGACTACTGGCTTATTTGCATATTCAAGCCTGTGTCAAAATACAACACTGGCCCTTTAATTAAAACATAAGCTTTTTACCAACTTGCTTTATAAAGACAGCTTGAAATGTAACCCACACGTTTGTGCTCTTGTAGGAAGAAGTTCTACAATCTATAACTGGGCTAGTAACTCGCTAACTAGCAAAGAATATCAACAAATGTTCACATGAGCGGCTCTGAACTGATCTGAAAAGCGCATTCATTCACTAGCGGGTGATTGAAAGACCCCTAGCGGGCAACCCACCAATATAATTTTACTCCGTTGCGCTCTGCCTACAACAAAATCACAGCCTCAATCTTGCAAAGTTAGATTTGTTTTGTTTCATTGTAAAGGGGCTGATATAATGTTGATTCAATCACAGAAAAAAACGTTGATCTATATAGCGCAAACTAATGGGGTGAACTCAGTGAAGTTCAATCTCTTGCGTCTCCGCTCGGCCTGACATTTCTATGAGGCAGTCCTGGAGGATGTGCGGGCCTAGCTCGTGCAGTTTAGAGGGAACATTGGAGACAAGACGCTCGAGGTATCGCTACTTGAAAATGCATGATCTAAGTGATTGATAGTAGGTATTCAGCAGTCATAAAAGTATGCCTTTATTTACTTTGAAGAACGACGTGTAGGCAGCAGCTCTATAGAGATGAGATGATGACTTGGAATGAAATAATAAAGACATCAAATAAAACAAATGTATTAAACTACTGAAATATTTTATTAATGTGAATAAATTATGGTTCAAAATTATAAGCAGTAATGGGCAGTCACTGTAATCATGGATATTTGATTAATTGTTTTATTCTGTGTTACAGCATTCCCATAGTGCATTTCATGTTTTTTTATTTTTATATTTGAAATCGAAAACTGATAATCGAACTGAAACTACCTCAAAAAGCACGAATCCCTCATCACTATTGGCTTTGACTCACTAACCAGCAGAGTCCTCAGTAGGCAACCATGCCCAGGAGCTGGCACCTAGGTTCAAACCTACAATCCTGTCCTTATGGGGCGAGATTCTTGCACCAGAGCCACAAACTCAACATGTTTCTCTTTGCTTATTTGACTTTGACAGTTGCAGACACATACAATAAACCTCTTTGCTGCAAGGCAGGGATTTAACCATTGGAATTGTGGAAACGTACACAAAAGCACAATAAATTAACTTTGAACCTAAAACATCTCAGGTCCAAAGCAGGAATTGAACCACCAACTCTTTTTCCATATTTGACATTGAGATTAGCAGAAACTCACACAGAAGCACAAGAGATGAGGTGTGTTAGTCATTATATTCTGCGATGTCTCGGTCATGTCCCCACCTTGCCTAACTGTTTCTCAGCCAGGGAGAAGGAGTCCATGAAGGCCTGGGCAATGACGGACAGACAGCCGTCCAGAGGCGGGGTCTTCTCCATGTCGAACACAAACTGGGGGTTCTTCAGGATGTTCACCCAGAACCGCAGGGGCAGGCTGGGAAGGAGCAGGACAGGAACAGTCAAACATTCTATCACTATCCCAATACAGTGAGTAGTGGATTGAGTATTGAATGAATAGATACAACCAAGAAATAAAGATGGATTTTACTATAAACATACTCAAACAGGTGTACCACCAGGGTCATATTCATTAGGCACCAAATGGGAGAAAACACTGAAAAATGGAGGGACTACTTGAACTTGTCCAATAAAAGGCTCATATTCGTTTTCCATTGCAAAATGTTTTGCTATGGTGTGACCTAATGAATATGACCCAGATGAACACATACCTGTTGGTTTTCCAGATGTGTAGTACATCTGGATCGTTGATCCTCTTGCTCTCTCCCTGGGCGTCCAGGAAGTCAAAGAAGTACTTGATGGCAGGCGGGGCTTTGAGGTTAGCGGTTCCCCAGATGGTTCTGAACAGGTTTTCCACAAACGAATGCACAGCGACCTGAGAGAGGAGGAAGTGAGAATTGGAGGTGCACCTCTGGATGTATTTCAAGGCCTAACTTCAAACTCAGTGCCTCTTTTGATTTTCCCTTTTTCATGGGAACTGCTCCAAAACCGTCATAAAAAGGCCATACTACGGTTTGCAACTGGGGACAAATATCGTACTTTTTGGAGAAATGTCCTCTGGTCTGATGAAAAAAAATAGAAGTGTTTGGCCATAATGACCATCGTTATTTTTGGAGGAAAAAGGGGGAGGCTTGCAAGCCGAAGAACACCATCCCAACCATGAAGCACGGGGGTGGCAGCATCATGTTGTGGGGGTGCCTAGCTGCAGGAGGGACTGGTGCACTACACAAAATAGCTGGCATCATGAGGAAGGAAAAATATGTGGATATGTTGAAGCAACATCTCAAGACATCAGTCAGGAAGTTAAAGCTTGATCGCAAATGGGTCTTCCAAATGGACAATGACCCCAAGCATACCTCCAAAGTTGTGGCAAAATGGCTTAAGGACAATACAGTCAAGATATTGGAGTGGCCATCACAAAGCCCTGACCTAAATCCTATAGAAAATGTGTGGGCAAAACTGAAAAAGCGTGTGCGAGCAAGCAAGGAGACCTACAAACCTGACTCAGTTACACAAGCTCTGTCAGGAGGAATGGGCCAAAATTCACCCAACTTATTGTGGGAAGCTTGTGGAAGGCTACTTGAAACATTTTACCCAAGTTAAACAATTTAAAGGCAATGCTACCGAATACTAATTGAGTGTATGTAAACTTCTGACCCACTGGGAATGTGATGAAAGAAATAAAAGCTGAAATAAATAATTTTCTATTATTCTGGCATTTCACATTCTTAAAATAAAGTGTTGATCCTAACTGACCTAAAACAGGGAATTTTTACTAGGATTAAATGTCAGGAATTGTGAAAAACTGAGTTGAAATGTATTTGGCTAAGGTGTATGTAAACTTCCGACTTCAACCAGATTTGTCGCAAAGTGAATACGGGACCAGGAAGTATGGCCTCAGTGAGGATGCTGACTAAGGAAATGAACAAATAGCTGTTTAAAGCACTGCAGATATAATTGCCTGATGGAAAAGTATTTTCTCATATGATCCTTATTTAGTATTTGTCAAGAGCTACAGTTTTTATCCCCTATTGTAAATGTCTTTCAAACTTCCCTTACACTGAAACCACACTGACAGCTCCAAGCAAGCCACTTTAGTACCTATCCACTTTTTTTTAAAGCAACGTTCATAAGGGAAATGAGACAAGGGAAGGGAACTGTTAGATAGTCACTATGTATGCTGGATCACACGTAACTGAAGAGTCTAGACTTTTCCATCTTTCAGTTAACCATTTATCAGAGCACAGTGGCAGGTTGAAAGGGGTTGGTTAACAGTGAGTTCCTCTTGCCTTGGTGGACAGCAGCTTGGTGAGGTACACTTCCTTCAGTTTCAGCTTCTTCCTCTCTGGGTTCTTCTTTTGGTCCTGGTCAATGTCAGGATCAATCTGGGGTCAAAGAGCACTGTTAATCAATCAGATCAAATGCATATCAGGGATATTCAATTCAGAGGTCATGTTGCCACTTACCAGATGGAAGTACTTAGTGGAGTAGTTCTGATCGTCTGTGACAAATACACAACAACAGGTCACCACGGATGACTAAATAGCAGACAATTGTGCTAAATAGCTTCCTGGTTTCTGTTAGTGTTTTAAATAAGCTGACACGGTTAAGTGGTTTTGCATCTCACATGTGTTTCACACCTGCCATAAAACAATTTTAGAAAGAGGGGGAGTGTAAATGTGGAGCAACACGTCTATTTTCAACTCAACTTTGCTGAGGTATGTTTGTTTTGTTGAATGTTGTTTTTTATGATTGTGTTTTGTATTATTTGTGTGCTTCTCTGTGTATTTGTTATGCGCCCATGCTGCCTTGATTGAGTAATTGTTTGTCACGCAGGGCTCCCTTGTCAAGAGACCTTTGTCTCAATGGGACTCCACCCGGCCAAAATAAAAAGTTTCAATAAACAAATCCAATAAATAAAAGATGGACTTTGACAAAACCAATCGCAAAAATTACTTTGTGCCCACGTGTGTGATAGTGTGATGAGCATTAACTATGAGCATGCGCTTGTGTGTGTGTGTGAATACTGTTGGTGTGTACTGTGTACAGTGTAGTCATTCACAAAAAAAGGTCCTTTATGTTATAGCTAGAAGTTTTGATTGCATGGCAATCTCTGTTGACACCCTTACCTTTCAGGCTGCTCTGAGGACTCAGACTGGGATGGGTCTTAGAGAGCACTTTGATGGACGCTCCATCCGGTACCTGTAGACACACACTGAGTTGGAAGGTCGATAAATGCTGAGTTACCAGCTTCTCAACCATCTGGTAGACCTAAGACACAGTGGTGTCCTACAGAGAGGCTAATAACGTGTGCGTGAGTTCTAATCTAATTGTGGTCTGGTTTGGCATTGTGACACAGGAAGCTCAGTCCTACCAGCCAGGCTGCCTTGAATGGAGCTAATACTGCTTTTTAGTAGCCTTGAAAACCAGGCTGCAGAATGAGAGCAGCAGAGGAGTACACTGTACTCAGTACTCTGATTCAATGTAAATGATGTTCTAGTCTAGTAAGACCCTCTACTTATTATGTGCTTATAAGATACCTGACAAATTTGTGGATGTGGTTTGGTGACGTTAAGCAACAATTTGACAACTCAATGCATCTAGTTCTCACAACTACTCAGGACTAGATTTTTTTGTACATTTTTTAAAAACCTTTATTTAACCTAGGCAAGTCAGTTAAGAACAAATTCTTATTTTCAATGACGACCTAGGAACAGTGGGTTAACTGCCTGTTCGGGGGCAGAACGACAGATTTGTACCTTGTCAGCTCGGGGATTCGAACTTGCAACCTTTCGGTTACTAGTCCAACACTAGATTAAATCCAGATCGCGGAAGATCCGCCTTTAAGCGCGATTGAAATGGAAAGGTATTTTCCGTTGGAGCCGACATATGCAGGGTTTACAGTGAATGCAGTCTCCGCAAACACAGGAACATTGCCTTAAAAATTTCAATTGCGCTCTAGAGCAGCTCTTCAGCGGTACTGATGGAATTAGCCATTGAGTAGTACGACAGCTGCAAGGGATTGGACCTTTCATCTGCATTTTTGAAGTTTAGGCCTTCAACTACATGCTATTTCTTTTTATTTGAATCTGTCTTAGATGGTGATTTGAGATAAAGAGAGAAATATTGAACGTGAGATTAGGCTTATTTCCTGCATCAGGAAGCTTGGTAGTGTTCTCTAACCTTGTAATGCTTGAGTGTGTTGAGCATGGTCACCTCTCCTAGAACCCCTGAGCTGGCATCCACCTCCTTCAGTGGGACAAACCTTCCATCCTTCTCATACTCTGCAGAGTTCAAGAAACAGAGAGAAGTCATTATAATGAACATTTGAAAGCCATCCCTTTGAAAGAATGTATGATCGATCAAGATGTTTCATTTGAGGTACGCATGCTTTTAGAGCCATAATTCAGTCATCACTCTTGCATTCTCTCCTAATGTCTTGGACACGTGAGGTACTACAACTGACCGATGTGTATCTGTCGGAGAGGGGTGTTGTAGGGGAAGCCAAACTTGGTCTTGAAGGCCAGGAGGATCTTCTCCTTGACCTGCTCCACCGTGTCACAGTCCAGAGCACTGACCTCCAGAGGCTCACTGACCTCTCCGTCTGTTCCCACAGCAAACAGCACTTGCAGCCTCTGGGGGGGGGGGGGGGGGGGGGGGGGGGGGGGGGGGGGGGGTCAACAGACACACATACATCATGATATAGGCTATTTACATGAGGTTTGGGTTAGAAAATTAAACGTGAGATGAGATCTATTCATCAGTGTCGCTAACCACTGAAGCTAACCTTCATTCCCACTATCTTTCTGCTTGGGTCAGGGAAACCACACAGTTAGCTAAAGCTTGATAAAGCCTCATGTCTGTGTATATCACTTGATGGACTTCATACAATAAAACCTATACACTACAGGGATAGAATAGAGAGACTGAGGATATCTTGTGTGGTGTCATCTCCTGTGATAATCTTATATCTAATTTCTCTGTTATAAGAAACCACTGAGCAACTGTCTCAGCAGGATTACCATATGGCTCAACCTGTGCTTATAAAGACTAGAGTCTGGGTCCATTTAGGCTCTGATCCATTTACTTCTAGACTCGTTTCTTAATTTAAAAAGGTTCATCTTTTGCTTCTGAGAGACTGAAACGGAGAAAATCTATAGCTTTTCCTGTCAACATTGCATGAGCGGCTGTCCCCATCTACAAACCACAGACCAAGAATAAAGTAAAAAGATAAATGTACACATATGGGCCTCGAGAATAGGCTGAATACAAACAGATAACTATGAAGACGTGTTTTTGTTGAGGATCTTTGTGAGGGTAACATCACTTTCAACCCATCTACTTTTGCCCCAACATACTGAGATATCTTTTCTAACAGACTAGCTCCTCTAACCACAACTCTTCTGGTAACAAACAAAACATAAAGGAGGAACTGCCAACTACCTCGCTCACCACGCCCTAGATCCAGGAAGGTGTGTGTGTGGCAGTGTGCTGTGTATGTGTCAGTGTGATGTGTATGTGTGGCACTGTGATGTGTGTGTGGCAGCTTGACGTGCATGTGTGTGGCAATGTGTGTGTATGTGTGTATGTGTGTCTGTGTGTGTGTGTTTGTGTACACACCATTGGGCTGAAGTCCTGAGCCTGCCACAGTAACCAGTCTTCATTAAGTGTGTAGAGAGCCTTTTCTGTGACTGAGTCCACTGGGCCTTTAGACATCTGCTGGGTCAGAGCACAAACCAGCAGGAAAAGAGGCTGGCCCACACTCTCCTGTTGGGACACACAGACAGACTGACCCTGAGGAAGCCGTAGAGACAGATGCACTGACCCTGAGGAAGCTGTAGAGACAGACAGATTGACCCTGAGGAAGCCGTAGAGACAGACGGACTGACCCTGAGGAAGTCGTAGAGACAGGCAGACTGACCCTAAGGAAGCCGTAGAGACAGATGCACTGACCCTGAGGAAGCTGTAGACACAGACAGATTGACCCTGAGGAAGCCGTAGAGACAGACAGACTGACCCTGAGGAAGCCGTAGAGACAGATGGACATCCAGTTGGTGAGCAGCTTCTCTACGATGGACTCGGTACGTCGCAGCATGAGTTTGGGCTGGGAGTTACTGGGCTGCTCCATCAGAGCCCTGAGTAGTTCCTCCATCACCTGGGTCAGGTAGGGCAGGTCACCATGGAGGGACACGGTCAGCAGGGAGGCCACCGCACACCTTGTAGGACACAACAAACATCAGACTTATGACATCTCTATTATCTGCTATACACACCAA
Source organism: Oncorhynchus clarkii lewisi (assembly GCF_045791955.1). Classification (NCBI taxonomy): domain Eukaryota; kingdom Metazoa; phylum Chordata; class Actinopteri; order Salmoniformes; family Salmonidae; genus Oncorhynchus; species Oncorhynchus clarkii. The sequence continues at coordinate 15,134,553 of NC_092179.1, read as the reverse complement.
CCTGCTCATCCATAATGACTTAAACAACACCTAAATAATTTCCCCTGTACTATAAACAGTACCATAACCTTATCTGTCGTATATCCTATACCCAAACCAGCTAAGTGACACTTGGCCTAAATTGTGTCCTGTCCTGTCCTCACTGTCCTGTCCTCAAATTCAACATCTACTCACAGACTCCAACCTTGACTTTCTCTGCCTCTCAGAAACTCTCCATGTGCTGCTTTGATTGTGCCTGGCTACAATGTTTTCAGGAGAGACAGGATTGAAGGAAGAGGAGGGGGTGTGATGATTTACATTAAAGAACATATCCGATGTAAACAAATTGAGTGGTCATGTGATAATGAACTAGAATGTATCGGCCTGAACGTTACACTGTCTCCCCAAATGTCTTTTACCCTCATTGGAATGTATAGGCCACCTTCCACCAAAAGTGTGTTTTTTGATCAGTTTAATACCATGCTTAGGGAATGTGATTTTGGGAAAGAGGTCATCTTAATGGGAGATTTTAACATTAATTATGAAGACAAGTGTTGTAGGAAAACCCTCAAACAGATCACTAATACCTTTGACCTTACACAGCTAGTTAAAGGGCCAACCAGGGTAACTTGTTGCTCTAAAACACAGATTGATTTGGTGTTCAGTAATAAACCAGAGAGAGTGACTAAATCATTCAGTATGGTTACTGGGCTATCTGATCATAATCTGACACTTATAGCCAGAAAGCTGTCTAAGAGCAGGTTTAACCTCTCTACTGTTAGAAAGCCGGATCAACTCAGAATACCTAAGAGTGAATTAAACTATTTTGAAAAAGCAATTAAGGGAATAAACTGGAATGATCTCTTGTCCTATACAGACGTGGAAGCTGATAGTCAGGTTTTTCTATCCACAATCCAGACTACAATAAATGGTTTCCTAAAGAAAATAAAATCCAAACCTGGCCAAAACAGCACTCTTCCTTGGCTAAATGGAGAAATCTGGAAACTGATGAAAGAACGAGATTATGCTCTAAAAATAGCCCTAAAATCTAAATTAGAGCATGACAGACGTAGGTTTACCATGTTGAGAAATAAGGTGATGAAAGAAATCAGACAGGCCAAGGCAAACTTCTTTATTAACATAATTGGTGAAGCAAAGGGAAATTCTAAATTGATCCGGTAGAATCTAAAAAAGTTAACAGGGAAAGACCATAGTAACACTGCAAAAAGACTAGAAATCATGGTGAATAACAATCTAACACAGGATGCAGGTGAAATAGCAATAGCCTTCAATTCCTACTTTATTGACTCTGTCAGGGTACTGACACAGAACCCCTCCACTTGTTTCTTGGGCTCAGTCCTAGTGAATGACACTCAACCTGTCTTCATCATAAGGGAGGTTTCTGAGTCAAAGGTGAACAAGGTGATTAGCTCACTAAAGAACTCTAAAGCCAAAGATATGTTTGGGATGGACTCCACCTTTCTTAAAAACTACAAAGTGTCACTCATTGGCCCCATTACTAAGGTCACCAACACATCTATTGGTCTCGGTGTGTTTCCAAGGGTATGGAAGTCGGCCATAATAACGGCCATCTTTAAATCAGGCGACCCTGCTGACGTGAGTAACTACAGGCCCATTAGTATACTACCTGTGGTGTCAAAGGTTGTTGAAAAGTGTGTAGCAGAACAACTGATTGCCCACCTCAACAACAGCCCCTTCACATTACACTCCATGCAGTTTGGCTTCAGAGCGAAACACTCCACAGAAACGGCCAACTGCTTTCTTCTGGAAAATGTGAAGTCCAAGATGGACAAAGGGTGTGCTGTTGGGGCTTTCTGGACCTAAGGAAGGCTTTTGATACTGTTAACCATGAGATTCTCATCACAAAATTGTCCAAGTTCAACTTTTCCCCTGATGCCTTGAGATGGATGAAATCATACCTTGAAGGCAGAACTCAGTGTGTCAGAGTGAGCAATGAGCTGTCGCCCACTCGTAGCTATGATGTGGGCGTGCCCCAAGGGTCTATACTGGGGCCCCTCCTGTTCAGCCTGTACATTAATGATCTGCCTTCTGTCTGTACTGGGTCTGAAGTTCAAATGTATGCAGATGATACAGTGATATATGTGCATGCAAAGAGCAAACAACAAGCTGCACAAGAACTCACTACTGTAATGGTCCAGGTTACAAAGTGGCTCAGTGACTCGTGTTTGCATCTCAATGTGAAAAAAACTGTTTGCATGTTCTTCACAAAGAGGGCAACAGATGCTACTGAGCCAGATGTCTATGTGTCAGGGGAGAAGCTCCAGGTGGTATCCGATTTTAAGTACCTTGGCATTATACTTGATTCCAACCTCTCTTTTAAAAAGCATGTGAAAAAGGTAATTCAAATAACCAAATTCAACCTATCAAATTTCCGATTTATACGAAATTGTTTGACTACAGAGGTAGCAAAACTGTACTTCAAATCTATGATACTCCCCCACTTAACATACTGCTTGACTAGTTGGGCCCAAGCTTGCTGTACAACATTAAAACCTATTCAGTCTGTCTACAAACAGGCTCTCAAAGTGCTTGATAGGAAGCCCAATAGCCATCATCATTGTCACATCCTTAGAAAGCATGAGCTCTTGAATTGGGAAAATCTTGTGCAATACACCGACGCATGTCTTGTATTCAAGATCCTTAATGGCCTGGCTCCCCCTCCACTCAATATTTTTGTTAAACAGAAAACCCAGACATATGGCAGCAGATCCACAAGGTCTGCCATGAGAGGTGACTGTATAGTTCCCCTAAGGAAAAGCACCTTTAGTAAATCTGCATTCTCTGTGAGAGCTTCCCATGTCTGGAATACACTGCCATCAGACACACATAACTGCACCACATATCACACTTTCACAAAATGCTTGAAGACATGGCTAAAGGTCAATCAGATTTGTGAACATGGTCCCTAGCTGTGTGTTGCCGCTTTCCATGTTGTCTGTTGTCTGTAGCTTGTGAGGTGTGGAAACACTTTGTTGCTTTTATGAATTTTGTCTTGCTGCTTTTTGTTTTATGTTGCTCTGTCTGTATGCTACGTCTTGCTTGTCCTATGTTGCTCTGTCTGTATGCTATGTCTTGCTTGTCCTATGTTGCTCTGTCTGTATGCTATGTCTTGCTTGTCCTATGTTGCTCTGTCTGTATGCTATGTCTTGCTTGTCCTATGTTGCTATGTCTTGCTTGTTCTATGCTGCTATTGTCTATATTGTAATTGTTTTTAATAACCTGCCCAGGGACTGCGGTTGAAAATTAGCCGGCTGGCTAAAACCGGCACTTTTACTGAAACGTTGATTAATGTGCACTGTCCCTGTAAAAATAAATAAATAAACTAAACTAAACTAAACTGACTCACTTCTCCTTGACGTTGAAATTCTTCTGCTCCTCCAGAGCGTGGACGAAGGAGGTGAGGAACACCTGATCCTGGATCAGTCTGGACAGGGCCTGGCAGCTCTCGTCTGGCTGCCCCTTCACCGCGTCCTGACCACAGGACAGATGTTAGCTACTTATGGAAATCTATTACATCCTCCGTTTCCCTTCCAGACATTCATAAAGTCATGGTATGGCAATCAGACGAGCAGATTTCACATACGGTTCAAATCAAATCTCACCTGGCCAATGTCTTTGATACAGGAGGTCATCACAGGTCCACCCTAATAGAAACAATAGGACAAACTAAACTATGAACATAAAAACACAACCTATCTGTCCATTTAATACAACATGTCTTATCTTAAAGCAGACTGTATTAGGTATACTGCATTGACTCTGTTCTGTGTTCTGCTCCTACGTACGTCAGGGAAGAAGATCCTGGAAGCAAAGTGCTTGTAGTCCAAGAAAGGGATGGCTCCAACGTTCTCAATTAAATCACACTTTTCTGTCTGCATATCCACAAATCCTAGAGGACAGAAGGGTAAGTAAGGGCGTTTGTTTTTGGTGCAACTGTAACTATGTGTGAATTGGGTGGTAGTCATGGGCCTTTACTCTGTTAAATCCATTTTATGATGCCAATTTGGTGCATCAGTGAGTATGAGTGTGTGTGTGTGTGTGCCTGTCTGTGTGTGATTTAAGAATATAAATCAAGGTTGGTGTGTCCACGATGACTGACCTTGTCTGATGTCATTTCTGATGTCACACTCCAGAAGTTCCAGCTGCTTGTCCATTTGTGCTGCCATTTTCCTCTGTTTAATGTAGGAATACCACACCGCACCTGGTCAGGACAGGACAAGAGCTTTATTTTCACACGCACGCATGCACACACACACACACACAAAACCATACCTTAACCTATGGGCCCTATTCAACCAAAACAGGTCTTTTTTTGTTGTTGTTTAGTTTATTAATTCGACCATTTAAAAAAACAAGCACACATAAAACTTGAAAAAGCCATACATGCACATGAAAAAAATCATTGAGGATAACACACAATAAAGTCTGGGACTTATTTCCATTGTGGTCCTCTTGAGACAAGATGGCTAGACAACATCGAACCCAGTATGGCAGCGAAATAAAATGTAAAAAACAGAGAAGAAGAACATCTCATTATTCCAGTTGCATCATAGGGGTGATTCATATGGGCACAGAAGACAAACATATTTTAACTTTATTTTTAAAGCTGCCTAGAGAGGACATTGTTTTTATGGGCAGGGGCAACTCATTCCGTTCTGAGGCTCCAGTATACAAGATAGTACCTTTCCCAGCATTACTCCTGAACCTGTATAGGCACACATCAGCAACACCTGATCTGGTGCTGTGATTGTGTGCATCCCTAACACGAGGAAAGTAATCACTTCTGGGCGCAGTTTCAGAACCCAGAACCAAATCTTGCGTGCCAGCTACTTGATTGGACATTTACAGTCTGTCATGAGACACTAAGTCAAAACAAAGTTGATGAAGTTGAATACTTACCCACAATGACCACAATGATGATGGGTATAAGCACAAGGATGAGTAGCAGTGAAGGTGCAGCTTGTTTTGGTAAAAGGGTTTTCGTGAAGTTTCCAACTCTTATCTGAAAAACAAACACATCATAATGCATGTTGACTGTAAAATACTATTTCTGAGGACAGTTCTGATTCGGAGTTTCCAAGAGCAACTAACAACCTTTTTGGATTTATCTGAATAAGAGGTTTACCCTCACTGACTTGATGTTAAAGTTGGGAGTGTTCTTTATATCACAGATGACAGAGTCAGTCTCGTTGCTCGTCTCGATGGTGTCCATGACACACTCTACATCCTGGTTCTCCTCCTGAACACCAAACACTAAGATCTCTTCTGTGGCGATGTTCAACTTGTCAGCCCTTTTCTGAAATAAAAAAAAAGAATGGAATGTGTATATGAGAGAGAGAGGGAGAGAGAGAGAGAGAGAGAGAGAGAGAGAGAGAGAGAGAGAGAGAGAGAGAGAGAGAGAGAGAGAGAGAGAGAGAGAGAGAGAGAGAGAGAGAATTAGGCTGATATCCACTAATTATCAAAATCCAGAAAAGAGCCATTCAATTCTACAACCACCTAAAAGGAAGCGATTCCCAAACCTTCCACAACAAAGCCATCACCTACAGAGAGATGAACCTGGAGAAGAGTGCCCTAAGCAAGCTGGTCCTGGGGCTCTGTTCACCAACACAAACACACCCCACAGAGCCCCAGGACAGCAGCACAATTAGACCCAATCAATGAGAAAACTAAAATATAATTACTTGACACGTTGGAAAGATTTAACAAAAAACAGAGCAAACTAGAATGCTATTTGGCCCTAAACAGAGAGTACACAGTGGCAGAATACCTGACCACTGTGACTGACCCAAACTTAAGGAAAGCTTTGACTATGTACAGACTCAGTGAGCATAGCCTTGCTATTGAGAAAGGCCGCCGTAGGCAGACATGGCTTTCAAGAGAAGACAGGCTATGTGCACACTGCCCACAAAATGAGGTGGAAACTGAGCTGCACTTCCTAACCTCCTGTCCAATGTATGACCATATTAGAGACACATATTTCCCTCAGATTACACAGATCCACAAAGAATTCGAAAACAAATCCAATTTTGATCAACTCCCATATCCACTGGGTGAAATTCCACAGTGTGCCATCACAGCAGCAAGATTTGTGACCTGTTGCCACAAGTAAAGGGCAACCAGTGAAGAACAAACACCATTGTAAATACAACCCATATCTATGCTTATTTATTTTCCCTTGTGCACCCTTAACCATTTGTACATCGTTGCAACACTGTATATATATGTAATATGACATTTGTAATGTCTTTATTGTTTTGAAGCTTCTGTATGTGTAATGTTTACTGTTCATTTTTATTGTTTATTTCACTTTTGTATATTATCTACTTCACTTGCTTTGGCAATGTTAACATATGTTTCCCATGCCAATAAAGCCCCTTGAATTGAATTAAATTGAGAGAGAGCTTTTAAGTACATATGTGTGTGTATGGGTGCATGAATGCGTGCACATGTGTGTATACCTCAATGGTGACACGCAGGTCGTTTCCTGTCTTGATTGCAGTATAGCTGGTGAATTCTGGGTCCGGATGGTAGGTGAGCTGTGATGAGCAGGCCAGTGTCTGATTGGCCACTCTCAGAGACACAGTGGAGGTGACTGGCTGGTTAATGTGTTCAAAGGGAAGTGTGTGGTACCACAGAGTCTAAAAACACCAACAACAGGAATTAGAATACCTCAGATATTGATCCCCCCATGACTGATTTCTGTGTTGTGTGAAGGTGAAAGTTTGGTGAGGTGTGGCAGTGTGCATGTTCATATTAGGTTACTGACTGGTTACGTGAGAGTGGTGCTTAGTCAAGAAATCAATTAAAATCAGTGTGTTAAGATGTCTACCCCAGAGCTGTATTTGGTTTGGATGGTCTGAGGGGCGTGGTCATGAACAACCCCCTCCACAAACGCCAGCTGGGACCCTTGGACCTTGATCTTCCTCCTCCCACTGCAGGACACATACGAAATCAACCAATCAGAGGGTTGTTGGTCACACCTAGCGTGCTGATGTGAATTGTAGTCATGTCTAAACCACATTATTTGAATAAGCCAGAGGAAGAAAAACAAGTTGTAACACACAAAAAAACATTTCACAGAATAAATAAAGTATGACATGGTCCATAAAAACTAGCTAGCCAAGCATGAAGAATTAGAGAGCTACCAAAAGCAAAAAGGGAAGCCAGTGCTGAGCAGCTGAGAGAAAGAGGTGATTGAAACATAACACTGTTGTATGAAGCAACTTCTGGGAAGCTGCCCACTTTCTTTCCCCATCAGACAACATAATGGCCAGTAGCCATATATGGAAAAGAGTTACAGGCATGCTTCTTAACCTCTGTATAGCTTGTGTGTGTGTGTGTATATAAACATTTGGATCATAGGTGCGTACCTACGTATGTGTGTGTGCGCACACGCGTACCTATGTGTATGTGTGTGTGTGTGTGTGTTTTTACCTAGCCCAGGTAGTGCTTGGTATTAGCCCAGTGCAGGACGGTGAGGACCCATAGATGACAGTGGCCTTGCCCAGACAGCGACGGTCTGGCAGCACGGCACACACAATGACAGAACCTTTGTCGCCAATGGGGATGTGGAACGTCAGACTGGACCCAGTGTTGTTCCACACAGGAGACCTGACCAGGTGATACACACACTACACATGTTACAGATCCCCCCGGTACTGATGCTCATTCTGTTCACCAGTTCCGGAGGACTACGTCACTGGCTTTCTAGGCTTCACTGAACGGGATTCATTATCATCAACCCCGGACTGTCTTGTCTGATTACACACACCTGGTTCCTATTTCCCCTGATTAGTATATGTGCCCTCTGTTCCCTCTGTCGGTTATTGTTCCCATGTCCGTTGGTGGTGTGAGTACCTATGTGTTGGTGCAGCTGTTATGCTGTGTGTTATATATATACAGTGCCTTGCGAAAGTATTCGGCCCCCTTGAACTTTGCGACCTTTTGCCACATTTCAGGCTTCAAACATAAAGATATAAAACTGTATTTTTTTGTGAAGAATCAACAACAAGTGGGACACAATCATGAAGTGGAACAACATTTATTGGATATTTCAAACTTTTTAAACAAATCAAAAACTGAAAAATTGGGCGTGCAAAATTATTCAGCCCCCTTAAGTTAATACTTTGTAGCGCCACCTTTTGCTGCGATTACAGCTGTAAGTCGCTTGGGGTATGTCTCTATCAGTTTTGCACATCGAGAGACTGACATTTTTTCCCATTCCTCCTTGCAAAACAGCTCGAGCTCAGTGAGGTTGGATGGAGAGCATTTGTGAACAGCAGTTTTCAGTTCTTTCCACAGATTCTCGATTGGATTCAGGTCTGGACTTTGACTTGGCCATTCTAACACCTGGATATGTTTATTTTTGAACCATTCCATTGTAGATTTTGCTTTATGTTTTGGATCATTGTCTTGTTGGAAGACAAATCTCCGTCCCAGTCTCAGGTCTTTTGCAGACTCCATCAGGTTTTCTTCCAGAATGGTCCTGTATTTGGCTCCATCCATCTTCCCATCAATTTTAACCATCTTCCCTGTCCCTGTTGAAGAAAAGCAGGCCCAAACCATGATGCTGCCACCACCATGTTTGACAGTGGGGATGGTGTGTTCAGCTGTGTTGCTTTTACGCCAAACATAACGTTTTGCATTGTTGCCAAAAAGTTCAATTTTGGTTTCATCTGACCAGAGCACCTTCTTCCACATGTTTGGTGTGTCTCCCAGGTGGCTTGTGGCAAACTTTAAACAACACTTTTTATGGATATCTTTAAGAAATGGCTTTCTTCTTGCCACTCTTCCATAAAGGCCAGATTTGTGCAATATACGATACCATTTCAATATTATCGCTTGCACAGTGCTTCTTGGGATGTTTAAAGCTTGGGAAATCTTTTTGTATCGAAATCCGGCTTTAAACTTCTTCACAACAGTATCTCGGACCTGCCTGGTGTGTTCCTTGTTCTTCATGATGCTCTCTGCGCTTTTAACGGACCTCTGAGACTATCACAGTGCAGGTGCATTTATACGGAGACTTGATTACACACAGGTGGATTGTATTTATCATCATTAGTCATTTAGGTCAACATTGGATCATTCAGAGGTCCTCACTGAACTTCTGGAGAGAGTTTGCTGCACTGAAAGTAAAGGGGCTGAATAATTTTGCACGCCCAATTTTTCAGTTTTTGATTTGTTAAAAAAGTTTGAAATATCCAATAAATGTCGTTCCACTTCATGATTGTGTCCCACTTGTTGTTGATTCTTCACAAAAAAATACAGTTTTATATCTTTATGTTTGAAGCCTGAAATGTGGCAAAAGGTCGCAAAGTTCAAGGGGGCCGAATACTTTCGCAAGGCACTGTATATATATATATATATATATTGTGTATTACGGGTATCGTCCCGTGTCGTTCAACGAGGTTAACCCTCGCTCTTTTGTTTGGGTACAGCCCAGTGTTTTTGTATACGTGTTTGTTTTGGGTGTATTAAAAACCCCTATTGTGTATTGCTGCACCTGTCTCCAAAATCCGATATACAGTGACACAGTGATAAAGCCTTGGGCTTTCATGAACGAAGTGAGCAGCAGTGAAAAAAAATCTAAATCGTTGTTTAAAAGCATTGATTACACTTTTTACATTTTTAATTATCTCAAAAAAAATGATGTCTGCATAAATTAGTAAAACAAATCATATTCCTCCGACTGTCCACTTTGACTCACTCCTTGAGACTGCAGTCCATGTGCCCTTGGATGCGAACCCTGGTCACGTGATGGAGGTTCTTCCCAGTCATCAGGGCGTGGTTTCTGCCATGGAAGGACAGAACACTGGGCACTATGGAGACGATCACTGGCTCCTGACAAACACACACAGACAGACAATATTTCTGATGAAGACAAGTGAAACTAAATATGTGTTTATGGCTGTAGGATTGTTCTTTAGTTTTGGTAAATAATGATGAGTGACAAAGTTAGAGGCATAAATATCCTACCCCCCGAAAAATGCTAACCTTCCCTTTTATTGTGATGATGGAAGGTTAGCATGTCTTGGGTGTATGATATTTGTGCATCTGTAACTTTCTCACTCATCATTATTCACGATTCATTCAGGACTATCAGTAATCATAGTAGCATCCACATGAATGTAGAAGCATTTAGAAACATTATATTATTTAAAATAAAAGTGATTACGCAATACATTATTTACCATTCATTTCTATTGGGCAAATGTTTTATCTGAAACATAACCAAAACAAACAGCAAATGCATCCAAGCTTGATGTAATCATTGTGTGCTCTCTCTCTCTCTCTCTCAAATACTAAACTTTTGACTACTTTAATACACATAAGTATATTTGTCCCAATAGTTTTTGGTGGGGACCATGTGTAACAGTTTAGTTTCCTTCCCTCTCCTCGCCCCTACCTGGGCTTGAACCAGGGACCTTCTGCACACATCAACAACTGACACCCACGATTGAAAAGCTATTAGCGCGCACCCCGCTAACTAGCAAGCCATTTCACAGTTACATGTGTACAAAAAGTGCTGTAATTTCTAGTTGGTTCACCCGATATGGATGAAAGCACCCTCAAATTAAAGATGACATTCTGCACTTTAACTTCGTAATCATTGTATCACTTGTATTACTTTGGAGTGCTGACCCACTCCAAAGTGCAGAGCCAAAACAACAAAAAATGTGTAACTGTTCCAATACTTGGAGCTCACTGTATGTAATTATGATGGATGGTTTGAAATCTACTACTGCCCTGGGGCACAGTCATGTGATCCATGATCCCCCACTGTAAGAGGTATGACGACTTGACTCAGAGACAAAGGCTCTATTCACAAACATCTTCTTACCTATTTATAACCTTTTTGATCCATACCATTCTGGTGGAGATAAAATCTCTATTCTATGAGTGATCTAAATGTAGGATGCCCAGATCTATGAATATTGCTCTGTACAACTGAATATAGTATCTTGGCATTGGTAGACATCCATTTGAGTGTCTTCATTTTGTCCTCAATCTTAGCTTTCGAGAGAGAGAGAGCACGAGAGAGAGCGAGAGCGAGAGAGAGTGGTTTGATAAGGCCAAAGGAACATTGACACTTTAACCAACACCAAACACACACAGCTATATTCAGCACATCTGATTAAATTCTTCACATTTCATTCAGACTGGGAGGAGCATGATAACAAAGTGAGCTCATTAAAACATCTCAAACGCAGACACTATACTGTATCTTTCAATGTTATTCGATTTCAGACGTCAACATTGTTTACTTGTTGAAATAAGTTACTGTATGTATGTACAGTAAGTAGCTTACGACACACGTGTGAACAAAATTGTAATTTTTTTGGTAGTGGTGACCATATACAAGAAAGCTTTGTCCTTGTCACATTTCACAAAACACATGTCCATAGCTATTTGATAGGTACTGAAATGACTGTGCGCGCAAAGTCACCGTGAAAATCCCAGACCACTTCAAGTCCACTCTGTTTCACATGCAGACACAGATGCGTATACACACGCACACACACACAAGCACAGATACAACCTTAGTTCCCTGTTCTGAGATCAAACTTCTCTATAAGGGACAGAAGATCCACTGAGAGATGCTGATGAAGTGATCGGTAGGATGGACTTACAGAGTAGTTCATTCCTGACTGGCTGGGTCTGCACATGTCCTGGGGAAGGAAGTGAGAGAGGGTTGATGAACAAGATACAGGAACACACATGGGTGAAGAAGTTGTGAGATGAACCACCCCAAAGAAGAAGAGGTGTATGTGTGTATGTGTGTGTGTGTGTGAGTGAGTGAGTGAGTGAGTGAGTGAGTGAGTGAGATACCTGTATGGGGTTTAGGTTGGCAGACCTGGTTGTCCAGGAGCAGACATCATTACTCCAGCTACATCCAGCTGACATGCACTGAGAACACCTGAGAGACACAGAGACAGGAATAAGAATACTACACTGAGTTTAATCATAAACATGTGTACCATCTGCTACTCATGCAAAATGTGTACTAACAAATCTATAACATACAGAAAGGCAAGTGCCCAACATAATTTAAAAGATGTCATTATAGTAAATATTGAAGTAGGTCTAAACAAGTAGGTTGAAACATAGCCATATCAAGGTGCTGAGGCGTAGCATGACAGATCTGGGATTTCTGACTGACAGGGCAGAGGTAGGTGGTCCAGAGATGTTTGAACAGTTAGTGAGCATCAGATTCTCAGTAAGGTTCTGTTTCCCCACTCGTATCTCCACTGTGACATTCAGACCTATGTGGAAGAACACAGGGAAACAATCTCTAAGCAAGATGCTCCATTTTGTCATTGAGAAATCTACAGGAGAGTTAGAAGGTGAAAGGTCACCTTCAGCAGGAAGCTGGTCGCCGGAGAACAGGCAGGAGCATTGAGGCAACGCTGGAGCGGGGTTTGTCCTGTCACACAGATGATCATTTCTTGTGAGGAAGATACAGGCGGAGGTGAGACTTCCTGTCCCATGCACATTCAGGTGGACCTTGACAGTGAGTGTGATCTTCTCTCCACTGCTGCTCTTCTCCACCTGGTAAGAGACCATGTCCTGTTGTTGGGAGTCCTCAGAGATGGAGATCCAGGCTGAAGGCTGAAGGCAGTCATCCTGAAACGAACATCTAGAACACATCACATAAAGGGGTGAGGATGAGCAGGTTTAGGGTGACACAGATAAACAGGACAAAGAAGTATATTTACAGGAAGTTTCATCTATAGAGGCAAGTTTATTCTAAGAAGCTGTGGGTGATACAGGAAATAACATTTGTTCTACCGCTCTGAAAAGAAATGTATTCAAGATCATATGGTATGAAAAACCATGGGCCGAGAAATGTCAATAACAAAGACAACTGTCTCATTTAATTACATTGAAATGACTGCCACGGTTAATCTTCATGACAAGAATGAAAAATTGCATTTTAGAAAAGAAAAGGTGATATAATAAAGAAATCTCGTCTATAGTGTAAGTTATAGAAGTGTGTAGTTGTGGTTCTTGTGGCTGACCTTGACTTGTTGTTCTCAGGCTCACACCAGCCACAGAAGGGGTCCTGAGCAGACCAACAGTCCTTCAGACTCTTGTGTTCACTGCACTGAGCCACAGGCACACGCATAATCTACAACAAACACACAATATTATGTCCTGGGTCCTATTTCAGAATGGTTGTACTGTATAGTATGTATATCTGTGCACAGTGGAACTTACCTGGTTCCTCAGTGCCATGTACACATGTTTGTGGTCCACTGGATCCAGGTGCATCTTGGGAAACACACGGCGGTCGTCATCTGACTTGTAGAGCACTCTAGCACAGGCAGATTTATAGGCCTTGTCTACAGCAAGCTGACATGGGACAGAGAGAGACACTTCAATAATATCTGTCTGTTGAGGTGACATATCCCACTAACAAACAACAATACATAACATGGCCCTAGGAAATCACCAATACTGCAGTTGTAAATGTCAGTTGACTGTACACATTTCTCTCTGTCAACAAGAGTATGGATTTGATGATGATGATACATGATAGGATAACAATCATTGATGTGTAGTGGTGACCAAACCCCTGTCTGGTTTGTTAGTGTACTGCATGGCTGTCATATTTCTGTTAGAAACATGCAGAGGATTTGTCTGGATTATTAAAGCTTTCCAGGGACAACACTGCATGAAGGAGACTATTGTCTCTAGTAGAGTATTGTGGGGTTTCTCCAGGCTAATTTAGTCCTCGAATTCTCTCATGTGAGCCACGTTTGGTAGAAAACGCTGTAATTCTGTTGTATGAGTATATGTGTGTTCAAGGGAGAAATAATGACACGAGAGGGGTGTTACGAGGCCAGTGTGTGTGTGTGTGTGTGTGTGTGTGTGTGTGTGTGTGTTAAGAGTTCTCATAACTGTGTTCCTCAGACCTTGATGAGTTGTCCGTCTCCTGTCCCAATGAAGAACACCAGCCAGGAGTTGTGTCTCACTGCCAACACTGATGTCATGGAGCTGTATCTAAACACCACTGCCTCTGGATGCAGGTCCGGTGCGTTACCTTGCGGCGGTGCCTGGAACAGCATACATATCCGTGTTACAGACAATCTCAACACATTTGCTAAGAAATTAGGCTAACGATAATGATAGTGACTTTGCTATGGTGTTGGTTATAAACCACACAAATAATCATCATCATCTCACCAACCTTTGCACAGGCTTGATAGCAGAAGTCTGGGTCTTTGTCTTTGAGTTGAGGCCCTGTAGAGCTGATGTTATAGATGGCCAGCACGGTGTTGATGGGGTCGCTTGTGTTACCAGCCGTGAACACACCTGCCCAGAGCACCTGCCCATGGAGCCCACCAGAACCTTGAATCACAGAGGAAGACAGGAGCTCCCGGCGCTCCATGTTTCCACAACATTTGAGTGTTGCACCTTTGAGGGACATCAAAGTATTTGTTTTACTGTTCTCGCTCTTGAACCAAATAAGTCGAACTTGACGCTCTTTGGGAACGTTCGAGAACACGTAGATGTGTGAATTACTCTGAAAGCCGTCCACAAACTGAAACTTCTCCTTTTGTTTGGCGTCAATATACGGAGTCGAGCTCTCATCTGAATTCGAAAAGATTCCCCCATTCTGTCCGTCTAGTGTATTCCGTAGGTCAAGAAACTGATCTAAATTGGAACACGCTTTACGCACACGGCTCTGCAACCTTCCAGACATAATGTAGGAGTTCGTCCCGACATCAACAATAAAGCCAATGGTTGAATCTCCAGGGTCCAATGAACCCACTTCAATATCCTCCGAATACACAGATTTTGAGATTTCGTTGAGATCCAGTATTTCACAGTAGCCGCATTTTGTGGTTCCACATGTGATCAAGGTCTTGTTTTTGATGAATGGCAGTAAAATGTTTACCTTAAATGGATACGTTTCGTCGGAAGGAGGTACTTCTTGGTTAGGATAAACTACATTCGGATTATCCCTCTTTATAACTTTGGTAAAATCATGGTTCAGCTGGAAGAGTCGGTCATCCGTAACGACGTATACCGAGCTGTCACCAATGGCAAAGTCGCGGACGTCGCCATCGAATGTGTGATTCTCCTGGCCCCGACTCCAGTCCACGCAGGCGAGGAGAACTCCCCAGAAAACAACCCTCATCTCGTAAATCATGTAGTCAGTCAAGCCTGAGAGGAGAGTGCATGGTAAACTCCGTTCTGCGCCTCTGATGCCACTGTCATACTGTGCCGAAGGCCAACAGGAGGATTGCGTAAAAGCGCACAGTGGATAGATGCTGCAACTATGTGTTAACTTTAGGTCATTAAATATAGTTCCGGCGGTTATGTTCTGAGACTCAGACTTCCGTGTTTAAGTCTCTACTGTGATGTCGTAATGAACGCTAGTTCCATACATTTCAATCTCAGCAGAGGTTGTATCAGTAACATCGTTGTTAGAGTGTTTCCAAAACGTCTCCAAACGCGCATTGGTGGTAATGCCTATATAGCCTATTCAAATGCCAGTGCCAACATCTCCATCAGATGATTATTGAGATTTAAACACTTTGATTCATTAATAAAATACGTAACCAAGTGAATGCCTCACACATTACTTTTGATGTCATCATGGGCTATCCCAAGGGGGCCATTTTTGTTCGGTCCTACACTGCATTCTGGTGGTGAAAGTGTTACATGACTAGACAAAATACTACCCCAAAGACTGGCATGCAGTGGTGTAAAGTACTTAAGTGAAAATACAACTGAAGTCGTTTTTTGGGGTATCTGTACTTTATTTATATTTTACAACTTTTACTCAACTACATTCCTAAAGAAAATACTGTTTACTACATACGTTTTCCCTGACACTCAAAAGTACTCGTTACCTTTTGAATGCTTAGCAGGACAGGAAAATTGTCAAATTCACACACTTATCAAGAGAAC
This sequence comes from Oncorhynchus clarkii lewisi, assembly GCF_045791955.1. Lineage (NCBI taxonomy): Eukaryota > Metazoa > Chordata > Actinopteri > Salmoniformes > Salmonidae > Oncorhynchus > Oncorhynchus clarkii. The sequence goes on along the minus strand of NC_092179.1, from coordinate 15,118,611 downwards.
ATCTCCGGTCATCCCTACTGCCTCTGATCTGGCGTACTCACTAAATACCACTGCTGGCATTATGTACACCAGAATCTGCACACATACCAGGTCTTGAATTTAGATTTTTTTTTAAACAGCCATCTAGGAAAACGTATTATATTGTTTGTGGTTCTACTTTTAAACAGGACTATCAATCAATCAACCAACCAACCAACACACAATACATGTAACAAACATTGAAATCTTTCATTATGATGATACTTTTTGAAACGTGTATGCTCACATACACTCATCTGTCCCCTCTGCATATACTGCAGCAGAAACCTCTGTAAAGTTTTTTTTTAAACTTTGGACCAGAAGATGGCGATCTAATATCAGCAATAATAGATCCTAAACACAAGTAGCCTCTGCGAGGCTCTGGTACTTCTAGCTTCCTCATGTTAAACCAAGACTTAAAGTCCCACTCCAGATGTTAAACCAGGACTTAAAGTCCTACTCCAGATGTTAAACCAGGACTTAAAGTCCTACTCCAGATGTTAAACCAGGACTTAAAGTCCTACTCCAGATGTTAAACCAGGACTTAAAGTCCTACTCCAGATGTTAAACCAGGACTTAAAGTCCTACTCCAGATGTTAAACCAGGACTTAAAGTCCTACTCCAGATGTTAAACCAGGACTTAAAGTCCTACTCCAGATGTTAAACCAGGACTTAAAGTCCTACTCCAGATGTTAAACCAAGACTTAAAGTCCTACTCCAGATGTTAAACCAGGACTTAAAGTCCTACTCCAGATGTTAAACCAGGACTTAAAGTCCTACTCCAGATGTTAAACCAGGACTTAAAGTCCTACTCCAGATGTTAAACCAGGACTTAAAGTCCTACTCCAGATGTTAAACCAGGACTTAAAGTCCTACTCCAGATGTTAAACCAGGACTTAAAGTCCTACTCCAGATGTTAAACCAGGACTTAAAGTCCTACTCCAGATGTTAAACCAGGACTTAAAGTCCTACTCCAGATGTTAAACCAGGACTTAAAGTCTTACTCCAGATGTTAAACCAGGACTTAAAGTCCTACTCCAGATGTTAAACCAGGACTTAAAATCCTACTCCAGATGTTAAACCAGGACTTAAAGTCCTACTCCAGATGTTAAACCAGGACTTAAAGTCCTACTCCAGATGTTAAACCAGGACTTAAATTCCTACTCCAGATGTTAAACCAGGACTTAAAGTCCTACTCCAGATGTTAAACCAGGACTTAAAGTCCTACTCCAGATGTTAAACCAGGACTTAAAGTCCTACTCCAGATGTTAAACCAGGACTTAAAGTCCTACTCCAGATGTTAAACCAGGACTTAAAGTCCTACTCCAGATGTTAAACCAGGACTTAAAGTCCTACTCCAGATGTTAAACCAGGACTTAAAGTCCTACTCCAGATGTTAAACCAGGACTTAAAGTCCTACTCCAGATGTTAAACCAGGACTTAAAGTCCTACTCCAGATGTTAAACCAGGACTTAAAGTCCTACTCCAGATGTTAAACCAGGACTTAAAGTCCTACTCCAGATGTTAAACCAGGACTTAAAGTCCTACTCCAGTCTCCTTTCTTCTTCTTCCTGTGGTTTTCCAGCAGACTAGATGCTTTGTTGCTGTGTGGCTACCTGTCACAGTTCGGAAAGTGCATTGCACATTTGTTCACAAGAAAAAGGAAAAGGGAAATGGGGGAAAAAAGGAAACGCCACCATAATCTAACCCTCTACACAACACTATCACCAATACACCCCACCACCCCTTCCCACTACTTTGGCCCCAACAGATCATACACCAGGCCGTCCGCATGGGAGGCTGGAACCCCTTCTCTCAAAACCCCCTGTAGTTCTTCTGCAGCAAAATCTCGCTCTCACCACTGGGTCTGAGTGTGAAAGTGTGTCTATGTGTGGCGTCAATATGCGTGTTTGTGTTTTACATGTGTGTTTTAGAGTGCCAGTGTAGTATGTGCGAGAGTGTGGGTAGTCCAGTAAGTGTGCATAGAGCTGGTGCAACAGAGTCAGTGCAGAGTGCTCCCACTGGGCCAGAGTCATCTCGGCCGTTTTCCTGATCATTGGGGTGAGGCTCGGAAGCCTTCACATCCCCTGTTGGTGCAGGTTCTTCCTCTTCACCAATATCAGGTTCAATTTCTGAGAGTTCACTATCCGTCGACTGTTCAGGGTTTCAGGAGCGTAACATGTATTTATCTCTTCTGTACTTGACTCAAAGGAGAAAGTACTCGCCTGGGCCTCCGACAGTCCCAACTAGTATCTGCAAGTTAAGTCTCCAGTCTCCTTTTCACCTCATTTAACGCTTGATTTACTTAAATGTTCAATGCAACCGTTATTTATTTATATTTTTTATCTCAAAACAAAATCATTTCTGGGTAACCTTACTGTGATTTTCTTCCAATTAAAATGGTCAAAAAGTAACAAAAATAGCTTAGCAATGACCAATTTCTCAAGCAATAATCTTTCTAGGGCTGTTTGGTGGTCTGAGTGGGCAGGGGAAAACTGAAAACTAGCTGTTATTGGCAGAGGTTTGGAACTCTTTCTTATTAGTCTATTCATTTCACAGTATTATTCCAAACATAGTCCTGTGTTTTATCTATATTTTTACACTATCACGTTTTTGACTGTACTGGGACTTAAACAAAAAGCACATCTCAATAGGTGTTCCAGGTATCTTCATGACATGGCACAAGTGGGGGGGACCTTTCCTCTTTTGTTCTCTATTGTTCCTCAAGCAAGGGGGGAGGCCGATGACATCACAAAGTCATCATCAGACCAACTCCTTGAAGTTTAGTGTGTATACTTTACTGTATTTATACTTAGGATATCGCTTTTCAACAGATTTTTTATTTTTGAATCACTGGAGGACCTTTAAAGATGAGAATGGCCCATTGCATTTAAACATGTTCATTTATGTAGTTCTGTATCTCCCTATGAATAATGTTGTGTATTATTTCCTTTTATGTAGTTCTGTCCTTCAGTTGTAATTGTCTATTAATGTTATGAATTATGTCGTGTCTTATGTTTTGTGTGGACCCCTGGAAGACTAGCTGAAGCTTTGGCTATATCTAATGGGATCCTAATATTTAAAAAACGGCATCTCTTTCAACTCCAGATTTTGGGTCATTATAGCTCACTGTAATCTAACACTCACAAGGTCCTATAGGGACTCCACAAATAGCCAACTGACGCCCCATTCCAAATGGACCCTGGTGGTGGCAGGTAGCTTTGCGGTTAGAGGTGCGGGCCAGCAACAGCAGGGTTGCTGGTGCGAATCCCAGCTCAGACGGGAAAATTGGGCTTAGAGTGAGCTGGCAACAGGAGGGTTGCTGACATCATCCTTGCCATTGTGCCCTTGAGTAAGGGACTTAATCACCTACAATTGCTCCAGGGGCACTGCACTGCCGCTGACCCATTGCTTCCAGCCACTGGACTCTCCCTATGTAGGACTCTCCCTATGTAGGACTCTCCCTATGTAGGACTCTCCCTATGTAGGACTCTCCCTATGTAGGACTCTCCCTATGTAGGACTCTCCCTATGTAGGACTCTCCCTATGTAGGACTCTCCCTATGTAGGACTCTCCCTATGTATTTCCAGCACAAACCAGGGCCTGAATTAGTGAATCACAAAGGACAGTCTTCGAAATTGATCTCAGATGACGCAGGATCCTTCCAGTCCTAATGGCCTATTTCATCGCCTGGGCAGACTACACTTTTCAAGGCACTTAACAGTAGTTATAGCCCACCATATAAAGTGTTACTCTCAGGGAACTCAGCCGGGGGAAGGAGGTCCGTCGGCAGCCAGGGCAGCGTGGGTCCAGCCTCCTCAGAGAGAGAGAAGACAACTCTCACCCTGACCCAGTGGAGAAATCCCTCTGCTGAGAGACAGCTGCTTCCAATAACTCCACATAATACCTGTAATTTGCCCATGGGGCTGAGGCAGGTTGGGGTAGCCTGCTGCTTCTGAGAATAAGGGCTACTGGTCAATGATTTCTCTTCCTTTCCTTGCTGCTCTGCTGCAGTATTTCTCAGATGTCCATGGTACAGGAGGAGAGATTCATTATACACTTACTGTAATTTCTATTTTCAAATTCCCCTTACATAACCATTACACACACATTTTCCCCTGATGTAAGTGCACGGCCTCAAAATTGACCTTCTTCAGATGCTCTGAGGTTAGGGTTTCTATCAATGCTGAGCTGTGTGACCCACTGACACACAGCATCAACAATGGATCTGCTCCAGTTACAAACTCTATAAATAAGTGTGTGTGTGTGTGTTTGTGTGTGTTTGTAGATGTCGGTGTGTGGCCTCATGCATTTGTCACCTTTGCATACGTTTGGATTTGTGTGTGTGTGATCATTTTTGTCTGAGTGTCTGTGAGGATGTTATTTATGCACAGTACTGTATGCCTGTGTGAGAGAATGCAGGATCAAATATGCATATGAGCCCATCGGTCAATGTGCGTGCGTGTGTAGTTCATGCGAGGTGGAAACGTGGGAGTGTAGAACAGTGCTGTCTGAGACGTGGTTATCCCTGTGGTGTGTGTGTTGTCAAGTTTAAGAGCTGAATAAAGATTCCCTTCCTCCTCACGCTACAGCACTATATGGCATATTCTCTTCTTGTATAATTCACCCCTTTCCTATTTAAATCAGAAAACATAGTCATGACACAACATACAATTAGGAAGATACAAGAAGAAATAGACACTACTAATACCTGGCTAATGTGCTTGCCTGTGTTTGTGTAGCCTATGCTAAGTGCAGTGTATATCGTACACATAGACTGCTAATGCTCTTACCAAGGGGATAGGGATTATTTATAATACTATTTTTTTCTCCCCAATTTCGATCTTGTCTCATTGCTGCAACTCCCCAACAGGCTTGGAAGGCAAAGGTCGAGTCATGCGTCCTCTGAAACATGACTCGCCAAACCGCGCTTCTTAACACCCGCCCGCTTAACCTGGAAGCAAGCCCCACCAATGTGTCAGAGGAAACACGTTCAACTGATGACCGAGGTCAGCCTGCAGGCACCCGGCCCGCCACAAGGAGTCGCTAGAGCACGATCAGCCAAGTTAGGCCCCACTGGCCAAACCCTCCCCTATCCTGGACGAAGCTGGGCCAATTGTACGCCGCCCTATGGGACTCCCGGTCAGTGCCTTAGACCGCCGCGACACTCGGGAGGCCCTCTTTATTATACTCCTATTAGTGTTTAGTATCATGGTGTACCCAATCATTGACCCCCACTCACAGGGGAGAACCAGAGGACTGAGGATTGTCACCGTCTGTCACTCTATGTGAATCAAATCAAATCAAATCAAATTTTATTTGTCACATACACATGGTTAGCAGATGTTAATGCGAGTGTAGCGAAATGCTTGTGCTTCTAGTTCCGACAATGCAGTAATAACAAGTAATCTAACTAACAATTCCAAAACTACTGTCTTGTACACAGTGTAAGGGGATAAAGAATATGTACATAAGGATATATGAATGAGTGATGGTACAGAGCAGCATAGGCAAGATACAGTAGATGGTATCGGGTACAGTATGTACAAATGAGATGAGTATGTAAACAAAGTGGCATAGTATAGTATAAAGTGGCTAGTGATACATGTATTACATAAGGATACCGTCGATGATATAGAGTACAGTATATACGTATGCATATGAGATGAATAATGTAGGGTAAGTAACATTTATATAAGGTAGCATTGTTTAAAGTGGCTAGTGATATATTTACATCATTTCCCATCAATTCCCATTATTAAAGTGGCTGGAGTTGAGTCAGTGTCAGTGTGTTGGCAGCAGCCACTCAGTGTTAGTGGTGGCTGTTTAACAGTCTGATGGCCTTGAGATAGAAGCTGTTTTTCAGTCTCTCGGTCCCAGCTTTGATGCACCTGTACTGACCTTGCCTTCTGGATGATAGCGGGGTGAACAGGCAGTGGCTCGGGTGGTTGATGTCCTTGATGATCTTTATGGCCTTCCTGTGACATCGGGTGGTGTAGGTGTCCTGGAGGGCAGGTAGTTTGCCCCCGGTGATGCGTTGTGCAGACCTCACTACCCTCTGGAGAGCCTTACGGTTGAGGGCGGTGCAGTTGCCATACCAGGCGGTGATACAGCCCGCCAGGATGCTCTCGATTGTGCATCTGTAGAAGTTTGTGAGTGCTTTTGGTGACAAGCCGAATTTCTTCAGCCTCCTGAGGTTGAAGAGGCGCTGCTGCGCCTTCTTCACGATGCTGTCTGTGTGAGTGGACCAATTCAGTTCAGTTTGACACCCTGTGAAGATAGGGTATGTGTGGGTGTGTAGACTAAACAACAAATTCATAGATACTCATACACGTTCTTGGGACTGTTGCGGTTGCACAAATTGAACTGGGACACGTAGATTCCAGGAAAACATTTGAAGAGAAAATAGCCAGCAGCATACCATCCTGCATACCACTGCTGGCTTGCTTCTGAAGCTAAGCTAGGTTGGTCCTGGTCAGTCCCTGGATGGGAGACCAGATGCTGCTGGAAGTGGTGTTGGAGGGCGGGTAGGAGGCACTCTTTCCTCCGGTCTAAAAAAAAATATCCCAATGCCCTGTGTAGGATGTTGTCTTTCGGATGGGAAGTTAAATGGGTGTCCTGACTCTCTGCTGTCATTAAAGAACCCATGGCACGTATTGTAAGAGTAGGGGTGTTAACCCCGATGTCCTGGCTAAATTCCCAATCTGGCCCTCAAACCATCACGGTCACCTAATAATCCCCAGTTTACAATTGGCTCATTCATCCCCCTCCTCTCCCCTGTAACTATTCCCCAGGTTGTTGCTGCAAATGAGAACGTGTTCTCAGTCAACTTACCTGGTAAAATAACAGATAAATTTTTAAAAAGAAAAACATTGAATTGGGACTGTAAAACTGAGTTTGTATTTACCCGGAGACAAGCACACTTATCAGGAGTTGTCTGTACTGCACAATCAAGCTAACTCATTCAGCTGGATCACTAATCAGATAGTAGTTCATCTGATTATTTTCCAGATAAAGAAGGAACTGTTCCCTGAAACCTATCAGGATAATAAAACGTGAGTTGGAAAGCTGACTAATTCGGAGAAAACATCCCGTTGGGATTTAAACAGATGAGGAGGTAATTGCACGCTGAGCCAACCGTGTCTAACACGTAGCCACTTTTCTCTTCTCTTCCTTTTCCTCCCTCTATTCATCCCCTCTCTCTTTTCCCTTTCCCTCGGGGTCAGGGAATCAGGCCAGGAGCCGACAGACGCACCAATTAAAGCGAGAGCTTGTCTGGAAGCCAACAAACAGGTTTTTACTGACGTCCAATTTAAATCTCAATAATTCTCCATCACATCTCATAGGGTTAGATCCTTCAGAGCCCGCAATCTTCTGAACAGGGAGAGTAAGAAAGGAGGAGGAGGGAGTGACACTTCAGTCTGCCTCGTGCACAAAGAACAGATGGAGAGAGAGAGAGAAAGAAGGGAGCGGTTTGGAAGAACAATGGGGTTGATGAATGCCAAAATCAAGACATATGAAGTGGAGGAGAGAGGGAAGGAGACAGAGGATATGAAAGTGATTAGGAGGAGAGAGTGAGGGAAGGGAGAGACAGGGGGACAGGAAAGAGAACATAGTATGAACCGATTCATGACTGGCCAAACTCACATCCAGCATTAAGATATGGTTTATCTCTAAAAGGGAGGAGAAAGAGAGGGCAGGGAAAAAAAGGAGAGAGGGCAATCTCTGTTGTGTCCCATCTCAGTGAAATCCACTGCCAAATATTCAGAGGGAAAGCATTGTGGTATCAGATACCTCAACATGGCCCATGTCCATCTAACCTAGTTTAGGCTAGCCACTCATCTACAGGGAATTAGCCTAGTTACATTTAAATACACTACTTGATGTGGGTCTGGTATCATCAGAGGCATCATGAACAAGATATTGAATTTGGTCATCTGTGCCTGAGAAAAAAAGTAGGTGCAGTGTGCCTACCCGGAGTCATTACATGGCATGTGGTTATGCTATATGTTCAGTTCAGTTACAGTTGGCATCAGGAAAGTCAGTCGTACAACTGAATGCATTCAACTGAAATGTGTCTTCTGCATTTAACCTCTCTGAATCAGAGAGGTGCGGAGGGCTGCCTTAATCGACGGCACCCGGGGAACAGTGGGTTACCTGCCTTGCTCAGGAGCAGAACGACAGAATTTTATTTATTTTATTTATTTTACCTTTATTTAACCAGGCAAGTCAGTTAAGAACAAATTCTTATTTTCAATGACGGCCTGGGAACAGTGGGTTAACTGCCTGTTCAGGGGCAGAACGACAGATTTGTACCTTGTCAGCTCGGGGGTTTGAACTCGCAACCTTCCGGTTACTAGTCCAACGCTCTAACCACTAGGCTACCCTGCCGCCCCAATTTGACCTTGACAGCTCTGGGATTTGATCCAGTAACCTTTTGATTACTGGATCAACGCTCCAACCCGCCAGGCTACCCACAACTAACACACATCACATGTAAACATACCTAGCTAATGCACTTGACTTTGTTTCTGTGTACACACTAGACTACTAACACTCTTTCTCAGGGGATAGGGATTCTTTATAATACTCTTATTAGTGTTTAGTGTCATGGTGACCCCCACAGGGCACAGAGAGAGACATGATTGGACTGAGGTTTGTCACCGACTGTCTGTCTGTCTCTGTGAGGTTAGGCTGAGTGTGTGTGATGGTGATGTGTGTGTACGTAAATGATGCAAATGTATGAGTGCATTTGTGTGTGTGGGGGTGGTTGAAAATACGTGGAATCATGTATGATTTAATGTGTGTGTCTGTCAGAGTGTGTGATTGAATTACTGTGTGTGTGTATATATCGTAGCTGCAGCATGGCAGCGTGGCCTGTGGATGGATTCTGGCTGGCTGGCACTTTGCCACTTCCCTCTAATCAGGCTTCTGGGAAAGCCGTTTCCAGGCGCCGACTAGGGCATTCTAGGAAGCGGTCGCTAGGTAATCCCGCTGAAATTCCTCCCATGATTTCTTGCCTCCTTCAGCACCGTAAGGAGACACCCTCTCCTGGCCAGGGTTAATCAACAAGACAGCGGTGTGTGTATGTGTGCATGTATGAGAGGTAGAGTAGCTGTGTTTCGGTCTGTACTGTTAACTGTGTTTTTTTTTAAACCAGCGCTTTATTTATTTATTTAATTTATTTCACCAGGAAGGGCTCATTGAGATTTTAAATATATTTTTCAGGAGCATCCTGGTCAAGATAGGCAGCACCAAGTCATGACACAATTACAGACAGACAACATGAAAACGAACAAAGAGAGTACCCACCACATTTCTGAACAATAAAAATGCCCAAATAAAATGGCTTTGTAAATAAAAGTAAACCAGTGACTGAGCCTACGAGTGACTAGAGAAGGACAGCCAACCCTGGAATACAAAGTGCTGTGGTGCGTAAGGGTTTTGCAGTTTAAAATAAATCTCAAAGTGCCATGGTAAAGGGTGTCAATTGATCTCAAACACTGAGCGGAAGCATTCTTATATAAAATATCCCCACAGTCTAGTAAAGGCATAAATGTAGCTGATCTAGCCTCCTTCTGGCTTCAAAAGAAAAACAGGCCTTATTTCTAAAATAAAATCCCAGTTTCAGCTTCAATTTAATGTGAATGCGAGTGTGTGTATGTATGCATGTATATGTGAGGGGGTGAGTGTTTAAGAGACACTGTAGTATTGGTTCAGCACAGAGTTTTACTGGGAAGGCAGATGCACTTCTGGGAAGCTGGGTTCGCGGTGGCATGGGACCAGAAAACAAGCATTGAAGACAAAACACAAATAAATGTACATCTATTCCGCTGCTTCTTTTCCAGATCTAGAGTCCGCGCTGAAAACGAGTTTCTCCCCGTCCATTTTGTATTTTGTAAATCCGTGAGGAAACATGACTGAAATTATTGCATTATTTGTTTATGTAAACAGCCACAACAAAGCAAATATTCATCTCCGTTTTTGGGCATATGCTCGGTCATGTGGCCCGAGGTATTGTACAGACTGTGAGTGTGCTTACTGCTCGTTAAACACATGAGGAGATCTGAAGAGGTGTTGCGTAACATTTCTCCTCACCCCTCCCCCTCCCCCTCTTCTTTACTCTCCCTCTTTTTTCTTGTACTTCCTGGGTTGGGAGCTTTTAAATATAGCCTCCAGCTTTGAACAGATTAGAATGAATATCCGCTCAAACAAAAACAGTCCCATATATGTGTGTTTGGTTATTGTATGACTGCTTCCAAACCATCCTGAACCGTATACACACCGTCTACGACGCAAAGTTCATTGAAGTCTAGACTTCATTCAGGCCTTATGTGTGGAGTAGAAGGGGTGGGGAGGTGCATAAATCATGAAGAAAATCTCCAACAGGTCTAATGTATAGAAAATAACACGGTGTCAGTGGACGACTATGATTTAGACGGTGATTTAGAACAGAGTGCACACCAGCGGGAGCCGCAGTCGTAGACTGATATACAGCCGTGACACTGAGGGAGGGACGAGTAGTGGAGGGAGTGGATGAGTTCTTCAGAGATGGGAGATATGGTCCAGGAAAGAATGCTGGGCTCACACAAACACGGCCACGTGGTGGGGTGACTAGAGCTAGGTATTCAGAAGTAGAGGAATGAGTTGTGGGGTGAGGCACACCCTTAAAACCACACACCAAACCAACACTCCGATCAGACAGTCTCACCCAGAACTGACACACACACACACACACACACACACACACACACACACACACGCCTTAACCCAGAACAGAGACGCACACACACATAGCTGAGTGTGTGTACTGTGTATGAATGAAGCTTCTCTTCACGAGGTACTGTATTTGTTATTTGTCCAGTTGCTGAATTGCACCTTGCAGTGTAAAGCAAACATAAGTGTGAACAGGTGCTTTGAGAAGAGCAACGTTGGCGTCCATGTGAGAGTGGCACAAATGTTGAAACTTCACTCTGGACATTTGCCATGCTCTACAATTTTAGCCGGTTTAGCTATCTTGTTTGTTTTTGAGCCGGGTCTGGTTACACAGATACTCTCACTTTTCCTCTCTCTCTTGGTTCGGGTCTTATTTCCTGTTATTCTAGAGCTGTGCTCCCTGTTGGTTTCTCTCTAATTACAGGGTGGAGAGAACTAAGGTTTCTCTCCTCAGCTTCGTAAGTGTGGCCTCTGTGTGTGTGGGTAGTTGACACAACTGATCCAGAGAACGTGGATGTGTTTCAGTGTGTGTGTGTGTGTGTGTGTGTGTGTGTCCACATGATTTCCCTCTCTGTGAAAGGACCTTTGATATCCGTTGAAGCTTGTGTCCTCAAATGAACTCACACGAAATCCCTGTCAATAAACACATCAAGGCCCAAGTCCTAACTTGAGATTAGGGACCATTTGAAATGTCCTGGGGTGGGGGGGCTGGTCCAAAATAGGAGACGGTTCTCTAACTTTTTGGGGCTTTTGGGAGGGTAGTGCACTTTTTCCCTGATTTACATTCACCATTTTTCAGGTTTTATTATTTCATATCTTCCATATAGAAACATTTCCTCATTTGCTTGCATGCACCTCCCCTATCAAGGTGTTTTGGTACTTCCTTTATGCACTACGCTTTTCCATGCGCTTAATATACGACAGGTCATTATGGTCTACCAGTCAACTATCTATCCTGCCCTCTATCCATAGTGATAATAGTGGTAGGTGGATCGTTTGTCCAGATCTGCATTAGGTTAACTAGCAATCATATCACACATACAGTGCCTTCGGAAAGTATTCAGACCCCTTGACCTTTTCCATCTTGTTATGTTACAGCCTTATTCTAAAATGTATTAAATTGCTTTTTTTCCCTCATCAATCTACACACAATTCTCCCATTCTTCTCTGCAGATCCTCTCAAGCTCTGTCAGGTTGGATGGGGAGCGTTGCTGCACAGCTATTTTCAGGTCTCTGCAGAGATGTTCGATCGGGTTCAAGTTCGGGCTCTGGCTGGGCCACTCAAGCAGGTTTTCCTCAAGAATCTCTCTGTTCTTTGCTCCGTTCATCTTTCCCTCGATCCTGATGAGTCCCCCAGTTCCTGCAGCTGAAAAACATCCCCACAGCATAGAGGTCGACCGATTATGATTTTTCAACACCGATACCGATTATTGGAGGACCACATTTTTTAAAATATCTTTTACATTTGTAATAATGACAATCACAACAATACTGAATGAACACTTATTTTAACTTAATATAATACATCAATAAAATCAATTTAGCCTCAAATAAATAATGAAACATGTTCAATTTGGTTTAAATAATGCAAAAACAAAGTGTTGGAGAAGAAAGTAAAAGTGCAATATGTGCCATGTAAGAAAGCTAATGTTTCAGTTCCTTGCTCAGAACATGAGAACATATGAAAGCTGGTGGTTCCTTTTAACATGAGACTTCAATATTCCCAGGTAAGAAGTTTTAGGTTGTAGTTATTATAGGAATTATAGGACTATTTCTCTCTATACCATTTGTATTTCATTAACCTTTGACTATTGGATGTTCTTATAGGCACTTTAGTATTGTCAGTGTAACAGTATAGCTTCCGTCCCTCTCCTCCCTGGGCTCATACCAGCAACACAACGACAACAGCCACCATCGAAGCAGTGTTACCCATGCAGAGCAAGGGGAACAACTACTAGAAGGCTCAGCGCTAGTGACGTTTGAAACGCTATTAGTGCGCGCTAACTAGCTAACCATTTCACTTCGGTTACACCAGCCTCATCTCGGGAGTTGATAGGCTTGAAGTCGTAAACAGCGCAATGCTTGACGCACAATGAAGACCTGCTGGCAAAGCGCCTGCTTCTGCCTACCACGGCTCAGTCAGATACTTGTATGCTTGTATGCTCAGTCAGTCTCCTTGTGGAGTGCAAAGAGAGAGAGGCAGGTCGTTATTGCGTTGGACTAGTTAACTGTAAGGTTGCAAGATTGGTTTCCCCGAGCTGACAAGGTGAAAATCTGTCATTCTGCCCCTGAACGAGGCAGTTAACTTACCGTTCCTAGGCCATCATTGAAAATAAGAATGTGTTCTTAACTGACTTGCCTAGTTAAATAAAGGTATAAAAAACCTCTACCACAGCATGATGCTGTCACCACCATGCTTCCTCATAGGGATGGTGCCAAGTTTCCTTCAGATGTGATGCTTGGCATTCAGGCCAAAGAGTTCAATCTTAGTTTCAGTAGACCAGAGAATCTTGTTTCTCATGGTTTGAGAGTCTTTAGGTGCCTTTTGGCACACTCCAAGCGGGCTGTCGTGCTTTTTACTGAGGAGTGGCTTCTGTCTGGTCACTCTACCATCTACCTGATTAGTGGAGTGCTGCAGAGATGGTTGTGCTTCTGGAAGGTTCTCCCATCTCCACAGAGTAACTCTAGAACTCTGTCAGAGTGACCATCAGGTTCTTGGTCACTTCTCTGACCAAGACCCTTCTCAACTGATTGCTCAGTTTGACCGGGAGGCCATCTCTAGGAAGAGTTTTGGTGGTTCCAAACTTCTTCCATTTAAGAATGATGGAGGCTACTGTGTTCTTGGGAACATTCAATGCTGCAGACATATTTGGTACTCTTTCCCAGATATGTGCCTCGACCCAATCCTGTCTCGGAGCTCTACGGACAATTCCTTCAACCTCATGGCTTTGTTTGTGCTCTGACATTAACTGTGACACCTTATACAGAGAGGTGCGTGCGCCTTTCCAAATCATGTCAAATCAATTGAATTTACAACATGTTTTACAACATCTCAAGGATGATGAACGGAAACAGAATGCATCTGAGCTACATTGCGTCTCATAGCAAAGGGTCTGAATACAAATGTAAATAAGGTATTTGTTTATAATTTTTTAAATACATTTTGCAAACAAATAAAATACAAAACCTGTTTTCGCTTTGTCATTATTGGGTAATGTGTTTAGATTGCTGAGGATTATTATTATTTTGATCCATTTTAGAATAAGGCTGTAATGTAACAATATGTTCCGAAGGCTCTGCAAAATCATTCAAATCTGAACCAATTTTCTATATAAATACACAAGATAGAAGAATAGCTGATAGGCAGTGGAGGCCAGGTGCTTCATTGCGCATGAAAGAACAGGGAAGATACGCAGCTTAAAACGCTTCCCTATTGATCTTGTTTAGGGACCATGACATGATCCTACCTAGACTACCCTACAACAATCCAATGAATAAATTGCATTATTGTTTTGAAGTGAGTACAGTTGAGTAAAGTTCTACTCTAGGCTGTAAATTACATTTGTCATACGGTTCTCTCCGCTACCACATGGCAAGCTGTAGCGATGCACCAAGTCTGGAACCAACACGGCCCAGGCCTGAAACCAACACGGCCCAGGCCTGAAACCAACACGGCCCAGGCCTGAAACCAACACGGCCCAGGCCTGAACAGCTTTTACCCCCAAGATCGCTAAATATACTGAACAAAAATATAAACACAACATGTCAAGTTTTGGTCCCATTTTTCATGAGCTGAAATAAACAATCCAAGAAATGTTCCATACGCAAAAAAAGCTTATTTCTCTCAAATGTTGTGAACTAATTTGTTTACATCCCTGTTAGTGAGCATTTTATAATTTATCAAGATAATCCATCCAGCTGACAGGTTTAGCATATCAAGAAGTTGATTTAACAGCAATGCCACAGATGTCTCAAGTTTTGAGGGAGTGTGCAAATGGCCTGCTGACTGCAGGAATGTCCACCAAAGCTGTTACCTGAGAATTGAATATTAATTTCTCTACCATAAACTGCCTCCAACGTCGTTTTAGAGAATTTGGCAATACGTCCAACCGGCGTCACAACTACCAACCATCGGGATGCACGACTGCGGGATCATCAGGATGGGAGCTGAGGAGTATTTCTGTCTGCAATAAAGCCCTTTTGAGGAGAAAAACTCATTCTGATTGGCTGGGCCTGGCTCCCCAGTGGGTTGGCCTGGCTCCCATGTGGGTGGGCCTATGCACTCCCAGGCCACCCTCTTGGCTGCGCCCCCGCCCAGTCATGGGAAATCCATTGATTAGGACATAATTTATAATTGACTGACTTCCTTACATGAACTGTAACCCAACAAAATCTTTGAAATTGTTGCGTTTATTTTTGTTCAGTATAGTTAGTTAAATAGTTCATCAAATAGCTACCTAGACTATCTGCATTGACCCCTTCTGCACAAACTTTGACTCATCACATATGCTGCTGCTACTGTTCAGCATTGGTCACTTTATTCCTACTAATGTGTACATATCTACCTCAATTACCTCATACCCCTGCACATCAATTTGCTACTGGTACCCGTGTGACTCGGTAGAGTATGGCATTTGCAACGCGAGGGTAATGGGTTCAAATCCCACGTGGGACCAGTATGGGGGGGAATAGGGATCAACTCACTACTAAGTTGTTGTAAGTTGTTCTGGATAAGTGTGTCTGCTAAATGACTAAAATGTATGCCTTTTATATAGCCAAGTTATCGTCACTCATTGTGTATCTTTTCTAATTAAGTGTTTTACTTTTCTATTATTTCTCCATTTCCATTTTCCCTGCATTGTTGGAAGTAACATTTCATTTTAGTCCCCACCTGTTGTTTACATGCAACAAATAAAATGTGATTTGAATTATGGTGCAAAAGTCCTTTCATTCCATTTGGATCAGTTGTGGATTTACTCTCAACATATTAAGGCACAGTAGTATTTCTGCATCTGATAATGATGTGTTGTCTGCTGCCGATCATCATTCTCCCAAGTCGTCCTAGCATAGGCCTATGTGTGTGGCCCAACGCTCCCAGCAGGCCCAGCTTTCAGGAAAGCTGAACACACGTTCTGCCTCCTTTCCGATCAGAGCGGCTATTCCTCAACCTAACGTTCAATATAGCCTAAATAAACTTAGCAAAAAAAGAAACGTCCTCTCTCTGTCAACTGCGTTTATTTTCAGCAAACTTAATATGTGTAAATATTTGTATGATCATAACAAGATTCAACAACTGAGATATAAATTGAACAAGTTCCATAGACATGTGACTAACAGAAATGGTGTCCCTGAACAAAGGGGGGGGGGGGATCAAAAGTAACAGTTGCATTAGGTATTGCAGTGCATCTCCTCCCCATGGACTGCACCAGATTTGCCAGTTCTTGCTGTGAGATGTTACCCCACTCTTCCACGGACATTTCTTGGGGGTGGGGGGGGTGGGGGGGGGGGAATAGCCCTAGCACTCAACCTCCGATCCAACAGATCCCAGACGTGCTCAATGGGATTGAGATCCGGGATCTTCGCTGGCCACGGCAGAACACTGAAATTCCTGTCTTTCAGGAAATCACGCACAGAAAAAGCAGTACGGCTGGTGGCATTGTCATGCATGTCAGGATGAGCCTGCAGGTAGGGTACCACATGAGGGAGGAGGATGTCTTCCCTGTAACGCACAGCGATGAGTTTGCCTGCAATGACAACAAGCTCAGTCAGATGATGCTGTGACACACCGCCCCAGACCATGACGGACCCTTCACCTCCAAATCGGTCCCGCTCCAGAGAACAGGCCTCGGTGTAACGCTCATTCCTTTGACAATAAGCGCAACTCGTCAGAGATGAGCACTTTTTGCCAGTCCTGTCTGGTCCAGCGACGGTGGGTTTGTGCCCATAGGCGACGTTGTTGTCGGTGATGTCTGGTGAGGACCTGCCTTACAACAGGCCTACAAGCCCTCAGTCCAGCCTGTCTCAGCCTATTGCGGACAGTCTGAGCACTGATGGAGGGATTGAGCGTTCCTGGTTTAACTCGGGCAGTTGATGTTGCCATCCTGTACCTGTCCCGCAGGTGTGATGTTCGGATGTACCGATCCTGTGCAGGTGTTGTTACACGTGGTCTGCCACTGCGAGGACGATCAGCTGTCCGGCCTGTCTCCCTGTAGCACTGTCTTAGGCGTCTCACAGTACGGACATTGCAATTTATTTCCATGGCCACATCTGCAGTCCTCATGCCTCCTTGCAGCATGCCTAAGGCACGTTCACGCAGATGAGCAGGAACCCTGGGCATCTTTCTTTTTGTGTTTTTCAGAGTCAGTAGAACGGCCTCTTTAGTGTCCTACGTTTTCATAACTGTGATGTTAATTGCCTACCGTCTGTAAGCTGTTAGTGTCTTAGCGACTGTTCCACAGGTGCATGTTCATTACTTGTTTAGGGTTCATTGAACAAGCATGGGAAACAGTGTTTAAACCCTTTACAATGAAGCTCTGAAGTTATTTGGATTTTTACAAATTATCTTTGAAAGACAGGGTCCTGAAAAAGGGACGTTTCTTTTTTTGCTGAGTTTGTTATTTAACTTTGAAAATGTATTACTTTTTGTTGTGGCATAAACACAACTAGTAAACATATTTTAATCTGATTAGGCTACTTCAAAAATCTCATGGAGCCTACCTGCTCACGTTCATCCACTCCCAAAATTTATTCCAGCATCCAAACTGCGCAACGGTCATTTGATTAATCTGTTACAAAACACCAAACAGTTTAATGACATTCAGAGACTGTCAAACCAAGCCTTCAATACTGAGTTGGGTTACATTTTCTGTTTGTCGAGATTGTCAATCCCACAATCGAGTATGTCATACTTGATTGTGATGTTGAAAACGCAAACCATAATGAGCGTTCAAAGTCGGTAATCGGTATGCAGTTATGCGTTGCTTATTGGTTGTGTGGTGCATTGGCACAGAAACCTGTTGGTAGAAATGTTGTTGTATTCATTATAGAAATATAGATGATCGTTGTCTGCAGCTGGCTCTGATCGTAATGTAATGATACAGGCAGGAAGAGTGAGCTTGTCCGTGGTGATCGGCGATCCCTCAACCTTCTGTCCTGTTAGCCGTGTGGCATCAACTGTCTCATCAAAAAAAACATGCTAAAATGTTAGTCAATATTTACAATTATAAACTCAGGGTTGCTACAATACTTATTTATGGTGGTATTATGTTAGTCAATTTTATGAGGGGGGGGTGAGCAATTTCTTTTTACAGTACCTTTCACATACTGTATGGGCCACAACCCTCTTCACAAAGTCACTAAAGACTAAATTGTAGTAACCTGCTTGTGCTGTGTTGTGACAACAGCAGCCAAAACGTCTTCCATTATTCAACACTCCCATCTAACAACTCCCCCACAGAGTTACCCAACATCCCTCCTCCTGTTCCGTCTGCACTGACACAAATGTAAGGCAAAATGCTTGGCTGGTGTGATGTCAGCGTGCAGCGTTCCTAAGAGCATCCGGGAATGTAGACACAGTTGATCCCTGGCCTAGAATGCCCTTAGGTCAAAGGTCACCGTGGCTTTGTCTCAACCAACCAACCAGGAGGTGGATTTACGCTCAGGCCACGTGGTTCATGGCCTGTGATCCTCTCAGTGGTCGTGATGTGTCAGCGGACAGAGGCTATGTGGGGTTTCTGACCTTCGCCTCCACAGCCACTACTCACCAACCAGACCAGCAGATAGCGGAAACTGTGAAAAAGATGGGGGTTGGATATAGATATCTCAAGAAGACTGCCACACAACTGGGTCGTAGTCATTAGGCCACAGCCAAAAACAAGTGTTTATTATTGGACAAGTTCACGGGAGGTAGTCCCTCCCACTTTCAGTCTTGTCTTCCGTCTGGTGCCTAATATATACAAATGCAGAGGTAGGTAGTCTTTCCTCTCCCCCTCTAGCCTTGCTCAGTGACTAGTGTTTTGTAAAAAAAAAAATCAGAGTTCATCAAGTTTGATTGATTTTACTGCTGCCTACCTGTGCTAGCCTAGTTTCCCTGGCTGTGTGTTAGAGCCAGGGAAACTAGGCTAGCACAAAAACAGATGTGAAAACTCCATGCAGCAAGGTGTGTAAATGTACGTATGCGAGTCCCCTAGTCCAAGACGGCACTTGAGTTGTACTTCAAAGCTGTCCCAGGAACACTGTGGCTTTTCATTCACAAAAATCGTCAAATGTAACAGACATTCATGTGTGTATCTGACTGTGCTATGAATTACCTTAAGCCCATCATAAATGACCCTATTAAGAATTATACTAGCAATGGCCGAGGCGCAGACAGAACTCACACGTCGTGTAAGTCAGAGAAGAACGAGTGCTTTAAAATGTCCTCACATTTACTTAAGAGTAGTTAAGAGAATTTGTTTGGCATTAACCTTGCGGTCATGAACAGCAAGGCACATGCAGATGAAGCAGAGTATGGTCTTTGTTTTTACAACTAAACATTTGCAAATGAAACATCTTGTGAAATGGCCCTACATTAAGAAATGTCAACATGACATCAAGACCAATAAAGCACTACATAAAAAAGGAGGCATTCACCAATTTTCTTTTACAATCATGGTATGCCATTTGAAGAGGAAAACAAATCCCAGTCCAGTTCCATCTTTTTTTAAAAGTTGGACAAATATAGGAATCCTTTTTCAAGGCAAATCATACGCAAAAAGTACAAGGATATAGTTCATGTACAAACTCCTCTAATTCCAGCTCCACTTAAAAAAAAAACAGGTGGAAAAATCCTGGAGAGTGCTTGTTGGGCATGCAGCCTTGACCTTGTTGAGGCATTTCCAGTTTTATAAACACTGACTGCAGCTGTAGCTGTTGTTGCGGTCCAAAGATGTCCCCGATTCATTGTGACGTAATGTTACAACAATATGTTGTGAAAATAAAACTAGACGTTACGCAATTTCATGGCCATTTCAAATGGACATGAAGGAAGATAAATACTATCAGTGGATTTGTTTTCCACAGAGTGGATGTCGCAACGCCATCGTGTTTGTTTACTTTTCAGGGTCTGAGTGACTGAGAAAAGGCGTGTCTGTAGGAGTGTGTGTTTGTGTGTAGGCCTGCATGGTTTCAAAATCGGCTTATTCTAATCTTACAATAACAAATCAGTGTCCTCTGTCCTTGTACCTCCAGTCTGGCGTCAATCACGATCAGGAGATACTGAACGTTACGGATTATTCTCGTATCAAGTCTAGTGACAAATCAAACAGTACACAAAAGAGTTTCCCCAAAATAAAAACACTGGAAATCATGTGTATTACAGAAAAGGGAAAAACATAATTACGCTAAGCATTGTGTTAATTATTCTAAACTGAATATTAACTTTATTAATCTTACATGTCCCTATTACAACACGCACGCGCAGGGCCAGGCCAATGACACATCTCGCTCAGGGTTTCTGTTAGCCGGTAATAGCTGGCTTTTGGCCTATACATTTTTGTTGTTGTTGAAAAGATGAAATCAAATATCCCTGGTCAATTGTCCTGGAAAATAAGAACATTTCATATAATCCTTTTTAGCCTCTTCATTGATGGAAATACCAGTTGACTGGTCATATTTATCGTTCTCTAGGTTATTTTGCATAATTTAGTGGAATTAAGTTGGCAAACTGTGTAGGCTACAGTATATTTGTTATGCATCTTATTTATCACACCCGTACAGCATATAGATAGAACCTTTGAGCTGCTGCCGCATCACACACACACACACACACACACACACACACACACACACACACACACACACACACACACACACACACACACACACACACACACACCACTTGGCAATGAGCTGGAGGCGCTATGCATTTCCTTTTAATACATATGAGGCATGTCTTACCTTTCTTCAAAGTAGCCTATTAGATCTCTTTCTACATTTCTAATGGACATTTTCATCTCGGTCATCTCGGTCGTATGAAACCGCTCAAGTGTGTGGTGTCCTTTTGACAAAGGTGTTTTCCTGCTAATTGCATTATGGAAGGAATGTTCATGAGTAGCCTACTGCCTTGTGCGCATTGCTGAGCTTATAATGTTAAGAAATAATAGTTCCCCAGCATTACAAGCTAAACGTTCTGTTCTGTTGCGTCACTCTCACTGCTTTTAACGTTGTTTTCTTTAATGTAGTCTAAGCCTACTGGTTGTACGATTTTGGGCCCCATCTCACAACTGTCCCAGATTCAGATTGGAATAGACTATTTCTCAACAAGCTGACCAATAGAATAGGTTCACTATTCTACTATGGGGGATAGTAGATTGACAGGCTAGTGATGTTGCTGTTAGTCGTCTTGTTGGCTGAGGAAAAGCAAATGTGGACACTTATTATATCTTCATTGTTGTATCCTCGACTTGCATGTTCTGTTAATATCAATTACCACAATGAAAATGTGATTTGTGTCATTCTGAGCACTGTGGGTGGACACCCTAATCAGGGTATGCATCCAATGCATATGGGTTTGGCAGATCTCAAATGTCTGGTAAAAGAAAGGTTTCCGGTCACATGTCCAGCACCACATTTTCCTATCAGAAAACCTGGTCTGGCTGAGCTAATGGCTGTCATCCAATTAGGATTTCATCCATGATCCAGTGTGTCCTCTCCCCTCACTGGAACACCTCGTCCAGGGTAGAGGGGTGGATGTCAGTGGACTGCAGGCTCTGGAGAAGCCTGTGGACTGTAGCGCTCCTCCCCTGGCTCTGCCTCCACTGGATCAGCCCTGCTAGCACCTGCCCGTGCAAGCTCAGAGGGTGGTCGGCACGGCAACGGTACAGCGCCCCCGTGGAGAGGCCCAAGTCGAGGAGAATCGACTCCCACTCCGAACGATACGGGATGCCAGTCGGGACAACCGTCTGTCGGACGGGACTGCTTGGAGCGTCACCTCTGGAATGTTCCACTCATCTTTGGAAGGGAAAGAGGGAAACAGAGAAAAGAGATGGGAAGAAGAACGAGGAGCGAAGAGCGTTATGTAATTCCATGTCCATTTATTGGACTTGAAAGGAAAAAAAACAATACTATCAGCTAATTTGTTGACTGATAATGACCTCCATTTAGGAGAGCGGGAACGAGAGTGAGAGATAGGCCTAGAAAACAGAGCGATATAGTGAGATATTGTGGTGTTTTTATATCTGAAACGTGTTGCATAACAGAGGTGGGCAGATCAGGAACACTTAACAGCTGTTCCTGGAAACGATTTTTTATAATAGAGTCACACCAAAACCACATGAAATACCAGGTCATCCTCCTCTGGCTGAGAGGAGGTGGGGAGATGGAGAGCAGGCAGGTTTAAAAATACACATTTTTTTTTTTTTGTAATTGTCCTCTAGTTCTGTAGACCTGGGCTATACACTTCTCCCCTCTCCCTCTTCTTCCAACATGAATCTTCTTCTCTCCACAATATTCATCTATCCAAAACCAGGTTTCCATCCAACCTTTTCATGCGAGTAAAGTACATGTCGGATAAATAAAAAAAAGCCACGACAGAAAACAGCAAACGTGGGTAAAAACTTTCCAGATGTCGACAAAACAAAATATGCTAGGTGGGATCATTAAAATATGCTAGGTGGGATCCTTAAAATATTCTAGGTGGGATCCTTAAAATATGCTAGGTGGGATCCTTAAAATATGCTAGGTGGGATCCTTAAAATATGCTAGGTGGGATCCTTAAAATATGCTAGGTGGGATCCTTAAAATATGCTAGGTGGGATCCTTAAAATATGCTAGGTGGGATCCTTAAAATATGCTAGGTGGGATCCTTAAAATATGCTAGGTGGGATCCTTAAAATATGCTAGGTGGGATCATTAAAATATGCTAGGTGGGATCCTTAAAATATGCTAGGTGGGATCCTTAAAATATGCTAGGTGGGATCATTAAAATATGCTAGGTTGGATCATTAAAATATGCTAGGTGGGATCATTAAAATATGCTAGGTGGGATCCTTAAAATATGCTAGGTGGGATCCTTAAAATATGCTAGGTGGGATCCTTAAAATATGCTAGGTGGGATCATTAAAATATGCTAGGTGGGATCATTAAAATATGCTAGGTGGGATCCTTAAAATATGCTAGGTGGGATCCTTAAAATATGCTAGGTGGGATCATTAAAATATGCTAGGTGGGATCATTAAAATATGCTAGGTGGGATCCTTAAAATATGCTAGGTGGGATCCTTAAAATATTCTAGGTGGGATCCTTAAAATATGCTAGGTGGGATCCTTAAAATATGCTAGGTGGGATCCTTAAAATATGCTAGGTGGGATCCTTAAAATATGCTAGGTGGGATCCTTAAAATATGCTAGGTGGGATCATTAAAATATGCTAGGTGGGATCCTTAAAATATGCTAGGTGGGATCCTTAAAATATGCTAGGTGGGATCATTAAAATATGCTAGGTTGGATCATTAAAATATGCTAGGTGGGATCATTAAAATATGCTAGGTGGGATCCTTAAAATATGCTAGGTGGGATCCTTAAAATATGCTAGGTGGGATCCTTAAAATATGCTAGGTGGGATCCTTAAAATATGCTAGGTGGGATCATTAAAATATGCTAGGTGGGATCATTAAAATATGCTAGGTGGGATCATTAAAATATGCTAGGTGGGATCATTAAAATATGCTAGGTGGGATCCTTAAAATATGCTAGGTGGGATCCTTAAAATATGCTAGGTGGGATCATTAAAATATGCTAGGTGGGATCCTTAAAATATGCTAGGTGGGATCCTTAAAATATGCTAGGTGGGGTCGTTCTGTGTCTAAAATGTATTAGGTGAGAAATGGTGGTGGAAATGCCTTTGTACGCAAATATTGATATAATAAGCAGTCATATCGAAAGTAAACTTCGGAGTAACGTGGTATGTTCTGTGCTCCTCCCACTACAGCTCAGCCTACAGTTTATTAGGCTACAGACAAAATAAATGACGATGAACTTCACAGGGTGATGATCTTGATGCTTATTTCCAAGACATATTGAGGGTCTTATTCTAGGGGACATGATGATCAATGCTTGACAGCCATTTGACAAATGAAAGTCCATAATAATGTCATCATGTAGGCTGGCCCACCTACACTGTATCTGAGAGCTGTTGACCAGAGCACACTTACCAAGACCAGTTGTCACCTTTGCTTCGTGTGCCAAACCCATCAATTGAAAACCCATTTTACCATTTTACTGTATTTTTTATTTGGCAAACGTTTTTTAAATAGATTTTTTATGTGCACTGTGCTACGTCATCACGCACAACCTTTTATCCACAACAAGTCAATCTGATGGAAACGAGTCTCTGCTGGGAAAACCTGCATATTGGTTTTAGATTTTAGAATATCTGCATGAAAAATCGGTCGTCAATTGGATGGAAAACTAGCTTGGAAACTACAGTCGAGGATCCAAAACCAATCTCTCCCTCTCTGGCTGATGGGAATGGGATATCGTAGATGTGGCTTGAGCGCTGCAGTCGACTCGCTTCAAAATACAGTCAGTTGTTTGTCACCTATGGATGGTCTTCTTGCCCAGCCGTTAAGGGGCTGAGGGTAACTGTCCTTGGAGAGGGTATCAAAAGGGTGCACACATAGAGGTGACAGGGTTTGCATGGTAAACAAACATGCTTTGGGGACAGCTGTATATCATGCATTGTATGTATAGAGCAGGTCAAGGTCCAGCCACGTTACGTTCAGCAGGTATGGTGGAACCAAGGACACAGATGGATGTGGGGCTGTTATGAGACGGTATAAGGAGGTGTACGGTCAGTTCAGCAGGTATGGTGGAACCAAGGACACAGATGGATGTGGGGCTGTTATGAGACGGTATAAGGAGGTGTACGGTCAGTTCAGCAGGTATGGTGGAACCAAGGACACAGATGGATGTGGGGCTGTTATGAGACGGTATAAGGAGGTGTACGGTCAGTTCAGTTCAGCAGGTATGGTGGAACCAAGGACACAGATGGATGTGGGGATGTTATGAGACGGTATAAGGAGGTGTACGGTCAGTTCAGCAGGTATGGTGGAACCAAGGACACAGATGGATGTGGGGCTGTTATGAGACGGTATAAGGAGGTGTACGGTCAGTTCAGCAGGTATGGTGGAACCAAGGACACAGATGGATGTGGGGCTGTTATGAGACGGTATAAGGAGGTGTACGGTCAGTTCAGTTCAGCAGGTATGGTGGAACCAAGGACACAGATGGATGTGGGGCTGTTATGAGACGGTATAAGGAGGTGTACGGTCAGTTCAGCAGGTATGGTGGAACCAAGGACACAGCTGGATGTGGGGCTGTTATGAGACGGTATAAGGAGGTGTACGGTCAGTTCAGCTCTCCTTCCCTTCCACAATTCAATCCATCCTCCGTGCCTCCCTCTTGTTTTAGGAATATTTTGCTCTCCTCCCTCAGTCTACCTCCAGCTCCCTCCACTCAGTGCTGATAGTGCCAGTTGCTCTCTTGACCCCTCAGACAAAAGGGATCACTGTGCAGGGCTGTGTCACTGCACTCCGAGTCCCCATACAAGAGGATTTCATAACCCTGCCCAACTCATCACAGATTACGCGTGTACACACACAGGTAACGGGGATTTTCCAGGTGAATTAAAGAAGTTACAGAGAAAGTAAATCAATGTGGTTTAATACAAGTTGCAACAGGGAGACACCTCCAGCACAGAAGCAGAGAAGCAGGCCCTTATATTCTAATCTCACAGCACCAATGTTCTGTAAACACCCGCCGAGAGGCTTGTAGGAAGTCACAGCATCAGCTGCTACAGAGTCAGTGTCCCAGAATACAATAACAATCAGCCTCCTCTGTCCTCATACCTCCAGTCTGGCGTCAATCACTATCAGATATGAACAATCCATGACATTCAGTATCAAGTCTAGTGACCATCAACTAGTACACAAATGAGTGTCCCAAATAAAAAACACACTGGAAATCATACATATTACACAAATGGAAAACCTTAATAAAATTAAACAATGCTTATCTATCTTTAAATGTCCCCAACACACACACACACACGGCCAGGCCCATGACATGTCTGGCGAGCTAATGGCTGTCATCCGATTAATGGACAGTTGAGAACTCACTGGGGCGCGATGAGGGCAACACACAAACTGACCCCCGTCCCCCTATTTAAATGATATGGCCAAGCAGCTGAGGGACAATTAGGATTTCACCCATGATCATCCATGCCGTCATCCGCTTTGGGAATCCAACGTGCTGAGAAGAAACGACAGAGTTTGAGCTAATACTCCTAACTCCTATAAACTGGAGGAGGCAGGTTCCGGTTCCAAAAGGTCACGGGAGGTCATGTGTCGAGTTCCCAAAAGAGTGGCTGACAGAACTGCCAAACATGGCACTGCCAGTTAATGAGAGTAGGTGTTCTAATGCTCCTGCTGGGAGATTACATCTGATAATGTGCGGCTACTTTCTTTTTCAGAGATCTTTCATTGATCGACATTTCTTACTATTGAACAAGAGGCCTCATGGGGTAGCTAGCAGCTGACACACTACGCAAAGCAACTCAAACCTGGGTAACAACGCCCGGGAACACCTTTATCACAGTGTCACAAGTGAGACAGTAGGACTCTGAAGTCCATCATGTTCCCTAATGCATGCCAAGAATGGTTCGGCCCAACCAAGCCAGGCCTTCATCTGTTCGCTAACAAAGGGGACACACACAGAAACTCAGAGGGAGAGCACATGGGGAGAGACACTGACAGGGCTGTGTGAAAGACGGCTGTTACAACTAAACAAAACCTTTTTCCCCTGAAAAAACATTTGCTGAAAGGCGAGTATGCTAACAGTTAAGATGCTGGGAGCTTTTGAGAAATAGGCCTGTGTGAGTGAGTGAGTGAGTGAGAGTG
Organism: Oncorhynchus clarkii lewisi; assembly: GCF_045791955.1. Lineage (NCBI taxonomy): Eukaryota > Metazoa > Chordata > Actinopteri > Salmoniformes > Salmonidae > Oncorhynchus > Oncorhynchus clarkii. The sequence goes on along the minus strand of NC_092179.1, from coordinate 15,091,943 downwards.
TGAGAGAGTGTGAGTGTGAGTGTGAGTGTGAGTGTGAGAGAGAGAGAGAGAGAGTGAAAGAGTGAAAGAGTGAAAGAGTGAGTGTGAGAGAGAGAAAGAGTGAGTGTGAGAGAGAGAGAGAGTGAGTGTGAGAGAGAGAGAGAGTGAGTGTGCGAGAGAGAGAGAGTGTGAGAGAGAGAGAGTGAGTGTGAGAGAGAGAGAGAGTGAGTGTGAGAGAGAGTGAAAGAGTGAGTGTGAGAGAGAGTGAAAGAGTGAGTGTGAGAGAGAGTGAGTGTGAGAGTGAGAGAGAGTGAGTGTGAGAGAGAGTGAGTGTGAGAGAGAGTGTGCGAGTGAGTGAGCGAGTGAGTGAGTGAGTGAGAGAGAGTGTGTGAGTGAGTGAGAGAGTGTGTGAGTGAGTGAGTGAGTGAGTGAGAGAGTAGGTCTAGAGGGAGAGAGCGCAAGAGAGATTGTAACCAAATAAGGAGCTATGGGAGAGAAAAAAAACTGACGAAACAGAACACTTTTCTAGGAATCGCCTCTTTATGAGAAGAGCAGGCGGTCCAACCTCACCTTCTCTCACACACTGATGAGGAGGGGGGCAGGGCATGCTGGCGTGTAACTGAAATAAACCAGAGTATTTGGAAGTGTATGAGGTCATTGGGACAGTAGTCCCGGTAAGTAAGGGCTGTGTAGCGATGCCTAGTTCATTCTACATAGTAAAAACCCAACATCACCACGCTGTTTCCCTATTTTAATAACCAACTAACTCAGATCCATTCATCTAAGTTCAAAGAGTTCCATTCATTTTGTTCAATACCATTTTTAGCTCAGTTATTAGCACCTACACTGCAACGTAATAACGAAGGGATGAACGATGACTAAAAGCATGAACCAAAACCCTGAGTAGGCAAAGAAAACAATCCAAAAAGGTACAGGACTCTCGCCAAACTACCTTGTTCATGGCTACACAGACTGACAGAGACAAAGTGAGTGGGAGTAATGGTGTGTGTGTGTTTGTGTGCGTGTGTGTGTAACCCCTGTGTGGAGGCCTTAAATAATCATGATTTTCTCCTCTAGCTCAGAGGGCTGTTTCCAGGAAAGTTTCCCGTGTCCTCATGTGACTCTGATGCCTTGTCAGGACACAAATGTTTGGTGCTGCCTTTTAAAAATAGTTTTATCTTAGTTAAAATGATTTCATGGCAGCCAGTGCAGCTATGTGTTACCAATTTGGGCACAGTTGGCCATTTAAACTAGTTCTGGCCGGACACGCAGCTTATTAAACTAGTCAGTACAATGTACTGTATGTTTGTAACAGCTGCATTTCAAATGTAGCCTCCACAATAATTCATCATTTATTTTTTTCAATTTAAAGTTAAGTTCTTGTTTTTCAAATCAACCCAGAAAACACATTCCACATTCACAGATGACAGATTAAAATAATAACTTGCAGCAGCACTATCAAGGTTCTTATTAGCTATTTCCAGCCTTAGCTGAGACGATGAGCAAATGATTAGTTTTTACAGCACCTTACAACATGTATCTGCTCATTTCCCTAACCACCCCATTCACTCTGTCCCATTTGAAATATATTTGAGTAGTGGAGACCAGAGTCTATCAAACCTGGGCTGTCTCTTGCGGAGGTCATAAGTGAGCTTTTCAAGAGGAAGAAAGTCAACAATCTGGTCAATCCACATTTTAAACATAGAGGTATTAGAAGCCCACAATAGAAGAATACATTTCTTAGCTAAGTTTGTGATAGTCAAACAAATGTTCTCTGTCATGATCAAGAACAAAGTCCTGGTGGGCATTAAGATTGATATGACCCCGTGTATCTAACTGTACATCTAGTATTTTCTGTGCAGCAGTATGTATAGATTGCCAAAATCTGGCACAGCTCCAAAATACATGCATATAGGTTCCACTTTCAGAGGTACATATTTTACAGTTAAGAGAAATGTCGGTTTTCATTCTATGGAGTCTCATTGGAGTGTAATACAATTTGTACAAACATGTGTAATTAGATTTTCATTTTTACATTAGTAGGGGAGTAGTATATATATACCCTGTCGCAAACCTCTGCCCATACCTCATCACTGATAGTTAGACCAAGGTCCTTTTCCCAGATTATTTTCAAAGGAGTAAAGGAGGAGCCCCCATTCTCAGAAAGAAGTCTATAGATAGGAGATTTAGCCTTTAATGGACTGTGCTGTAGCAAGAAGGGTTTCAACTTCAGCTAAGCTCTAAATCTCCTCTTGGAAGTAAATGAGGAAATTACATATCTAATTTGAAGATTTAAAAAAAAATATGGATCTTGGCACATTGAATTCACTGCAGAGCTCTTGAAAGGATTTCAGTGTAGTGGTTTTCTGATGAAATAGGTCTGAAAAGGTCCTGATTACTAGAGGATGAAAAAGATTAAAGTTGGCATTACTCGGGGCTTTTGGCAAGTCTGGGTTGCATACTATAGGCGAGTGAGAAGATATTTGGGAGGAAATGCACAGGCATTTCTCAGTCTCTCCACCCTAGTAGGGAGCTGTAAATCACAAAAGGTTTTGGCTGGGTTGCCCACTTCACTCAATATAATTGAGCTTAGGGGCAATGAACCACAGGATTGGGCTTCTATCTGAATCCATGTTGAGTCTTGTCTGTTTGTGATCCATGTTAGCATGTTGCAGATTTGGGCATACCAGTAGTACAATTGAAGGGAGGGAAGGGCAAGACCACCCTTAGATTCAGGTTTTGATAGAGTGGAGAACTTGATCCTAGGTGTTTTATTGCCCCATATAAATGTGGTGATGCTTTGGTTAGTTGTTTTGAAAAAGGAAACTGGGAGTTAGCATGGGAGCATCTGAAATAAGTAGTTCAGTCTAGGGAGGACGTTCATACGGATGACATTAATTCTTCCGACTAAGCAAATTGGGAGGGAGATCCAGGATTGGAGATCGTTCTTGATTCGATCCAGGAGTGGAAGATAATGTTCCATCGAAAAGCTATTCAGATCTGGTGTTACGAAAATCCCAAGGTATTGAAACCCCTGTGTCTTCCATTGGAATGGACAGAGTGTGTTCATAGAGCTGGTGAGTGTAAGATTGAGAGGGCAAACAGTGGATTTGTTCAAATGTATCTTATATCCTGAAAACTTGCCATACTGAACTGTCTAAAATGGGAGGGATTTCTCAGGGTTGGATATGTAGAGCGAGACATCATCCTCGTAGAGCGAAATCTTGTGCTGCAGGCCGCCTGCAGAAACACCCATAATACTTGGATTGCTCCTTAACAGCTCTGCCAGAGGCTCCGCCCCCAACAAGTAGAGCAGGGGGAACAACGAGCACCCTTTTCTTGTGCCCCGTCCCAAAGGGAATCTGTCAGAGTTCAGTCTGTTAGTAGTCACCATGGCATTTGGATGAGAGTATAGTGATTTGATCCATTTAATAAAGTTTGGGCCCATATTGAACTTTTCTAAGACTGAGAACAGAAAGCTCCACTCCATCCTGTCAAACGCCTTCTCAGCATCCAGTGAAGCCAGCAGGACAGGGGTGTGGAACACCTTCTCAGCATCCAGTGAAGCCAGCAGGACAGGGGTGTGGAACACCTTCTCAGCATCCAGTGAAGCCAGCAGGACAGGGGTGTGGAACACCTTCTCAGCATCCAGTGAAGCCAGCAGGACAGGGGTGTGGAACACCTTCTCAGCATCCAGTGAAGCCAGCAGGACAGGGGTGTGGAACACCTTCTCAGCATCCAGTGAAGCCAGCAGGACAGGGGTGTGGAACACCTTCTCAGCGTCCAGTGAAGCCAGCAGGACAGGGGTGTGGAACACCTTCTCAGCGTCCAGTGAAGCCAGCAGGACAGGGGTGTGGAACACCTTCTCAGCATCCAGTGAAGCTAGCAGGACAGGGGTGTGGAACACCTTCTCAGCATCCAGTGAAGGCAGCAGGACAGGGGTCTTCTGTGCGTTTACTTGATCTATAATATCAAAAAGACGGTGAATGTTATCAGAAGAGAATCTGTCTCTAATAAATCCAGTTTGGTCTGCTTTTATTATTTTGGGATGAAGTGTTTAGTCTTTTGGCGAGCAATTTGGTAATTATTTTGTAGTCGAAATCCAACAAGCTTATGGGCCGGAAGGACGAGCAGGATAGAGGGTCTTTTTTGAGCAACACTGTAATGCGAGCTGTGTGCATTGTGTCTGGGAGCACTCAGTTTTTGCAAAAATCATCCAGCATTGCATGAAGATAGGGCTGAGCTGGGGCCAAAAAGCTTTGTAGAACTCTCTGGGGAATCCATCTGGGCCTGGGGACTATTAGGTGGCATGGAGGTAATTGCCTCCAGGATCTCCTCAGGAGTGAAGGGGGAGTTGAGATCTTCTTGGTCGGTCTCTGATAATTTAGGTATTGAGATTCCCTCTAGGAAAGAGTGGAGTTCTGCCTCCGTGTGTTTTCTCTCAGAGGTATATAGTTTGCAGTAAAAATCATGAAAAGTTAAATGTATCTTTTTTGGGTCATATGTGACCTCGGCTATCCGAACAGCAGAGGACATGATTGTACGCTCTGACTGCTCTTTTTTAAATTGGTAAGCAAGCAATCTACTATGCCTATTTCTATACTCACGGTATTTCTGTTTAGTAAAGAAAACTTTTCTTTTTTATCTCCTGAGTGTAGTCCAAGTTCAGTTTGGCTTTGGCTGCTTTAAGTTGACTCAGGGAGGTGCTGTCTAGTTATGTACTTTTTCACAGCGTTCCAGCTCCCTCTCGAGATCTAGTCTGTGTGCTTCCATAGCTTTTTTCTTAGAGGAAGCATATGCAATTAGATGACCTCAGTGTGGCTATGGCAGCGTCCCACATTGTGGCTGGAGAAACAGGAGAGTCTTTGTTGTCTTGTGTGTAGTTGTCTATCCATGTAGTTACCAATGTATGGACCGCTTCGTTTGATAACATGGAGGTGTTGAATTTCCAGCTCTTTGACTTCGGAATGTTTCTGCAGAGGTCAAAGCGGAGGTGGACAAAGGCGTGATCTGAAAGTGCTATGGGTCCATTTGTACATGTTTATGTTTAAGATGGTCACTGTATGGGCAACCAATTACTAAGTTATCAAAATAAATCTCCCCTCCGGATCAGGTATGTTTTTGTCAATTATGAATGGACCATTCTTATGTATAAGTACCATAAGTACCTCTGATTTGAAAGATGAGAAATAGACCTGTCGCACCAAAGTTCTGCGGAGTTTGGCATGTTCGGCATCACAGAGGTGTGTCTCTTGTAATAGTGCAATGTCTTTTTTCCTTTTTTAGGGCACATAGTATATTTTTCTGTTTTATTGCATGACCTAGACCATGGCAGTTCCATGTCAATAGATTTAAGGTACTAGTCAACGTCATCGAACAGTCATCGAACTCCAGTGCAAGTCATCTCTGGGTAAAGGTGGATAATGATTACAGCTGCCATCACAAAATAAAATAAATGATGTACATAAAATAACAATCTCTGAACAGCCCAGACGAGTTCCCAAACAGCTCCACATATCCCGTTGGATCTATTACCGCCACGCTCAGTCTCAATTCTGTGTCCCGAAAAAAACCCATCAAACCGGGAACAGTTGGCAACGCACAACATCTCCCCCTCCCCACCAAAGAAATGCCTCATCCTCTCCACCCTGCATTGAGTAAGTGATAATGTAGCCCCTGTCCAGGCCACATTAAAAAAGCGGGAGAAAATAAAATCAATAGCCCAGCCTACATATATCTCCCCGAAAAGTCATAGGGCTAATCGTTAGGACCAAATAAAACAGAAATGTTGGGGCAAATCCTTAGGAGGGATCTATAGGATAAGTTGTTTGTTTTCATTAAAACGTCATAACAGAATACGGCCATAGGCATAACATTTACACATCGAGCTTCTCGTTAGATCTGTACATGTGTCTTAAATCGACAAACTATCAATGGTGGAGGCTTATGTGAAAATGATAACTACAAATAATAATAGTTTAAAAAAAGGGAAATAAAAGTAGGCTGAAACTTTAGTAGGCCTAGGTTATGCTGTAGAGCCTATCCCTCTCAGCTAAAATAAATATAAATTAGACGGCTATAATGACATTTAGCGGGGCGGGTGGGTCTTTGGATATCGGCTATATGTTGTCTTACCTCCTTTAGTAATAGCATTAATCGCATTTAGTCATTGGTCTGTTTCTCAGTGACCAGGATTGTCCTTCAAAAAACCTTTTGCCTCTTCGGGAGTTTTGAAGTGTCGCAGGGCTCCTTGGTGAAGAATCCTGAGCTCGTTTGGGTATTTGAATCCCCTGAAGATGCCTCGGTCAATGGAGTATTTCTTCACCTCGTCAAACTCTTGGCGCATTCCAGCTGATAGGTCCTGGTGTAAAGTGAGTTTGGCGTTTTCCACTGTAATGGTGTTGATTTGCGCCGCCTGCAGGACTCGTTCCTTGTCGGTGAATCTCGGGAAACGTATGGTGATTGGGCTGCTGGTGGGGGCCTCAGTGCTCAGTGAGCTCTCTCCAGTTCTATGGGCCTGTCGGTGGACAGGTGGAGCCACTCGAAGTTTGTCTGGCAGGTAGCGGATCAGTGGCATGTTTCCGTCTTCTTTTTCGCCCAGATCTAATAGAACACAATTATTCCTTCTCCCCCTGTTTTCCAGGTCCTCTGTTCTCTTCCAGATGCTCTATTTTCTTTTTAGCATATGCTATTGTTTCCATGGCGTCTCAGTGAGTTTTCCATGGATAGGATTCGCCCCTCTGCCTCATCCAGGCGCCCCGCATTGATGGTTCTTGTTGTTGATGTCAGGCAAAGCATTTTCCAGGGTTGTCACCTTGCCCCCTATCACACTGAGCCGAGAGTTAATGCCATCTACTTTGATGTGGAGTTCTGTACATTGGAATCTCAGCTCAGAAAGGATGTCTTCGACAGAGTGCGAGGTTGGCATTGGTTGGGCCTGGGGGAGGGGGGCTTGCTCCTGGCTAATGGCGCTAGCTTTTTCTGAAGCTAGCTGCTTCTTGGAGGCTTTTTCTGCCGCTAATGCTCGAGTCCGGGTAAAAATGTCCCCTGTAATGTCGCCTTTTGTAGCCGCTAAATAAATTTTAACTTGAGCTCTTAGTTCATGCGGCCATCTCATTCAAGGGTCACGTGATCCCCATTAATAATTTTTGAAATAAAACATTTAAGCTGGTCCTGGCTAGGGCTGTTGCGGTGACTGTATTACCGCCACACTGGCTGTCATGACCACAATAAAATCCACTTAAACGTTGAGCCTTTGTAGTACCCAACATACTGACGACAATCAGGTCCTAATGGCATGGTACTCAAGCTCTATTGTTCCTCCATCAGGTTCTAATGGTCTGGTATTCAGGGCTCTATTGTTCCTCCATCAGGTTCTAATTGTAACGGTTTTCTTTAGTTGAAGGAGAGTCGGACCAAAATGCAGCGTTGTGATGATTCATGTTTGTTTAATAAAGGAAAACTATACATGAATAAACTACATAATAATGAAATGTGAAAACCTAAATAGTCCTATCTGGTGCAAACACAGAGACAGGAACAATCACCCACAAACACACAGTGAAACCCAGGCTACCTAAATATGGTTCCCAATCAGAGACAATGACTAACACCTGCCTCTGATTGAGAATCATATCAGGCCAGACATAGAAATAGACAAACAAGACATCCAACATAGAATGCCCACCCAGCTCACGTCCTGACCAACACTAAAACAAGGAAAACACACACGAACGATGGTCAGAACGTGACACTAATGGCGTGGTACTCAAGCTCTATTGTTCCTCCATCAGGTCCTAATGGTCTGGTATTCAGGACTCTATTGTTCCTCCATCAGGTTCTAATGGCGTGGTACTCAGGTCCTAATGGTCTGGTACTTAGGGCTCGATTGTCCCTCTAACCACTCTGACAATGCAAATGCAACTGTACCTTTCTTTGACGTTGCCTACCTTATCCATTTGATCCCGGACTTATTTCATGAGGGAATTGTTCTACAAAGACAAAATGATTTGGTTGCAATGTTGAAACAGCCAAGCATGTCGACAACATGCGACTAACAGTGCAGTTCTATGTGGGGGGGGGGGGGGGGGGGGGGGGCTAAGTGCCTCGAAGGGCACAACGTAAGGGGGCAGGTCTACATGAGATCAGAGACAGAAGCTTTCCAGTGTCAATAATGTAGGCTACAATAATGAAAGGTGGTTAAATGACATGGAGAAGTAATGGAAAATGGTGTATAAAACACTAACAGTAAATAAATCAGGAGGTCTCTATAGCGTAATGTCCTTTGGGAATTTCGCTGAAAATAGTTAAATGGACAGACTTGAAAAAAAAGCTACTGTACTTCTTCCACCCCAAGTCAAGCACGACGCATACTGGATGGACTGGTTACATTGTGCTACACTCCAAAATGTCTACCCATGAGTCTGGGAGAGAATGTATAGCCCTAGGCCATGTTGTTGGTTCATTGATTGTAAAGGGCTGCTTACAGTTAGCATACAATTTGTGATTTTGTATTTGAATAGTCTAGTAATATGGATTGTTTTTATATTTCCATAATTCATTGAGTGACATTACCTTCAGCTATACAGAAACTCACCACCATGCATTTCCATCTTCTTCTCGCTCTCCTTTATTCCGTTCTTGAGCAGGCAGGTCAGTGAAGTATATTTTGTTGAACCCGTTACTATTGATGTTCCCAAACAGATTTCACTTGGTTTCCCAAATGAAGCACTGGGTAACTGCAGGTACAAGGTTGGCGAGACAAAGGCAAAAGATATTTCACCTGTTGGGCAGCCAGAGCATGCTCCTCAAACAGTGGTTGGTGTGTGGAGTGAAATAACATCTTATATTTACTTCTCAGCTGCTCATATTAAGCACATGCTCTGCTATAAAAACAGAAGTAGCCTACAAAACAAACCGGCGGGAAGTCACAGGGCCTCAATTCACTATTTGAGTGTCTACAGATTTCATTTTTTTCCACTTCCCTGGTCCCAGATAATGGGTCATTCGAAATTGAAAAGGGTGCGGGGGGCTGCCTTAACCGACATCCACGTCATCGGCGCCCAGGGAAAAGTGGGTTAACTGCCTTGCTCAAGGGCAGAATGACAGATTTTTAGCTTATCAGCTCAGGGATCCGATCCAGCAACCTTTCGGTTACTGTCCCAACGCTCTCATGGGCACTGGCTCTGTAATGGGAAAAATATCCTTTATTCTATTCAACTCATTCTGGTCACCTGAAATTCATTTTCTTCATATCATAATTTCTCTTTTGACCGGACTAAAATAAATCATGGATTTATTGTGATGGTGTATATTAAATGTATTTATTATACTTCTGTTAAATGTAGATGTGCCAAAGGCAGCTTGTATGTGTGGAGGCCTGGAGATGCTAAACCTGTTTATGTTAACTAACGGTCAATTAATATTGAGACAGGAAGTCTTTTGCAGGACAATAACCTGCTGACAAAAATGTTATGACCGCCACAGCCCTAGTCCTGGCCGTGTGATTGGTCGCCTGGCTACCACTGAGCGGAGCAGCGGGCCTCTGACTTGAATGTTTCACCGTTTGAACGGGAAGACACTCCTCCTGCCAAGATTCCTGGAAAGCAGACAGCAGGCACTAAAGGAGAGGGGGGCCACCCTTGGCAACGCACGGCCAAGGGGAACAAGGCAGCAGCACAAGGCGCTCTCCCTCTCAGCCTGTCTCAGCATGAATTTACTGCTCTTTATCAGGCCACAGCCACTATGGCCTCAGCGTCAACTCTCACTATACAATGCCTTCCATGTTTACAGCTTTAACTCACACTATACCCTCCATGAGACAAATAGATAAGCTCCTTCTAAGAAAAAGTTACAATGAAGAACACAGTTAAACTCTCACGTTATCATGCCCTGGCTAAACGTGCCAAATAGCCTCGATAAGGGCCTTCTAAGAACAAGCTACAAGGACTTAGCAATAATATATTTTTTACTCTCACTTTACAATGCCCTAAACATGCCAAATAGATAGGGTCCTTCTACGAACACACTACAATCTATTTGCTAGGGTTGTACCACTGTGAAGGTTGTCATCTTGATAGTCGGTGTACGATAATAACATGTTTTCAATGGCATAGGAGATAAAAGGGACAATCTAGATTAGATAATGTTCGATGGTCATATCTGATCACCATGGCAACAGGTGGGAGAAGAAACATTTTAGTCAAACATCTTCAAATCTGCTCCCATTTAGCCATAGCCTCCTGTACATGATAAAGTAGGTGGCAAGGTTTCCGTTAGCCGGTAAATGCTGGCTTTTGGCCGATAAAAAAAATGAAAAGCAGATCATGTTGCTGGCCAAATTGTCAGAGACAAGAAAAAAAAAATATTAGTTGGCAATGGATTCAATTAATTGATGGAAATACAAGTCCATTTACTCTACCTTCAAAGGCAAATATACTTCATAGGCTAATAAATCTTCAAGCTTCCTGGAAATTAGTGTCGAGAGTGTGCAATTTTTTTTTACTTAAGCATAAGACAAGGTCCTCAAAGGGGACTTCAGCTAAGTGTATCCTGAATGGATACAAATTGGTGAAGATTGTGTTGATTCTCCCTGTTTCCAGTACGCCCGGCGAGAGGGGATACTTTCTCCAAAACAGAGTAAAGATGGCGCCTTCTTGAGGACAAAGTAACGAGGCTGATCTCACCATCTCACATCGCAAGCTGCTCCAAGGAGTTTGACAGTGTTGACTTCCCAACAGCAGCGGCACACTTTGAGCAGGCCAAGGTTGGGCACAAATGCAAGTAAATTTGAGGCAAACTGTTAGTCCGGCCCCATCCTAGGAGTTCTGCTGCCGCCTTAGGCAAGATCATCACATGTCGCCCGTGTCATGTACAGTTGAAGTCGGAAGTTTACATACACTTAGGTTGGGGTCATCAAAACTTGTTTTTCCAACCACTCCACAAATTTCTTGTTAACAAACTATAGTTTTAGCAAGTCGGTTAGGACATCTACTTTGTGTATGACACAAGTAATTCTTCCAACAATTGTCTACAGGCAAATTATTTCACTTATAATTCACTGCATCACAATTCCAGTGAGTCAAAAGATTACATACACTAAGTTGACTGTGCTGGTAAACAGCTTGGAAAAATCCAGAAAATGATGTCATGGCTTTAGAAGCTTCTGATAGGCTAATTGACATCATTTGAGTCAATTGGAGGTGTACCCGTGGACGTATATCAAGGCCTAACTTCAAACTCAGTGCCTCTTTGCTTGACATCATGGGAAAATCAAAGGAAATCAGCCAAGACCTCAGAAAAATTATTGTTGACCTCAACAATTCTGGTTCATCCTTGGGAGCAATTTCCAAACGCCTGAAGGAACCAAGTTCATCTGTACAAACAATAGTACACAAGTATAAACACCATGGGACCACGCATCCGTCATACCACTCAGGAAGGAGACGCGTTCTGTCTCCTAGAGATGAACATACTTTGGTACGAAAAATGCAAATCAATCCCAGAACAAAGGCAAAGGACCTTGTAAAGACACTGGAGGAAACAGGTACAAAAGTATCTATATCCACAGTAAAACGAGTCCTATATCGACATAACCTGAAAGGCCGCTCAGCAAGAAAGAAGCCACTGCTCCAAAACCGCCATAAAAAAGCCAGACTACGGTTTCCAACTGCACATTGGGACAAAGATCATACTTTTTGGGGAAATGTCCTCTGCTCTGATGAAACAAAAATAGAACTGTTTGGCCAAAATTACCATTGTTATGTTTGGAGGAAAAAGGGGGAGGCTTGCAAGCCGAAGAACACCATCCCAACCATGAAGCACGGTGGTGGCAGCATCATGTTGTGGGGGTGGCAGCATCATGTTGTGGGGGTGCTTTGATGCAAGAGGGACTGGTGCACATCACAAAATATATGGTATCATGAGGTGGGAAAATGTGGATATATTGAAGTAGAGGTCGACCGATTAATCGAAATTGCTGATTAATTAGGGCCGATTTCAAGTTTTCATAACAATCGGAAATCGGTATTTTTGGACACCGATTTATTTAACTAGGCAAGTCAATTAAGAACACAGTCTTATTTTCAATGACGGCCTAGGAACGGTGGGATAACTGCCTTGTTCAGGGGCAGAATGACAGATATTTACCTTGTCAGCTCCGGGATTCAATCTTGCAACCTTACAGTTAACTAGTCCAACACTCTAACCACCTGCCTCTGATTGCACTCCACGAGGAGCCTACCTGTTACGCGTATGCAGTAAGTAGCCACGGTAAGTTGCTAGCTAGCATTAAACTTATCTTATAAAAAACAATCAATCATAATCACTAGTTAACTACACATGGTTGATGATATTACTAGTTTATCTAGCGTGTCCTGCGTTGCATATAATCGATGCAGTGCGTATCGTTGCTCTAACAAAACCGCATTTGCGAAAAAAGCACTATCGTTGCACAACTGTACCTAACCATAAACACCAATGCCTTTCTTAAAATCAATACACAGAAGTATATATTTTTAGACCTGAGGCTAAATAGATTTTTATTGATGTATTATATTAAGTTATAAGTGTTCGTTCAGTATTGTTGTAATTGTTATTATTACAAATAAATAAAAATATGTACAAATCTGCAGATTAATCGGTATCGGCTTTTTTTGGTCCTCCAATAATCGGTATCGGCGTTGAAAAATCATAATCGGTCGACCTAAATATTGAAGCGACATCTCAAGACATCAGTCAGGAAGTTAAAGCTTGGTCGCACATGGGTCTTCCAAATGGACAATGACCCCAAGCATACTTCCAAAGTTGTGGCAAAACGGCTTAAGGACAACAAAGTCAAGGTATTGGAGTGGCCATCACAAAGCCCTGCCCTCAATCCCATAGAACATTTGTGGGCATAACTGAAAAAGCATGTGCAAGCAAGGAGGCCTACAAACCTGACTCCGTTACAGCAGCTTTGTCAGGAGGAATGGGCCAACTTATTGTGGGAAGCTTGTGGAAGGCTACCCGAAACGTTTGACCCAAGTTAAACAATTTAAAGGCAATGCTACCAAATACTAATTGAGTGTATGTAAACTTCTGACCCACTGAGAAAGTGATGAAAGAAATAAAAGCTGAAATAAATCATTCTCTCTACTATTATTCTGACATTTCACATTGTTAAAATAAAGTGGTGATCCTAACGAACAGGGAATTTTTACTAGGATTAAATGTCAGGAATTGTGAAAAACTGAGTTTAAATGTATTTGGCTAAGGTGTATGTAAACTTCCGACTTCAACTGTATAGTGTAAAGATTTGGAACGGATTGATAGACTAGAATAATGACGCAATTGGTGCACTCCAATTGAGCTTATTCAGTAGCACTTGGTAACAGAACGTCATTGCCAACTATTCACATCAGAGAGTTGCAATCACTAGGCAGCCAACTACCTCTATTAGGAAACAGCTGCTATCAATAAGCCATGTGCACCAAACATTAGGACCAAGGTGTTCCACAGGGATGATGGCCCATGTTGCCTCTAATGCTTCCCACAGTTGTCAAGTTGGCTGGTGGACCATTCTTGATAAACTTGGAAACCGTTGAGCGGGGAAAAACCTAGCAGCGTACCATACCTCATTCAAAAGCACATCAATATTTTGTCTTGCCCATTCACCCTCTGAATGGCACACACACAATCCATGTCTCAATTGTCCCAACACTGATTGAAGTGGGTTTAACAAGTGACATCAATAAGGGATCATAGATTTCACCTGGATTCACCTGGTCAGTCTATGTCATGGGAAGAGCATGTCACGACCACACAATATTTCAAATTACAATAAACATTTAACATCATCCAGAAGCACTGTAAAAAGAGAGATCATTTGAGTTTGGAAGCATGTGCTTTCATAAATGCATGGCACGGGCCTCATTTCACAAGAGCATTGTAAAGTAAGCTCTCAATGATTGCCGGTTTTATAATTGTCACTTTGTTGATTAGGCCTAATTAAAATGTTCATGCCTAGGCTAAATTAAATGAGAGGCCTAGATTGTATTTGAAAACAGCTGTGTTTTGGTATTTATTAATTCAAATGTTAATGCAAATAGCCATCAAGACAGGTCTTTCACAAGTGATATTCTACTTTGAAGTTGTGTTTTATTACTGTGTAGGTGACTTGTTCTTCTAGGCTAAATGTTATTTTCTATTTTTAAATGATATTCATTTGATTTTTAGCAGAGATGATGTTTAGCAGACATTTCTATTTACAGGCTCATTTCTATTCTGTTATGATTTACAATAAACAAACAAAAAAGTATTTTGAGCACCTTGTCTGAACGCCCTAATGCATTACGCCCCCAATACATATGGACGTGCGGTACATTTCTCAAATGTCCAGTAAATTAAAAATCTTGCCGGTCAGGTTGTTCGGCACCAAATGTTCCTCATGGAAACCCTGGTAGACAGCTAGTCTAATTCTCCTGTCACACGCTGTTCTGTGGAAGAGATAACCTACACAGCATGCCTCTTAGCAGGCAGTGCAGGAAGAGGTAAAGCTCTAACGCAAGGGTGGGCAACTTCAGTCCTCGAGGCCCTGATTGGTGTCACACTTTCTCCATCCCTAGCAAACACAGCTGATTCATCAAAGCGCATTCTAAACTGAAGATCATGATTAGGTGATTGGAGTCAGGTATGTTAGCTGGGGCAGAACTGACACCAATCAGGCCCTCGACGAATGGAATTGCCCACCTCTGCTCTAACGACATGTTAAGTTATGATGAGAGGACATATAGTACCAGCATCTATCCAATCAGGTGCTTACAGGAATCCCTTACTGGTGGAGACCAGAGACCATGGTAACCTGAGAGCTGATAGAGGGATGCATGTCTTCTGTGTCACTGCATCAGCAGAGGAGCAGGAGGGCACAAGAAGTGACAGCATGTGTTCCAAACAAATGCACTGATGGCAATAAAACGTATTTAATACAACCGTGTGTGTGTGTGTGTGTGTGTCTGTGTGTGTGTGTGTGTGTGTGTGTGTGTACTGGGCAGCGAGTGAAGCAGGGACGAGGTAAGGGTTATTGAAAAACATAATACCATCATGGTTTCCAAGGCAACCCACCAATGTCCTCTGTGCCATCATAACAGGAGCGGGGGAAGCTGGTGATAACCGCAGAGCACATCCATACATTTATGTGAATTACGCCATGATTCAGTGAGAGGCGTCTGTATAAAATGCATGAAATCATTTTCAGGCTAAATGATCCTTTTCAGAACGCCAGACTCTCCCCACTGTGTTCAATCAAGTAGAATAAAAGCCCATAGAAAGTGAAGGCTCTCGTCCTCTCCTCCACCTGAAACGCTCTACTTGCACTCAGTTCTCTGTGCTGCTGCTTCTAGGAAATCTGAGAGCAGCTTCTTTTCTCTTTTCTCCCCTCCCTGTCCACCCCCCCCCCCCCCCCCCCCACATCTATTTATTACAATCTGAACAGCTGGGAGGGGGTCAGGACAGGAGGGTGAGAGGGAGAATAGAGAACAGACAAATGGCTTTGATTAAATATTTTTCCTAGAAAGGAGGATGCAGTGTGTGCCTGACCTCGGTGCTAGCGCTGAGAATGAAAACAGCTTTCAGGGAAACCAGGCCTGCGAGAAACTCGACACACTCACGCCTTAGACAGTCCCAAAAACAACAGACTTTTTCCTCGCCATCTTCCCTTTTCTGCACGGATACTGTACATTCAAAATAAAAAGGAAGGCTTCCAGTCATACTGTATATGGTTAGTATGTGCCAAAGAAAAAGCTACAAATATTGTTTTTCCAAACTATTCATACAAAAGTATAGCTGGGCGATATGGCCCAAAAAACTCTTCTCCATTTTTATTATGGCCGATTCACGATATACTGTATATGTCGATTTTGTAAATGTTCGCTAAATAAGCTTTGATGCACAATTAAAGATAAAAAACACTATCTCAAACTGTCAGGAATAATCTAAGTAATTCAGTGCTTGTGAAAGTATACCTAGGCTAACTATAAGCCTTCCACAACCATAAGACCCACTAATGATTGTAATATTTTAACAAAAGAGTTTAACCTCTTTATTTTTCATGAAAATGCAATTTTTGTAACAAATTTAACCAGAACCATGTACATTCACTAATACATTTATTGTAGCAGGCATTATAGAAAATTAACAATCTCTCAAGCACAAGCCCATGTGCTTCATATTTCAAGTCTAGGCAACTTGGATATGTTTGCTTGCTAACAAGGTAGAACAGTTTGAACTGTTATGAATACACCCTCTGGTCCGTCTCCAACTGTTTGAACAACAGCCTGTTCACTTTGTTTAGATGTTGAAATCAAGTGTCTTACCTGGATAAGAACTTATTTCTCAGAATGAGAATGAGTTGCCAATTCCTTATATGTGTATTTTGCTCATTGCACATTTACACACTAGACAGCTAGCACAAAAGTATGTGGCTAAAAACATCCTGGTGGTACATTTCAATGTTACCTTTATTTAACTAGGCAAGTCAGTTAAGAACAAATTCTTATTTTCAATGACGGCCTAGGAACAGTGGGTTAACTGCCTGTTCAGGAGCAAAACAACAGATTTGTACCTTGTCAGCTCGGGGGTTTGAACTTGCAACCTTCCGGTTACCAGTCCAATGCTTTAACCACTAGGCTACCCTGCCACCCCATGGTACCATAATACATGGTACCATAATACCACACGCGGCAGAAACTGAGCATACATTTCCAAAAACATGCTCATTGATATTCTCGTTTTAGTAGGGTCTGTTGAGACATAAAAAGGGTATGGTTAGAAAGGTCATCTATTACAGTCAAATAATGTCTGAGCGTTTCGGTGTCAATATGACCGATTCTGTTGGACCAAACCTCAAATGCAAATAGCGAGTTTAAACTGCATGTCGTGAGAGAGGAATTAGTTATCTTTCGCATTTGGCATGAGCTTGGTGTCTGTGAGAGTGGGAAGGTACACAGTGCACATAGCACAGCAGGAGCAAAGGAGACTAGACCAAAAAGACACAGAAAACTCATAAAAACAAACCTAGATTCTTGTGACACAATTGGAACATTGCGCTAAAACATTAATTTGAATTAATTCGATATGTCACCCAGCCCTATACAAAAGTAGTAGTGGCCCTCAGTCCTCTGATCCTCAATACTGATTGGGTCACTAGTCTGCAGGCATTTCAACACAGTCGACTAACGTCATACCAACGTCATTTTTGGCAGTAGCTAGCTGCTACTGGAAACCACGTAGTTTAATTCCATTAAATAGAATTTGGGATTTTTGAAAATAAATTCATGAATAGTTGGTGATACCAACTACGCATACATTTTTAAAAACATTTTACTGAATAAAACCATGGTGTTTTGGTCGTATTAATGGCCTTCAGATAAGGACACGGATGCCAGTGACCTCCAGGAAGGTTTTATAGTGAGTTTACTGACCTTTTATTCACAAAAAGTTGCATGCGAGAGAAAAACATGAGGATCGATTTAACAAAACAGAGCTAGAGTAAACATCCACCAGAATGAGATGTTTACACGTCTTGATCAAGTGCCAAAAACTATGTTTGTGCCGTATTTCTGGAGCCAACCATTTAAGGTTGTGATTCTGTTGACATGTGGACAATCTAGGATGGCTTTAGAACAGAGTAGTCCACTCTATAACCATAATTTAATGTGCTGCCATTGTGCCTGTGCTGCCTATCGCGTTTATAATAAAAGAAATGTGGTGTCACGCAGAATTCCAATTAGTAGAAGTCTCGAGGTTCTGCTCGCCCGAGTTAGAATAAGTCATGATAAGCTGTAGAACATACTATTTACTAAGAGAGTTGATCTATTTTTCCTAGCTGTCATTTTATCACCACAAACCGATGCTGGCACTAAGACTGCAGTCAACGAGCTGTATAGGGCCATAAGCAAACAAGAAAATGCTCATCCAGAGGCGGCGCTCCTAGTCTCCAGTGTTTTGAATGCAGGAAAACTGAAATCCATCTTCCCTCATTTCTACCAGCCAGTCACCTTTGCAACCTGAGGCAAGAGGAAAAAAACTCTAGACCACCTTTAATCTACACACGGAAACTCATACAAAGCTATCCATTTGGCAAATTTGACCATAACTCTATGCTCCTAATTCCTGCTTACAACCAAAAACTCAAACTAAGTACCAGTGACATGCTCTATACGGAAGTGGTCAGATGAAGCGGATGCTAAGCTACAGGACTGTTTTGCTAGCACAGACTGGAATATGTTCCGGGATTTATCTGATGGCATTGAGGAGTTTACCACATCAGTCACTAGCTTCATTAATAAGTGCATCGACAACGTCCCCCCCCACATGACCGTATGTCCATATCGAACCAGAAGCCATGAATTACAGGCAACATCCGCACAGAGCTAAAGGCTAGAGCTGCCGCTTTCAAGGAGGACACAAATCTGGACGCTTATAAGAAATTCCGAACCATCAAACAGGCAAAGTGTCAACACAGGACTAAGATTGAATACACAGGCTACACGGGCTCTGATGCTTGTCGGATGTGGCAGGCCTTGCAAACTATCACAGATTACAAAAGGAAACCCACCCGCGAGCTGCCCAGTGACAAAAGCCAACCAGACAAGCTAAATGCCTTCTATGCTTGCATCGAGGCAAGCAACACTGAACCATGCATGAGAGCACCAGCCGTTCCGGATGACTGAGATCAAGCTCTCCGTAGTCGACGTGAGTAAGACATTTAAATGGGTTAACATTCACAAGGCGGCAGGGCCAGAAGAATTACTAGGACGCATTCTCATAGCATGCACTGACAAGCTGGCAAATGTCCCCACTTACATTTTTCAACCTATCGCTGACCCAGTCTGTAATAACCTACATTTCAATCAGACCACCATAGTCCCTGTGCGCAATAATGCCAAGGTAACCTGTCTAAATGACTATCGCACCATATCACTCACATCTAGAGCCATAAAATGCTTTGAAAGAGTGGTCATGGCACACAACATCATCATCCCAGATACACTGTACCCACTCCAATTTGCATACCGCCCCAACAGATCCACAGATGATGCAATCTCTATTTCACTCCACACTGCCCTTTCCCACCTGGACAAGAGGAACACCTGTGAAAATGCTGTTAATTGACTACAGCTCAGCGTTCAACACCATAGTGTCCTCAAAGCTCATCACGAAGCTAAGGACTCTGGAACTGGACACCTTCCCCCGCAACTAGATCCTGGACAAAGAAGCCACTTCTCTCCAGGAAAAGCATCAGGGACAGACTGATATTCTGCAACAGGTACAGGGATTGGGTCATTTTCTCTGACGAATCCCCTTTCTGATTGTTTGGTGCATCTGGAAAAAAGCTTTCAGTAGAAGACAAGGTGAGCGCTACCATCAGTCCTGTGTCATGCCAACAGTAAAGCATCCGGAGACCATTCATGTGTGGGGTTGCTTCTCAGCCAAGGGAGTGGGCTCAGTCTCACAATTGTGCCTAAGAACATAGCCATGAATAAAGAATGGTAACAACACATCCTTCGAGAGCAACTTCTCCCAACCATCCAGGAACAGTTTGATGACGAACAATGCCTTTTCCAGCATGATGGCGCACCTTGCCATAAGGCAAAAGTGATAACTAAGTGGCTCGGGGAACAAAACATCGATATTTTGGGTCCATGGCCAGGAAACTCCCCAGACCTTAATCCCATTGAGAACTTGTGGTCAATCCTCAAGAGGCGGGTGGTCAAACAAAAACCCACAAATTCTGACAAACTCCAAGCATTGATTATGCAAGAATGGGCTACCATCAGTCAGGATGTGGCCCAGAAGTTAATTGACAGCATGCCAGGGACGATTGCAGAGGTCTTGAATAAGAACACTGCAAATATTGACTCTTTGCATCTACTTCATGTAATTGTCAATAAAAGCCTTTGGCACTTATGAAATGCTTGTAATTATACTTCAGTATTCCATAGAAACATCTGACAAAAATATCTAAAGACACTGAGGCAGCAGACTTTGTGAAAATTTATATTTGCCTCATTCTCAACTTTTGGCCACGACTGTACATCGTCATAACAGTTCATGAGAGGGGGGTTTCAAAAAAGGGAGATCACAATTCTGTTTGCACACTTGTTTACATGGACACGTGCCTTAATAAAACAAGCCATTACACTTCGTTATTATCATTCATGTTATTAATATTAATGTATAAATATTAATCAACAAATTAAGAAATGTCAGGTTGGAGAGGATGTCGCATTTTCATATTGACACGACAAAAATATGCCTACCTTGTCAACTTTTCTGCATATCATTTTTTATTTTTTAAAATACAGTCCTATTTCATTCAAACCAAGTCTGATGGATTCTATCCCACTTTTGCAGAACTATTAGCACTATGTCACAAACCCTGATGCTGTGGTCATTCGAAGGCCGTGGCATTGGCATGTGTTCTACAAAGAGGATGCCGTAATGAGAGAAATAATATAGCCTAAGCTACTGAAAATCTGCTTTTTACAAGATTCAAATCATGACAGGAGCGTTTGATTGTTATTTACATTTATAAATGTAACTTTTATTTAACTAGGCAAGTCAATTGCGTGTGCTCACTGCTCAATCATTGTCTATATCGTAATTGTTTTTAATAACCTGCCCAGGGACTCCGGTTGAAAATTAGCCGCTGGCTAAAACCGGCACTTTTACTGAAACGCTGATTAATGTGCACAGTCCTTGTAAAAATAAAATAAACTCAAACTCAATGAATAAATTCTTATTTACAATGACGGACTACACCGGCCAAATCCGGACGACACTGGGACACGTGTTTGCCGCCTATGGGACACCCAATCACGGCCGATTGTGATAAAACCTGGATTCGAACCAGGGTCTCTGTAGTGACGTCTCTAGCACTGAGATTTTTGAAATCTGATATGGTGGCTGGATTAACAAGAAGTTAAGCTTTATTTTTTATGTATTGCACTTGTGATTTCATGAATTAAATATTTATAGTAATTTAATTTGAATTAGGCGCTCTGCCATTTCACCGGATGTTGTCAAATCGATCCCGCTAAAGGGATTTGATCCCTAAGAAGTTTTAACAACATGGGCATCCATAAAAGTGCATTGTGGGCCGACACTGTATAGCCTAGGCTATTATTCTACTTTGTGGAGATTCGTCCAGGACCGGGCCTGATCAGCTTTGATTAGTCTATAAAATAAGAAAATATTCTGTATCAAATTATACCATGCCAGGTTGGAGAGAATTTGCACATTGTCCATTTGACACAACATTAGCGCATTATAGGCCTCAGAGCCAGAACAACCTTGACTGCAGACAAATCCAACCTTTTTTTTTAAAAAGAATACCAATTTATTTATTTACTAGCAAGCAATGAAAATGTGCATTGGATAAAATAAATATTTTTGTACTGAAGCGCCACAGCCTATAGCGCTCTACACCCCCCTGCGCATCTAGCCGATTAGCTGCTGGAACATCAAAGGACCGTTGGAAAGAGGAGGAGATGTAGAACTTTTAATAGACTAATTTAGCTAAACAATTGATTATAATCATTAGTGAAAACTCCTGCTATTAGGTCAAATGTATCTACATGAAAATAAAGTTTTTTTTTTTTTGTTCATCCTAAAATGAATGTTTTAATTTAATTTGAATGCCAATTTAAAAGGTTTTGACGGTTATTTTATTTATCGTCACAGCCCTAGTTAGTCTACACCTGTTTACAAAGCATTTGACGGATAAGATGTGATTAGCTTCATTAGTCCTGTTCCTTTAAGAAAGTAACATAGAACCCTAGACACCACTTTCCTCCCCCCACTACACCACTCCACATACCTCAACCCCGTCCAGCCTCTCTAACCATGTCACATAATCTCTCCCTATCTACTCCACACATCATCCTCTCACCTAAATCCTCTCTCTCCACCTCTTCCTTTACTGACCCATGCACAAGATAAAATTGCCTCCCATTACCCACTAGCATCCCGCTCCATTTGCCAAAAATCAAGCCCTTTTGCCGGGATCAAGGACTTGACTTCCCTGCAGCCCAGCGGGACCTGAATATCTACCCCCGCTCTCCTCACAGCACTCTTAGCCACCACATCAGCCTTCTCATTTACCCTCCACACCCACATTGGCGGGAACCCAGTAAAAGCTTACCACCACTCCCATCCTCTGCAATCCCATTAACAGCACCATCATCTCCACAAACAAGTCTCCCCTTTCTGACCTGCCCTTCTTCACACCACTCAACACTGCAGCCGAATCAGAGCAGATCACCTCTCTGAGTGGTTTCATCTCCTCCACCCATCTCAAACCTGGAATCATGGCCATCAACTCGGCCGCATAGACTTGTCAGTTACCCGCTTACATACTCCAACATTGAAACCTGGAATATACACCCCAGCCCCCACCCTACCACTGCCTGGATCCTTCGAACCATCTGTATCTATCCTTAAAAACAAATAATACCGATTATTTACATATCTCTCCACACACCAAATAACATCCCCACCCCATTCTCTCCTGCCCTCAATCATATCCACATCTAAACTTGGTTTCAGAAAGAGCCACGGAGGAACGTTCTCCAATGCAATTGCCGGCCCGTTTACTTCCTCATCAGGGGCACAGCTATGTAATGTCCGACTAAACATGAGCCAAGCGGTCTTTCCTCTCTGATGGCTCTTCCCAAAAATATTCTGTCGTTGGCATAATTAACATGTCTCATGTTTGTCTTGCAAACAATGCATTTACTAAATGTCAATGTGTTTCTTCTACTTCTGAAAAACAAAATTGCTACTGGATCTATTTGATAGGAAATCAATTCTACTAAAAAACTCTACAATTATTTTTGCTTTTATGGCTGCCTTTAAACAGGCAGCCCAATTCGAGTATTTTGCCCAATTATGAGCAAATGATCAGAACTGGGCTGCTTGCGTAAATAAACAGCTTTAGACTGATTTCTGTGTCAACAATAAAACAAAACAGTTATCATTCTTATTAAACTAAAAACACTGTAAGTTGTGAGGGAGCCGAAGCCTTGAGTATAAATCCCTGATGGGATCCCATGTGACATCAGTTAATGAGTTAAACCCATGTTGACAGGCAGGCCTCTATGTCATCATTGTCATGTTAATCTGACCTGCCATTTTCAGTTACATCTGAACCTCATGTCCCATCCGTGTGGCAATGTGAAGTGCCAGTGCAAAGCATTTTAACTCTCAGAACAGTGTCCAGTCTAAAACCTATATGGCTGCAGAGTCAAGCCAACATAATTACATGAGAATGCAAACAGAGACGAAGGAACATTTCTGCATCTCTTTAAAGGTGTTTATAATACTACAATAATAGAGCACAATAATAATAATCCTGCACAATTAATGTAAAACATTCAAATGTGTCTAGCTGCACCCAGTTCTGCATTACTGAACCATGTCCAGATATGATAAGATCAGCTCTGAAACTCATGTCCCAACTGATCTGTTGAGGCTGTTACCAGGCTTCATATTTGCATGGTAGACTTGGATATGAATGACAAGAACAAGGATGCTGTACTTGCCTTTTAAATATCCCAGTAATAATAACGGATACCAGAACAGGTTGGACTGGTGATTGATAACAGAAAGCGACTGACAGGTTTACAGTGAGATAAAAAAAGGCCCTAGTGACCCGGTGAGAGCTTTGCAGCCAACGACAGACATCAACTCTAGTAGGTCTACTTACTCTCCATTCAGGGAGTGTCAGATAGCTTCCCTACAGCTGAGCAGGGGAAATCCTGACCCCAATCCATGGTCGATATGACAATTGACAACCTTCTTCCATGTCTTCTTCCTATTCAACCGGTCATCATCGGTCTTACCTTTGAGTCCTGGTTGATACAGTAGCTCTTCTGTTGCAGCCATTACAACAAGACTTTGTCTGCAGCGGTCTCAGATTATGAAGGCAGGAAGCAATGTGGAGTCACATTGACCATTTCCGTAAAACAAAAATATATAACCTGTTCCTCTGTCATGTAATGAAGCAAGTGTTATGCCTCTTAGTGATGTATTATAAAAGTAGTTGACAGATGTGCTTTGCAGGTGACTTGAAGTATATAACACAAAGAGACAAGGCACACACATTAGCAAGATGCAATTTGTTAGCAATGAGTTATGCAACATAGGAACATATTCCAAAGCTGCCTCTCCAATAGCACTTCTTGCCCCTTATCAAGGATTGTTCTCAGACCCAGTAGATTTCTCAGAAAAATGCTTTCTGCTACTGTCTGGACACAAAATCAGTCCATATTGACTGTTCAGGTAGTGTTACCAAACAGGCAGGTTTCCCAACCTACTAAATTTAAACCTTTCTCCTCGCTTACTGGGGTTAATGTGGTTTGGGACTGGGGAAGGTGACAACCTGCAGGTACAGCAGCAAACATCACTACACTACCGGCCTTTCCATCATGCGACCAATACAGAACATAGTCCCTATAGAAAGTGTAAGCATTGGCGCGGGGCTTAAATTCTCATTCTGCTCCACATGCAGAATCCGATCTAATACCCAGCCTGATCTCACCAAACCAGCGCTAGCTAGGACGGCCCAGAGCTAAGCAGGCTGCAGCCGCTGTGCAGTGTGTTCTCTCAGAGGGTAAGCCACTACTGTGAGCAAGGATGGATCCAACATGCACTACATAAAGCTGAACAAAGCTGCAGGTGGAAATTGAACATATAGCCTACTGAAGCATAAATTAAATTGGAAATTGCTTCAATTCAGTCTACTCCAATCGGCACCTTTGAACAGCATTTTGTATCTGCTGCTAAGAGGAATATTATTTCAGGACAACTCAACATTCCAGAACATTAATTTACAGAACTATATTCTGCAGGACAGACATGATTGATGAGTCTCTGTCTTGCATCAAATTCTAGCCGCTCCATTTATCTGCCTCAGCCAAGTCTAAACGGCGCATCCTGCTGTAGAAGCCGCAGGAATGCAACCAACTAACCCACAGAGACCAGCGCTGTGTGTGCCAGCGCTGTTGCAAGCCAAGCCAGGTCTCAGTAGCAGGAATCGATTGTTTTAGTGGCCGATGGGCTGGTTGTATGATGTTTAATTTCAAACAAAAATAATAGACTGGGGTCCCATCCCTGTGCCCCCTCAACGTCGACCCAACCTCTTGCCCCAGAGCCTACAGCTAAATTTAAACTGAAAATAAACGTCACACAGAGAGAAGACTCACTAAGTTTTATTTTTCTGATTTCCTCACAGAGAAAGTAAAAACACTTGTATTTAAGCACCATACGAAAACAGTAAATGTCATGATCATGTATCAAGAGTGAATTCTGGAATATTCTGCAAGAATTGTTCACACTGAACCTTCTGTAAATTGAGAATGACTCAAACAATACACAGGAGCGCCAGGACACCCCTGCATTATTGCCTCCCAAATCACAGAATTGAGGCTGATAAAACATGCTTTATTTGTAACTTTTATAGGAAACACAGTAGAACAATCAATAAATACTTGCAAAATGTTGATTAAAGTAAGATTCACGTTGATCCAATGAAAACCCCTGGGCGAACATCCAATATGCGCTTGGAAAGGTAATTCCTTCTTATAACACAGCCATAATAGCTAGACATTAGATACAGCCTGTGTCTAATCAAGGCCTAGTTCTGAGGTGTGAGCATTGACTTGCTCAAGGGCATTTCCTATTGAAAGAAAATGCAGTGATTAAGTAGATGTTTCACAGAAGTGATGCGTAGTGGGAGCAACATCCAGGATTGAGAACTTCCTGAAATCAATTAATTTTAACCTCTTAGCAGGAGGAGACAGGGAGACAGTGAGAGAGATACAAACATCAGATTTGAAGCCTGTAAATTGCTTGTGCTTTATCAAAACAAAAATCTGAACTGAGTGAACAAAAATTTAAAAAAAATCAGTGTTGGGGAAGCTACACTGAAAATAGTTTACCAAGTTACCAATTACTTCGCACTGGAAGAAGCTACATTTATAGCTTACTTAACTAAAGTGATTGGATGTAGTGAACACGTTTTTCACAAACTGCTACGTGAAAAATCAACCTGGACTCAAATATTCAGCCCTATTAAACACCAAAACGCTTTCAAGTGACAATTAAGTAGGTCTGATGCCAAAAAAGTAGTTCTGTCCAATTTGACAAAAAAAACAAAAAAAACAGGTTGTGTGTAGTTCCAGTAGTCTGCTACACGCAAAAAAGTAATACTGAAAATACCACCAAGATTTATTTGAAACTACCTCAAAGCTACTGAAAATTTTAGTTAAATGACTAGTTCCAACATGTAGTTAGACACCTTCTTATAATTACAGTACAAAAAATGTAAAAAAAGAGAATATGAACAAACATCATTCAGAATGAAAGTGGATACCGTGTCAGATGCTCATGTCTCAGACATGAGGCAGATTATGAAAAGTAACAAAGCTTTGAAACAAGAAAAAAAAAAGTGCGCTAACTGCCACCCCTCCTGGGTCTCGTTCAGAAGGGTCTGAAACCCTGATAACTGAGCTGGTCTGCAGGCAGGGTATACCACCACTTAAACAAAAATGTGCACCAGTTTCAGAGATTATGAACATGACCTGGGTCTGAAATCAACCCTTAGCTCCAACTCCTAAGCCCTTTTTGATGAACAACTGTAGCACTAAATGAACTGGAAGGGTGTAGTAATATGGGAGAAATTCCACCTAGCTTCCTGAGGATTAGATGACTGACTTGGCTCTAACCATATTGCTCAACATCAATTCTTCCAGAAGTACAGGGGCCGTCAAGCCATGTCTAGTGGTTGGGGCTAAAGGTAGACTTCAGACTGGGTGATAGCCACTACATGGCAGGTGCAGTGCTCTCTACCCCACACCACATCTGGGATTCGTAGTCCTACTATACATTGTAACTGTAGTCCGTCAGGTAGATTTTTAGCCTGTTGGGTAAAGGCAGCTCCTGCACCTGCCTGGTGGCATTGTTGATGGCGATACGGGACAGGTGCTGTAGAGAGGGCGTGGCAGTGTACACAGGCTTGGTCAGGAGCAGCTGAACCGTCCCGTTGGGTGGGGCCAGGGACTGCGATGCCCCTGACGACGGCCTTTTACTGGTAGTCCTGGACAGCTGCACGTAGTGTTCCACCAGGTGCACCACACTGTCAAACTGCTTGAGCTTGGGCCTGATCAGCACCACCGAATCCAGTTTAAACTTGCCCTCCTTGTACTCGATGCGCAAGTTGGTGGGGCCGGCAGAGGTCATGGCAGAGATGGTGAACAGGTAGTCCCTCTGGGAGCTATCTCGCAACAGGAAGGTGCCCTCCGATGCATCCTGGAGAATCTCTTTGGCTTCGTTGGCAGTCAGGCTGCCCCAGTACCAGCCTGTTAGGAGAGAAACACATGCATTAGCACAAGGAGACGGGACAAAACACTGGGCTACTCAAACAAAACAAGATTCCTTTTAATGATAAAAGACGGTAATCCAAATCAAAAGGTCATACATGAACATGTGCACAGTCAGAAACTATACAACTAAACCTGAATTTAAGCCTTTAACCTAAAAAAAAAAAAAATTATCCCCCTATCCTGTCCACAGGAATTTTAAAACAAATTCCACTGGGTTAACATGTTAAATTCTCACAATTTATGTAGTGACTTCTGAAGTAAAATGTATGAGGGGAATCTCTGCAGTTAGTGCACACTGCAGCAGCGTACACTGCAGCAGCAACTGTCTGCCATCTCCAACCCCCCCTCCACACAAAAACTTTGTTTGACTGGATTTGTGAAGGTTAGAAATTCTCCAGTACTTGAATGCCGAGCGTCACGTCTGGAGGAAACCTGGCACCATCTTAAGGTGAAGCATGGTGGTGGCAGCATAATGCTGTGGGGATGTTTGAGTGGCAGGGACTGGGAGACTAGTCAGGATCAAGGCAAAATATAGAGAGATCCTTGATGAAAACCTGTTCCAGAGCCCTCAGGATCTCAGACTGGGGCGAATGGTCATATTCCAACAGGAGAACAACCCTAAGCACACAGCCAAGACAACACAGGAGTGGCCCAGTTAGAACATCTCTGGAGAGACTTGGAAATAGCTGTGCTGCTCCCCATCCAACCTGACAAGAGCTTGAGAGGATCTGCAGAGAATGGGAGGAACTCACAAATACAGGTGTGCCAAGCTTGTAGCCTCATACCCAAGAAGAATAGAGGCTGTAATCACTGTGCTTTAACAAGGGTCTGAATACTTATCACATTTACATATTTCAATTTATATTAAAAAAAAGAAGTTGCTTTGTCATTACGGGGTAGTGTGTGTCAATTGTTATTTTCATCAATTTTAGAATAAGGCTGTAATGTAACATCTTGAAAAAGTCAAAGGGGTCTGAATAGACAGTCAAAAGTTGACACATCTCAGTCAAGGGTCTTTATTGTTACTATATTGTAGAATAATAGTGAAGACAACACTATGAAATAACACATATGGAATCATGTAGTAACCAAAAGGTGTTAAATAAAAATATATTTCAGGTTCTTGAAAGTAGACACCCTTTGCCATGGGTGGGCCTGGGAGGACATTGGACCACCCACGGCTACGCCCCTGTCCAGTCATGTGAAATCCATAGATTAGGGCCTAATGAAATTTCAATTGACTGACTTCCTTAACTAACTCAGTTAAAATTGTTGTATATAATTTGTATAGAATTTATTGGACATAAACTACAGTAAATCAGCACCAAGTGATTTATTCCCATGTATAGAGAAACAAGATCGTATACAAATGTTAGCAAAGTTTGAAATTACGTTTTAGTCAAATATCTGTTTGGGCTTCTTGAGGTCAATTTGCAGTTAACTAATATGTAATTATGTTTCTGGCCTCCGACCATCCACTCAAGAAAATGTTTTATAAAATCGGCTCGCAGCTGAATCTAGTTGATGATCGCCACTTTAGTGTATGTACTGTATTTACACTTGAGATCGCTTTTCAACATTAAAAGTTTAACACGCAACTATGTCTTTCTTTATTACTGTGAATAAGGCAATAATACAAAGGGGAAGCTGTCCTATGTGCTTTGCTCAGAAAAATAAATTATACTTTATATTCATCACCAACATGTGAAAAATACACTTGTTTTCAGTTAAGTGTTTCCAATGACAAACCAATTAGTAAGCAATGTCTACTAATAATTGGGGATGTCATTGAAAACACTTATCTGCCATCTTCACATATGTTGATGTTTCTGGAGATGAATATGAAATTACATTTTTTATTTCCCTTTAATGGTAATACATGCCTCTTAAAATACATGAAAGATACTTTTCTTTGAATAGCCCACATGTCTACCTAATAAATGAACACCTTATTTTAAGATCACAGCATTGGAACAGCTTTTTGTGCATCTCTTAAAAATAATGACCCGCTCCACAGCATTCCCATAATGGGAATTCTATAAATGCATTTGAAGTGAAACATACGGTTCATTAGAAAGTAAATGAACACAATGCTTGTGACTTAATTAAGAAAAAGGTACATAAACACCGAACATATGAAGGCAAATTGTATTAATTCATAGACATGTTCTGAGAATTCTCATTTGAATGCATCTAACTGTAAAAAAAGAAAGTCGTCAACTCACAATAGCCTATAACAAAACGTAATATACATTCTGCGACTTGAAAACAAAGTGAAGTGTCTTAACAGTACCTCGTGCACGAATTACTACGAATTTCAAGACACTAAACAAGTTACTGTTCAGGATAAATAAGGGTGAAATGCATTCATTGTACGATGAAATACCAAGTGTGCCTTGTTTAGTTATTTTCAACCATGCATAATGAGTACAGACAGTGCATACAGCATGACCGCATGCATATCGTGCTAGATATGGGCACGAGCATGTAGATAAGATACTTTCAAACTAGTTTGCTTTACAATCACTCGTTCTCAGGGCCATAGAGATGCATGACTTGAGTTTTATTACAAAAATATTTTGAAAGTTAGGCTCTCGTTGATTTGTAATTCATAAATGCTATTGACATCGTCATGCTCGTATGTATGGAACGGTGATAGTAAAACTGTACTAGAACGCTGAAAATAGGAACATTAGTAATCATGTCGAAATGTGTGTGGATGTAATCTAAAACTATAAAATGAGGACATGCACTCACCTGTATTTTTAAGGTCTTTCATGGTCTGAGCGATGCGAGTCTCGTCGGAATCTTCAACCCGTGACACGGTATCCGTTCTTCTCTCGTTTTCGATGGTATCCGTGGATTCGGGTGAGTGGCAGGTCATTGGGGAACCACCCGAAATTGCCCAGCCGTAGGCCAAAAGTCATCCGACAAATGCAAAAATATTCCCCAGAAGACAGGCAGTTGCCCCACAGTCGCAAAACCAGTTTCTTCTGCAAGTTTCTTCTCGAATCTTATGTATCGTCCTGTAAATTAATAAATACAACACACGTAAATTAATTCAGTTTAGTCACGGACATTCGTGCTAAGTAACAGCTAACGTTACATTATAACATATCCGTTAGGTGCTTGACTCCAGCCACCCGAGTCATGGACTGTTCGCTCTGCTACCGTACGCAAGCGGTAACAATGCACCATCAGGACCCTGAAGAGCTTCTACCCCCAAGCCAAATAGCTATCTGCATTGACCCACCTTTGCACTAACGCATCACAAACTGCTGCTAATGAGATGTATATATCTCCTGTTGACTACTAATTTTACCCCTACAGTAATCTACAAATCTACCTCAATTACCTCGTACAGCCTGTACATCAACTCGGTACTGGTACCCCTGTAACATGGAAATATAGCCGTGTGAGAACCCTAACCCCATAACAGGCGTGATTGCATTTCTTGCTGATATGAAACATGTTTCCAAATCGTACAGCAAGTGACGCGTTTTAACGTTCAGAACGAGCGTCGGGGTTCTAACTCCCCTGCCAGAAGACACTTCAGTGGGCGCTAAAGGTAGTTGATGTATATGAATGGGGTTACGTTTGCAAAAGCTTTTATTTTTAAACATGGCAAGTAAGGGAGCACGAAACAATGTGGACACTGAAAAGCCTAATTCAGTCACTTGATAAATCTTCAATAAAACAATGTGCAATAGGCTCGATGTTTACCGTTCACTTAAATGCTCGATGTATTACAATTGCTGCGTGGAAATTAAAGATTAGGAAACGTTTGTCCGCATTCAAATAAATAAAAAACAGATTACGGAACGTTCTGCGAAATCGACTACTTCTCGGAAATTGCAATGGCAGTTAAAACTCACTATATGCAGGGCGGGGGATACTGAAAACAGAAATCCCCATCATCAGCCTTGTTCGGTGTTTGCAGCTTGTCTATTGTAGCAATGTTTATTTGATTATTTTGTGTAGGCTACATTAAAGCTTACATTGTGGTCGTGTAAATTTGCAACGTTTTTAAATAACCACTGTTCTACAGCCAATAAAGCACGTGCCATCGACTATTTCGTATGTTCACAACACATTTCTAAATTGACAGTTCAGCTATCTAATGCTGACTAGCTAGTTTACAAAGTAAATATACTATGAACAGAGTTACATTAATGAAATCTCACCTATTTGCGAGTGGATCCAGCACCAAACGACTCTACCGATGGTAATTCAAATACACTTCTCCCTAAAGAAAAGGGGGACTAAGATGAATAAACAAAGCACAAAACCGCTCGTTAGCTATACACTTCCATGGAACAGCTAGCTAGTTTAGCCATGTCGATCACACTGACAGATTACATAGCTAGGGATTTCCATGTCGTATTATTTATGTTCTGGCGGGCTAATCAATCAGTTGTCATTTTGGCGATGGCAAACAAACTAAGAATATTTTTCCAACCCGTAGTGCAAAACAGGCAATGACAACGTCTCGCGACCGAGGCAAGTCGGCACGACTCGCTCACTGCTGGTAATGTTCAGATTTAAAACACCATACAGAAAGTCACCAAACCACGCGTGTCTTGTTTTTGGTACAGATCCCAATGACAGTCTTTTCCGCGGCGTTGAATCCCTTTCCTTCGGTATGTGTTTTTAATAACCAAATCCCCATTAAACCCACAGCTACACACAAAATACCGATTTCCAAGAACTTTCCAGGAATCGCGTCACGTGGTGTAGAGCGCAACCATTTTTAAGGTAGTGCCAACTGCCAAGCCAGCTGCACCTCATGAATACAATTGCGTGCGTGCGTGTGTGTGCGCGCGTGCACGTGTATGAGAGCGAATGGAAGAAAGAGAGCGAGTGGGAGAGCGGGAGAGAGATACAAAATTCCAAGAAAATCCTTTCGAAGAAACCTGCATTTTCATGGAAACCATGAAGTGTCCCGTTCTAAACCCTAACCCGCCTGTTGTTATGGGCTACAATAAACACGCAAATCCCATTTTAAATGGGATTGTGCCCGAATAATTTGTCTAACTAACTTTTTAATTAACCACCTTATTTGTTTGCCTTTGAATATACCGAGTCTTTGTTGGGGACTCACACGTGCTGTTATGCAGGCATAACATTGATTAATGATGGTCATTAAAGATGTAGGGTCCTAGTCAAAATGGGCGCGCTGTCCGCTGGGACAGAGAGATGGATGGGGTGCGGACGCAGCAGGAAAGACGAGTAGGTTCAGGGCCTCAAATCACTTTACACAACAAGTGCATGCTATTTGATAAATGTATGACCTTACTTAGCAATTAGGCCTGGATCCCTGATAGACTTTGACAAATAGGCCTCCTGCTGGCTTCATCGTCAAACATGCAACAGGCCTAGGGAGAAGATGCAATGCAATAGGTCTGAAAGGAGAATATCACTCACATAGACTGTTATAAAGGCCCTGAAGGGCATCACTATATGTGTGTCGGAAAAGGTATTATGGTTCTGTGGACAATGCCTGGGCATCATAGGCTAGTCTAGCCTATCACTACCACCTGGGGGTATGCTGGCGGTCCCTATATAATAAGTAGTTGACAAAGGTTATGGGTGGGATTATCCATTCTCTGTACTTTGTACAAAAGTATGGGTTCAAACACAAATTTCTGCCCGACATAGAATTTAACGCAAGGGTTAACAGTGTTGGGGAGTGGCGATTAGCGAACTACAAGGTAGACTAGTTCAACTAGTAATTTCACTACATTTTGCAGGCGCTTGGTGGTATTGAGCTAATTCAAACCTTAGTATTTTTTCAGTAGTTAATTAGCCCTTTTAGCAAAAATGGTCTTACTACTTTGGCATCAAACCTGACTAATTCTCACATGAAACATGTTTTGCAATAGGCTAAATTACATGTTCTGTGAACAGCTGACTCCCGAGTAATTTGTTTTAAAAATTTGTTGTCCGACATTTCATGTTTAGATATGACAATTTTTCGCGAAGTAGTTTGAATGTAGTGGCTTTAGTTGCTTTACTTCTTGCAGTGTGAAGTACGCCTAATTGGTAGCTTGGTAAACTATCTTTTTTAGAATAGTTTCCCCACTACTGGTTAAAAACTGAACCACAATAAATGCTTTTGATGCATGGGTTATATAGAGCACATGCTAGAGGCAAAGTCAAATAACATTGTGAATTAGGCCAATAAAAGTTGAAAATGTATACATCAACTGGAGAAGTTTTGCATAAAATGAAATGTTGCATGTTGCATATTTTTTTTTGCATATTTAAAAAAAATAATTTAACCTTTATTTAACTAGGCAAGTCAGTTAAGAACAAATTATTATGTACAATGATGGCCTACCAAAAGGAAAAGGGCCTCCTTCAGGGATGGGGGCTGGGATTAAAAATAATACAAAATATATATATAAATATAGGACAAAACACACATCACGACAAGAGAGACAACACATTGGCTGATGTTTTGGTATTTCGATAACAAATCAGAAGTGGTTAATATGACACAGGTGCTCCTTTGATTTCAAAACGATAACTAAGGCTGCGTTTCCACAGGCTGCCAAATTCTGATATAAACATGTTTAAATGATTGACAAGATATTTGATCTGATTATGAAAAATATCAGATTTGAGCTATCTGTGTGTGAACGCCGCCTTTACTGGCCACAAGCATCGAACGTCACACTTATTCAAGGATGGTTTGTAAATATAAAATCCAAGTGCTCCATCTTTCGGTGAGAAGGGTCCTTCACTCACGCCGCCAAACATACCCTAGTAAAACTGACTATCCTACCGATCCTCGACTTCGGCGATGTCATTTACAAAATAGCCTCAAACACTCTACTCAGCAAACTGGATGCAGTCTATCACAGTGCCATCCGTTTTGTCACCAAAGCCCCATATACCACCCACCACTGCGACCTGAATGCTCTCGCTACATATTCGTCGCCAGACCCACTGGCTCCAGGTCATCTATAAATCTTTACTAGGTAAAGCCCCGCCTTATCTCAGCTCACTGGTCACGATAACAATACCCACCCGTAGCACGCACTCCAGCAGGTATATGTCACTGGTCATCCCCAAAACCAACACCCCCTTTGGCCGCCTTTCCTTCCAGTTCTCTGCTACTAATGACTGGAACGAATTGCAAAAATCGCTGAATCGAATTGCAAAAATCGCTGAATCTGGAGACTTATATTTCCCCCACTAACTTTAAACATCAGCTATCCGAGCAGCTAAGCGATCGCTGCAGTTGTACATAGCCCATCTGTAAATAACCCACCCATCCCCATATTGTTTTTATTTACTTTTCTGCTCTTTTGCACACCAGTATTTCTACTTGCACACCATCATCTGCACATCTATCACTCCAGTGTTAATTTGCTAAATTGTAATTACTTGCTACTCTGGCCTATTTATTGTCTTACCTCCTCACGCCATGTGCACACACTGTATATAGACTTGTTTATTCCATGTGTAACTCTGTGTTGTTGTTTGTGTCGCACTGCTTTGCTTTATCTTGGCCAGGTCGCAGTTGTAAATGAGAACTTGTTCTCAACTAGCCTACCTCGCTAAATAAAGGTGAAATTTTAAAAAAGGATACAGGTTGTTTTTTAGTAGTACTTCCGCCAGTAGATGGCAGCAAACCGCAAAAACCCTGGCTCTGTTGACGCCGACGTCAGAGAGGAAACTAAGTCGGCGAATAAGAAAATCTCGCGCTAATATAAAATAAAATAGTGGACGCGCGGATTTTTTGAAAGGGCTCCAAAGTTTATCAACACATATTACATGTTTATAAATTTGGGACACCTTTGTCTTTTGTGAATCAACGCCTACAGTGATTGTGAGTCTAATAGCACTTAATGTATGTTTGTGTTAAAACATTTTGGTAGCTGGCTAACGTTACAGTAGTAGGTTATTTTTTGTATTTTACTAGGCAAGTCAGTTAAGAATAAATTATTATTTTCAATGACGGCCTGTTCAGGGGCAGAACAACAGATTTTTACGTTGTCTGCTCGTGGATTCGATCTTCCAACCTTTCCGTTACAAGTCTAACGCTCTAACCACTTGGTAACCTGCAGCCCCGGTTAGTTCGTTAGCAACTATATAAACCAAATTAGAATTTTCTGTGAATTTAAACGTTCTCTAGCTAGATAACTAAATGTCAACCCATCTATTTTGTAGATAGCTACTGAATAAAGTGTTAGCTTTTCTAAAAATCACACCGATTCAAATCTGACATGATTTGATCTCTCATTTTAAGGGGAGCCATGGACACAGTGGAGACTCGATTCACCCATTTGTTGCAGCCTATCCGGGAGCTCACGAAAAACTGGGACATTGATGTGGCCTCGGAGTTGGCAGATTATCTAGAGGAGGTAGGAATGAGCCCGTGGCATGCACTATGGGGCAAATCATGTAAATAAAATAGACTTAAAGTACTGTATTAACAACAATGTTGTGTGTCAACACACAAACACAGCCTTGAATTGAGTCCTAACTGGGTTGAAAATCACACAGACCAAGGCTGGAGTAGACTGTTAAGAAAGCTTGTCCTCTCACACATTGATATACACTGCACTTACCACTGTCATATTGTCTCTCTGGTCTGGCAGTTGGATGAGATGTGCATCTCGTTCGACGGGGGCAAAACCACTCTTAACTTTGCAGAGGCAGCGCTGCTCATTCAAGGCTCAGCATGCATTTACAGCAAGAAGGTGAGAAGTTGTTTGGTAGAAAAGAAGAACATCATAGGCTGGTTTCATATAATATTCCTTCTTGTTAGTTCTCAAAGATTATATTATTATTTTTTAAACGTATAGGTCCATTATCTTTTCTACACAGTTTATATCTGGCTTAAGTGGTTTCGGTTTACACAAAGTTTTCCATTCCTCAAATTATTTTCAAAACAAAATCATATAATTCTTTTATCAATTTTTTTGGGGGGAGGCAACAATTTAGCAGGCTGCTGCTGCTAAATGAATATAGGGGAAACACTTTATTAAAATGCATTATTTTGTTATTATTGCTTGATTCAGGTGGAGCATTTGTACAACCTGGTGTACCAAACTCTGGACTACATCAATGACAGAAACAAGAAGTAAGTACAGTGCCTTCAGAAAGTATTCACACCCCTTGACTTTTTCCACATTTTGTTGTTACAGACGGAATTAAAAATGGATTCAATTGAGATTTTGTCACACAATACCCCATAATGTCAAAGTGGAATTATGTTTTTAGACATTTTTACAAATAAATAAGAAATTAAAAGCTGAAATGTCTTGAGTCAATAACTATTCAACCCATTTATGGCCAGCATAAATAAGTTCAGGAGTTAATATGTGCTTATCGTGATTTTTGAATGACTACCTCATCTCTGTACCACACACATAAAAGGATCTGTATGGTTCCAAAGTCGAGCAGTGAATTTCAAACACAGAAAGGCAGTTAAAAGAAGGAAGCCTGTACAAAATCTAAATATTCCAAAACATGCATCCTGTTTGCAATAAGGCACTAAAGTAAAACTGCAAACAAATATGTCAAATAAAATAACTTTATGTCCTGAAGACAAAGCATTGGCCTAGTTATAGTAGACTTAAATTGGCTTTAAAATCTATGGCAAGGCCTGAAAATGTCTGTCTAGCAATGATCAACAACCAACTTGATAAAGTTTGAAGAATTTAAAAAAGAATGTGAAAATATTGTACAATCCCAGTGTGCAAAGATCTTAGAGACTTACCCAGAAAGACTCACAGCTGTATTCACTGCCAAAGGTGATTCTAACATGCTAATTCTAATATGTAAATGAGATATTTCAGTATTTCATTTTCAAAAATGTCTAGAAACATGCTTTCACTTTGTCATTATGTGGTATTGTGTGTGGATGGGAGGGTGGATGGGTGGGGGGGGGGGATTTGGAGTTTTAGGCTGTAGTGCAACACAATGTGGAATAAGTCAAGGGGTATGAATACTTTCGGAAGGCACTGTACCCTGCCTCGCTCCCTGTGAACACACACAGGCCCACTCAAGCCACCAGTCTTCATGCTGCTCTGCTTCTTCACTTCCTTTCCCATTGAGTTAAAGGGATTTGTACCTGTCATTTTCAGGAAAGATAAACGAGCAGTGACATCTGGAGAGGATGGCACGGATGGGGCCTCCTCCAACAATGCTAATGATGATGACGGCGGGGTAAGAGTGTGGAGCTGGGGGCGGTGACAGTTGGGCGAGGGAACCCTGGCCAAAGAGAGCCATAGGGTGTGTGTAGCAGGCTTTAGTTCTGGCCCAACACTGTTATCACCTGATTTTACTGTTGTTTGTTTTTTTGTTGTTCCCCCAGTTTGACTCCTTAGACCAGGATACAACAGATGTCTCACTGCAGTCAGAGATGAAGAACGAGGCCAACACAGTGAGTGTCCCCCTCTGGAAACATTTAACCCTTTATAAATGCCCCCCCAGAATGTACAATATATTGATTGGTGTTTCAATCAGACTAAATGATTTGTGTGTGTGTGTGTGTGTATCCATAATTCTATCTGTGTAAATTATTGCCCTGTGTGTTCCTTAGAATGTGGACGTGGCCCCTCTTCCCCCCGAGTCTCTGATTCCTCCTGGCCTCCTCTCAGTCCCACTTCCTCAGGGACGCCCTGTCTGACGCACCCCTGGTCCCCGTCACCCTGTTCGGGCACCAAGGTAGAGATGGATACAGTATATCAACAGTTGTACATTACTGTGTCTAGGTCTATATACTGTACACAACTGTAGTCAAGCCAAAACAGCCGACTGATCATAGAAAACACCCCATAGATTTGGTTTCTCTGGGGGCGTTTGTGATGTGTTTTGCCTCCAACAGAGCACTAAATCCCATACCATGTTGCAAGGACCAGCTCAAATGGAATATACAGTTCTTTAATGTGTATTTCTAAGCTATGGCCGGGTGTTGACTTCCTTATTGTTGTTGTGTGTCCAGATGACGCAGAGCTTGCAGCAGGGGATGCCATGTCGGGCGTTGCCAGGGACGATGGTGCTGATGCCGGTGCGGAGAACTTCCTGACCCTGGAGGACAACGGGATGGAGATGGACCAGGGACCTGAGGAACATATTGACAGACACCAGGTAGGAACGTAGAAATATCTCTCTCTTACACACACACATACTCCTACACATATATAGATATATAGATATATATTGCCTTCAGAAAGTATTCACACCCCTTGACTTTTTCCACATTTTGTGTTTTCTGAAATTTTCATAAATGAATAAAAAATTAAAAGCTGAAATGTTTTGAGTCAATAAGTATTCAAGCCCTTTGTTATGGCAAGCCTAAGTTCAGCAGTAAAAATCTGCTTATCAAATCAAATTGTATTAGTCACATGCGCCGAATACAACAGGTGTAAGTTTCACCTTAGTGAAACGCTTATTTACGAGTCCCTAACCAACAATGCAGTAAAAAATAAATAATAAGAAATAAAAGTAACAAGTAATTAAAGTGCAGCAGTTAAATAACAATAGCGAGACTATATACAGGGGGTACCGGTACAGAGTCAACTTGCAGGGGGACCGATTAGTTGAGGTAATATGTACATGTAGGTAGAGTTATTAAAGTGACTATGCATAGATGATAACAACAGAGAGTAGCAGTAGTGTAAGGGGGGGGGGGCAATGCAAATAGTCTGGGTGGCCATTTGATTAGATGTTCAGGAGTCTTATGGCTTGGGGGTAGAAGCTGTTTAGAAGCCTCTTGGACCTAGACTTGGTGCTCCGGTACCGCTTGCCGTGTGGTAGCAGAGAGAACAGTCTATGACTAGGGTGGCTGGAGTCTAGCACCTAACGGATATGTTATAATGTAACGTTAACTGTTATCTAGCCAATTTTAGGGCCTTCCTCTGACACTGCCTGGTATAGAGGTCTTGGATGGCAGGAAGCTTGGCCCCAGTGATGTACTGGGCCGTATGCACTTCCCTCTGTAGAGCCTTGTGGTTGGAGGCCGAGCAGTTTCCATACCAGGCAGTGATGCCATACCAGGCAGTGAACCAGTCAGGATGCTCTCGATGGTGCAGCTGTAGAACCTTTTGAGGATCTGAGGAACCATGCAAAATCTTTTCAGTCTTGTGAGGGGGAATGGGTTTTGTCGTGCCCGCTTCACGACTGTCTTAGTGTGTTTGGACCATGACAGTTTGTTGGTGATGTGGACACCAAGGAACTTGAAACTCTCAACTTGCTCCACTACATCCCCGTCCTTGAGAATGGAGGCGTGCTTGGTCCTCCTTTTTCATGTAGTCCAGAATCATCTCCTTTGTCTTGATCACGTTGAGGGAGAGGTTCTTGTCCTGACACCACATGGCCAGGTCTCTGACCTCCTCCCTATAGGCTGTCTCGTTGTTGTCGGTGATCAGGCCTACTACCACTGTCGGCAAAACTTAATGATGGTGTTGGAGTCGTGCCTGGCCGTGGAGTCATGAGTGAACAGGGAGTACAGGAGGGGACTGAGCACGGACCCCTGAGGGGCCCCTGTGTTGAGGATTAGCGTGGCGGATGTGTTGTTACCTACCATTACCACCTGGGGGTGGCAAGGCCCATCAGGAAGTCCAGGATCCAGTTGCAGAGGGAGGTGTTTAGTCCCAGGGTCCTTAGCTTAGTGATGACCTTTGAGGGCACTATGGTGTTGAACGCTGAGCTGTAGTCAATGAATAGTATTCTCACATAGGTGTTCCTTTTGTCCAGGTGGGAAAGGGCAATACCAATTGCATCATCTGTGGATCTGATAGGGCTGTACACAAATTGGAGTGAGTCTAGTCACTTAAGTGGCATGGACTCACTCTGTGTGTTACAATAGTGTTTAACATGATTTTTGAATGACTACGTCATCTCTATACCTCACACATACAATTATCTGTAAGGTCCCTTAGTCGAGCAGTGAATTTCAAACACAGATTCAACCACAAAGACCAGGGAGGTTTCCAATGCCTCGCAAAGGTCCCCTATTGGTAGATGGGTAGAAAATAAATAAAAAGCAGACATTGAATATCCCTTTGGACATGGTGAAGTTATTAATTATACTTGAATGGTGTATCAATACACCCAGTCGCTACAAAGATACAGGTGTCCTTCCTATCTCAGTTGCCGGACAGGAAGGAAACTGCTCAGGGATTTCACCATGAGGCCAATGGGGGCTTTAAAACAGTTACATAGTTTAGTGGCTGTGATAGGAGAAAACTGAGCATGGATCAACAACATTGTAGTTACTCTACAATACTAACCTAATTGACAGAGTGAAAAGAAGGAAATCTATAGAGGATACAAATATTCCAAATCATGCATCCTGTTTGCAATAAGGCACTAAAGTAATACTGCAACAAGTGTGGCAAAGCAATTCACCTTTTGTCCGGAATACAAAGTGTCATGTTTGGGGCAAATCTAATACAACACATTACTTAGTACTGCTCTCCATATTTTGAACCATATTGGTGGCTGCATCATGTTATGGGTATGCTTGTAATCGTTAAGAACTAAGGGGTTTTTGAGGATAAAAAATCAATGGAATGGAGCTAAGCACAGGCAAAATCCTAGAGGAAAACTTGGTTCAGTCTGCTTTCCACCAGACACTGGGAGAACAATTCACCTTTCAGTAGCACAAAAACCTAATACACAAGGCCAAATCTATACTGGAGTTGCTTACCAAGAAGACACAATCTTCTTGAGTGGCTGAATTACATTTTTGACTTAAATCTGCTTGTAGAGCTAAGGCAAGACATGAAAATGGTTGTCTAGCAATGGTCAACAACCAATCTGACAGAGCTTGAAGAATGTAGAAAAAAATTATTGGCAAATATTGTACAATCCAGGTGTGCAAAGCGCTTAGATACTTACCCCAAAATACTTACATCTATAATCGCTGCCAAAGGTGATTCTAACGTGTTAACTCAGGAGTGTGGATACTTATATAAATGAGATATTTCTGTATTTCATTTTCAATAAATTTGAAAAAAGACAGCATTTTTTTCACTTTGTCATTATGGGGTATTTAATAGATTTAGAATTCAGGCTGAAATACAACAAAATGTGGAATAAGACCATGGTTTTGAATACTTTCCAAATGCACTGTATATATATGCATACCTGCATAGGAACCGTAGGTTTCACACATGCCTAGTTCCATTGCAGCTAGTAACCCCTTTATTGTAGCCCTTTTATGGGACCTTGTGTTGAATTGTGTACGATTTTGTATTATCATGTGTTCTGTTTATTGATCTCTTGTATCCGTGTGTTCTAACTTGTTCTCTCACAGGACCCCAGCGAAGGGAGGCTGTTGAGGGAGAGGGGAGGAGTCCAGCAGCTCTCTGAGGAGGAGCAGAAGAAACAGAGGAAGGAGGAGGAGAGGGCCCAAACGGTACGGTTACTCGTCACAACCACAGACACGGGGGATAAACCACCATACATTTCGAGATAAAAAATAACCATTCTAGTACGCACTTAGTTTTTTGTTGTTGTCTTTGTGATGTGATGATTGTTGTGATGCAGGCAAACATATGGAGGTTACATGACCTTTATGATACAGTCGGCGAGGACAAGCCTTTGAAAACAGGTGAGGAAACATTTTCCTATCGATGAGATGCTGTTCAACTGACTCTTACTCACTGAGAGGATGTCAGTGTATTTTCTATGAGGGGTCCTGTCTGTGTTAAATATGTGTTCTTTCACCATAGGAAGATGTTACAAGGTTCCTCCGGGTTTGGATGATTCTGGGAAGCGGAAAAGGAAAGGCCTCTCTGCGCTGCAAGACTTCTGGACCTGGTACACTGGCACCTGTAAGTAGTGTGTGTTGGTGTTTTTATGAAGACTGTGACTCGGATGGAATATACCTGACAAATGCCTCCTCTTGTTGCAGATTACCCCCGTGAACCCAGGCTAAAGAATGGACCCACGTATACAGGTAAGGGTGGATCTCATAACTAAATGACAGGAGATAGAGGCGTTATCTTTTGAACCCACTATTATTTGGCACTTACAGCAAGTGGTATTTCTGTTACAGACTTGAACTACATCTATATGAGTCAAATGAAAGACAAGCTGAAGACCCGGAAGAGGATTCTTGGAAAAACAGTATGTGTTTGTACTGCTATGGGTCATGATGCACGAAGCATTTTTTGCTGTTTTTATGTACTGAACATACAACCTTTTGCCCTTACAGGGTGTGTTTGTGTCTGACGAGGAGCTGAGAAGGACGTACCTGCAGCTGGACGAGAGGGAGGAGGAGTTAGAGGGCCTCAGACACCACGACCTGCTAGGCCTGCTTGATGACCTCTCTGACAACGAACATGACCCTTTGACTGATGAAGCCCCGGCTGACTTTCTGAGTGGACAGGACTTCGTACCAGGTAGACACTGTCCTGTCTGTCTTTCTATCTCTCAGACCACATTCACTCCTGCTATTAACTGCACATATTTTAAGGCAAGGTGTAAACAGAGCCATGAGGTCTCGACTGTGTGACTGTAGAGTTGGACTAATGTATTAGTGTCACTCCACAATGATATGTTACTTGACAACACAAAACACAGATGTTAAAACCACTTTGTGAACCACTCAGGAAAGTTTTAAGACACTGTAGGCAATCTTAGGCAAAGATGGTATAGTTCTGAGTATGTTTACAATGTTTCTGTCGCTGCCAGGGGAAGACATGGACAGACTAAGTTACGAAGACCTGGTGAAGAAGAGTGTGGTACATATATACGGTCTCAATGAGCGAGTCTTTCTGGGTCATGTTACAGCGATAAATACTAGAGGGTTCTGTGTAGCTAGTCACTGATGTTCCTGATGCCCCCCCCCACTTCCTTCATATTTCAGGAGCAGTTCCTAGTGAACTCCCAGGGTTATGCCCAGGAGACGGCGCTGTCGAAAAGAGTGAAGGAATGGGAGGATAAAATACGACCGGAACTCACCTATCAGGTAAGATTCAATGGCTTACTTTCCAGACATTTTGCTGTAGATCAAGTATCTATTCTATTCTAATGGAAAATGATATCATTGTTCACCCCGTTGGTGATTTCTAGTGTTGGCTAAACCTCCTGACCCCATGTCTCTGTAGGAGGTGCGTGCTACCTTTGACATCCATGACTATGGGGACAGGATCGTAGCGGCTTTGAGCAGTGTGGGCCAGAGGAGGACCTTCTCTTCTATAGTCCACGGCATGGACAACTTCGAGGCATGCAAGTACATGTTGGCTTCCCTTCAACTGGTGAGTGTGTGATTGTGCTGTATTCAATTCATTCAATCTAATCAAGCATAATCAGCCACTGTCTGGAGTTTAGTCTTGACACTGAACACTTGATATTTCGAGATACTTGATTTTATTGTATGACAAATGAGTTTGATAGCTTCTAGTTCAAGGTGTATTTGTCTACAGTAACTCCCATTACTCAACCATCAGGACACTGTGCCATCAGGTTATTATCATGCTCTCTCCTCTTCAGGCCAACGACTACACAGTGGAGATCGACAGGAGTGAGGGTCTCGAGGAAAGCATCGACACCATGGGACTCACTCTGCTCAGCAAACACCGGGCCAACCAACGATTCAAGAAAGCCCCTGCAGCAACCTACGACCCTATATGACCCATACATCTCATGATCCTGTGTGTGTGTGTGTGCGCGCTCTTGCCTCCTGACTCCGTGGGGACTAGAGACCCATTACTCTGAAACGTGGTACGCAGTCCTGTGTGTGACGCCACTTGTGCCTACCGGACCACTGGTACTGACCTGCTCTATCAACAACCTGGCTGCACCTATTCTCTCCTCACGTACTTGCTCTTTAATTTCAACCCCGTCTATTGTTTGATCTTTGGTGTCTCTGTCCTCTGTATGTCTTGTCTGTGTGTATCATGTCTGTGTATTCCTCTGGTTCTGTCAAGAGAAATAATCTCTCTTTACCTCAATCACCTGCATCTACACAATATATTTACCAGATGTGGCATTCAGGGTATGTTGGTAGTGTTGACTGACCCTAAGAATTATCACCCTGTTCACAATGTTTGCCTTCGTATCCATGACAATTCTATACGTTGGTTTTTATTTGCATATTTGTCCAAGTGGTGTAGAAATCATACATTTTCTATATCAGATGAGAGGATGTGATCATTTTTCTTTCATTCAAGAGATCAACCTAAATTGGGAAATTATGTTTCACTGGTTTGTAAGGAAATTATATAGATTTTTTTTACAACGGCCAAAAACGTGTATAAAATAAAACGAGCATGTAGATTTTACAAAGATTATATGAAGACACTTTCAATACTGCAACACCTACTAGTGTCTGTATACTAGTGATTGTATGCCCTTGACAAAAGACTAGTATGAAGACAATTTCATATCCTAACCATTATTGGTGTCAGACAAAAAAAACTTATTGCACACACAGAATCATCATAGCCTCGATGAAGCGTCCATATTGTTGTGGTTCAGT
The DNA here is from genome assembly GCF_045791955.1 of Oncorhynchus clarkii lewisi. Taxonomy (NCBI): domain Eukaryota; kingdom Metazoa; phylum Chordata; class Actinopteri; order Salmoniformes; family Salmonidae; genus Oncorhynchus; species Oncorhynchus clarkii. Next base: position 15,047,096 of record NC_092179.1, on the reverse strand, counting down.
CTGGTCTGAGAACAATTCACAGGGCCTCATTTCTGATGGAGGATTGTTATCTGGACATTGGGTTCAGCTTAAGTGTAACATACTAAAGGCCTTTGATAGAGTCTTGTTGGTGTGGTTACCGTCATTCATTCAGAGAGTTTGATGTAGCTCTTCATATGGTTCCTGACGCTCTCAGCGATCTGCACGTCGTCCTTCATCCTGTTGTAATAGTCCAGGAACAGCCCATCTGGGTTGACCAGGTAGATGAGGATGGTGTGGTCCACTATATAGTCCCCATCCTCATCCTTCGGTCCAGGGCTGGCGTACACCCTGTAGTCCTTCCCCGCCACCTTCACCTCCTCTGGGGTACCCGTCAGGCCGATCAGCCGGGGGTGGAAGTCCTTCACGTACCTCTCCAGGGCCGCCACGTCGTCTCGTTCCGGGTCGACCGTCACAAACAGTGGTTGGACCGCTGGGAGAGATCGGTCCTTGTCCAGAGCGCTGACCACAGCAGATATCTTATCCAGCTCATCGGGGCAGATGTCAGGGCAGTGGGTGAAGCCAAAGTAGAGGAGCACCCAGCGACCCAGGAAGTCTCTCTTGGTCCTGCGGTGCCCCCTGTGGTCGAGAAGGCTGAAGTCTCCCTGGCCCAGGGCCACCTTTTTCAACTGCGCTATACGCTGCATTTGGTGATTTTGCTGCTTCTCCTTACGCACGTACCACCAGGTGCCAAGCAGTCCCCCGCCGAAAAGCAGGGTGACCACCAGCCGCGTTCGCAGCCTGATCTTGGCTGTGGAGGTGTTGGGTCCCTGGGAGAGGGTGACCCTCTGGGTGAAAAGGGGTAGGGAGAAGGGGCCACGGGAACTCCCCAGTGTCTGTTGCGGGTGTGTAAAAGGGCCATATAGCCCGGTCCTATGTTTAGGGGTATGGTGTCCACAGAGGGGTGCCTGTGAGGCGAGCCATGCCCTCTGGGGGTGGTGTGTGGAGCCAGAAGTCTGTTGGACTGTTGAAGACCTCAAGGTGCATCTCAGGAGTCTCCCAGACGTAGCATGGAGGTCACCCCCTATGAAGCCTACAAGTCCCAGCATATTTCCCCCAGAAAACCTAGAGGGGGGTGAATAAAGGGATAAAGGGTCATCACTAGTCACCACAGCCACAAACCCTGTCTATTTCTACAATTTATCTTCTTAAAATGTGAGTGTTAAACCTAACCTAATTATTTTAATGCGTTTTAAAGATATAGCCAATTTTGACTTTGCGGCTGTGGTAACTAGGGGAAAACAGAAAAGTGAGAATGTAAGCAAGCTATGTGTTCCCAAGGCATACCAGCCCATTCAAATAAAATTTTATTGGTCACATACACAGATGGTAATGCGAGTGTAGTGAAATGCGAGTGTAGTGAAATGCTTGTGCTTCTAGCTCCGACAGTGCAGTAATATATAACAAGTAATCTAACAATACCCCAACAACTACTTAAAACAGACAAATCTAATTGGGTTAATGAGAATATGTACTTATTTTTATTATTTTTATTTCACCTTTATTTAACCAGGTAGGCTAGTTGAGAACAAGTTCTCATTTGTAACTGCGACCTGGTCAAGATAAAGCATAGCAATTGGACACATACAACAACACAGAGTTACACATGGAATAAACAAAAGATACAGTCAATAATACAGTAGAACAAAAGAAAACAAAAAGTCTATATACAGTGAGTGCAAATGAGGTAAGTTAAGGAAATAAATAGGCCATGGTGGCGAAGTAATTACAATATAGCAATTAAACACTGGAATGGTAGATCGGCAGAAGATGAATAGATACTGGGGTGCAAAGGAGCTAAATAAATAAATATCAGTATGGGGATGAGGTAGGTAGATAGATGGGCTGTTTACAGATAGGCAATTCGTTCCAGTCATGGGCAGCAGAGAACTGGAAGGAAAGACAACCAAAGGAGGAATTGGCTTTGGGGGTGACCAGTGAGATATACCTGCTGGAGCGCGTGCTACGAGTGGGTGCTGCTATGTTGACCAGTGAGCTGAGATAAGGCAGGGCTTTACCTAGCAGAGACTTGTAGATAACCTGTAGCCAGTGGGTTTGGCGACGAGTATGAAGCGAGGGCCAACCAACAAGAGCGTACAGGTCGCAATGGTGGGTAGTGTATGGGGTTTTGGTGACAAAACAGATGGCACTGTGATAGACTGCATCCAGATTGTTGAGTAGAGTTGGAGGCTATTTTATAGATGACATCGAGGTCGAGGATCGGTAGGATGGTCAGTTTTACGAGGGTATGTTTGGCAGTATGAATGAAGGATGCTTTGTTGCGATATAGGAAGCCGATTCTAGATTTAATTTTGGATTGGAGATGCTTAATGTGAGTCTGGAAGGAGAGTTTAGTCTAACCAGACACCCAGGTATTTGTAGTTGTCCACGTATTCTAAGTCAGAGCCGTCCAGAGTAGTGATGCTGGACGGGCGGGCAGGTGCAGGCAGCGATCGGTTGAAAAGCATGCATTTAGTTTTACTTGCGTTTAAGAGCAGATGGAGGCCACAGAAGGAGAGTTGTATGGCATTGAAGCTCGTCTGGAGGTTAGTTAACACAGTGTCCAAGGAGGGGCCAGAAGTATACAGAATGGTGTCGTCTGCGTAGAGGTGGATCAGAGAATCACCAGCAGCAAGAGCAACATCATTGATGTATACAGAAAAGAGAGTCGGCCCGAGAAATGAACCATGTGGCACACCCATAGAGACAGCCAGAGGTCCGGACAACAGGCCCTCTGATTTGACACACTGAACTCTATCAGAGAAGTAGTTGGTGAACCAGGCGAGGCAATCATTTGAGAAACCAAGGCTGTCGAGTCTGCCAATAAGAATGTTGTGATTGACAGAGTCGAAAGCCTTGGCCAGGTCGATGAATACGGCTGCACAGTAATGTCTCTTATCGATGGCGGTTATGATGTCGTTTAGAACCTTGAGCGTGGCTGAGGTGCACCCATGACCAGCTCTGAAACCAGATTGTATAGCGGAGAAGGTATGGTGGGATTCGAAATGGTCAGTAATCTGTTTGTTAACTAGGCTTTTGAAGACCTTAGAAAGACAGGGTAGGATAGATATAGGTCTGTAGCAGTTTGGGTCTAGAGTGTCACCCCCTTTGAAGAGGGGGATGACTGCGGCAGCTTTCCAATCTTTGGGAATCTCAGACGATACAAAAGAGAGGTTGAACAGGCTAGTAATAGGGGTTGCAACAATTTCGGCAGATCATTTTAGAAAGAGAGGGTCCAGATTGTCTAGCCCGGCTGATTTGTAGGGGTCCAGATTTTGCAGCTCTTTCAGAACATCGGCTATCTGGATTTGGGTAAAGGAGAAATGGTGGGGGCTTTGGCGGGTTGCTGTGGAGGGTGCCGGGCAGTTGACCGGGGTAGGGGTAGCCATGTGGAAAGCATGGCCAGCCGTAGAGAAATGCTTATTGAAATTCTCAATTATAGCGGATTTATCAGTGGTGACAATGTTTCCTAGCCTCAGAGCAGTGGGCAGCTGGGAGGAGGTGCTCTTATTCTCCATGGACTTTACAGTGTCCCAGAACTTTTTTGAGTTAGTACTACAGGATGCAAATTTCTGTTTGAAAAAGCTTGCCTTAGCAGAACGCCACAGGATGTTTTTGTGCTGGTCAAAGGCAGACACGTCTGACGTGAACCAAGGACTATATCTATTCCTAGTTCTACATTTTTTGAGAGGGGCATGCTTATTTAAGATGGTGAGGAAGGCACTTTTAAAGAATAGCCAGGTAGAAGAATAAGGATGAGCGATGGCCGAGCGGCATAGGCAAGGTGCAGTAGATGGTATAAAATACAGTATATACATGTGATATGAGTAATGTAAGATATGTAAACATTTAATGTGGCATTGTTTAAAGTGACTAGTGATCCATTTATTAAAGTGTCCAGTGATTGGGTCTCAATGTAGGCAACAGCCTCTCTGAGTTAGCGATTGCTGTTTAGCAGTCTGATGGCCTTGCGATAGAAGCTGTTTCTCAATCTTTCAGTCCCAGCTTTGATGCACCTGTACTGACCTCGCCTTCTGGATGATAGCAGTGTGAACAGGCAGTGGCTCGGGTGGTTGTTGTCCTTGATGATCATTCAATCTTATAACACCACAGGATTTAGCTCTGTAATCGTCCTGGCCCTGTCAAACCATACCACAATCATACTTGTCAAACCATACCACACAGCACTACTACCAAGACAGTATAGGTTTAGAAAC